>NC_142766.1:14033287-14670935 GCF_054948205.1 Urtica dioica subsp. dioica
GCTTGATATGTATAAAACACACGATCGGGGTGAGTAGAATGTCCTCGAGGCAATCATGTTTGCGCTCGGGTACGATCGGCGTTGTGTGCGTCTTGCGATGAAGTATGTGCTCGGTTTGTGCTTAACGGCGAGTACAATGACAACATCATCCCTATATATATGTATATATTTATTTCAATTATATATATATATATATATATATATATATATATAGTTCTTGTATATGTACGTATGTACACATATAATTAATCATAATTTAATTTGAAGTAATTTTAAAATATATCATAAATGATATTATTAATTAATTAAATGTAAATAATATAAATATGGTTTTTGAGTTTATATTAAAAAGGGAAAATAACACATTTATATCCTGTGTTTTAGTGAAATGTCGAGTTTAACCCTCGGTTTTCAAAAATGTCGAGTTCATACCCTCTGTTTAACTAAAATGACGAAATTATACCCTGAAATAGACAATAGTATCACGAATATTCTTTTTATTGACTTTTCATTGACGTTGATTATAATATGTATATATAAACACCAATTATCTTTAGTCATTCGCGCCATATATGTAATTTATTTAAAAACTAAAAAATAAACAACAGTCTCTTAATCGTGAAGAACACAGAAAGAGGCAAATGGGTAAACATCGATAGTTGATAGTCATCAAAATCGCATATTCGAACAGAGAATCCAGAATTTAGAGTTACAATTCAAACACGGGATGAAGTCATTTCTTAGGAGGTATGAGTTTTATTATTTAATTTCAATTTAAGGCTATTTTTATTTCAAAATTGAGAATTTGGAAGTTAGGACACTGATTTAGATTTGATTTGGTTTTTCTTATATAAGAGTTAATATCAATGAAAGAGAGATTTGTGACGCTGTTATTCATTTCAGGGTATAATTTCGTCATTTTAGTTAAACAGAGGGTATGAACTCGACATTTTTGAAAACCGAGGGTTAAACTCGACATTTCACTAAAACACATGGTATAAATGTGATATTTTCCCTATTAAAAATTGGTAGCATTTGAATACTATTTTATTATATGTTGTCTTGATCTTGAATATGTAGCATTTCTTGATTTGCAGACAAATATATATATATCTTGGATATTGTTAATTATATATTGTTATAAGATTTTTTTGTCGATATTTTTTTTCGATAAACTATATATCATCGAAATATCAATTGGTACAATCGGTAGTCGGTATTGAAATTGTTATAGGATATCTATTGATATATCCGCAGATATATCAGTAAAATCAGAACTTCGGTATCGGTACTTTAATCCTTGATCCGGATGAAGTCCCCTCTCTCTTATGCTAATTTCGATGAGTTGCTGTTCTCATGTGGAGTGCGGTGGAACCGTCGGAACGATGCTTCATATGGGCCGGGACCGTAACCTGGTGGAGCTCATCAATTGGTCAACGAATTTTCTCGACGACTTCAGGCAGGCAGCAACTCGGAGGCCGATGAAGAAATCAATGGCCCCCACTCCGGTTTATTGGTCCCCTCCTCCACCTGGTATGGTGGCAGTTTCTGTGGACGCAGCCATTTCCGAAGCGACTCACAGATGCGGAGTTGGTGCCAGTCTGATTGTTCGACGGCGCTTCACAGAGGCAAGTTCAGTAGTGTCTGATATTCAAATGTTGATGAATCTTTCTCAGTTTGTAAGGTTTTTTTTCATTCCAGAAAATGTAACGGTATCGCCCGACAGTTAGCTAAAAGGGGTCTTAGTTTTTTGTCGGACACAGTTTGGGAGGAGAATGTTCCTCCTGAATTTTCTAATTTGGTTTTGGCTGGTCATTTAACTAAAAGGGGTCTTAGTTTTTTGTCGGACACAGTTTGGGAGGAGAATGTTCCTCCTGATTTTCTAATTTGGTTTTGGCTGATAAGCCTCAATGAAGTTTTCCCTGATGATCCAGATTCTGATAAATAAATAAATAAAAAATACTTTTGCCTAACATCCGTGAGGGAAGACGACTCTTAAAGATATTGTTAACGGTCTAGTCTCAAAAGCTAAAATAAAGTTAAAAAAAAAAAAAAAAAAAAAAAAGTGCATGCTATAGCTCAACAATTTTTTTTATAGGCTTCGTATGATCACATTTTGTTCATGCGTGTGCAGATAATATAATCTATGAGTGATCTCTAAAGAGACAAGAAAACCAGTGAAATGAGTAAACTCATCCCTATGTGATTGTAGGTATTTATTTTATTTTGAACGACGATTGAAGTTTGACATCATGAGCTTTGAATGACAATGTCGTTAAAAAAACATAATTTTTTTGCTCACTTTATTTTTACGGAGAACGCTACTCATATAAGATTTTTTTTGTCGAATAATTCAATCTCTTACATCATGAGTATAGATATATGATCAAATACATTGGATATTGTAGCGCAAAATATAAGTGTAAATCATCATAAGTGGTGCTGAATATAGTTTCTCTTGCAATAAATGGAATTTTTCATAGCAATAATAAGTCATTTAGTGACATATGTTTTAAACAATATACAATTAGACGGAACAAATAAAATAAAATAAAATTCTTTAGCAACAAACGTACTTATTAAACATTGGCCACCGGTGCTGTCTAGGATAATTTAACGTATTCTTATCGTGCCCCTTCTTTTTAAAGCACCCACATTTACACAACGTCTTTCTTCCATTATAAGAGTATTGTTTTCTTCTTAGGCCTACCAAATCTTATAGAGGGAGGGATCACAAGCAATAGAGTGGAGAGTGAGAGAAATGGGATGACGAGGGAGGTAGAAAATTGTGGGTCGTTGAGAAAAAAAGAAGCGAGAGGATCAAATACAAAAAAAAAAAAAAATAATAATAATAATAATAATAATAATAATTTCTCGTGTTTTAACTAAAATCTTTAGTTATTGTGAAAATATCGTGGGGTTCCATCTCAAAACCAATTGGTAATAAGAGGAGTAACTCATAATATTTATAAACCTTGTTAGTTCTCATTCTCTTTTTCATGTGGGATTCCTAACAGCCCCCCTCAAAATGATGGCTCTTTTTAATGATTAGCTTATCATCTTGGGCCGAATCCCAATTATTGGACCGATTACCCGTTTGGACATAATGGACTCTGATACCATATGAAAGTATCATGGGGTTCCAACCAATTGGTTTTGAGATGGAATCCCATGATACTTTCACAGTTATTAACGTCGTTTTGTCGTAATGAAAAAAAATACCATCGCGAAGAGATGATTTAAATTGTTTTTAAACTGTTTCGTCATGGTATATTTTCCCATCGCGACCAGATCTTACTCATTCCACGATAGGAAAATATTTTGTCGCAGAATCATTTTTACGTCGTGGCAAGAGAAGTTAAGTTGCGACAAAATGTCACTAATTCCATAATGGAAACTATTCTGTCGTTGAATATTTCATGTCACGACATGATATATTTTTGTCATGACGGCATGGGAGGGAAATTTTATTCTTTATTTTTTTATTTAATTTATACCATGGCGAGAATATTATCCGTTGTGGAAACACTCCCCGTCATGACAGTGATATATTTTCGTCGCGATGAAATCATTGTTAACCACACTTTTACCATGACGGTGATATTTTTCGTCGTGCAAATATTTCTAATGACGATGTTAAATTATTTCGTCGTGACAAAATCATTTTGAACCACAGTTTTATCATGAGGAGAATATTTTTCGTCGTGGAAACATTTCCCTTCACGACAAGAAAATTCCTCGTCACGAAAAAATATTTGAAAATATCAAGAGTATCCCTCGTGTTTAATCGAAATGCGAGATTTATCTCTTCGATTTCTAGAAGTATCAGACATATCCCTTCAGTTTAATATAAATGATATATACCTCCCATAAAAAAAATATTATATTACAAATATCACCCTTTTTCGTTTATTTTTTACAGAAAAAAAAAAAATTGAACTCTCAAAAATACCTTTAATGAAATAATTTTTTATTTTCTATTCTATGTACAAAAGTTTAAATCAAAAAATTTATTTATAAAAAGTTATGGATATTTTTTTATAAAGAGAGATTTTGATTTTTTTTTAATAAAATAGTAAATAAATATTTATTATATTCAGGGTATTTTGGGGAATTCAAAATATTTTTTTATAAAAAATAAACGAAAATGGTGATATTTGTAGTATAACATTTTTTTAGGGGAGGTATATGTCATATATATTAAACTTAAGGGATATGTCTGATATTTCTATAAATCGAAGGGATAAATATCGCATTTCGATTAAACACGAGGGATACTCTTGATATTTTCCCTTTTTTTGTACCCGGGATTCTTAACGGAAGGAAAAAAAAAACAAGTAAAACTATAAAAATCACAATCTATCAATGATACAATAGCAAATGTAAATATATGAAGGAAAAAAAAAGGAATCAAAGCAACGTATTTTTTATAAGGAAATTATATATAATTGTAATCTAGTTGTCTCATTCATTGAAAATATCCAAATGAAATGTGAATATTTATATATATGGAACGGAAAGGCATTAAGATAAAGAAAGTAAAAGAAAATAAAAAGAAAATAGGGCATATCAATTCGATCATCTTAGGTAATTGGTTAAGAGCATAATTACTAATTGTGAATGTTGTCATATATGTGCTTGCACTTTTCCCCATATTTCAATTTCTATGGCAATATATACTGAATTTAAGACATTAATCACACAGAGAATTCAATTCGTATAATAGGAAATGCTCTTAATTATCACTTCTTCCAGCCAAATATTCATGAATTGCCAGTTGTACGATTATCATAGTGTTAAGAGAGAGACAATAGAACTATAAAGAAATCCAAAAAAATATGAATGATACTTTTTTTAATGATTAATTTTATTCGGTCGCATTACAAGCCCAGAAAATTACTTATCGAGTGAATTATGGACTGGATATGGCGTTTAGCATATCTCCTATTTGGCATAAAAATATGATTCCGCAATGTGAGTAGTGGATCAAATTTAAGATACTTTTCATTACTCCTTCTAGTAAAAAGAAATTACCGTTAATATCTCGTGTAATTATTGAACACTTCGTTATATTTTCTTTCAAACAAATACTTGAGAACAAAAACTAATAATACATATATATCGTCCCATGAAAAAATTTATTTCCATAGAACCGTTGTTTTTTCATGAATATTCTTGGATCATACGTGAGACTTACCGAGTCTCCGCAGTACATAAAAATCATGCGTTTGGAAAACAAGTACATCGGCGTATAAATCAAGTAGTGCTCTGATAAAAAAAAAATTAAAAAAAAAAAAAGAAATCTAGTATCTTATTTAGTCTCTGACACAACTGATTTGATTGGCAACAAAATGATTTAAATAATAAAAAAAAAAAAAGAGATGCTATAAATTAATCTAAAAAAAAAGAAGATAAATTTCATCTTTCCATCCGAATTATAGCACTTGTATAGCAACTTTTATCATACTTTTTTTTTTCTTCGAACTTTTTTTTGTTTCAAAACAAGTCCTCCATCAAATATTTAACACAATTTAAGGGTAAAATACATATTTCGTATTTTTATCATTTTAATACTAAAAATAAATATTTAACATAATTTACTCTCTCTTTTTTAAAAAAAACACAAACTAACGAACATTATAATTTTTTAAAGATAAAAACGAAGAAAAAAATGGAGTCATTCGAAGTGTTAGGGTGCTTGGTTTTTTTTATATACATTTTTTTTTCTTTGTATGTTCAAAAGAAAAGGGAGAGATGATGTTTTAAATTTTTATTAATCAATATATATATATTAATAATAGTATTTTAATTAAAAAAAAGGGCATTACTAACTTATATTAAAGGTATATTAGTAAATTATATTTCAAATATGATGATACGTATCTCATTCTTTTAAAAAAAAATAGATGAAATGAGCAAAATTAAAACATTTAATTTATAAAGTTCGAAGAGAAGCGATTGTTAAAAAAAAAAAAAAAAATTATATAGAAGTTCTTGCGAGTGCTATAATCGGACAAAAACAAAATTTATAAAAAGAATCCACATGACTCAAACGGCACAAACTACTAACAAAGAGTACCCCAACAAGAAACAACAAAGGACAACAAAAACAAGACACATAAGTCACAACTAAATAATAATTAAAAAAAAACCCAGAAAGACTCAGACATCTCAAACCCTCTCTCTCAATCTCTCAAGGGAAAACCCTAGAACCCCCCCACTGGGAAGACGAGCCGGTCCCAGCACCGCTGGAACCAGCACCGGCGTCACCAAAAGCCGGAAAGTTGTTCTGATCAGAGACGTCTTGGTGGGTCATCATCAAATCCATGAACCACTGCGGTTTCTTCTCCATCGGCGCCGCCGTAGCCGCCGGCTTAGCCTCCGCCACGTCATCACCTTCCTGGTCGTAGAGCTGTTGCTGCTCTTCCTTGGGCGCCCGAGGAAGATCAGGAGGAGGGTTTGGGAGAGCCTCGGCGTCGCCTTCATCGCCGTCCTCGGCCAAGATCCTGAGCCGGGCCGTGATGTCAGCGAGCGTGCGGTCGACCATGGTGGAGAGATCGGCGAGGTCGGGGAGAGAGAGAGAGTGGAGCGACCTCGAAGGCGCCGGGGAGGTTAGGGCGCGGAACATGATCCTAGCGACGTCTTTGTCCCTGTTGTCCTTCTTGAGCTTCTTGAGCTGCTCGTTGGCCTTGGCGATTCGCTGGCGGAGAAACCCTTCCTGGTTCACCATCTTCTTGCTCTGCTCCATCTCCGGCATCTTCCGGAACCTTCCGAGGACCCTCTGGGCTCCCAGCGGGGACGGGTACACCTCCGGGGCCGACTCGTAAGGGCTGTAGATGATTGCACAGGCTTCCACGTCGCACAGGGTCGTCAGCTCCTTCACCTTCTTCAGCATCCCCTTCTTCCTCTTCTTAAACGTCGCTTTCCGAGCCGAGTCGTTCGCTATGTACGCTAGCTTCACCTTCTTCCGAGTCATTATCATCTACTACGAACTCACCTGTTTGTTTCTATGTGTTGTTTTGTGGGTCTCTTTTTTCTCTTTCGGACACCCTGTATTTATACTGCCCTAATTCGTTCATGCTACGTCGTTTTACTTGATGTTATCCTTTTTCGTTTTCTTCTTCATCATTCGCCGTTTCTTTCTTTGTTATTCCCTAATTAATGTGGTCATACTTTTGGGGTCCCATATGGTCCAATACATTTGGAGAGATTTTATGGTAAGAATAAAAATAAAACGAGTCAAGTCGAGTCATTTGTGGTTTGAATGTCTGTAATTACTATTATTGTTATTATTATTATTATTATTATTAGTATTATTATTATTATGGTAGGAATGAGCGGTGGAGGATATTATAATTTATATAATACTGTGATTATATGCCTTGCTAAGGAGTATTATGTGTTTAGCCATTAATATGGTAAATTGTCCAGTGACAAAGAACCGTGAGGGTATTATTCTTGTTATTATTTTTATTATTAACTTGATAATGTAATATGACCAATGTACGTATTGGTCAATTTCCATTTATTGGTAGTACCCTATTCCTATTTTAATTAAAGCTAAAATAGTAACTGTTAACTGTTTTAATTTGAGTGAATATAAGTCTTCTAGATTGGAATGAGAAACTGTGAGTGAATAATAAGAAATATTTTGAGGATTCTATATAAGATTTCATATTAAAGATAAAACTGCATATGGGTAATTAGCATAGTAATATTATTTTTCAACGGTATAGTGTCATCAATTATAAATGTATATTACATATAATGTAGATGAACAAAAAAATCACTTGGTCTAGATCTATAGAATTTGTTCATTCATTCAATTCGCCATGCAGAGGTTATAAAGATATTAAACATAGCGGATATGAACAAAAAATTGATGAGAAATTCAGTATATGCTGAAGTACTCGCGTAGCGCAACGATTATAAATATTTTACTTATTATGCGTATGAACAAAGAATTTGTTACACAACTATTGTATTTCATTAGGTTACTTGCCTAACAACAATTATAATTCTAAATATACTACAGCTTAAATTTATCGAGAAAAACACAATATTTGATGAAGCTACTCTCGCGCCAACAATGATAAATATATTTCCTCTTATGCATATGAATAAAGGTTTTCTCTGTGACTATGTACCTGAATCAGTTACTCGCATAACGCCAACAAAGATTACATATTATTAATAAAATATGCATACAATAATGTGATGCGAACTGCTATATTTTATGGAGTTAATCACACCGTACACATGATTAAAAAAAATATATTACTTATTTGATATACGAACCTAAATTTGTTATACAAATCTACTATATTTTATTAATATAGATGATTAAAAATATGTTATTAATGAAACTTATATTCACATAGATTTATTATGCAAATCTAATGTATTCGATTAAGTTACTCGAATAACGGAAACAATTATAGATATATGAACATTGATTTCTCATGCAATCCATTGTAATTAAAAAAAATTGTTCGTGTAATGTAAACGCGTGGAAATATGTTAGAGCCTATTTGGTAGTTCACTCAAACTGTTTTTGTTTTCTGTTTTTGTTTTCATATAGTTGTATTCTAAAAAAATTTTGCAGTTATTTTCAAATAACTGTTTGGTAAGGATTTCCGTTTTTTTATTTAGTTTTTTTGTAATTGTAGTGTAATAATTCACATAAGAATTAGGCGTCGAGATATATACTAATTGAAAGTCTTTGCTGCGAATATAATGGTCGTACCTTTAGTAATAATGATTGTTTCACAAGTTCATCGGAAAACACCGTTTGTCTTTATAGTCAATACAACAAATATCAAATTTTGATACCTAAAGTTGACTAAAAATAGTGAAAACTCATGTGTTCGACAAGAGGATCACGACCAATTAATAGTTTGTAAAATGGAGTTCCGATTGTTTAAAGTTTGCCATAATTGTAAAACTTAAGTTTTTCAAGGAACGAAAACAAATTCGATAATCAAAAGTGAGGAAAATGAAATGATGTTGATAGGAGAAAATGAAATGTCAAGAGGATATATTAAAAAAAAAAGTTAAAAAAGTTGAGTGAAAAAATTAGAAAACACCTCAAAACTGTTTTCTGATTTTCTTCATTAAAACAGAAAACAGTTTGAAAACTTTTTGAGTTGTATTATGAGAATCATCAAACAAACAGTCAATTCAGTTTTTTCAGAAAACTGTTCAAGTTAGAAAAGTCAAAAACAGTTTTCAAATGAAGAAACAAACATGGCCTTACCTACTACATATTTGAACATCGATTTGTTATGTGATCCATCATAAGAGTGAACCATAAATCTACTTGGTTTGTAACTAGTAACTACCTCAAATTGGTTGAGTCAATTCTCTCTTCTCTTCGAGCTATCTTTGAGATTCCATCAATACATAAAGATTCGTTAAGCAATCTCTATCGCTAAAGAATATTTAAACAACAACAAAAATCATGTAAATATTGCTAGATATGTTTGATAAAGTTACTCGCGTACTGCCAACAACTATAAATCTATTGCTTATGAACAAATATATATTATATAAAATTAAAAAAATAACCGACTCAAATGTTTGAAATTGTTAAATAGTCAACGTTTGGTAAATCTTAGTTAAATAACAACTTTTCAGACGTAAATTTTAAGTAAATAGTCAACGTTTGATGAAAATAGTTATTTACTTAAATTTCACGTTTTAAAGTGGTTATTTATCTAAAATTTACTAAATGTTGGCTATTTAGCAATGTCAAACGTTTAAATTAACTATTTTCCTAATAAACCCATATTATTATGCAATCTAGTTGAAGATCAAGGTAGCGCATATTATAAAAATATATTACTCATTATATATATGGATAAAATTTTCTAATATGATTTAATATGTTTATAATAACACTACGCATAATAGTAAAATAAATTGTCATTTGTGGTAAAATTCTACATCTTCAACCCATAAATATGAGTAAAATATATGTGATATAAGTTATCATTTGTGTTGTTGGATCTTATGTTGCATGGTTAAGTTTGACAAAATAAATTATAAGAGTGGTTCAAGTCAAAATTGCAAGAAGTTGTTCAAACAAGTTAAAGACTCAGGTTACTTCCGTTACTTTCTTCCCGCGCGAATATAAATAATAGCTTTTAGTTCGGATTTTTATGTACAGATAAGTATCGAATATTTCATATATATTTCGACTTATCAATATTCACAGAAGATTAGGAATCGATCGAATAAAATTCATGTAGGGTTTATTTCGATCATTCACTTTTCTGTTTGGTCAATTCACGCGGCCGTAACCTAAAACTTGTCTCTCTATTCTAAGAGATCTTCATCGACAACAAATTCAATGTGCTTGCTACTGATATGCTTTATTTGTGAAGAGGTTGTGAGTGCGTGTTTTGCATTGACTTGCTTGTCATTCTTCGGGAGAAGATTTGGTGAAACAGAGATGGAGTCTCTGATTTAAAAAGAGCTTTGATTGCCATCTATTGGAGAAGTCAAAGAAGAGAGGTGTTTGAGAGGGAGTTGCCAAACCTAAGTCATGTATTTTTCATTATTGAGATAGTGGATTTTTTTTCCACCGGATGTATCAGTCCACCTGAAGTACTTTATCACGTAATCGGATTACCAATACAGTGTGTCCTTTATTACTTTTTTACTTGTGATTGCTTGTTTGATTATTGATTTAATTAATCAGATTAAACAAACAATCAATTATTCAATAAATTGGTCCACTCACTAATTAAACAACCATCTAACAACACTTTTAGTAATTCCAATTCACATTTTAACAAAATTGTTGTAATTTTGATTATACATTTTCCTGTTTATATGGTTCGCAAAAGAATAACACTGTTTTCCCAATGGGAAGTAAAATAGTATATGTATACATATATATATATATATATATATATATATATATATATATATATATTTATATTTATATCTTTTAGTAATGGTAGATGAGTAAGAAATGGATTATGATAGAAACACACGTAGTGTTAGTTTATTGATCCAAGAACTCAATATACGTGTTTGGAAATATTCGACTGAGTATTGAATGGATTTTATAAGAATAACTATACGGAATAGCCAAACGCAAACGTTGAGATTGCTTATTAGTCAACGTTTGAAAATATTTTGAGAAAGAGTCAATTTTGTTGACGTGGCGTTTCAGTCAATTTTTCTATGTCGAAAATATCTCTGCTTTTGTTAAGTGAATGAGCTGCGATTTTTTTTTTGCTCAGCTGTGTTTTAGTTGAAGAAATAATCGGAATGAAAAAATCAACATGAAATCGTTCATAACAGTTGCTTAATCGCTCATGGTATTCAAAATTCAAATTTTTTCAACTTTTAAAAAAGCTTATGGAGCCTAAGCTCGCCGCCGTCGAACATGATTGCATTGAAATTTTTAGATCTTGGTTGTTCCGATTCAGCCTCTGAATGAAGGTCTTCCACTTTGGACCCATCACAATCTCCGGCCACTCTCGGATCTTTCGCAGCGCCGTCACTTCTCGGGACCACCACCGTGATCATAAATACGAAGGTCAAGATTCGCTCCCACCAGGCTAATGTGACGGTCGTGGACGGGGATCTCCGATCGCGGAAGCATGAGAAGCAGAAGCATCACTTGCACTGGCTCCGTTGTCCAAACGCCATCAAGTGAAGGATCCCTAGCGCCGCCATAGTTTATCTTGAAGAAGTCCGTCTCCGATGCTAGAAACCCAACAACAACAACCACCCTATTTATTTGGTTTATTCGTATCTGGTGAGGGATCCCTAGTGCCGCCGTAGTTGATCTTGAAGAAGTCCGTCTACGATACTAGAAACCCAACTACAACAACCATGTTTATTTAGGATTATTTCTATTTATTTTTGTTTATTTCAGTTTATTTCTTCTTGATAATATCATTATATATATGTTATTTAGATTTATTTCAGTTTATTTCTGCGAGGTAGGCTTAGCATTTCCGATCGAAAAATCGGTGGCTGAAGTCGGAATCGGCGGCTCGAGACGGATGGTAAGTTGACTCGACGTTAAAGATCGATGATGAAAATCTCGTAATTTTTTTAGGGATTTTTTAATCTATTAATGGAAGAGTTATTTATTGTAATAATTTTTATTTACTTATTTTATTTTTGTTAATTAATTTATATCTGGTAACTTTTGATTTTAATGAAGGGTATTTTGTTTATAGGTTCAAATTGATTAATGTAGTTTATTGGCTATATCATAAAATAAACCAAACATTGACTATTTTGATAATTTTATGATTTTGATTAGTTAGTACCTTGCGAGGCTTCCATTTTATAATGCCTCGTATTATACATGGTACGGATATTGAAATGAACAGTGCAGTTGCATGTATTGACACGTCACTTTAAATAAAATGTTATTCACGTGTGATATATTAATCACTTGAAGATACTTAAATAATTAGTCAACTTGAGACGTATAAAACGACAATGCTGATAAACATTCTTCGTATACATATCGTATACTTGCCAATGGAGGTTGGAGGTCAAAAAATAGATGGATGAGCAGTGTCCAAATTGGCATGATACGGTTGCATAATCATGTTAGTAGATCAATGGGAACAACAACTTAGAGTTCATCATGTGTCTAATATGTCTAGAAATAATATTTTCTTGTAGTCCATCGATGCATCCAAAAATATCAAGGTCATAAGGTCATGTATAGCGTGTTGAAGAACTTCATCAAACATGTATGCACAGAGAATGTCGTGCAAGTTGTTTCTCATAATGACTTAGATTACGTAACAGTTAGGAAAATTTTAATGAATAAATATTCGCTTTGTACGGGATTCCATGCATCTCACATTGAATGGACCTCGTGTTTAAGGAAGTAAGAAATTGGTCAATTGTCTTGAAGGCTCGAAAGTCACACAGTTCGTTGCTCCCGAGTCCGCGTACCAGCAAGGATCTGCAACAGTAACTGGTCCAGGTTATAACATAGCTTTGTTATGAGTAGCTTGTGCGCCTCGATTTGGTGGAGTCTCATGTTGATAGCTCTCATCGAGCCTATCCCAACACGCCAAGGCTGAGTGGCATTGTTAATTACCACGATATATTTAACAGGTCGGTTAGAAGTTCGATCCTCGTCCTCCTTCACCGTAGTGACCTCGGCCTCCAAGTCCTCTGGTGTGATTTCCTAATCCGTATTAGTTCTCTGAATAGTTTGCCATGACGTTTCGAACCTCGATTGTCGTAGCTGAGTTGATCTGCTCAATTCTTGTCTCTTGAGAGAGAGACATGGCATGTACTTCATAAACTGTGAGATTGCAATTCATAGGTTTGGAACTGATTGCTCACCGGAGCTGTTGCGATATTTTTATAACTAGCACGCAAGCGGACGTATCGAACAAGTAATAGTGTTACGTAAGTAACGAATATTGATCACACGGAGACTAGTTACTATAGCGACGTTAAACAACCTAAGCAAATTGATTTCACTGTATTAAAGTGTGTGGTGCAATAATTAACTACAATTAAACTAACAAAAACAGCAACGAAATTTAACACGAAACTTCGAATAAGAGAAAATGGGGGTTACGACTTCACCGGAAAATTAAGACTCGGGGGTTTCGGGTTCCAACAACTTGACATACTCTACTCACGCCAATCTCATTCTCCCTATGATATTACTAGCCTCTCTCGAGTGATCTAGCAACCTACGCAATTGACGGATTATATATCCTCTCGGCCTCTAATCCTATTAAAACAATCACGAGCAATAAACACGAGAATTCAAACGATCACATTAAGCTTAAGCCGTCTAGCAACCTAAGAACAAAACGAAGCGTGGATTATGAGCATGAGTTTTCGCCCTCTCTCGAGTGACAGAAACTCCTAAAAACAATCCTAAAGATGGCCAATCTAAAGAACGCATTAAGAACACATATCCACACAAGCATGAATAATCAAGTAATTCCAAGCATAATTTCACTCTAACAAAACCCCCTAACCTAATTCAATCCGGCTACATCGCAACCCCGATAAAACTCTAGCCTCTAACGGAATCCATATTTAACAACATAATGATCAAAACAAGAATCAACATAACCATAAATAAGAAAAACATTATGAGATTCATGACGGGAAGAATGAAACTATCAATTAACGAAAAATTAGAGTAATAGAGAATAAGGGAAAGAAGGAAAAACTATTAAAAACGGGAGTTCACGGTTGCTTGTTCGTCGGATCGTCGACTCAACTTCGCTCCCAAACAAAAGCTCTCAACGAAAAAGTGCACCCAAAAGTAGAAAAAACTAAAAACAAACTAGAACAAGTTAAGTAGGTTACAAGAGGTGTTTTTAGCCCTGAATGTGTATTTTTCGGAGTTATCTGAGCCTTCCAATTCAATCCAAGGGTCAAAAATCTTCATAAAACGTTAATTTCATATTCCAGTAATCCGGAGGCGGGCGGCGCACGGTAGACGATGCGCGGCGCGCGGACCCAGCTCTCGGTTATGCGCGCTCCGCGCATAAGACTCTGTGCGATTTCCCGGTTTGTGTCCCCGTATGCGCGGCGCGCGACTAGAGGCACGCGGCGCGCGGTCTCGGATTCTGTCTTCCCGCGGCGCGCGAGGGAGTACGCGCGGCGCGCGTAGTCGCCAAGTTTCTTGCTCATCTCTTTTTTTTATTCTATTTTGACCGTTTTGTCTCCAAATCCCGTCATCTTTCCACGAAATTGACTGTGGACGCCCTGTTGCTCCTCTAAACCTGAAATTACTCAAAAACCTACTAAAAACCATTAAAATACTTGAGAACTCGTCGGTTTTTGGTTCGGGAAATAGGAGTTTTATGCATGATTAACGCACCTATCAGGAGCCACGTTTATATCGTATATTGTTGGTAGACAAGTAAGAATCGATGTGATGAGATCTATCTCAGAGACCTCGCATCCGGCTAAAAATAGCGAGTATGATATTCATTTCATCTTTACAAAGTAGTCAAGATGCTAAGCACTCCTTTCTTAATTGTCTGCATTTAAACCTTCAGTGGAATTAGCCTCGCCTTGAATTTCCGGGGGAGCAATATTTCTAGGGCAATCTAAACGTCTCGCGATGTCTGAATCCAAGTCATGCTCCTCAGAATCGAAAGGGAGAGAGAAACCCTGCTCAACAAGAGTTGATCCTCTCTCTGCCACTATTCGAACTCTGGATTTGGAGTTGCAATCATCTTTCCTTCATAATCCACGGCGATGATGTACTCATGTGGACATATAGCTCTGTGCCAAGCACAAAACCATGGAGGTTGTGACTACGAATCCGTAGGGAAGATCTGTGATCTCACCAGATAGTTTTCTTGATCTAGCTTGACAGAGACAGCTGAGTTCAACGATGCTGTAAAGGAAGATTGCAGATGATTGCGAAGAAGCATATTTATTTGGGAGGAAGGGGACGAGTATCAAGGATAGTCCCACATCGACTGGGTATTACGATCCTGAGCTCTTTATAAGGCTTGTGGGTTACTCATCTAATTATCAAGCTTGGTTTTGGATGGAACCCTACACTTTTAAGAATAAAACCAGAGGGTAAAATAGTAATTTGATAAAGCAAAAGTTTAAAACAAAAACTAACTTATCACCTAAGGTACACCAAACACACTAACAAATATAAACATAAGTCATCAATTCTAATAACGAGTCTGAATCATATACGATTTCTAGGGTTAACAATATATAGAGAGAGAAAACATAACAAGAGAAAGTTTGGGAATGAGAAGTAGGGATAGAACATATATAACAAATCTTCTTTAATACAAAATTTTATTTCAAATTTTCATAACTGAAATCATTTACAGAGATAAGTATATTTAATTACATTAACAGATTGCTAACAGACTTAACTACCTATAACAGCTTTAGTCAGCTTGCCTAAGTCTAACTAACACTCAACAGCAAGTGGACCCTTTTCTTGCTGGCATGGATCACTCACATTACCAGCTGACGTGGAAAAGTTCTAACCATTGCCGAATCATTTTTTTTTTTTTTTTGACGGAATAGCTTTGTGTTTTTTGCTGAAACCACTTTTTGTGTTTTTTTTAGACCATTTCCAACTCAAAAATGCAATGTTTTGCACTTCAAAATCAGTTTCTATCGCATCAAACAATGTTTCATCTCCAACTCAATACTCTATTTTTAACACAAAAAATCATATTCTTCATAACTCTAGTACTTTAATAATTTAAACATCTTTCTATATATTACATTATAACCCATATTTATTTAACTTGTACACTTTGCATCCAATAATGTTATATTTAAAATAAAAAATAAACACAGATATTATATATAACATGTAGAGTTATTTGGTTCAAAATTTAATAAGTAACATCATACAAAAATACTAATTTTTTTAATCTAAACGTGATGTCACGTTATTTATTTTCTAGTTTGCTTGCAGTGAATGTAATTATTTTTTTACCACATATCAAGATTAATTATTTATATCAAATTAGAATAAATTAAAATAATTATATCTTTAATTTTGTGATAAATTAATACGATTACACACAAAATAGATAATATAATTAGTATTGTGTTTGATTTGTAAATAAATAAATTATTATTATATTATTAAAATTTCACTAAAAAATGCAGTATAATGAATAGTGAAATTCCATTCATTATTCTCTCACTCCATAATGGAATGGGAAATGGGGTTGCATTTGAGAAAATGCAACTCTATTTTATCAAATCTCAATCCATTGTGAAGTGTGTTGGAGATGCTCTTAGCCAAATATCATGGTTACATAGCATTTGTCATTCCTTTTAAAAGTTCGGTACAGCTTAAATTGAGGTTTGTTTTCATTGTTCACTATCGACAATGTTGGATTTCTGACAAGTGATTGCTGTTTTTATTTTCAGGAAAAAAAGGAATTGACATCACTCTATAACCAAGTGATGTGTAGAAGGGAGGCAGTGAATTATTTTTAAAAAAAATTGACGTTGGTATATATAAAAATGACGTCTAAACTAATATATTCTCTACCAATTAAAATTCACCTTCGAAGCGACAATCATTAGCAGCAGAGTACTAAGAGCATCTTTAATGGTTTAGCTTAGGTTATTGCTTAGCTAAATAGTATTTTTGCCACATAGATTTTCTAGAGCTAAATAGTTAAGCAACTAGCTTAAATTAGCCAATTTGCTTAGATTTGCTTAGCTAAATCAATAGCCAATATGCAAAACAATGGTTAAGCAACTAGCTAAACATTTTTGATATTTGCAAGCAAATCCCTACACTACTACAAATGTTGGATTATACAACCCACTTTCTACAACGCTTAACATAAGCGTTGTAGAAACTAGGGATTCTACAACGCTTAACATAAGCGTTGTAGAAACATAGTGTTTCTACAACGCTTATGGCTAAGCGTTGTAGAATCACGGTGTTTCTACAACGCTTATGGATAAGCGTTGTAGGATATGATAATTTCTACAACGCTTAAAGCTAAGCGTTGTAGAAGTACATAAATTTCAGATTTTCCACAACGTTTACACTATCCGTTGTAGAATCCTCGCCGCGGCACCACGTGATTTATGCCTCGGCGAGAACTTTCTACAACGCTTTGTAAAAGCGTTGTAGAAGGATGGGTCTCGCCGCGGCACAATTTAAACATCGCCGCGGCGACTCGTTCTACAACGCTTGTTACAAGCGTTGTAGATTCATGTCGCCGCGGCGATAAGTATTTCTCGCCGCGGCGAGATAATTTCGCCGCGGCTAGAAATATCCTCCGCCGCGGCGAGGTGGATACCGTGGCCAAGCAGTTTTTTAAGAAACTGTCTCGCCGCGGCGAGTGAGGAATCTCGCCGCGGCGACCTGTTCCTACAACGGAAATTGTAACCGTTGTAGGACCGTCTCGCCGCGGCGAAGACATATTTTCGCCGCGGCGAGATTTTTTAGGTTTTCACTATAAAAGGCCGTTTTCAGTTTTTTTCTCATTTTTTCCAATACCCACACACGAGACAACCATTTTCGGCCGCTTCTCTCCAGTTTTTTTCTTTCAAAATCCCTCGCCACGTCCTCGCCGCCCCAAAATCTCGCCGTCGCCTCGTCCTCGCCGCCAACTCTCTCTCGCCTCGTCCTCGCCGTCACTTTTCTCTCGCCGAGTCCTCGCCGTGCTTCCTCTCGCGCCTCTCTCTCTCTCTCTCTCTCTTGCCGCGTCATTGTAAGGTATGATTTTAAAAGTTTTTTAAGGTGTATATTGATTTAATTTGGTGTTGTTGATATGGATTTCTTGTTGTTTACCCGAATTGCATATAGTTTGATTTTTTGAATTCACAAATTTAGGGTTTTGTTTGATTTTCTCTTATTAGAACAAGAAATTAGGGTTTGGGTTAGTGGAATTTGAATGAGTGAATTTAGGTTAGTGGAATTTGAATGAGTGAATTTGAATGAGAATTTGAGTTAAATTGAAATGTCCGGATTGTGTTTGACATATTGTTACATAGGTTAGTGGTTAAAATGGTTATGTATATTAATGTTGAGATTGAATTGTTTATGAATTTGTGATTGATCGAATTGTTCATGAATTTGTGATTGGTCGAATTGTTTATGAATTATTTGTGATTGTTGGAATTGTTTTAATTTGTCATGTACTTAAATATATATTCTTGGAATTGATATATAATTTGTTATATGTTAATTGTATAATTGTTTATGATTATGTTTTGTAGGAGCTTGAAAATGCCTCGAACTAAAAACACGGCCTCCAAGGCTCCGAGCTCTTCCAGAGGTCAGAGTAAAGTAAAAAGCAAGCGACCTCGTCAACAGTCTCCCGAAGAGGAATACAACTCGAGTATCTTTACTAGCAAGGTCGCAGAGGAACGCTACGACAAAATCTTGCCGCGTAACATTATCCATGAGAGAGGATTCAATGTAAGCAATACGTCGGATATAGGAAAGCAAATCCGCAACAGCATAGTTGGTCATGATTGGGGGAGGTATTGTGCTGTACCCGAGTTCGATTCGAACGTCAACTTCGTGTACGAATTCTACGCAAACTTGCCGGACTCCCAAGCTGATGTTGTGACGGTCCGTGGAAAACCGGTCGATATGAGTATCGAAGCTATCAACGATCTTCTTGGGACCCCAGATGTGCCTTTCGAGAACGAGGGCTATCGAGAATGGCTAAGAAGTTGCAGCCATGAGGAGATGTCACGGGTGTTGTGCATTCCGGGAGAGGATTGGGTCACTGAAAAAGGAAAAAGGGTACTCAAGCGTGACCAACTCACCAGGATCGCTAAAGCGTGGATATACTTTGTTTGCGCTCGTCTCTATCCAATCAAGCACTTCACCACTCTCGACGAGGATCGTATCCATGTGTTGTTCTGCATTGTTAAAGGCCTTTCCATTAACGTCGGTCGATTCATCTATAATTGGATGAAGAAACTCGACTATACTAATGAATGACACGGTTTGCCATATCCGGCGATCATTACCGGCCTTTGTACAAATGCGGGGGTACCACGCTCGAAAAGGGATACGATACACAGTTCAATGGGGCCTATTACGGATTCCATTATCGAGCGGTACAAGATTAGGGAGGATCCACAAGCGGAGGAAGAGGAAGAAGCGGAGGAAGAGGGTGAAGAGGGGGAAGCGGAGCCCCTATTGCGCTTACCAGCGCCTCCGGTAATCGACCCCGCCACCATCGACTACATTGCTCATTGCTCCAACTATCTCGTCGGCGGGTTCCAACACACGCAACAGTACATGCACCAACAAGCGGAGTATGGCGCCTCTCACATCAATCAGTTGAACGATCTCTACTCTCGGTGGGACATCAACCAAGAGAATCAGGTGTTATTTCCTCCATATCCTCAGTACTTCGACTATCCGTACGCACCACCACAGTGGCCACCGCATATGGCACCTCCTCAATATCCGGCGAACCCACCACCACCACCACCGAATGACGAGTAAATTTCAAGAACCAACAACACCAACTCTTCCATATAAATTTCAAACTCTTTTTAAATTTAAGTTTCAGTTTAAGACTCGCTTGGTGTGTTTTATTTGTGTGTTTGAGACTCGTTTGGTTTGTTTTATTTGTGTGTTTGAGACTCGTTTGGTTTGTTTTATTTATTGTAGAAATTTTAATGGAATGATCATTTTTAGTTGGAGAATTGGTTAAACATTGCAAAAAAGTGAATGAGTACCTGGTAGAGTGCTTCTTCGCCGCGGCTAGGTACCTTTCTCGCCGCGGCGTGACTATTCTCGCCGCGGCACAGTATATTTTCCGCCGCGGCGAGTGATCTACGCCGCGGCTAAAATATCACCTCGCCGCGGCGAGAGTTTGATTTTTTTTATACCGAGAGTCTGTATTTTTTAAGAACTTGTCTCGCCGCGGCGAGTTGATATTCCCGCCGCGGCGGGATACCCTCGCCGCGGCACGTAATATACGTTGCCGCGGCGAGGTTTCTACAACGCTTGTTTAAGCGTTGTAGAAGTGTCCTCGCCGCGGCAGGATTTATATTTCGCCGCGGCGAGAAATTGATTTTTTTATACCGAGAGTCTGTGTTTTTTAAGAACTTGTCTCGCCGCGGCGAGTTGATATTTCCGCCGCGGCGGAAAGACCTCGCCGCGGCATGGAATATACGTTGCCGCGGCGAGGTTTCTACAACGCCTCTTTAAGCGTTGTAGAAGGGTCCTCGCCGCGGCAGGATTTGTATTTTGCCGCGGCGAGATTTTCATTTTTTTATACCGAGAGTCTGTGTTTTTTAAGATCTAGTCTCACCGCGGCGAGGTAATATTCCCGCCGCGGCGTGATATCCTCGCCGCGGCATGGAATATACGTTGCCGCGGCGAGGTTTCTACAACGCTTGTTTAAGCGTTGTAGAAGGGTCCTCGCCGCGGCAGGATTTGTATTTCGCCGCGGCGAGATGATCCTGCCACGGCGAGAGTTGTACTCAGCCGCGGCGATGTCGGAGAAATGTAATGTTAATGTAAATGACATTGTATAGAGAAATTTTGAATGAAAAATAACGTTGTCCACAGGAGAATAACATAAAATCCAAAATGAAAATACATTATCTAAATGTTCAATATCAAACAAAAGTAGGATCTATATCCTTACGAAGTAGATGTGAAACATCGTCATCATTAAAATCATCCACCTCTTGATCAATTGGCGGTAATCCTGATGTGAACGGAGGAATGCTAGACATGTCTTCGTCTTCTTCTTCGTTACCGTTTCTCGCTTTCATATGAACCACTAACGATAACTCAGGATTTGCTGGATCTGAAACATAAAACACTTGACTTGCTTGCGAAGCCAAAATAAATGAATCATTCTCGTAGCCAATCCGTCTAAAGTCGACAATTGTAACTCCTTCATTATCAACTTTAACGTGATTATTGTCTGCCCATTTGCACTTGAATAATGCGACTCGCAACCCGCAATAATCAAGTTCCCAAATATCTTCAATGTATCCGTAATACTTCATAAAAGCATGTTTTGGATTCTTATCTTTTGCCGACGAAACATGTAAAGCTTCAGCAAACAATGTAACACCGCTATTTTGTACGGGATGCTTGTTGTCTCGTTCCCTTGTGTAAAATGTAAAACCATTAACAGACCAAGCAGTGTACCTTGTAACCATTGAGGACGGCCCGCCAGATAGTTTACTCAACGTAGATGAATGTCCTGCCTCTATAAATATGCGTTTTCCAAGCCAGTTCTGAAACAAACGGTTGTGCTCTTCTTGCAACCATTTTTCATTTCTACCCTTCTTTGGATTATTCACTCTCAACTCATTCAAATGAATATCCACAAATGGCTTGACCTCGGAAACGTTGTGTAGCACATGGAGACTTGCTTGCTCCCATTCTTTTCGGTTGACGATCGAATAACTACCTATATATAATGAAACAAATACTTAAAAATAATGTTCATATATAATTTAAATAAACAAATAAAGTGTTAAAAAAAATACCTTTAGATAGAGCTTTTGAATCAAAATTGGTATTCTTGGGTAACCCAATTTCGTCTGTTTTAGCTAAATACTCAGAACAAAACTCAACCGACTCTTCTGCTATGTAATTTTCAACTATGCTCCCTTCCGGCCTATTGTAGTTCTTCACGTAGCTTTTCAACACTTTCATATAACGTTCGATTGGATACATCCACCGTAAAAACACGGGCCCTCCTAATTTCACTTCACGTACCAAGTGGACGGTTAAGTGGATCATTATGTCGAAAAACGAAGGTGGAAAGATCTTTTCGAGCAAGCACAGAGTTTTCACCAATTCTGACTGCATTAAATCCAATCGAGTTGGATCGATGACCTTCGAGCAAATCGAGTTAAAGAATACACATATCTTTGATATTGCAAACCTCACATCTTTTGGCACAATTCCTCGTAAAGCAAGAGGCAACATTTGTTGTAGCAGCACATGACAGTCGTGCGTCTTCATTCCAGTAAGTCTCAAATCTTTCAAAGACACGAACCTCTTATAGTTTGACGAATGACCTTCGGGGACTTTAATAGAAGCAAACCAGTTACACAATTTCTTTTTCTCCTTTCGATCTAGAGTGTACTTTGCCGGTGGTAATTTTGTTTTTTTCCCACCCCCCTCCTCGGGATGCAAAATGCTTCTTATATTCATCTCTTTGAGATCCAATCGAGATTGTATTCCATCTTTCGATTTATTTGGATCATCAAGAAGTGTACCAATAAGCGATTCGCAAACATTTTTCTCGATGTGCATAACATCCAGACAATGCCGGACGTAGTGTGTCTTCCAATAAGGAAGGTCGTAGAAAATCGATTTCTTCTTCCAAGGATTCTCTTTGAACGATTCTTTAGTACTAGCACTCCGCTTTCTTTTCCCAAGCACTTCATTGACGTTTTTAACCATCTCATAGACATCTTCACCAGACAAAATTCTAGGAGGGGGTTGTTCTTCTGAATTTCCATCAAACGCTTGTTTCAATCTTCTATACGAGTGATCTCTTGGTAAGAATCTTCTATGACCCAGAAAAACAGTTTTCTTACCATGCTTCAAACGGATGGAAGATGTGTCTTTCATGCAAATCGGACAACCAATCGAGCATTTCACAGAGTATCCTGACAAGTTTCCATAGGCCGGAAAATCGTTAATAGTCCACATTAACATTGCCCTTAAGTTGAACGAATCTCCACGGTAAGCGTCTTTGACTTCCATCCCTTTCTCCCATAACATCTTCAAATCATCGACCAACGGTGCCAAATAGACATCAATATCATTTCCTGGTTGATTCGGTCCTGAAATCAAAAGCGTTAACATCAAGAACTTTCTCTTCATACATAGCTTTGGAGGGAGATTGTAGTTCACAAGTATAACCGGCCAAACACTGTATTTACTGCTCATCATGCTGAACGGGTTCATTCCATCAGAAGCTAGACCAAGGCGCAAATTTCGAGTATCAACACTGAAATCCTTATACTCTAAATCGAATGATTTCCACTGTGCAGCATCAGCAGGATGTCTCAACATACCATCATCGATACGCTTTTCGGAGTGCCAAACCATGTTCTTCGCGTGTTTGACACTATTAAACATTCGACGAAAGCGCGGCATTGGAGGAATGTACCATAACGACTGAAATATATTTAACGAAAATCAGTAATAAATAATGAATATGAGCTACATGTATTTCCTAATCAAGTGATGAAAATGTACGTACCTTAACTGGAACTCCTTTAACCCCGTTACATGGAATTTTACCCTTCTTCCACCGTGACTCTTTGCACGTCGGACATTCATCTAGATCTTCATACTCGTGTCTATATAAAACACAATCATTTGGGCACGCATGGAATTTCTCGTACTTCATGCCTAATGTACCCAAAGTCTTCCTTGCTTCATACATACTTAAAGGTACTTTATTGTCTTTCGGAAATGCTTCTTTCAGTGTTTCCAACAATAGAGTAAAACTAGTGTTAGTCCAACCCCCCGACGCCTTCAAATGAAATAATGTAACTAAAAATGACAACTTCGAATAGCTTGTACACCTTTCATATAATGGTGTCTCCGCATCATTCATCATGGACTCAAACAATTCCGGTCGCTCAACAAAATCGTCCTCCAAATCATTCATCATGCCGCACATATCATCAATATCATCTTCAACATCATCCTCATTTGCCGTAGAACGAAAAACCTCACCATGGTAGAACCATCTTTGATACGAGGTCATTATTCCATATGCAAACAAATGGGTCCGAACAACATCAATCGAAAAATGTCTATGATTTCCACATTTAATACAAGGACAACGAATAGATTTCAAATCTACCATGTTCTCTCTAGCAAAATCACAAAACTCATCTACACCTTTCCGATATATCTCATTCAATCTATTCTCCCACATCCACTTCCTCATATTCATAGAAAAACCCTAATTATACAAAAAATTACCAATTCTAATTAGTATAAACTATCAAGAGAACAACAATTAGAAGAAGTTAAAGAAGAACTTACAAGATTTGAATGTGTAGATGAGACTAGTAAACGAGGACGCTCTAGAATGAGTAGAAAAGGTACTGGAAATATTTTTTCGAGTGAGGTTATGAGAGAGTTCAAAGTGAAAAAGACCAGAAATGAGAATTTATATCACCAGTCTCGTGTCACTCGCCGCGGCGAACTTTCTACTTCGCCGCGGCGAGACATTCTACAACGCTTACCATAAGCGTTGTAGAATGTCCTCGCCGCGGCAAAAATATGCGTTCGCCGCGGCGACATATCACGCCGCGGCGAGGTACAAATCCCGCCGCGGCGGGAACAAGTCGTCGCCGCGGCGAAAAACTTACCGAGAGCACCATGTTCCAGACATATACTCTCGCCGCGGCATCATACAATTCCCGCCGCGGCGAATGTATGCCTCGCCGCGGCGGGAATTAGCCTTCGCCGCGGCGAGGCTTCTACAACGCTTACTTAAGCGTTGTAGAAAGGTCTCGCCGCGGCGGAAATTGTATATTGCCGCGGCGAGGACATCTAGGGTTACCTCGCCGTGGCGATGCCACATTTTCGCCGCGACGAGACGTTTCTGGGTAACGCTCGCCGCAGCGAGAATTTGGTTTCGCCGCGGCGAGGATCCTACAACGCTTATTCTAAGCGTTGTAGAATCATCTCGCCGCGGCGAGAAATACACTTCGCCGCGGCGAGATCCTACAACGCTTAGTATAAGCGTTGTAGGAGCGTTAAAAAATCTGAAATTTTCAAATTTTTTTAACTACCCGCGCCCATTCATATCTATACTTAGCGTTTTTTTTTCCTCTCATTTCTCATTCTCATTTCTTCTATCTCTCTCGTCCTTCTCTCTCTCCGCCCGTCCCTCTCTCTCTCCGCCACTCTCTTGCCGCCCGTCCCTCTCTCTCTCCGCCACGCTCTCTCTCTCGGCCCCTCTCTCTCTCGGCCCCTCACTTCGCTGAACTACCGCGCCCTCCCGCGCGTTCTCTCCGACCCTCAACTCCCTCTCCTCGCCGTGCGCCGCGCCCACGCCGCCCTCTCTCACCTCGCCGTGCGCCCACGCCGCCCTCCCTCGCCGCGCGCCCTCACCTTGCTCGTGCCCACCCTCGCCGCGCGCCCTCACCTCGCCTCACCACCTTCTCTTCGCCGCCCTTTTGCTCGTCCAACTCCGGGTAATGTTTTTGAACATTTTTACATGAACTTATTTAGTGTGAATTCGATTTTGATTTGAAATTAGGAGATATTGTATTGGATTTGAGTTTATTGAATTGAAGTTTGATATTGATTTGATTTGAGAAATATATTTGATAGTAGATTGAATTGGGATTGAAATTGTGTTTTTGTTTAGAATCGGATTGGATTTGAGTTTATATTGTGATTAGAGTTGAGTTTATATTTGATTTTTGTTACATTTGAGTTGAAATTTTGATAACATTTGAGTTGAAAATTGAAATTATGATTTGAATTTTGTTTATCAGATTCAATGTCGTCTACTACTACTACTTCTAGCGGTAGTGGTAAAAGAAAAATTAGAAGACAACTAGCGCTTAACTCCGATGAACAAGGAAAACGAAGAAACACTCTTATGGGTCGGGTTAATAAGGCTAAAACACTTGGTAAAAAAATCCCGGTACAATTTGATGATAAAGGGCAACCAATCGGTAAATAGGGTGATGAGTTGTCGAGTTACTTTGGCGTGTTAGCAAGAGAACACGTTCCACTTTCGATGCGTGATTGGAGATGTAAAGACAACGCCCAAATTAAAGAACGGATTTGGAACGAAATGCAAGAAGGATTTACGATTCCTATCGAACAAAAACACGATTGCCTTATGAGAGTCGGAGAAGCCGCAAGGTTATTTCGTCATGAGATATACAACGATCTACTCAAAGACATAATCAACGAACCAATCGCCTTAAAGAGACCGGCTTGTATTTTGAAATACTATACAAGTATCACCGAAGAAGATTGGATAGCATTTGTTGAGTATAGACGAACCGAAATGTTCAAACAAACATCGGAACATGTGAAATCAAATATCGGAAAAAGTGTGTACAAATCTCGAACGGGCCGAAATGGATATCGAAAGCTTGATCAAGAAAAGGTTAGATTCATTTTTTTCTTTTAGTTATTTCAAATGTTGCAATTATTTTTTAATTTATTATATAATTACTTCTTACTAGCATGACGAAACGGGGGAATGGCCTACGAAAGAGGAACTTTGGATTGACTCGCGAATGAAAGACGTAGATAACTACAAGGATGAGAAAGACAAATTGATGGGAGACAAAATCGTAAGTTCTTTACCTTTGTTATAACAATTAACCTTGTAATTTTATTTTCAAATAATTTTATGTGTAGAAAACGTTATCACAACAAGCATCGCAAGGGACATGGTTGCCGGAATCGGGAAAGAGTGTTTTGCAAGAAGCTTTGGGAACGTCGCGAGTTTGCGGTCAATCCAAACACACGTCGCGTTTTAAGTACTTTGTTCCTCCAACGCCCAACGAAGAAGTAATGAAGATGCGTCGGGAAATGAGCGAGTTAAAGTCTTTGGTGATGAAGGCATTCGGTGGAAATGGTAGCATTAATGTCGAGTCGCCTAGTGTCGAGCAAGTGAAAGAGAATCTCAACGCGAAGGTTGTTGATGATAAAGAGATGGCAAATGTTGAAGAACACGTCAATGAAGCGGTCTCTTTAGGTATGTTCAATTTTTTTTTATCTATTTATTAAAGATAAATGTTTTGGTATTAAGTTATTGATAAAATTCTTGATTCGCTTAGAACACGACGATGTTGACGATCGTCCGAAGATCGATCCTATCATTGTTGATGATCGTCCGAAGATCGATCCTATTGTTGTGGAAAAACCAAATAGTGTCCGTGCTAGTTGCTCTTTGAATCCAACCACGCCGGTGACACCGAGTTCGGATGAAAGCGTCGAGTGTCTTCTTTTCATTGATGACACCGAGTTCGGAGGCACAATTCATGTTGCAAATGGGCGAGCGCACATGAATGGAGGCGTAGTTCATTTCTCACCTTTGGAGGAAGGAAATTTACGCGTGGCCGTTTTGGGGGTTTTGATTAAAAAAGCAAAATTGCCAATTCCCACCGAAGAAGCTCAAACCGTTGAAGATGCTATAGGCGGGTTTGTCTCGTGGCCGAAGAGACTCATGGAAATTGACTCGGGAATAGAGAGTCGCGGTCCGGTTGTCAAACAACTCTCAAAGCTCGGTTTTGAGAGTGAAGCTAGCATCGATGATGCTAAGAAGATTCCGTACAAGGTGATTAATCCAAAGTATCGATTGCTCGCTCAACATGCCAACAAAGTAATGTTACCGGAAGGGGATGTGATTATGGTCAATGTTAGTCCAAGTCTCGCGGCTATCCCGATTCCGGTGTCATTTGAAGACATTTCCGATTTTTTGCAATACTTGGAAATTGGCGCGGGGAGCATAACGGTTTATATGGAGTAAGAGTTTTCTTTATATGCGTTTTTTAATATCAATATTCAATATTTAGTGTTTTGATCAACTAAATATTTGTTTGTCATAGCTATCTACGATCGAGGCTAGAAAAGGCGAAGAAGACTCGAAATTTTTGTTTTATAAATCCGAGCTTAAGTTCGTATATACAAAATGACGACGAGGAGGCTTATTTGTCAAAACGAGTCAAGGACGTTGGAAACGTGGTACGACATTGCAAATTTGGTGAACTAGTTTTGATGCCGTATAACAAAGGTGCGCATTGGATGCTCGTTGTCCTCGACCTTTGGAGAAATAGCGCTATGTTCTTTGACCCGTTGAGAAATAAAATCCCAACGGATTTAAATCGATTGATAAAAAGGTAATATTTTGATTTCTTAAATAATTTTTATTATAAACCGTTCTAGATGTTTTTTCTCTTATAATCTCCGTGTTATATAGGGTTCTTGTTGATTTCAAGCTCGAGCATCAAAACGCCAATAGTAACGGGCAATCAACGTACATCAAGGCTTGGGACGCTCCGAGACAAACGGGAAACACGGAATGCGGGTATTTTGTCATTTCTTATATGCGTGATATAGTCGTAGGAGGTGTAGGAAAATTAGAAAATAAGAAATCCTATACAAAAGAGGATTTAGAGAGAGTTAGGGAAGAATGGGTAACTTATGTACAAACATTTATTAACTGTGACGATTAGCTAGTTTTTTCGAAGATGTATATATTAGATTTTGAATGTTTTAAAGATGAGGATATTTGAGATGAATGTATATATTAGATATTTTTTGTATTGAAGATTATTTTCAGGTGCTAGTATCGTGTAAAAAACAAATTGTGGATTGAAAATAAATGATTCTCGCCGCGGCGAACTATACTTCTCGCCGCGGCGAGACAAGATACCGAGAGCAAGCAAATTAGAAATCTTAGTCTCGCCGCGGCGAGATTTTTTCTTCGCCGCGGCGAGTTTTTAAAAAAATATTCATCGCCTTCCTACAACGCATTATATCCGTTGTAGAATCATCTCGCCGCGGCTAAGATTTGACTTCGCCGCGGCGAATTTCTCGCCGCGGCGAAGTATATTTTTCGCCGCGGCGACGTGCTTCTACAACGGATTGAATATCCGTTGTAGAATGTTCTCGCCGCGGCTCGGAACGTACCTCGCCGCGGCAAATAACTCGCCGCGGCGACGTATAATTCTAGCCGCGGCGAGGTCCTTCTACAACGGAAAATCAATCCATTGTAGAAGCACGTCGCCGCGGCGAAAAATATACGTCGCCGCGGCGACATGTGTGAAAATATTTTAAAATTACACAATGGAATTAGACCGTTGTAGAAGCTTCTACAACGCTTAAGATTCCGTTGTAGAAGCGTAGTTTCTACAACGGATAATTAAGCGTTGTAGAAAGCTGTTGGATTCTACAACGGATTTTTAAGCGTTGTAGAAGCTTCTACAACGCAGGATTCTACAACGCTTAAGAAGCGTTGTAGAATCATTCTACAACGTTTTTTAAGCGTTGTAGAATCCTATTTTTGTAGTAGTGCTACAATTCTTAAGCAAGAAACCATTAAAGATGCTCTAATGTCCCTTCTAAAAGTCTTTTTATCGTAGTGACGACACTTTTGCGACTTTGTACTTTTTACTCGCGACGTTGGTTTCTTTATGGCGACTAAAAATTTAAAGCAAGATTCCGTTTATCATGATGTTTAGTTGCAAATTTTTTGTGACAAAGTCCGCGAGGACCATTGTCATCGAAAAAGGACCACGGAAAACAAATATCGATCTTGTCCCGATAATGTCGAGACCATGCTGCTTCAATTTAATGAAATACTGGGTGGTTTTATTTCACCAAGTAAATAGCTAGTCATGAAAAAAATATTAAAAATACTATTATTTAGGTCGTTTTAGTCCTTATTGAATTAGAAGTTGATATATAGGCCGTGCTTAATGGACTCGTCCGGGGCGGATCTCATCCTTTTGTGCATAATGTTTAATGTTTGTTTTGAAGGGCATCCCACGTAGCCCACGGAGGCCACCTCCAACTTTTGAAAACAAAACTCCATAAGTACCTATTTTGTATATGGCAATGTCATAAATACCACTAATTTTATATGGAATTTTATAATAATTTGCTTCAAGATAAAACTATTTATGAAATAATTATATACGGCAATCACCTATTTTGTTTATAACTATCTAATTTGCTTGATTTTAAAATAATTTTTCTGAATTATAAACAACTAATAAAAAATTTAATGATGTCGTAAAATAATTATTAAATAAGTCTAATGATACTATAACTTCAAGATAAAATTATAATAAAATAAACCGTTCTCAAAATAAAAATAAAAAGCGAGATATTCTGAAAAAAAAAAAGTTTTATATTGAGGTGGCTCGAGTAATTTTTACACTTTTAGATATGTAAGATTTTTTTTTTCTTTACAGATTTTATTCAGCCAATTATTTTTTTCTACCTACCTAATTTTTCCCCTAAATTTTTTTTGTTTCTTCCAAGTGTGTGTGTTTGTGGGGTTTAGAATTACTTTTGTTCCTTTTTTTATGTCCCTACATCTTTTATAATTTTTTGGTGGGCCTCATAATTTTTTAGAATGCTTGGTTAGTTATACATGTAACCCTATTATCTTGAGTTATTCAATTTTTTTCTTCACTTAAATGCATATTTGAGATTATTACATATTATATATGGATCTATGTTGGTATAGTCTATTGGATATTATTTTGACTTGGGTGGAATAATTTTGTTTCAAATTAATTTAATATTTAGAGATGATTTAAAAACTAATTTAGAGATTTATTTTGTATTTTCTTATATATATAAGTCGTTCTATATTTTGATTTAAATGAAGGATAAATTTTGAGATACTTTAATTTTTTTTACGAATTTTTAATTAGATATTTTATGCAATTTATTTATATTCGGCCATCTTCCATTTTAATTCCCTCCTGGTTCACTTCTGGTCTTGAAATTGCATGTATTGGAGAGTTATAAGATTGGGAGAAAGAGGTTGACCCAACTTTAGGCCCGAGATGATAACTGCTTTATTGTCTCATTATTGCCAGAATATTTTAGTTACCAATAAACTATCTTACTAGCATCAGATTCCAACATTATTACTAACTAATTATGTAATTATCAGCTATCTACATTTAATTATGAAGTAAATTAATATGCTCTTGGCTAAAATAAACTTCATGGATGACAATAGAATTTGGACAAAATAAAACTCCTCAAACTTAAGCCATCGCGCTCTCTCCTAAAAAATTAAGACTTAAACTTTATTTTTAATTTTCGGTATCGTCGCTTCTTCTAAGATGCGTACACTCCGGTAGTTTCCACCAATAAAAGACTCTTGACCTAGAGGAATATATATTTTGTTTTTATTTTTTTCTTCATGTTTTGTTTCTTCTTTTGATTATGTTCAATAATTCAAGCTTATTAGATCTAACTTTTGTACCGCCCGATCTATAATCAGATTGGTTTTTAATATTTTTTCAAATAGTAATCTCAAATCTAAGATATGATTTTCTTTAGACGTGGATCTCAGTCGGACACGATTTTTAAAACCGCAATCTGCAACAGGTAAAAACCGGCTTTTTCGTTCGTGATTTGTGTACTAATTTGATAATAGTTGATTACTTACATGAACGGTTAATCCACAAGTTATTTTTTTTTTTGTATTTATAATTTTTTTTTAATTTCCTTTGTATTATTCTTTAAATCTAACATTTGCCTTTTATCAATACACCTTTGAGGAGCCATTTATAAAAAAATAAAAATAAAAAATTAATAAATAAAATAAAGGGTGTTCTAGAAATATAGCCAAAAGCAAATCTCTTTTTTTGGTTTTAGTCCATGTTTGTCAAACTTTAGGAATATAGTCAAACAAACTGATAAGCAAAAAAAAAAAGGTCTGATTTGCCTTTATCTATTAACAAATTCGTCACTTTCTCTCTCCTACTTTTTTCCTACACTTTTTTTCATAAAAACTTCAAAAAACCATATCTATATCATATGAACTCGAAATTGAGTGATTCCAAATCCTACGAATTCGTGACGTCGAGATCTTCAAAAATAGATCCATTGTGTTTAGTGAAAAATCATGTTTAATGCCATAGATATAAAAAAATCACGTTACTACCTTAGACATGGAAATAACTGAAAAATTTTCGAAAATCATCTGAAAATAAATGGAAACGTAAATATGATGCATTAAACATGATTTTTTATCAAACACAATGAGTTTATTTTTGAAGATCACGACGTCACGAATCTGTAGGATTTAGAATTACTCAATTTCGAGACGTTCGTATTAGATATATATGGATTTTTGAAGTTTTGATGCAAAAAAATGTTTGAAAAAAAGTAGGAGAGAGAAAGTGACGAATTGAAAAACAATAGGGAGAAAGTGATGAATTTTTTTTTAAAAAAAAACGTTATATTTAAGGAGAAATATGAAATTTTAACCCATTATCTCTAGTGTCACTTAATATAAGTGACTATTTTTTTAAAACTCTTCAAACGTTGACTAGATCTCAAACTTTGAGTTTAAAATGGTCTAGTTAGTTACGAAATTCTAAAATAAACGTCATAGATCCATCATAGCGAGCGACGTTGATATGCACTCATTGATAGAGCAAAAGTCAGGAGATGCACTCATTGATATGCTTAGTTATTATAATTTCTTTAAACAACGGCAAATATAGTAGTGATGCAGTCAAGACGTTGCTTGACGCGGAATTTATTCCGTTAATATCGCGAACAACTTAAATTTTCAATTCGTTAAAGAGAAATGGTGATTGTTCTATATATTATTCACAACAATTGCACAAATGTCAGCGGCTAATGAAAACTTTATGATCCTCGCGCATACCTTAATCCCCAACACAATTATTATTTCAATGTCTAAGTGGGTAGTTTTCAGTACCATGATTTCATGATTTCATATTACCCTCTCTCGTTATTCTTCATCTGTCTATATTTTCCTGATAAAGATGTATTCACATCAACACGACGTGAGAAAAAAAGCATTATATTATCAGGACTGTATGACGACGAGGGTGTATAAAAGAAATAACTTCTCTAACGGGATTTATGGTCTAATAAAATTGGTGGCTCTTTTTCTTCCGAGAAAATCGCCCGTTAATAGCGCTATTACTTAAAGTTTTCAACGTTTATAATTCCGTTAGCTAATTTTCAACAATGAATTAGTTTATACGTATGATGTACTAAATCCATGCATGATTAGTGTATCGCTAATATACTAATAAAATATAAGACTTCTACAATCAGTCCCAGATATCATGCGATATCCTTCTATAATTAGGGTGACTCACTTAACAACCGGATCAGTGCTTTGTTTTAGCACATGGTGTCACAAGAGATTAGATATGTCTATAGATAGGGTATATCCTTATGTAGAGAACAATATTGGGCTGTTTTTCATTAAACAATATTAAATAAATCATGCATATTGTACAGTTCAAAATAAAACGAAAATTTTAATTCTACCAAATTAAAATAATAAATTTATTTTACGCACAAATGTTGAGCTATTTTATTTTTATGTTATAGTTATAACTCTTTAATTGGCATTCACTGGAAAAAGGAATAAATGGTTGGCTGTGCTTATTCGTTATGTCATTTGCAAGAACGGTTTATAAATATTCCATTTATTTTCAGAAAATATTTTACTCACCTCGTTAAACAAGGTCTAACAGGCAGGGAAGAACACATGTTTAAAATATTTCTAGCAAAACTTAATGCACTTTGTCGCGACGAAGTTTGTGAATTATTTTAAAAATTATGACACGGTTGTATAACGGCCAAGTGACAATCGTGCGAACCTAGCGTCGAGCAACTTCACAAAATTCTCCGCAGAAATACACGACGGTCAAAGAAACCACTTGCGCGATGGTCTAAGACCGTTTTGCAACATTATGAACTTTGCCATGATAAAGTCATCAAAAATATATATATATATATATATATATATATATATATATATATAAAGGTGAAATTATGTATGTACTGTTTTTGTGATAATACCACTGAAAATATACGTGACAATATGAATTGCACTAACTTGATGCACAATGGTTAAAGCCCGAAAGTAAATAACACACGGGAGTGAGAACTTTAGCAAACGATGATCTCCCTGCTAAGAGAAAATTCACGGGGAGTCTTAAGAAAATGTCAGCATGCAAGACACCTTAAAATATTTTTGGCAAACTAAATAAACTTAACCGATCAACGTAACAACACAAGGGTTTAACGATAATTTTTAACCGCTACACGAGTTACTTTTCACGCCATTAGCTTGTATGATGACAAAAGACCATCCTCTAAACATTGCACGGTAGTTTTGAACCGTTGTACAATAATACATTTTTTGTACTAGTAACTCCTTTTTGCAAGTTATTTGCAAGTTTGTACATAAATTGACTCATTCAATTATTACCAAGCTTGCGCGGACTAAATAGTTGAATTGATCACGGACTAAATTTTTTGTTTTTGTAGAAAACGCAATATTGGGAAGAAAAGATAAATTAATGGCATGAATTGATTCTAAAATTACATTTACATGAACTATTAGCAAAAATTTCATGATAAACTATATATGTGAATAAAATTGTCGTTAAGATAGTACAATTTTATTGACTTTAGGTTTCTGGTTGGTTATTTTCTTCGTTGTGTAGTAGCGCTATATACATAATTTGTTCTTGAAAAGGATCGCAGGTGCGAGAATTAGCACATGCACATACATATTTCATATATGCGCCTCCTAATAGTAAAATCATGTGATGCATGTTACTTCCTAGCCCCTACAAAAAACTATATACATAGACCTATATATAGACTTTAAGAATAACTTTTTAACTTATCATTAACGCAATAATAAATAATTAGATTTCAAAGACTATATAATATATCAACATTTACAGAATCCTATTGATGTAACTGTATATCATCCTTTTATTTTTCTATGTATATAATAAAATTCAAATATCGAATATGGTTCGATCGATTTATTACTTGGAAGTAAACATCTTAAAGAAACGCAAGATCCTACGTCTGTAGTGCAAATATTACAACGCCGAATTAATCCATTAAAAGATAAAGTCTTTTGTTATATATTGAGATATATATCCAATATGTAGAACAACAATAATATGAAGAAAAAAAAAAAAACAACTATTATCGTCGTGATACTTTAACAAATATTGATTGGGAGGTCTCGTGAGTACATTATTGCAGGGATATGATGCGAAATTTCAAACTAAAGATGTCATATATCTATCGGTGATTCGGTCAATTGTTTCTTTCACTGCATAAAAGTAAATAAATCATCACAAAAAAACAAAAACAAAAATACATCATATCGTTTATAAATAGCCACAAACCAAGCCTCATATCCTTACACTAAAAAAAACAAGCAAACTACAACCAGAAAACTAAATACCATATATATATTAAAAAAAAAAAAAATGGGTTTCCACAAATCCATAAAAACAGCAATATGGCTCCTAATCTCACTGGCCGGAGTAGTAGCCACGGCGGCGAGTTACTCCAACGACGGCCCTCAAAACGAGTTCGTGGCGGCCCACAACGCGATCCGAGCCTCGGTGGGCGTGGGGCCCGTGGCGTGGAACGAGACGCTGGCGAAGTACGCACGTGAGTATGCGGACCGGCGGGCCTCGACGGGCTGCAACATGGTCCACTCGGGCGGGCCCTACGGCGAGAATCTGGCCGAGGGGTACGAGGAGATGGGCGAGGCCGACACCGTCAAGTTCTGGGCCAGCGAGAGGAAGGACTACGACCACCGCTCCAACACGTGCGCCGGCGGAGCCGTGTGCGGGCACTACACCCAGGTCGTGTGGAGGAACTCCGTGAGGCTCGGCTGCGCCAGGAAAAAGTGCCCTAATCACTGGATGTTCGTCATTTGTAGCTACGACCCTCCCGGGAATTATATTGGAGACCGTCCCTACTGAGTTATTCGCTCTACCGATTGTGTTGCTCTTGTAAGCGTGATCGATCTCTGTTTGATGTTTCATTTAAGATTATATTAATGTACTGGCTTGTATACGTTTGTCTGATTCCCACCACCGTGTGTTTGGTGAAGAGAATTATTAATAAATGTGTTTGTTTTTATATATGAATGATTGGTAAGAAGAGGTCGTACTCATATTCACTACAACAAATACTAGTTACAGCCGCGACATTGACAAATTGTTAAATGTCGCAGCTATTTAGCTGAGACATATCGTGGCTACAAAAGCTGTTGACCCTTAGTGATTGTAAAGGGACGCTCATCGGTTCAACTCCGATATAGTGGAAAACTATTGGCCCGGTTAGAGGTTGCCTTCAAATCCAAGATCTTTGATAATGTATCCTTATAATGATTGGGATTTGCTCGTTAACCATCAATAAATCAAAACTTATATTGCCAGCTAACACTCATAAATAACTTAGTGACGTGGCTAAATTATAACAAACCGTTACAATGATTAATAGATATAATCTATAATATTCCCTCTCAAGGTGGATAGAATATGTCTTCATGACCATCTTGGATCGAGCTACGCTGAAACATAAAACATGGCAATGGGATCAAGAAGTTATAGTTAAATCGAAAAGAGCCGGATCACACCATATTGAAATCGATCTAAGATATAGTGATAATCTATATTGATTTGTTTTTTCCTCTCGTGAAAAACTAGATGGAAGCAATATGTTAAGTAGCTTGATTATCGCGATACTCCGGGATGGAATGTAAGTCACCAACAAATACAACTTGTAAAAGTAACATTTGTCGCATCTAAAAATCATGTTTTTAGTAGTGAATTCACATGAGAATTTCCCACATTCATGATGTCTCCACATACATCGCTGCAGCCACAAAACGTTGCCGATCTCCTATTGTAACCAAGGAAAATCAGTTTTAACTAGATTAAATTATGGCCTATGAACAATATGTTTCAATCCCCCGAGAGTTGTTTGAAGCCATAGATTGACTTCTGGAGTATGCAAACAAAATTACCTTCTTCGACATGTTTCGAGTGAGGAAATCATTATGGACATGAAATTCAATATATGTGATCCAAACTAAGGTAGGAAAAAACTTGACTGTTGGATTTGAAGCCCAACGTCATTTGCCGGAGGCCCAGCCCATTAGATCAGATACGACGTGTAGTAACAAGTCAGCTCATGAACGACACTAGGTCTGTTGAGACAAGTGTGTTATGAGCGGATTGTTGATTGCCGTTGGATCTGGTCTAATCCAACGAATGAGACTCATCCAAGCAATGCTGAGTGATATAAAAGAAGCTTTGACCGAGGTCTTCATTCATTAGACCTAATTTCTTCTGTGTTTTCTCGGCTAGGGTTTGAGCGTTTCTTCTCTTCTTCTCTGAATATTCTGAGTGTGTAATTGAGCCTGTTCGATCGCCTTGATCGTGAACTCCTTGTGTGAGTTGTTGTAATCGGTTCGTTGTAAACTCTGAGTGAATATTGGTTTGAGAGAGAGAGTGCTTGTGAGAAGAGTTCTGAGGGTGTAATCGAAGAACTGAAGATAGTGCCTGAGTTTCTCCGATTGGAGCTCAACAGGGATTAGGATTCAGATCAACACGTTATTGGTTTGAATCTGAACCTCGGTAATCTGTTGTGTCTTTTACTTTCTTGCACAGTTCTGTTTTGTGTGTGTTTGTTATCTTGATAGTTCGACAATTAGGTTATTAGATTTAGGGCTAAAGTTGCTACATTGACATTGATCTGTTTTGCCTCATGTGAGAAGGTGTCAATAAAACTATTGCGCTAGTTTTTATGGAATCCCTTGAAACCAATCATACCGTATGTCTAACAAGATATCCTTCAGCGTTGAACTTGCTCTTAAAACCCCGTACAACCAATAGATTTCTCGTCTTTATTCAAATAAGGAATAATATACCAAGTATTGTTGACATGTATTTACGGGGACGATACTTAATTTCAATCAATAGTAGTCATTTGGTTATTTTATATTTGTTTTTATTTTTTCGGGGAAATATATATATATATATATATATATATATATATATATATATTTAAACAATGTTTTTATTTCAATGTTTTGATCAAATAGCTTCTTCTTTTTTTGTTATTTCAATGTTTTTGTAACAAGCACTACGACAAGTTTGTTATCTAAATTATAGAAAAGTCCTTAAATAGAGGCTTGAACAATCAATTTTTTCTTCTTGTTAATCGCATAATTTATCAAGACAAATTATCATATACCGTATTATACAAGTAAATAAAGAAGCTTGTAACAACCCGACGATGACCTTGCAGATACAATATTGACGAAACAAACTAAAAAAAAAAATCAATTAGATCAATTTGTGTACCTCTAAATATAAAAATTATCCTAAATTGGGATTTGATCAGCTAGACAGCTAATATGAAGTAACAGAAAAACTAATTCTGTACCATTTTTCCTGCTCATATAGAAACCTTCAAACTCTGTTAAACAACTCCTAAGTAAGTACATATATAAAAAAATAAAAATAAAAACCACCCTTTTGCATGCATGCACGGTGGTGGAAATGGCTAACCCTAATAGCGATAAGAAGATGATGATTCACATATGCCTGGTAATGGGCGTGCTAGCGAGCTCGGCCCAGTCGCACCTATCGACGTACGTGTCGCGGGTCGACTTCGTGGCGGCCCACAACGCGGTGAGGTCGTCGGTGGGGGTGGGCCCGGTGGTGTGGAACAGGACCGTGGCCGGGTACGCGCGGGCCTACGCTCGCAAGCGGGCCGCCTCCGGGTGCGCCATGGAGCACTCGCGCGGGCCCTACGGGGAGAATCTGGCGGCCGGGTGGGGCCAGATGACAGGTGGCGCGGCCGTGCACTTCTGGGCCACCGAGCGGCTCAGCTACGACCACCGCTCCAACTCCTGCGCGGGACGGTCCGTGTGCGGCCACTACACGCAGATCGTGTGGCGCTCGTCCGTCCACATCGGCTGCGCCAGGACCAAGTGTGGGAATGGTTGGATGTTTGTTATCTGTAACTATGACCCTCCCGGGAATTACTTGGGAGAGAGACCTTACTAAAACCTGTAATCTCTGTAATATGTTACTAATTGTGAATGTGACCCTCCCACCAATTATTAATTATTACTCTTACATCATTATTGTCTTAATATTAGTTTGTTGATATTAAGATTATGGTAGACATGATCATCTGAAAGCTATGGGGATTGACTGATCATGATCAATCATTTAATTTTAAGCCGTTGCTTTTGATCTCTTTTTAATATTTCGTATCTCTCTAGGTAAGGTTGATTTTTCGACTCTTTTTTAGGGAGGGGACCGGGTTGCAATCTACCTCAAAAATAGTATTAACTATTGTCGTCCTTGTGCCGCCATGATGCAATTAATATAGAATACAATAATATTTATATATATATATATATATATATACATATATATATATATATATATATATAATATTTTAGGCATCTACGTCAATGAACTCGGTTGTGGTTTTGTGCTATGCTTTGTATTAGGAAAATATAGTTTTAGACTTTAGTGGATAGATGGATCAATTGTTCAATTGCATCATAATATATCTTCATCAATTATTGAATTTTCCTCATGAACATTTTAATGAAGTATTTAGAAATACTGGCCTAATTTTATGTACCAACCACTAGTTTATTTGCAAATAATATTGAATGCACGTTTCCTAGCTAAGTATATGCAGACACACACACAAGTAGAATATATAATATTAATTAATTTTATTTAGTATTAATAATTTATATTAGGGCGGTGCAAAAAAACCGGTAAAACCGTAAACCGGACCGAACCGTTGGTTTTTAGGCCGTTGTTCCGGTTTCAAACGGTTTAAAATTTCACCGGTCCGGTCCAGTCCGGTTTGAACTTTTAAACGGTTCGGTCTGGTCTAAAAAGTCTAAACCGCGGTTTAGACCAGACCGGACCGGTTAGTATTTAAATAAATAAATTAATAAAAAATATGTATAAAACAGTCCGGTCTAATACGGTCCAAAAGAAAATCGGACCGGTTATTATTTTAAAAAAATATAAATAAAAACTAGGCTAAAATAAAACGGTCCGGTTTATAACGGTCTAAAACGATCTAACGGTCCGATCTAAAACGGTCTAAACAGTCTAAAACGGTTTAAAACGGACCGGACCGTTGTAACCAGTTTGGTCCGGTCCGGTCCGATTTTTTTTTTCTTATTTGATCCGATCCGATTTAATTTTTTTTAAACCGTTTAAACCGGTTTGGTTTGATTTTTTGACCGGTTTTAGATCGGACCGGACCAGAAAGGTAAGGTAACGGCTTATAGTAACATTCTAAATGCAATGCACAAGCATATAATACGATCAACTGTGAAACTGCTACTTTCATGCATGTAATATCATCGCGTTGTGAGAAATAGTCAAGAAGTGTGAGAAATAGTCATTCGCTCTTACACTTAAATTCGCTTCTTTTTTTTTTTTTTAACCGTATAGCACGTAAGTTATGATCAATTTGTCGCCGTAATTGATGTCAAATTTATTGAAATCATTGACCCACACAAAATTCGTTGTCGAATTTTGAATTGTATACAAACGAATGATCAGATTTATATATTTTATAAGAATATTTATTCGGTGGGTTATTTAAATGTTTAACGGTTTACCCATTGGACACGGTAGTTCCAGTGGCTCCTTAAATTTTATTCTTCCTAATATAATATCGCTGCTGAATTATGTAACCCTGCGATTGCTCAATCAACTAATATTGAAAATGGATGATTCAGTTAATTTAGCGATATATATATATATATATATACATATATATATATATATATATATATGTATATATATATATACATATATATATATATTAAAATTATATTTATGGTGAGTACGTAGTGACACACGGCCTTCAGCCAAACTATGCCGTCTTGGCAATAGATTCTATTGGCCACTCCAACACGTAACTTAATCTTACAACATGATTAAACATTTCCACGCCAGAAAAATGCAAAACCATTAAATTAATAACAACCTATTCTAGGCATAGAGCTTGGATCAACAAATAAAGTTAATCAAGTACACTGTACTACAGAAATTTAAATTATATTTTTTATACTATCTAGTATCAAAGTAAATATGATTTTAGGGTATAAATCTTTGAATCAGTTCATGTGACCTTGCCATATTAAATTCGGAAAAATGACTCGGGAATTAGTTAATTATTGCATTTGGCTGGTCATCTTATTGTTGATATGACTGGAGGATTATCCTGAAAAGTTGCCTCTCTTCACGTGTGCAAATAGCTATTGGTTATTATCTAATCAATAGTCATGAAAGAACATTTATATATGTTAATGGCTGGAATGGTATAATCGTTCTCTATTGATCTGTATTGGGCCCCTGCCGCCACTTGTCAACATGTCCACAAAAAAACGCAGGCTTTAGACAAGAGAGGTTATGATATGCATTCTCTGTGGCCAAGTTAAACCAGCTCGCTCCAAAAGAAAATACAATGGTATGAAAAGAAATTCGAAGAGCTCAAAAATAGACTCGTTGACGTCATGGTATTCGACGTGAAACCAGTAGTCCGCCAAAAAATTAATTCTCTTTATTAATTACTTGGTGCTCTTTGTCTGAATAATCTCGGTTATGTAAGTGTTTATCTTCATTTTTAATTATGTATTCACTCTTTATTAATATCATCAATAATATAGATTTCGTTTAAAAAAAAAAAAAAAAAAAAAAAAAGAGTTAAATATCTTGTCCGAAAGTCCAGCGATTCCGCAAAGGTCTGCGAATATACTCCGCTCAAGGATGTTAGGGAGTGAGAGCCACGTCACAACGTCACAGTCAATGACACAAACACCTGGTGCATTGACTGTGACTCACCTATGCAGTTAGCTTATCAAAGTTAGAAGTCAGTTAGAGTTTGTTACGTCAGATAATTAGATGTAATTCAATATATACTCTGTAATCAATTCAGTTGAACTCAATGAAGGAAATCGTTCTCTTTGGCTTCATTCTCAAACACTTCTCTCTATAGAACTCTTTCATGGTATTAGAGCTTTAATCCGGTGTCGGAAATCGTTGCAATGGCGTCGGCGAACCAAAGCTCAGCAACTACGATCAATCACGCTTCACAAGCGTCTCTAGTCACTTTTGCACATCCGATTGCGTCAAAACTCGATCAGAACAATTTCATTTCATGGCGGAAACAAGTCCTCGTCGCGATCAAAGGTCATCGTCTTCAACAGTTCATCGAAGCGAATCACGTACCTCATGCGAAGTTTCTCTCAGTACAAGATGAACAGGTCTCAAAATTCAACCCTGAATTCCTTGACTTCGATCAACAGGACAGTCTCATTCTCTCGTGGTTGTTCTCCTCTATGACTGATAGTCTTGTATCTCGCACGATCAACTGCGAAACCTCGGCACAACTGTGGTCGAGTCTCCAGACCTATTTTGGGTCCCAAACCAGAGCCAAGATCTCTCAATACAAGACAGCGCTGCAACATGCCAAGAAAGGCGATCTCACAATCAACGAATTTCTACTCAAAATTCGAAATTGTGTTGATCTTCTAACACTCGTTGGACACAAGGTTCAACAACAAGAACACATCGATGCAATTCTTGGTGGACTTCCATCAGATTATGAGATGTTTGTTACTTCCATCAATCTGAGAGTAGAGCCTTACTCAGTGACGGATCTTGAAGCCCTTCTACTCACTCATGAAGCTCTGCTTGAGAAGAAAAACAATGAGTTTGATCAGCAATCAAATCAGATTGTGGCTAACTACGCCAGATCTGGAAGCTATTACAATCATAGTGGACGTCAACAATATCCTCCACAACAACGCCAAAGCTTCAACAACAATTACAACCCCAGAGGAGGACTCATCAACAGAGGCAACACAAGAGGACGAGGCAGGTCCACTGGAAGGAATTCTTAGTCAAACAACAAAGTTCAATGCCAGCTGTGTGGCAAGATTGGACATACTGTGCTTCAATGTTTCTACAGATTTGATCAAAGTTTTTCAGGATTCACAACAACTCAGGTCTGACCCTGGCACACAGATGCAAGGGAATGTGGTTCATCTACATAGCAGTCAAGATCAACATCAAGAAGGCTCATCCTCAATGCAGACAGGCTACAATGAAGATCTATATGCCATGACTGCCACAAGCCACAACATCAATGACCCAGCATGGTTCCAAACATCTGAAGACACAGAGTGGTTCCCAGACTCAGGGGCAACTAACCACATCACGGCTGACATGGCAAATCTCACCACTGGGGCAGAATTCTATGGCAAAGATCAAGTGCACATGGGTGATGGTAAGGGTCTCTCTATAGCTCATATTGGTCAATTTACTTTTCAGTCCCCTTACTATCCTAATAGAGCCTTAGCACTCAAAGAATTGTTGCATGTACCAAAGATTACCAAGAAACTCCTGAATGTATCAAAATTTGCTGGTGACAACAGTGTGTTCTTTGAGTTCAGGCCCAGCACCTGTTATGTGAAAGACATTGCCACTCAGTCAATCCTCATGAAAGGCCAGCTCAAGGGTGGTCTTTATGTGTTTGACAAAGCACAAATGCAACCAAGCGATCAGATAAAGCCAGTCAACCACAAAGAGCCCTCTCAAGTGTCAAAGTCCCTTCAGTGTCAACCAAATTCGTCTATTAGTTGTACTATAGCATCTATTCCTTCTCATGTGTGTAATGTAGCTTCAACTAGTCCAGATATTAGTGTTTGGCATAACAGATTAGGTCATGTGTCAGACAAGATTACAAAACTTGTACTGCAATCATGTAACTCGAACCTGATCAATAAAGTGCCTACTTTTTCTACAACTGATGTCTGTTCTGCTTGTTGCTTGGGCAAGTTACACAAATCTCCTTTTCCCTTATCCACAACCACATACACTCAACCCTTACAACTCATATACACTGACATCTGGGGACCATCCCCTACCCTATCCACAAATGGCTATAAGTACTACATTCACTTCACAGATGCTTACTCTAGATACACATGGGTATACCTTCTTAGAGCAAAATCAGAAGCACTTCAGTCCTTTCAACATCTGAAAACCCAAGTAGAGTTACAACTTAGCCACAAAATTAAGGTCATCCAAAGTGACTCGGGAGTGGAATTCTGAGCCTTTACCAACTTGTTAAACACTGCAGGCATAACTCACAGAATATCTTGCCCACATGTACACGAACAAAACGGCCTAGCTGAGAGAAAACACAGACAAATAGTTGAAACAGCCATCACTCTATTAGCACAAGCCTCCATGCCCTTCAAGTTTAGGGATGAAGCTGTCAGGACAGCAGTCTTTATCATAAATAGACTCCCATCATCAGCTATAGACCACAAAATACCTCTAAATGTCCTTTTTGGCAGAAATCCAAACTACACCAATCTCAAAACCTTTGGCTGTTTGTGTTTCCTTGATCTAAGACCTTACAACAGACACAAGTTTGATTTCAAATCCTCTCCATGTACCTTTCTAGGCTAGAGTTTGTCTCACAAAGGATACAAGTGTCTAAGCAAATCAGGCAGGATTTACATTGGTAGAAATGTTATTTTCAATGAAAAAGTCTTCCCCTTTTCAAAATCCAAACTTGACAGCTGTTCCTCATCTCAACCTAGAGAAATTTTCACACCTCAACCCTTGCAAGTCATAAACAAAATCAGCTCTCCCCAACCCACAATAGGACAAGGTATAGGGGCTGAAAATGTTGATCAAAATGATGCTAACCATGTTTCTCAGAGTGCTAGATCACAGGGTCATCAACCAGTTGCTACACAATCAAGTATTGAGATTGTGCTGCCATTTGATCAAGCCAACAATGAAGACCAAAGCACTCAAGATCAACAGGTTGGGGATGCTCAAGAGGAAAGGTCTACTCATGCCATGACCACAAGATCAAAAAGTGGAATCTATAAACCAAAGGCCTATCTCTCTACTCTAGCACCAGACAAGGCAAAAGATGCAATTATGCAGCCAACGTGGAAGGAGGCCATGGAAACAGAGTTCCAAGCTTTAATCAAGAATACCACCTGGAAATTAGTTGATCTACCACCAAACAGGCAACCTATAGGCTGCAAATGGATCTTCAGACTGAAGGAAAATCCAGATGGGACACTCCTACGACACAAGGCTCGTCTAGTAGCTCAAGGCTACAGTCAAGTAGCAGGTTTTGACTACAATGAAACGTTCAGTCATGTTGCAAAACCTTCTACTATTCGAGTAGTCCTAAGTCTTGCAGTGAATAGAGGTTGGATTGTACATCAAGTAGACGTTAATAACGTCTTCCTCAATGGAGACCTACATGAGGAAGTCTACATGAAGCAACCCTATGGATTTGAAGACTCCACAAGGCCTACAGCAGTATGCAGACTACTAAAGTCACTCTATGGACTCAAACAAGCCCCTAGAGCCTGGTTTGAAAAGCTACAGACTGCACTACAGGACCTTGGTTTCACACCAACGAAGTCTGACACTTCCCTGTTCATACTCAATACCAACACAACTACTATTATAGTTCTTGTGTATGTGGATGATATCTTAATAACAGGCAGTGATGAACGAGCAGTGAGGACTCTCATCAACAAGTTGGACTCTCAGTTCTCACTGAAATACCTTGGAGAAGTGAGCTATTTCCTTGGAATTGAAGTGAAGAAAACAGATGGTGGTCTGTTTCTGTGCCAATCCAAGTACATACAGGACTTGCTGTGTAAAGCAAACATGCAAAATGCTAGGTCCACAAAAGCTCCACTCACAACAGGCCACAAGTTCTTGGACTATGGCAGCTCATAAGTTGAAGATCCACATCAGTACATGAGTATAGTAGGAGCCTTGCAATACCTACTCATTACAAGACCAGAGTTAGCCTTCAGTGTCAACAAGGCGTCCCAGTACATGCATAAACCTCTTGAAGATCACTGGAAAGCTGTCAAGAGGATACTCAGATACTTGAGTGGCACAGCTGACTATGGACTCTATCTCACACGGCAAAGCAGCCCTGATATGCCACTTAACCTGACTGGGTTCAGTGATGCCGACTGGGGTTCTGATATGATTGGAAGAAGGTCAACTTCAGGTTACTGCTTGTTCCTTGGAAGCTGTCCAATCTCGTGGCAATCCAAGAAGCAAAGCCCAGTCTCTCGTTCATCAGCTGAAGCAGAGTATCGAAGCCTTGCCTCATTGGTGTCTGAGGTCATGTGGACACAGAATTTGCTCAAAGAACTACAAGTCAAGAGCAGTCGAATCCCAGTGCTGTGGTGTGACAACATCAGTGCAATTCATCTCGCTGCTAATCCAGTTTTGCACGCCAGGACTAAGCATGTGGAGTTGGATCTGCACTTCACCAGGGAGAAAGTTTTGGCTCAGCAAATCAAGGTTCAACATGTTCCCACCGCGGATCAAATTGCTGACATTCTCACTAAGCCAATCTCAAGTAATGCTTTTGAGACTATGCGGTCCAAACTCAAAGTCTCTCAAGCCTGTACGTTGAGTTTGAAGGGGGGTGTTAAGGAGTGAGAGCCACGTCACAACGTCACAGTCAATGACACAAACACCTGGTGCATTGACTGTGACTCACCTATGCAGTTAGCTTGTCAAAGTTAGAAGTTAGTTAGAGTTTGTTACGTCAGATAATTAGATGTAATTCAATATATAATCTGTAATCAATTCAGTTGAACTCAATGAAGGAAATCGTTCTCTTTGGCTTCATTCTCAAACACTTCTCTCTATAGAACTCTTTCAAAGGACAACTATGAAGGAAAAAAAAAAAGACAAAAAAACGAAGTTCAGAAGTTAATAATAATAAAATAAAATAAAATAAAAATTCTCAAGTAGAATCTAAAATATCAGAGACGTTAGGAAAGAAGAAAAAAAAAACTAGTCGTGAAAACATAAAAATTAATGTGTCCACCTGGACAGATCTAACAGGAAAATTTCAGAAACTATACCAGAGTATACAACATTTGGAAACTACTCTACGTATTGACACCATCAAGAAAATCTATTTTTAATTTGATAAGGCTAAACTACCTTTGAAATCAAAACGCATAATTTAATGTCGACTCGTTATTGTGTGTTCCAGATCTATAAGTCTTGTTGAAGTATACGAGTAAGGAACGGTCATGTGATTTTCATTAATTTGTCTTTAGGTTTTCAGGAGCAAAAGAGTTTTGAAGTTTGGTCTACACTTTTAAAAAAATTTGAATGATTTTCGAAATCTTCGAATATTTTGTTTCTAGGCGGAAGTTCTTAGAGCCATTTCGAAGTTTTTCAAAGCATTTCAATTAGAACTGGTGATACAAACTTTTTCGGTGAAACATATGAAAATCTTTGCAATGTTTGAACTTTTGTAGGAAATTTGAAATTCTTTTATAAACATTGAAATTGTTCTATAAACTTTGGCCAGCCTAGAAATTAAAACTTTGAATATTTCAAATGACTTAAAAGTTTGAAAATATTGTAGATCAAACTTCGAAAACCTAGTCCAAAACTCTTTTTCTCCAAAAAAAAAAAAAAAAAAAATCCAAAGACAAATTCATGAAAACTACACCAAAACCCTATAGAATTGTTAAAGAAAGATCGAAACTTACTCATATACCTTCAACTAAACTTGAAGATCTTGAACAAAACAAAAGGGTGAGATTGGTTATGTGTATTTTATTGAATTTAGTGGTTCAAATTAGGGATGACAATTTGGTCCGGACACAAAACACGAAACGATTACGATACGATTTAAAGCGGATTCGAACCTCAATAGATAGGTCGGTTCTTAATTGGGTCAAACACGCTTACACTATTAAATAATGGATCAACATGACACGATTAAGGTAATATGATTAAAATTTAATTAACACGATTATTAAATGGTCGACACGAAACACGATTACGACCCGCACGAATATGACCCAACTAGAACGATTACGAGTAATAGCATGATCATGACCCAATTAAACACGATTATTATAATTTATATATATATATATATATATATATATATATATATATATATATACACACACATATAGAAGTACAAATATAACTATGTATAAATGTGATGTAAATATTATAAGTATGAGAAAACAAGATATTATATTGTTATTATAAATTAAATAAATATATAGTTGAGATTTATATTCGATAAAAAAATATGGATAAGATAAAAAAATAAGCTACAAATATATCGATATCAATTCACTTAGAATAATATATATTCGATACGAATTGACTTCGTGAGGAAGAACTATTGAATTCATGTATAACAATGTATCGAATTAGTTTTCAATAACTATTATATCAACAATTGTGTCATTAGATTATATCGATCAATCATGATTCGCAATAAATATCGTTTAAATCGTAGTTATTTTATCAAATGTATGTAATGCCTAACTATGAAATTTTTGTATCTAATAAGTTTAATTTACTTTAAATAGTAATAATCAATTCTTTAAAATTTTAATTAATTCATATTCAATTTTAATTAATTTTAAAAAGTCATAAACAGTTTTATTTAAATTAAACATATCATATTCAACGTTATTTAATTTTCATTGTAATAGAGTAACTTATTCCCTCCCTTTTATCAAATTCATATTTTTTTGGTTGATTTTTTTTTAAATACACCAAATTAATTAGTGTTTCAATTCCCACCCAACTTTTCACTTCCCTCATTTACCTCATCTATCTCTCTCTCTCTCTCTCTCTCTCTCTCTCTCTCTCATACCATTCGACATACATATGAAACATATAAATATATATATATATATATAGCTTAATCGTTCACTGTTCTCGGCATTAGGTTGCCGTCGTTTTGGTTCACCTTCGACCACCGCCATTCTCGAAGCTCACCGTTGCAATTCTAGCTTTGAAGTCGCCGTCGCCATTCTTTCCCTTAATTTACATGTTCTCAACCAAAAACTCAATTTGAACTTTATTTAGAGGAGCCAAAACTGGATAGCTATAAATCCCGCCTTAATATATTATTTTGGAGTAAATTTAGGTGCGATTTTTTATGCGAGAAGTCGCACCTAAAATGTCGCACCTGATAGTAATGACTTTCAGGTGCGGAAAGTCGCACCTAAAAGCATCAGGTGCGGACTTTCAGATGCGACTTTGTCGCATCTAAAGTCGCACCTGAAAGTGTCGTCAGGTACGACTTTTGCACTTTCAGGTGCAAAAAAAGTCGCACCTGATGCTATATTTGGTACTAATTTAGGACCATCGAGTTAGACATCGTCACTTATTGGAAGTTAAATGAATATTGGTATCCTATCGTTGCGACAATGGTAATTTATTTTTTTAAATATATCCGAATGTCTAAACACGATCAAATAACCATTTAACACGATTATTAAATAGCTAGTCTAATCTAAATGGATATGGATCTGTAAAAAAATAAACGGTCGAATTTTGATGTAGACTTCTAACATGATTAATAAATGGTCAGATTTAGTTTTAACAATTACTTTTTAAAATACGGCGACATGGTTATGGCACGAACACGAAATTGCTATCCTTAATTCAAATGTTGTATTCTAACTAGCTATTATGACTTCTCAAGTTTTACATCTAATACCGGTCTAGAGGGACTCAAGCCCTTTACATTTATTGATTTTTATTTTATTTTATTTAGTATTGGTTTTTTAATGGGAAAATTACACATTTATACCCTGTGTTTTAGTGAAATGTCGAGTTTAACCCTCGGTTTTCAAAAATGTCGAGTTCATACCCTCTGTTTAACTAAAATGACGAAATTATATCATCTGTTTAACTAAAATGACGAAATTATACCCTGAAATAGACAACAGTGTCACAAATATTCTTTTTATTGATTTTTCATTGACGTTGACTATAATATTTATAATATAAACACCAATTATCTTTATTCATTTGCGCCATATATGTAATTTATTTAAAAACTAAAAAATAAACAACAGTCTCTTAATCGTGAAGAACACAGAAAGAGGTAAGGGTTAAACATCGATAGTTGATAGTCATCAAAATCGCATATTCGAACAGAGAATCCAAGATTTAAAGTTACAATTCGAACACGGAATGAAGTCATTTCTTAGGCGGTATGAGTTTTATTATTTAATTTCAATTTAAGGCTATTTTTATTTCAAAATTGAGAATTTGGAAATTAGGGTACTGATTTAGATTTGATTCGGTTTTTCTTATATAAGAGTTAATATCAATGAAAGGGAGATTTGTGAAACTGTTATTCATTTCAGGGTATAATTTCTTCATTTTAGTTAAACAGATGGTATGAACTCGACATTTTTGAAAACTGATGGTTAAACTCGACATTTCACTAAAACACAGGGTATAAATGTGTTATTTTCCCTTTTTTAATTTACATGTAAGATGATTTAATGTGTTCAGTGACGGATCTACACTAGGGTCAGAGGGGCATGTGCACTCTCTCAAAAATTAGGAATTAATTTTGCTTAATAATTTTCTTAATTATAATTGATAAAAAAAAATAGTTTTAAAAATGTACAGTTAACATCAAAGGAATAGGTTTAGCCAAGGTTTTAAATGCCGTTTCGAGCCTCTTGATTTACGGAAAATCGTCATGCCGATGGAAAACCGAACGGAAAAAATGTGGAAAATGACAAATAAAATGTCGTTTTCGATGGAAAACCGACGTACCGATGAAAAACCGAACGGAAATAATGTGGCGAAAATATATGTATATTGCAATGTTTATCATGCAAGTAATTTGTGTCATATTCATATATTAAATACCAAATGAAAATTCGCGATAACGCTTCACTGTCTTGACTAATTACTTAAATCCCACCATGCAGAAATTTATGTATTATTTTCTTTTGGTAACCTTTGAAATTTGAATTCTTCAACAAATTTAATGTAACACAATAAAAAGGAAATGAAAAATGCAATGTGATTGTTTGATGTAGTAATCATTAATTTCAGATCACCAACCAAACAAAACACTGGTCTATCTTTTTGATGGAGTTTTCCATCTGCTCTGCAGAGCCTCACCCATACTCCAAAATCCGAAACGTAAATTGACATTTCTTTTACAAAAAAAATGTCGCCGAAAAAAATGGTGTTTCGCCAGAAAATATGGTGGCTCGTCGGAAGTTTCAGTGGTTCGCCGGAAGTGTCAGAAAAATCTGAAAAAAAATATATATATATCATAGATCACAACATTTCAAACAACTTTAATGAATGACATTATGTGGAAAAAAAAAATCATTTTACAGACCAAAACAAGGAAAACAAATTCTGGGTTTTTGAAAAAACAAAATGATGACCCTTTCGCCAATTTTCGCCCACAGTCGCCGAAAGATTGTGGAAAACACGCTACACTTGTCCAAAAGTCGCCGAAACGGACCGGACATCGCCGATTTTCGCCGAAAGTGAACGTCTTCTTCGTCGGGTCAGAGAACTCAAGAAACGCACCGAAGTCTTCGATTTTATGGGTTTGCAGTGGCAAAAGGAATGAGTTTGCTCTTATAAATGAACGAAAGCTCTCGGTCGTTTTCCATAAAAACGAGATGTCGTTTTCGCCGAAAATCCAACGACATCACAACGAAAAACGACATATTACACATCGTCGGCCGTTTGGACGGCGAAAACGACTTTCCCGGCGAAAATCGTGGAAATCCGGCGACATTTGAAACCTTGGGTTTAGCCTTGGGGGAATCGCAAAACACATAACGCGTGTCTTTAGGTCTAATCCGGCCCAAAACGTGTTTTCGGCAATATTTGTCTAAAAAAAATCTTTTTTTCTTTGCTGTTTCTCTAAAAAAAAACTCTTTTTTTTTTCCTTACTATTGTTCCAAAAAAAATCCATTTCTTAACTAGATTTTTTTTATTCTCTATAATTTTTTTAATAGTCATGGGTCCAACGGCTATATAGCCCAATAGAACTTAAGCTTTTGCAAAATAGTCATAGTTTGTCAACTATAAGCAAAATAGCTCAAGTAAGATTAATCTATGCTGGATTAAATTTAATCTCAACGAACTATAAAGACAAAATGTAAGCTTTATGAAAGCTTAATTAAAATTAATCGAAGCATGATTAAATTTAATGAAAACATGTACACTCTCAATTGGCTATTTTGCTATACCTAATAAAACTATGGCTATTTTGCAAAAGTCATAGTTTTAATTGGCTACTTCATACATTTTTTTAGAAATCCTATAATTTATTTTTTTCCTAATAAAGTTCTAACATACAATTTATTTTTGATATGAAATAAAGCTGATGAAACTATGATCTATATCACTATATTTAAAACAAATAGTTCGTGTTTGAAGATTTCAATAAATAGATTTTAATATGAAGCTATACTCACCAATTTTTTTTATTTTTTCAGTAACTAATACAAATAAATAGATTATAGTGTTCAATCGGTTCATAATGTTTTTTATATTTAAAATTTAAATTGATTATTTTATAATCGGATTAGCTTAATTTTTTTTTACAATTTTATATACTAAAGTATGAATTATTAATTTAAAATTATATAAATATATGAGTATTTTATTAAATTTTACTATAAAATACATGGGTGTGCCCCTCTAAGCTCAAAGTCTAGATCCGTCACTGTGTGTCACTCGTCAGATTTTGTATTTAGAGTAAAATTACGTAAGATTTTAATGTTCTCAATACATATACGCTCAATTGTAGTTAGTTCTTCATGGAGCCATTGTTGTCAGTACACGCGATCATTTTAGAATTTTCCTCCTTCATTTTTTTTACTGCTGTATAAATTCGTTTTTAAATATCTAATTACACAAAACATGATACGATAACTGTCGAGGTGTACATATTATGTTTGTATGAGGAAATAAAATTATATTAATACATATGTCATGCATGCTTACGAACCTGCCCTTGTGTATGCTCCACGTACTTTATACGATAATTATTCTTTCCTATTAAATAATCTCACGTTGTTAGCGAAAATCATAATAATTATCATATGTGACGGAGCAAAAGTATAGTGAAAGAAAATTAATGGGTATGTCCCTACCTGCCTCATAACATTTGTTTTGACTATTATTACATCTATGGACTTACAAATTATGATCCATTTAATTTAGTTTGTTATTACTTAGGTTGATAGACTCTATCGTAGTAGCATAAACTCTCCTATTCACAATTCGTATGGCTGCATAAAATTCAAAAATCCCAATCGACCGAATTACAATTTCCACAAGTGTGACAATAACGTAACTCTCATTAATTTTGTAATTTTTCTCCGAAGCAGCCATATCTTTTTCCATGACTTGAATTTAAACATTATCCAAAATGTGTGCGTACATACATTTACTTTTCTCAATAACATGTGCAATTGCATGTAAAACTCAACACCCTCGTCACTATAAAATACCCCCCCTTCCCTAATTTCCCACACCGCAGTATCAAAACATCATTAACCCTCTCTAATCAACATAATACAATCACCAAGAACCAAATAAAAAAAAAAAAGAAATGGGGTTGGGACTAACTAGGGTTCCACATCTCGCATTATTGGTCGCGGCCTTAGCAATTATTTTTCAAACCACTCGAGCCCAAGACACGCCTCAAGATTACCTAAACGCCCACAACGCGGCTCGCAGGCAAGTCGGCGTGGGTCCGATGGTGTGGGACAACAATGTGGCCGACTTTGCTCGGCGCTATGCCAGCACCCTAGCCGGGAGCTGCCGGTTGGTCCACTCTGGCGGGCGCTACGGCGAGAACCTGGCTTGGAGCAGCGGTGACCTGTCGGGCACGGGTGCCGTGAAGCTCGGGGTCGACGAGAAGGTCTTCTATGACTACAATTCCAACACGTGTCAGCCAGGCAGGGTTTGCGGGCACTACACTCAGGTGGTGTGGCGTAACTCGGTTCGCCTCGGGTGCGCCAAGGTCCGGTGCAACAACGGGAGCACCACAATTTCATGCAACTACGATCCCCCGGGCAACTGGCGTGGCCAGAAACCCTATTGAATTCTTAAACCTCTTATAATATTATCATCCTAAATATATTTTTGCATACCGAAAACCGCATTATGTCATAAAGCTCAGTAGAGATTTGGGTTAGTGGAATCATACTTTGTTGGAGAATTCTTCGAAATTGAAGACGTCGAGGCTTGAATCACGCATGTGAACGCTTTCCTTATAGTATTTCGAGTACCCCAAAATGTCTTAAGGTTCTGTACAAGAATACCGCAGCATACGACAAGCCTAAATTCAGACTGAACCAAGACAGAGTGAAATCCAAATATAAGCAAGAACTGTGTTTCTGGATTTGTGTTTCGGGAGGAGAGAATGTAGGTTCGAAAACCTGTATTGATTTCTGAATCCGAAGTTGGATTATATAAGCAATTGTACCCGTTCGTGAAGAGGTTCGACGAACGCCTCTACAAAGTGCCAAAGTGCGCCTACAAAGCGCCACTAACGCCTCTACGTCCGAGCCGGAGCCGGACGCCGGTGGCGACACCGGCGAGGGCGGGTGTGAACGTGAAATGAAGCATAGGTCCGCCACCTCACATCCACATGGCACATTCTCCCCTCATCCACTTGTTTACTCATGGTAATTGAGTACAACATATATATAAGGTGCTCTTCACCTTAGTGTTTGATTCATGTGGGACTCTTTCCCACACACAAACACACTCTCTCAATCAACAACACAATATTTCGTCTTTTAGTGAACAAATTAAATTAAGCTTTTAATAATTAAAACACCTAATTATTTAGCTCAATTTCCAACAATCCCCCACTTGTTCAGAAAAGACAAAATAGAATCCAGAAGAGAAACAAAGAGTGTTAGTACAGATAAGTATCTTTCGATTTGAACTTATCCTTAGTATAAGCAACACAAGATTTTATCTGAAATTAGGTTAGCGGCTTTGAACCTATTTTCTTGTGATAAAGTCGGTGTTACTCAACACACACCCTTTAGTGTTCTTTGCCTATATCACACGCTTAGCACCGTTAATGGCCATGTGCTCATCATGTCTCGTGAATTTTTCATGAGAGAAACTCCAACTCTCACTTTGGGACGGCACCATCCCGAAATTCACATAGGTGAAGTTCTTATAGCATCTCTGTTACTTATAGATACTTGTCCTCAAGACTGAACTTCATTAAGAGTTAAGAAACTCAACCTCCCGATTGTAACAGTCAACATTATTATATAATGTTACGAATATCCAAATCAATGACTTGTTTGTTGTACCCATTGAACCTAATGTTAGTCATTTCCTAACCTTAGGTTGGGTTGCCATCATTGTCAGATCACTACTCAAGGAGTTTAAGACCCATACCTCTCGAGGTCGATTTCACCAAATCTCTTGCAAGAGGTTTAGTGAACGGATCAGCAATATTAAAGCTTGATCTCACATATGTGAGCGAAATGATTACATCTTTGATCAATTTCCTCACATAGTCATGTCTAAGAGTAATATGTCTAGACTTTCCATTATACACTTCAATGTATGCTCTAGCTAAAGTTGATTGACTATCTTAATGTATCGACACGGTTGATATATTGTCTTTAGCCAGTGGAACTTCTAAAAGAAGATCCCTCAACCATTCAGCCTCTTGACCTGCGGAAGCCAGAGCCACAAACTCTGATTCCATGGTCGAATGAGTGATACAAGTTTGTTTCTTTGATTTCCTAGAAACTGCCCCACCGATAAGTGTAAACACTCATCCCGTCGTAGATTTGTTATCTCCGACACTCGATATCCAACTTGCGTCAGTATATCCTTCTAGTACGGCAGGAAACTGACCGTATTGAAGTCCAAGATTTTTGGTTTTCAAAAGAAATCTAAAAATTCTCCCAATGGCCTTCCAATGCTCGGCACTTGGATTGCTAGTAAATCTACTCATTTTACTAACGGCGAATGCTATGTCTGGTCGTGTACATTGCATCAAGTACATAAGACAACCAACAACACTAGCATATTCCAATTGAGCCACAGCCCTTCCATCATTCTTTTCAAGTTTTACACTTGGATCAAATGGGGTGTTCACCTCTTTGAACTTTAAATATTTGAACTTATCAAGCACTTTTTCAACATAGTGTGATTGACTAAGTTCATAACCCCCACTGGTTCTACGAACCTTGATACCCAAAATAGTATCAACTTGTCCAAGATCTTTCATTTTGAAAGTGGAAGATAGAAACCTCTTCGTTTCTAATATTCATTTCATCTCATTGCTAATGATCAACATATCATCAACATAGAGACATAGGAAGATCACAAGGTTACCACGCACATTTGTGTACAAACACTTGTCACAAACGTTAGGAACAAATCCATTCGAAAGTATGACGGAGTCAAACTTTTGATGCCATTGTTTGGGTGCTTGTTTTAGTCCATATAAGGATTTAACAAGTTTGCAAACATTTTGTTCATTACCCGGAAGCACATAACCTTCCGGCTGCTCCATGTAAATCTCTTCATCAAGATCTCCATTTAAGAATGCCGTCTTGACATCCATTTGATGAACATTGAAGTTATACAAAGAAGCCAAGGCAAACAACACTCTAATTGTTGTTGTCCTTGCTACCGGTGCATATGTGTCAAAGTAATCAATTCCTTCCCGTTGTCGAAGTCCTTTGGCTACTAATCTAGTCTTGTAAGTGTTAAGAGTACCATCACTATGGTACTTCTTTCGGAACACCCACTTACACCCAATAGGTCTTGAACCTTTGGGCAGATCGACAATCTCCCAAGTGTGGTTTGACATAATAGAATCCATTTCATCTTGGATAGCATCCTTCCAAAAGGCGGAGTCCCGAGAAGCCATAGCTTCATTATAAGTCTTAGGATCATCTTCAACAAGAAGAATAATGGGAATCTTTCGAGCAAAACTCTCTCTATTTCCTTCTACTAGGTAAAAAGAAATAAGTCGAGAATCTATTTCGTCAGGTCCTAAATCCTTAGTCTTACGGACTCTTTTGCTTATCCGAAGTTCGGGTTGTTCCACAACTACCCTAGAAGAACTTTCCTCTCGAGGTTCTTCATTAGTGGAATTTTGAGATTCTTTTTCTTTCGAGTTTAGATTCTCAAAGAATTCTACATCTCGGGATTCTACTATGACATTAGACTCTAAGTTTAGAAGTCTATATGCCTTGTTATTCGTAGCATAACCAACAAAAGCACTTTGTATCCCTCGAGGACCCAACTTGGTCCTTCTAGGATCCATGTTTTTGTAGTAGGCTAGACACCCCCACACTTTGAAATATTCAATATTCGGCTTTCGCCCTTTCCATACCTCGTACGGAGATATTTAGGTTTTCTTTAAAGGAATACGGTTTAAAATATGACATGCGGAAAGTAAAGCTTCACCCCACAAACTAAAATGTAATTCAGAATGCATTAACATGGCATTTATCATCTCTTGAAGTGTCATATTTTTACGTTCGGCTAAACCGTTTTGTTGTGGTGTTCTAGGTGCGGAACATTCATGAACAATAGCATTTTCTTCACAAAACGCATTAAAATCACTAGGAAAATATTCACCACCCCTATCACTTCTAAGGACTTTAATATTAACTCCTAATTGATTTTCTACTTCAGCCTTATACACCTTTAAAACATTAAAAGCATCATCTTTATGTTTCAATAAATACACATATGTAAATCTAGAGCAATCATCAATACAGGTAATAAAGTACCTATTTCCCCCACGGGTTAACATGCTATTAAATTCACATAAATCAGAGTGTATAAGATCTAACAACATAGAATTTCTCTCTACATTATAAAACAGTTTCTTTATCATTTTAGATTTCACACGTATTTCACATTTATCTAACCACATTTAATTAATCTTTTCATAGTACTAAAACCAATATGTGCTAATCTACTATGCCATAAAGAAATGGAATCAAGCATATGAGCAAAAAGAGAAATTTCATTAATAACATTGTCAATAATACATAGTTTGACAATCCCTTCACTGGAATAGCCTTTGCCAAAAAATACACCATTACGGGTCAAGATAAGCTTGCTCGATTCATACACAGATTTAATCCCCGATTTGCCTAGGAGATCACCACTAACTAGGTTCCTACACATTTCCGGAACATGGAGAACATTGGTCAAAGTGACCGTCTTCCCAGAGGTGAAGTTGAGATCCACGTTTTCGATGCCGACAACTTGAGAGCGATGCTCGTTTTCCCATCTGAACCGCTTGTCCATCGTTGACTTCAGAATAGGTTTTGAAGGCAGCCCTATCATAGGTGACGTGAACGGTAGTACAAGTGTCGTACCACCACCCTTGAACCTTGTCGTTGACCGCCATGAGTTCGCTCAACGTAGCGACTATGTTAGCATCGGTCATAGTGGCGTTGACTTCTTTCTCATCCGTCTTGCGGTGTCGACAATCTCGAGCATAGTGGCCGGGTTTGCCACACACATAGCAACCCCCTTTAGACCCCTTGGACACGGGCTTGTTACCAGACGAGGATTTGCCGGAATGCTTGAATTTCTTCGAGTCCTTTTTGGAACCCGAAGATCCTTCCTTGTCATTCCTCTTCCTCTTGCCTTTAGCGCTCACCGCACTGACCTTGGAAGTACCGGCATCCGTCGTCTTCTCTCTCATCCTCAATTCCTCCTCGATTCGAAGATGTTTTTGGATTTGCTCCAAAGAGAAGTCCTCGGTGTTGTGAAGAAGTTTCTTCCGATAGCCTTTCCACGAATTTGGCAACTTCGCAATAATCGCACCAACTTGGAAAGTCTCCGGAACGTCTATCTTCACGGTCCTCGATTTGTTGATGATAACTTGCAATTCATGAACTGGAGCAAGTATAGGCTTGTCATCAAACATCTTGAAATCAAAGTAACTCGAGACAAAGAACTTTTTGGTACCTTCTTCTTCCGCCTTGAACTTGTACTCAAGAGCCTTCCATATCTCGACCGCCGATGGATTATCGGTGTAGAGATCGTAGAGTCGGTCTGACAATGTGTTCAGAATTTGTCCCCGGCATAGCAACTCGTCATCTTGACCCTTCTTCCGGTCCGCCTTGAGTTCTTCATTCTCATTGTCCGTCGGCTTCGGGATGGGCTTCAACGTCGGGACCAGCACGTAGAAGATCTTCATGGCGGTGAGGAAGAACCGCATCTTGTCCTGCCAGCGGGTGAAGTTGGTGCCGTCGAAGCGATCCAACTTGACGAAGTCCTGGCTCATCACTTTCAGACTCGAAACAGACGCCTCATTAGCCATAGCACAAGATACTATAAGATTGTTGGAGAATTCTTCGAAATTGAAGACGTCAAGGCTTGAATCACGCATGGGAACGCTTTCCTTATAGTATTTCGAGAACCCCAAAATGTCTTAAGGTTATGTACAAGAATACCGCAGCATACGAAAAGCCTAAATTCAGACTGAACCAAGACAGAGTGAAATCCGAATATAAGCAAGAACTGTGTTTCTGGATTTGTGTTTCGGGAGGAGAGAATGTAGGTTCGAAAACCTGTATTGATTTCTGAATCCGAAGTTGGATTATATAAGCAATTGTACCCGTTCGTGAAGAGGTGCGACGAACGGCTCTACAAAGGGCCAAAGTGCGCCTACAAAGCGCCACTAACGCATCTACGCCTGAGCCCGAGCCCGAGCCGGACGCCGGTGTCGCCGGTGGCGACACCGACGAGGGCGGGTGTGAACGTGAAATGAAGCATAGGTCCACCACCTTACATCCACATGGCACACTCTCCCCTCATCCACTTGTTTACTCATGGTAATTGAGTACAACATATATAAGGTGTTCTTCACCTTAGTGTTTGTTCCATGTGGAACTCTTTCTCACACACAAACACACTCTCTCAATCAACAACACACTATTTCATCTTTTATTAAATAAATTAAATTAAGCTTTTAATAATTAAAACACGTAATTATTTAGCTCAATTTCCAACATACTTTGCCTGATTCATTACACTATTGATGAAAAGAGCATTAATATACAATGTATTATGTGTGCGTGTGTGTATGTGTCTGTGTGCTTAAATACTATCAATAAAATAAAGAAATCCGTATTTTCGTTGTAATTTATTCTTTTTCTTTGACTTCTTTGTGAATGAGATGGTGTGGAATGTGCATGGTTTATAGAAACATTGTTAGGGTTTTCTTTGTGTAATCTAATTTCGTTTTTAAGCGTTGCCTTAGAGTCATTTGGCCTTGATACCTAAAACTGCAGAAGGTTTGATTATAAGTTTTTCAAAAACTGAATGGATATATAGGATCCATTGCATAGTCATTTGGCCTTGATACCTAAAATTACAATCCAAAAAGGGAAACAAATAAAGAAAGTTTAAGGCACGAATAAAAACAAGGAAATACTCAAACAAAAGAGTAAAATCCCGCTCCCGCCACTCCTGCTCCCGCCAAGTCCGGACTCCTGTTATTTGGCCAAACGGGAGTCCCGTCCCGTTACTGAGCGGAGACCCGCCTAACGGGATTCGGACCCCGTTAGGCATTAAAAAAAAGAAAAAAAATTAAAAAAATGTTTAAAAAGATTATAAATAATTATATAGAATGATGTAATTGAAAGGATTTTAAACTAAGTGCGTAGAAAAAAAAAAGAATAAAGAAGAATGAAAAATTAAAAATAGGCCTCCTAAACAACTTCACCGACCCCTAAAAAGGTGCGACGGCGAGGAAAAAGAGCACCCATTTCCTCGTTAATTATTTGAAAAATTATCCCGGACAAGGGCCGGGATATCCCTTAGTTATAGAAGTTAGACTAAGCATTGATGTTTACATGTGCGAAATCAACTTCAAAATCGTCAAGAATATCAAAGCACATAAATGTTTCTTGTGCTCGATTTCTATGTTGAATCCAATCATTACCACATGTCAATGCTTCGACTATCTCCGATTTCAAGCTACATCTTGTTGGAATTGATCTAGGGTTTAAGAAAAAGATTAAACGCTTCGGGAAGCGGCGGAATTTTAAAAAATTTCTTTTCAAGTAAAAACAGTTTTTACTAACCTAGACAAAGAAGCAAGTACATGTAATTAAAAATCAATATGAGCTAAGAGTTTACTAACCTTTCTTGAAGCTTGAACTTTGAAGAAGCTTTTGGAAAGTTTGCAACGCTCGTCACCCCTCGCAGCACGTCTCTCTTCCTTTCCTCGGCACCTCGAGCAACCACGAAAGTTTCTATCACTAAATCACTCGAAATAAAGGAATTAGTGAGTGGGCACTTTTAAACACTACGACTTAAGAACACGTCTTGAAGTCGCAGAGCTAAACACTAGGTCGAGTGAGGACCTAGGTGCCAAGACAAGAAAAAATCGAAAAATAAACTAGAGAGAGAGAGAGGATTTCGGCCACAATGTCTAGAGAGAGAGTCTCTCAATCTCTAACTTGTGTGGGATGAGAAAACAATGAGAATGAGGGCCCTATTTATAGGAGAGGGATTACCTTCAATAAGGTAGTTTCCTCTTCTACAAAATATCACATATTCATGAGCAAAAAACTAGTTTCCTCTTTACCCATGTTGGGCGCCCAACTCATGCCTTTAAAGGCTTGGATTTGTTTCCTATTTTGTTCCATTCTCTAGTTGGCCGATTCCCATGTGCATCCATATGCAAATTTGTTTCCTCTTTTTCTTTTGGCAAGTATCTAAATACATTTATGCACAAAATAAACTCTTTCTCTTGGGTATTTTGGGCGCCTATTCTAATGCTAGAAAGGCCTTCTAGAAGCTTTTCCACTTGTTCATGACAACATGAAAAAGGCCCATTAAGAATTTTCAATAAAATTCTTATGAAATGAAATTAATTCACAAGGCCCAATGATCAAGTCATGGCCGAGTGACATTAAGTCATCAAATGAACTTGTCAAAAAATTTATTGACATTCATTTCATCCTTTGTCTCAAAAGACAAAAATACCCTTTTAACTATTTTCGTTCTTGTTTTGACTTAGCTTCCAGTTTAACTATTCCTATCGATGTGATTCGTGACAGTGACCTCATGGACCCAAATGAACAAAGCTTGAGCTAAACACTTGGACTCAAAAGTTCACAAACCTTTTCCAAGTTTAGCTTAATGCCAACTGACTCCACTAAAGAGCTGACATTGAAAATCTCTCGGTTCAAATGAATTTATTTTCTACTCAAGAATTCGACCTAATTATGATGAGCGGATCCACTGAATATTATCTATGTTTACCCTTCATGAATGTCATCAGCTAGTCGGGATTTACTAAATTACCATTTTACCCTTCTAGCTGTTATTTCCTCAACTCCTTTGTCGTTTGTGAATAAGTTAGAAACAATGTATTGACGAGGAGCTAACAAGTCACATTGCTTCATCCAAAAGAGTCAGGACTCAATTTGGACACTAGCCAGTTCATTTATTCACACTCCAAGGAACAAAGCATGAGGTGACATACATTGCATTTCAGCAATCTTGTACATGAATTCCATATTTATGAGAACTTCACAAAGTTACTCATGACAGACTCACAACTTAGTACTTCACCAATAGGCCTTGTTCGGAATCACATAGTGAGTCCGAACTTTGACTTTCTCAAATGAGAATACTAAGGTGTGAAATGACATGTCTCATTTCAGGATTAAGGTAAGCATGATGCAATTCATACATAGTGACTTCGAGACATAAGAGGTTAAATGGTTTGTTCTTATATTGTCTCTAGAAGTGCACTGGTCAATTCAGTACCTTCGGAAGATACCTAGAAGAACTATAGAGTCCCCAACTCTCAATGCCTCATAACCAGACATCATAGATTCTTCTAACAATCATACTGAGGTCAATAGTCCTTTGACCCTAAGATTGCGAATATATCGTTTTAAGCAAACTACGAAGAGTTTGTTCATGCAAATCTACATTTGTCTCTTCGTAAGTTGTTAAGTTTGTTTATGGACTAAAAGACTAAGGTTTTATCATAAAGCTTCAGACAAGGAAGATTGAATGAACGTTTCAACTTTTTATTAACGAATAAGCAATTACAAGCAAGAGTCTTCGTAAGACTATATGACATCAAATGTACATAAATAGACACTACTACTCTTCTTGTGGGCACCATTGACAACACATCTTCTATCGTCGATGATGCGGCCCGCGCTACTAAAACCGCTTCAGATGACACGGTTGAAACAGGGATGGTGATGATGTATTGTGCCATAGATGACAAGACCGGGAACCTCATTGCGTTCTGTCTCCACCAAACCAATAGGTCGATGGTTTCATCATCGGGTTTGACCCACTCGTTCCGATCGTACTCTTGTATCTCCGGATGGGACCGTGTGTCGGCTGGGCTCGACCTCGGTTGACTTGTCCCAGCTTCTTGTTGAGGAGATGGGCTATAAGCGGGTGCGTTGACGAAGACATTCGTGTATTGGTGTCTTCTTGGATACTGCGTCTGTGATTGATTCGGTTGTGTTCGATATTGCGGTAGGAGTTTCGCTTCGTATACCCTGAAAAGATCATAAAAAGCTTGCACGATCCTCGCAAGATCAAGTGCAACGTAATCTTGGTCCTCGAAATGATTTCGAATGTATTTAAAAAACTTTTTTAATCCACCGATTTTACATCGGGAGTCTAGAATGGCTCCAAAACCGTATAATAATGGAACCTTTCCAGCCCCCCAATCTTCAAAAATTGTTTCGTTTTTATATTTATCAAAATGCACAGCAATTGCGGTCATAGTATGAAGACCGAGAAAAGAAGTAGGAGTGTAAACAGCGGAAAGATAACAAGTTTCTTTGTAAAAAACGTTGAGAAAAGAAACATATTATTCAGCCATCTTAATATCAAATTCGGTGATAGCGTCATCGTCATGTTCACTGTTAATGTAAGAAACAATAACATTGACATAATGCTCGGATAAAAAGTTGGTCAACATAAGAAAGGTAGAATTTCACCTAATTTTGTTATCTAGATAAAAGGTGCGCTCTTGGAGACCGTTGTGTCTAAGACGTCTCTTAAGCCCGTCTACTATAGAGGTTGAACTATTGATCCAACTAATGTAATACCTAATTTTGTTGATGGAATGGTCATAACTAGTGGCTCCAGCTTGAACTATAAGGTTTATGATATGGGTAGCGCATCGTTGATGCAAAATGGTATCGTCACAATGAAGTCTATCTTTTAACTCTCTAACTATGGCGTTGTTGCTTGTGGCATTATCTAAGGTTACGGAGATAATCCTATTGGTCAAACTCCACTCAGCTATAACACTAACTATGATATCTAAGATGTTTTGACTGGTGTGAGAACCTTCTATCCTCCTAAAGGCTTTGATACGTTTGTTGAAGTTCCAATCGTCGTCTATATTATGCACTACAACACTCATGAAATCCATCTTTGATTGACCAGTCCATATATCCGAGGTTAAGGCTACACTATAGCTACCAGATGATATTGTCGCTTTCATTTGTTCCTTTTCTCCTAAAAACCATTTTAGGATATCGGATCTCAAGGCTTTCTTAGACATGATTTGAACGTTTGGAATTAAAGTACTCATGAATCTAACAAAGCCTTGAGATTCGATATGACTAAAAGATTGACCGGTGGAAACAAAATATTCTACTAAATCACGTTTAAAGAGTACAGGATCGATGTGATTTACAGCGCTTGACAAGGGCTCCAGATTGCGTCCCTTGGCAGTGCCTGTGATGACTCCACAACAGCGACGTCCCGACTCTTGTGTTGTGAGCGCTGAAGATTTTGCCACAAGTGTGACATTTTCCGGCTTTTTCTCCGTTCGAAACCACCTCTTTTTTTCTTTGCTGTTTCTCTAATAAAAACTCTTTTTTTCCTTACTATTGTTCCAAAAAAAAAATCCATTTCTTAACTAGATTTTTTTATTCTCTATAATTTTTTTAATAGCCATGGGTCCAACGGCTATATAGCCCAATAGAACTTAAGCTTTTGCAAAATAGTCATAGTTTGTCAACTATAAGCAAAATAGCCCAAGTAAGATTAATCTATGCTGGATTAAATTTAATCCCAACGAACTATAAAGACAAAATGTAAGCTTTATGAAAGCTGAATTAAAATTAATCGAAGCATGATTAAATTTAATGAAAACATGTACACTCTCAATTGGCTATGGCTATTTTGCAAAAGTCATAGTTTTAATTGGCTACTTCATACATTTTTTTAGAAATCCTAATTTATTTTTTTCCTAATAAAGTTCTAACATACAATTTATTTTTGATATGAAATAAAGCTGATGAAACTATGATCTATATCACTATATTTAAAACAAATAGTTCGTGTTTGAAGATTTCAATAAATAGATTTTAATATGAAGCTATACTCACCAATTTTTTTTATTTTTTCAGTAACTAATACAAATAAATAGGTTATAGTGTTCAATCGGTTCATAATGTTTTTTATATTTAAAATTTAAATTGATTATTTTATAATCGGATTAGCTTAATTTTTTTTACACTTTTATATACTAAAGTATGAATTATTAATTTAAAATTATATAAATATATGAGTATTTTATTAAATTTTACTATAAAATACATGGGTGTGCCCCTCTAAGCTCAAAGTCTAGATCCGTCACTGTGTGTCCCTCGTCAGATTTTGTATTTAGAGTAAAATTACGTAAGATTTTAATGTTCTCAATACATATACGCTCAATTGTAGTTAGTTCTTCATGGAGCCATTGTTGTCAGTACACGCGATCATTTTAGAATTTTCCTCCTTCATTTTTTTAACTGCTGTATAAATTCGTTTTTAAATATCTAATTACACAAAACATGATACGATAACTGTCGAGGTGTACATATTATGTTTGTATGAGGAAATAAAATTATATTAATACATATGTCATGCATGCTTACGAACCTGCCCTTGTGTATGCTCCACGTAATTTATACGATAATTATTCTTTCCTATTAAATAATCTCACGTTGTTAGCGAAAATCATAATAATTATCATATGTGACGGAGCAAAAGTATAGTGAGAGAAAATTAATGGGTATACACCCCTACCCGCCTCATAACATTTGTTTTGACTATTATTACATCTATGGACTTACAAATTATGATCCATTTAATTTAGTTTGTTATTACTTAGGTTGATAGACTCTATCGTAGTAGCATAAACTCTCCTATTCGCAATTCGTATGGCTGCATAAAATTCAAAAATCCCAATCGACCGAATTACGATTTCCACAAGTGTGACAATAACGTAACTCTCATTAATTTTGTAATTTTTCTCCGAAGCAGCCATATCTTTTTCCATGACTTGAATTTAAACATTATCCAAAATGTGTGCGTACATACATTGACTTTTCTCAATAACATGTGCAATTGCATGTAAAAATCCACACTCTCGTCACTATAAAACCCCCCCTCAATTTTCCCTAATTTCCCACACCACAATATCAAAACATCATTAACCCTCTCTAATCAACATTATACAATCACCAAGAACCAAAAAAAAAAAAATGGGGTTGGGACTAACTAGGGTTCCACATCTCGCATTGTTGTTCGCGGCCTTAGCAATTATTTTCCAAACCACTCGAGCCCAAGACACGCCTCAAGATTACCTAAACGCCCACAACGCGGCTCGTGGGCAAGTCGGCGTGGGTCCGATGGTGTGGGACAACAATGTGGCCGACTTTGCTCGGCGCCATGCCAGCACCCTGACCGGGAGCTGCCAGTTGGTCCACTCTGGCGGGCGCTACGGCGAGAACCTGGCTGGGAGCAGCGGTGACCTGTCGGGCACGGGTGCCGTGAAGCTCTGGGTCGACGAGAAGGTCTTCTATGACTACAATTCCAACACGTGTCAGTCAGGCAGGGTTTGCGGGCACTACACTCAGGTGGTGTGGCGTAACTCGGTTCGCCTCGGGTGCGCCAAGGTCCGGTGCAACAACGGGGGCACCATAATTTCATGCAACTACGACCCCCCGGGCAACTTTGTTGGCGAGAAACCCTACTGAATTCTTAGACCTCTTATAATATTATCATCCTACATATATTTTCGCATACCAAATTAAAACCGCATTATGCCCTAAAGCTCAGTAGAGATTTGGGTTAGTGGAATTATACTTTGCCTGATTCATTACACTAGTGATGAAAAGAGCATTAATATACAATATATTATGTGTGCGTGTGTGTGTATGTGTCTGTGTGCTTAAATACTATCAATAAAATAAAGAAATCCGTATTTTCGTTGTAATTTATTCTTTTTGTTTGGCTTCTTTGTGTATGAGATGGTGTGGACTGTGCATGGTTTATAGAAACATTAGGGTTTTCTTTGTGTAATCTAATTTCTTTTTCAAGCGTTGCCTTAGAGTCTGATGTAGGTTAGGTTAGGAAAGAAAAAACTGCAGAAGGTTTGATTATAAGTTCTTCAAAAACTGAATGGATATATAGGATCCATTGCATAGTCATTTGGCCTTGATACCTAAAATTACAATCCAAAAAGGGAAACAAATAAAGAAAGTTTAAGGCACGAATGAAAACAAGGAAGTACTCAAACAAAAGAGTAAAATCCGAAATTAATTCTCATAAAATATAAATAAAAGAATATCAGAAAATAGAATGGTATCGTTGTGCTTGTTGGACCGTTTCCACTCAAAATTCTCAAAACTCACTAAAGGCCTCGTCAATTTGTCAACACAATGGTCTTATGCCTCCATATAACCTTTCTGCATTGCATCATAATCCCAATTTTCGCACGGGATCTCCGTTTGAAACCCATAAAATGTGAGGGAAAAGAAAATGAGAATCGGTTAAGTTTTTCTAGTTTTGTTTGCATTGAAAAATATAAAAAGAGAACTTTAATTTTTACCACTTTAAAATATAACAAATAATTTAAATTTTCTCTTGCATTCTCCTTATTATTTTCAATTTAATTCAAATTTTATTTTCTCTCAGATTTTTTGGGATAAAACGGACCATAAAGAATAATAAAATACAAATATATGATATCTCCTAATGATGGCAGTCATATGAAATTAATTCATTTTGCAGCTTTGAATTTTTCAACGAAGCTGAATATTGTATATATTGAAATGATCTGAAATATGCAGAATTCTTTAGATTTATAATAAATAAATAAATAAATAAATAAAAAATGAACGTTGGTTCGCTTAGTAAAAGTCACATATAAAAGCATACAATTGAGAGAAACATTTGTGGACAAGGTAAACACTTTGGACAGGTTCTGGTTAAGTGTTATTGAGAAACAAGGGTTAACTTATATTATTCTACATTGATTAGCGAAAAGATCATCATGTCGGTATTGTCAAATATTTATTATTATTATTAATATAAAGATTATTTAGTCTTCTATCTCTTTAATATTTTCTTCATTTATATTTATCTATATTGTATATTATTCTTAACAAGGACTCGACAATGTAATCTAAGGATCCTCGGAGCCGCTCAATTCGCTTTCTCTCTGAATCTTTTTCTCCCTTTATGTAAGGTTAACAGTCCGGTCTAAGGATTGGTGTAAGTGTCACTGCCGAATCAGGATAAAATTAAAGTTGCATTTTTTTACTTTCGGTTCGCGTGTTTTGAGTTGGTGTTCGAGTTGACTTCTATTTCAAGAAATCCATTCTTGAAAGCTTTAATAGCCTAAATCTTACCCTTTTTTTTTAGAGCAGCCATAGAGTTCCACTCAACCGTCTTCATTTTCTGAGCTGTATATTGAAACTTACTAGATGTCTATAATTTGGTCGGTCCTCAAAATGACCAATATGAAAATCGTTTATTTAATAGGATATAATTAGTTCAACAGTCCAATAACTCATACTTATTTAAAAAATAATCAAAGTTTTATTTTATTAAGAAAATAATCCACCAAGTCTGAAGTTAATTAATTAACTAAAGAATCAATTAAATTAACTAAAAAGTAAATTAAATTTACTCTATAATTAATTAATTTACTGCGTACCTGATGAATTATTTTCTTAATAACATAAAACTTTGACTGAAATAGAGGATTGATTAGTTGCAACAAATTTTTCTATTTAATAAGTCAATCACAATCCGGTAACTTATTATTATTCGGATCTTATTTAAAGTGATTTTTTAAATTGTTTTTTATTTCAAACTTTCTAAGTTTTTTTTTCAAGTATCATATGTTTCCCCTGTGCATGATAAAAATGTTGCGGTTACTCCCACGATTTTTAGAAGTATCATAATCATCACTTAACATTTCTATTAATATCAATTATATACATTAAAATGCATTTACATATCAAAACCCTCCTTTTTACATATTTTTTTTTTTTTCAAAATTAAAAATTGAACTTCCGATTTTCAAAAGAAGTGATTGCACTTAGCCATCGACAACGGCAACGGAAGAAAGAGCTTACCAAAGAAAAGAGAAAGCATTTTGTCGCCGCCACCATAGTCGTCAAGCACCGTGCAAGCTCTCTGAATCTGGTTGACTAGCTCAATCAAGATTTCCATAGTCGTCATGATCAAAAAAATTTGGTGTGGTTTTTTCTCGCTCAAAACCCTAGATCTATCACCAGTTGCTAAGCCTAAGTGCTTAACGAATAAGAAGTGGAAGGCCAAACACATGAGCCAAACAAGAATTTAGTTCTTTTTTTTATTATATAAACAATTCATGGTATAAATTAAAAGAGAAAATTTATTAAGCGTAAAATAGGTCGTTCATTTTTTAGTTTTAGAAATCAACAAAATCTTATAAAAGGGGAAGATTTTGATATGTAAATATGTTCTAGAGCATATTATCGATATTAATAAGAATGTTAAGGGGTGCTTATGATATTTTTAGAAAATGCAGATAATACATATGATTTTTTTTTTTCGAAATGTTTTTTTTTTCTATTGTTTCGAGATTTTATTTTTCTTTTCCAAAATTTTTGGTTATGCGAAATTGGACATTTCTGTTGGAAACAAGTCTGTGTCAAGCCCAACTCATCAGCAATACAGTCCATGCCCAAGACCTAGTCAATGATTGCATCATCTATATATGACTGCCACGTTAGCACATTCGCAACGTGATGTACCATCTGAATGAAATTGATAATTACATATAGTCATTCGACAATCATACAATTACGGATCCGAGTTAGCGTATTTTGAATTGTTGCGAACGAATGATCAGGTCAGATTACTATATTTAAAAAAAAAATATGTATTTCATTTTTGTGATTCGGTGGGTTATCTCTACCGGTCTACCCTTTGGACACGGTACTTTCCTATATTTCCTTAACACTTTACTCTTCCTAGTATTAAGGCCTTATATTATATTCTCGCCGTTGAATTTTGTGCCCCTACGATTGCTCAATCAACTAATTGAAAAATGTTAGTTTGGTCATAGCAGATATATATAACTGTATAACCGTTTTGAAATATTTAATTAAAAATATATTTGTAGTACGCAGTGACACACGGCCTCTCCAGCCAAACTTTGCTGTCCAATAGATTCATTGGCCAATAGAACACGTAACTTAATCTGACCACTTTGATATTATTTTTTGGGCAATTGGCGGCATAAATACCTTAACTTTACGAGTTTATACCCTTTAATACCACATTTTTTTTTTGCGGCTAAAATACCAGACGTTGGTTATTAGCACCATCGTTAAGCTGAAAACGTCAACTGCCGACGTGGACTCTGAAAAATGAATTTAAAATGATGTAAAATAAAACTCATAAAATGTACCCCAAATTTGATAAAAAAAAACCCCAAAACCCATAATCATTGTCACAGTCTCGCCTGGTTCTCCGCTCTCTCTTCAGCTCGGGGCGCTCCCTCGGACCGAGGCGGTTCCTAGGGCACTCGTACGACAGGTGTCCATCCTCGCCGCACTCGTAGCACCGCGTCTTGTCTCTGTAGACCCTCTTTTTTATGAACTCCGCGGCGCGACCATTGTCGGCGGCGATCGACGCCCTCAGAGTCCGGCCGTTGAGCACTTTTCCGTCGAATTTGGCGGCGGCAGAGGCGGCGTCGTCGCAAGACACGAACTGGACGAAGGCGACGCTGCGGCTGAGGTGCGTCTTCCGGTCCTTGAGGACAGTCACGCGCGCTATCTTTCCCGAGGTGGAGAACAGCGTGTGGAGGTCGGAGTTGGTGAGGGAATAGTCGATGTTCGAGACATAGAGCGTCGAGTTCGACGGCGCTAGGGTTCCGGAGCCGGCGGAGGGCTTACTGGCGACGGCGGCGGTGGAGGAAGGAGTTGCCGAGGCGTAGCGGTAGTAGAAGGTGTCGTCCTCGTCGTCCTCGTCGCTCAGGTTGTTCCTTGACTTTTGGCGCTTCTTCTTCTCCGACGCCATTACGGAGATCCGGTTACCGGAACTGACAGTCCGAGCACCCAGAAGTTGTAAGTTTCAGGAATCAAGTTGTAACAAGATTACAGCAATTAAAAGCTGAGACTACCTCAATCGGTGAAAGGTGAGGACAAAAGCTGGAGATTCGGTAACAGAGTTGAAAAATGGGTTTTCACAAGGCAGACTGTGAGTGTCGGCGTTGTCCGTGCGTGACACGCGTCAGGCGACGGCGAGGCTAGAGAGAGGTGAGATAGGTGAAATATGACGAGAGAATATGGGGTTTTTTTTTATCAAATTTGGGGTACATTTTATGGGTTTTATTTTACATCATTTTCAACTTTAAATTCATTTTTCAGAGTCCACGTCGGCAGTTAATGTTTTCAGCTTAACGATGGTGCTAATAACCAACGTCTGGTATTTTAGCCGCGAAAAAAAAAGATGTGGTATTAAAGTGTATAAACTCGTAAAGTTAAGGTATTTATGCCGCCAATTGCCCTTATTTTTTTAAAAATCATCAAATATTTCACCACCTGCAGACAAATAAAGAAAACATTAAATGATAACAATCTAATCTAGCTACAAAGTTTATATCTATTAAGAAAATTAATCACCAAGTACTGTACTGTCATTATGATTTCCTACGGTAATTAAATTACATGTGTATATCATTTTGCATATCATTTATATACATAATTTAAATTTTAAGGTGTATGATCATTTATATGTATATCACTTTCTGTATCATTTATATACTGAGCTTGCCAAATATGAAATAGAATGATTCGGAAATTGGTTATTGTTAGCTTTAGATGATTGTTAATGCCAAAAAATAAATCAACATTTAGAATCGGTTGCGGTTCGGTTCGGTTTAGAGCCGGATCCTATGATCGTGCGGTCATCGAACCGGGGGGTGGGGGGCATTTGTTCTCCCTTAGAAATTTTAGAGACAGAAGTTTTGAGGTAAGAGATAAGTTTTGAGGTGAGAGAGAGACAAAGTTTTGTTAAGTTAAGAAAAACTTACCTCACCTTTGTGAAAATGAGGTATTTATAGTGAAGTTATGAGAGTCGTAGTCCCATCATTTGGTATTCGTTGGAGGGGCGGTCCTGTTTGAGGGACGGTCCCGTCGGAGGGCCGGTCTCATTGGAGGGACGGTCCCATTGGAGTTACGGTCTTGTTGAAGGATGGTCATGCTGTAGGGACGGTCCTGCTGTAGTAACAGTCCCGCTGGACGGTCTGGTTAGAAGGACGGTCCTGTTGGAGGGACGGTTCCATTAGAGGGACGGTCCTGTTGGAGGATGGTACAATTGGAGGGATGGTCCCATTGAAGAGACGGTCGTGTTGGCGGACGGTCTCGTTGGAAGGACGGTTCCGTTGGAGGGACGGTTTTTTTGGAGGATGGTACAGTTGGAGGAACGGTCACGTTGGAGGGACTATCTCGTTGGAGGGACGGTCTCGTTGGAGGGACGAACGAGATCTATTGACGGGTCATGTGATGTACCCATGAGGCATGACACCTTCTGACGGGTCATGAGGCATTCTCATGAGTCACGCGACCTGCTGACGGGTCATGAGGCGCACCCATGAACAAGTGTAAAAATAAAAAATAAAAATTAGTATGCAAATGGGTTGTAAAAATAAAAAATAAAAATTAGTATGCAAATGTATACAATAATTCTCTTAAGGGTACAGAGTAAAAATCAGTATCCATTTCTAAATGCTTAACAGAATTAGTATGTACAAATAAAAAATAAAAATAAAAAAATTTGAAAATGTGACAAAATAAAGTTTTTTAAGAAAAAATTACGGGGAGCAAGGAGAGGATTTGTGCAGAGCCGGCCCGATGGGAGAGCGAGTGGGGTATAGGCCCAAGGCCCACTCCCAAGGAAGAACTCTCTTTTTTTAAAAAAAATTACTACCTATAATTGATCTGTGCGAATTTGGAGCCCAAAAGCTCATTTTTGGGCTGCTCTGGATCAAATAAAGACCCACTATTGCATACAAGAAGTCAGATAAAAGTCACATGCGATTTTTTTCCCTCAGCAATTATTTGGTGCGATTATCAAGCCTAAATTGTTGTTTCTAACGTTAATATTATTAAATGGATTATTATTTGAAATCCCAAAAGTTTTTTTTAACCGTTATAGACTTATTCTTTCCTATATATAAATCATTCTATCAATGAATTACACAATATACAATCATAGTGAAAAATATATAAGAATTTCAAGAGAGAAAAAATAAGAGATCTTTATAATTGTTGCTTCTTGGTGGTCTTGGAAGGCTGAAAATTGGAACGTACCAACACTTCATTACTTTGAGTTTTTTCAGTAAGAGCATTTTCATCAAGCTATTTCTTATTGTTATTAACTAAATATTGTATTGTTATTTCTTATTGTTATAATATATTTTCAGGTTTATTAGAGAAAGAGAGATAAAGAAATCAAGCTACTTCCATCAAGCTATTTTCGGGTTTTATCTTTCTTTAACTCTTTTTTATTTTTAATATTATTTTGCTTTCTATATGTTTTGTTTTTTTTTATAAGTTTTTTTTGTCTTTATTGTGTTTTTTTTTTCAATATATTAGTAATTAGTATTAGATATGTCGAGTAGGAAATACCTATCGGGATATGAAAAAAAAAATTAAAAATAGAAAGTTTTGTTAAATCTCAAAAAGGAGCAATTGAAAAATTCGTTTTATGCATTAAAAAAGATTAAGCAAATTCAAGTAAACAGTCGAATGAAGAAACCTTAAACCTGAAATAACAATACAATATTTAGTTAATAACAATAAGAAATAGCTTGATGAAAATGCTCTTACTGAAAAACTCAAAGTAATCAAGTGTTGGTACATTCCAATTTCAAGCCTTTCAAGACCACCAAGAAGCAACAATTATAAAGATCTCTTATTTTTCTCTCTTGAAATTCTTATATATTTTTCACTCTGATTGTATATTGTGTAATTCATTGATAGAATGATTTATATATAGGACAGAATAAGTCTATAACGGTTAAAAAAAACGTTTGGGATTTCAATAATAATCCATTTAGTAATATTAACGTTAGAAACAACAATTGAGGCTTGATAATCACACCAAATAATTGCTAAGGGAAAAAAAATCGCATGTGACTTTTATCTGATTTCTTGTATGCAATAATGAACCTTTATTTGATTCGGAGTAGCCCAAAAATGGGCTTTTGGACTCGAAATTCGCAGAGCCCAATTATAAGTAGTAAACATTTTTTTTGAAGAGAGGTCTTTCTTAGGAGTGGGCCTTGGGCTTATGCCTCACTCGCTCTCCCCTTGGCCGGCTCTGCATTTAAGTATTGCATTATGGCATCCACATGATTTTACTCTTTGATCAGAAAACTTATAGTTGAGATCTGTACACTAAAATGATGAGATTTTACCAAATAATTTTTGGTAACAATGAAATGAGATGTGTACCATTCCATAAATGCTCTCTCTCTCTCTCTCTAATCATTAAAAAAATTGCGCTCTCTCTATATTTTTTTAAGGCAATTGCGCTCTCTCTATTAATGGTCAGATTTTGCAATGGTTCATTATTTTAATTTAAAAACAGCGAAAATTATAAAAATGATTTTTTTTTTTTACCGACATTTAACTATTTGACACACAAAAATCTTAAAAAACTTAGATACGGGATATCGCATGTATTTAAAACCCTAATGGTGCGTATGCTCTTTGTGTATGAAACTTATTCAATCGAAAATTTATGGAAAAGCGCCTCAAATAATTTAACATTAGCTTTGTGGAATTGAAAAAATATTGGAGAAAGTAAAAATTTTAAGAAAAATTAAAATAGAGTGAAATTAAAATTTAATACTGTATTTCAAAGTTATGAAGAAAATATAGAAAAAGAAAAAAACATAAATACTTTTCTCCGAATTTGTCATGAATAGCTATAAGTTTTATAATATAATTCTTCCAACAGTATTTAATGTTTCTTGTAGTTCTCGCGGCAGGATGATAATCATCAATTCTTTCAAAGGCAACCAAAACGATAACATAAACGATAATATTCGTCACATTAAATCATATAAATAAATAAATTGCTTATAATCAACAACCGACATCCGCTAACTTCGAACTCTAAACAAGGAAAATCAGCCATCCACTGATAGAACAATAAACGAAAAATCAATAATAATTGCTGACACTGGTAAACACACAAATCGAGATCAGCCCTCCACGTGGCATTCATGGTAAGAGTAGTTTAGTCCCACCAAACGGTCCGAATCCAATAAATAACAACGCAAGAACAAATCAGTCTCCATCTGCTTCCTGACAGCAAAATATTTTAGCTTCGTCAAGGAAAGAAAAAGAGAATTGAGAAGAATCCTATTATACGCATTGGGTTCGAAATTTGGTTAAGGAAAATTAACTAAGCAGTAATTTTGTGAAAACGAATTGAGACCAATCAATTTTCTGCTGAAAAATATATCAGTTTGCCAGAAAATCACACTATATATACTTACATTTACAAATTAAGAGGGTCGCGATATGACCACTTGGTGATGATATAAATGGCGTAGATGATTCCAGGGACGTATCCAAACAGAGTCAGTAACACGCAGATCCAGAACTCCTCCTATATACATACATAATTATACAACAAAATGATAATTATATAGATATACACAGCAACAATATATATACTATATATAGAAGAGTAAATTAATTAGTTACATGGATGCCAAGCTTGAGGAAGACACCAAGTGGAGGCAAGATGATAGCCACAAGAATGTCTATGAAGTTCGTTGTTCCCATCTTATTTTTTTTTCTTACTCTTTTCCTTGTTTGCGAAGAGAGTAACTGAGAAATAACTTGCTATACAAAGAAGAGAAAAGAAACGAGTATTTAATGCGAAGGGAAACCACATAGAAGTCGTGCTGTCTGCCACGTGTCGGTCTGTGATTGTATACGGAAGGTCCTATACGCAGTAACTAAAGCTAAAGCCACAATGTAATGTAAATATCTTTACCACTTTGGGTTCCGTTAATATTAAACAGCTGTCTCGTAGATGTGCCACGTGGTCGACATCTATATGCGATATTGTCTGACTTTTTTTCGTGAAGTGGACCATGTCACCCAATATAAATATCTAGTTTAACATATAAAAAATATCTAATTGGCTTCCATAAAAATATCTAACTTATTATATCACATCTTAAAGCATATTTTCTCACGTAATTTCAGTTACTCAAATATTAAAGTATAAAATAAATTATGAAATAATAAATAAAATCTTACAAATTACTGGCGCTCTTTTTCCCAAACTCTAACGATCGCGCTCTCTTGGGAAGAAACTGAAAAGAAGATTCAATGTTAGTCTTTTTTTTTGTGTTTCTAAATAATCTGAGTAGTAGACATTAAAGTGCAAAAAATGAAGAATAAAACAAATCTAGTTGTTATTCGGTATGAATAGAAGTCTGTCAGCTCGACCGTTCGTCCGCGGCGAGCTCGAGAAAGTGAACCCATGTCTTCCGTCGCTAGAGGCGTTTCTTCGCCCGCTCGGCGTCGCCGACCACCTTGGCGCCGCCGTCGATTGCCTCATCCACCCTTTTTGCGTCGTCCCGAGGAAAACCCTAATCCACGACGACCTCATCTTCTGATACTCTGACATCGATCTCGTCGCCGATCTCAATGTCGAAACAAAAAAAAAAGATCAAAACCCTAAAAAAAATAATCCCGAAGTTCAAAATCCAAGCGTTCTAATCAAAATTTGAAGTAAATGTTTCAAGATACGAATGAATCAATCGGAGTGAGGAATAACAAAACCAAAACCCCCAATTCAGAAACCCTAAAGTCGGAGTTAAGAAATTATGAAGAAAAAATAGTCAAGGCCCGATTTGAAGAACATTTCTATATCTTACTTCGATTGCGAGTTTAGGTTCACCAGCGTTCTGATAGCTATTATTCTGCTCGAGTTGACAACGCGATTTCGCAGTGATGATTCTAAGCTTCGATCTCTCTCTCTCTCTCTCTCTCTCTCTCTCTCTCTCTCTCTCTAATTAAAAGTGTTTACTCGGTGACTCGGTGTAGAGAAATGAAATTTTCAATCACCAAATATATATATATTTATGACTAATATTTTATTTCTATATTAAATCTTATCAGAATAACTTCTTAATGATTGCAACACATTAGATCGATACTAAAGCAAATAATAGTATAATAATATACAGATTGAATGTATTATGTGTTGCAAATAATACAACAAACAATAGTGTTTTCTTAAAGTATTTCAAATAATACACTATTATACTGATAAGATTCAAATCTCTCTAGTACAGGTTATTAAGAATACAGGTTAAAATTATCTTAAATATTTTACTTAAACAGAAATACTTTAAATATTATTGAATCTTTTATCAAAATACAAAAGTATATTATCGTTGTTACTTAAATTTCTTATATAAAACCTATTATATGTTATAGTAAAAATTTATTTAAATTAAATGTGTATTTGTAAATAACTGAAAATCAAGATACACGACCTCGAACAAAATCAGTATGAGATAATGATTCGGTTGAAATTTTTATGCGACGTACGTAATGCGGAGATTGAAGTTGAAAATCGACCTGGAACAAGCTTCACCCAAATAGGATGGGAGAATACGGTGAAAAATATTTCCCACAAAACACAATGAGGATACGATAAAGCTCAATTGAAAAATAAGCTAAAGTTATGAAAAAGGTGAATGGAAACTCTGGAAGCAACTGATCGGAAAAGAAACTGGCCTTAGATGAAATGGTAACAATAATACCGTTGACGCAAGTGAAGAGTGGTGGAGTAGTAAAATAAAGGTTTGTATCGAAAAACAAATAAATTTACAAAATTTAAATTTAAATTACAACTAAGATAACATTTTTTATGAGAATAAAAAATTCGGAAAATTTCGCAAAGAAGGCATTTCTCCCGAGTTCGAAGATAAACTAGATACGATGTTCAAGGATAAAGTTGCAACTTGAGCGTATGCATTTTCATCTACAACAAACTCTCGTCATTACGATGGTAGTGAGACATTTCCTAGTGCTGACATCTCAGAAGAAAGAAGTATCGAAGGATCCCGCATCTCAGCCGGATCCTCAAAAGAATGTGAATAACAACAACAAAAAACCCATAGACATCAATAATTTTCCAAATTTTAAAAAGAGTGGTGGACGGAGAAAAGTTAGTAGAAGGGCTAAATTATCTTCTCAAATCGAGCATCTTGTGAAGGCGACGGAAGAGCGAAGCGACACTATATACGTAGTACGCAAAGACTTGTCTGGTAGTAGTATCGTCAGAGTAATGGAAGTTGTTTTGTCACTTCCTGGTATTGATGTAGGACATCCAACGTGGCTTTTTGCGACCAGACTATTTCAGAGACGCGAGAAGAGGGAAATGTTTGCAACAATGACAAATCCGCATACTAAAAAATGTTGGCTCACTTATGAGTATAATCTAGTTTATGGCTTTACTCTAGGAGAAGCTCCAAACGACTCGAGCTTTTGAATTTTAATCAATCGTATTTAATCAGCGTTCTTATATGAGAACTACATTCATTGTTTTGCAGTTATTTTTTATTTTGTTTTACTATAATAATCAAACAATACGAGGACGCTAGTCTCATTTATATTCCCTGGTTACTTACTATTATTTTACACATTAGGTTATGTTTTTAGTATTAATAATGATTTCATCAAATGTTATTTAGTCTTACGATATTACATATTTGTTTTCAGGAACAAATGGATATCACATCAAATGATGAGTTCGAAATTATTGCCAAAAAGGAAAATAACGAACGCATTATCCTTATACGGAAAACTGCTCATTTGATGCAAATTTATTATGATACATACATACATAAAGTTCCTTGTAAGGATTTAAAAAAAAACGGGGCATGTTTTCATTCAAGAGCTGTTGAGGGGAAACAGAATTCGGTGCCAAAGAATCTTCAAAATTGAAAAAGAGATTTTCATAAGTTTGTGCAATAACTTGGAAACAAGTTACGGATTCAAAGGTTTAAGACATATGACTGCATTGGAAATTTTAGGAATGACTTTAATGATTCTTGGACATGGTCTAGGAAACCGGTTAGTGAAAGAGATGCTTCAACATTCTGGTGAGACGATAAGTCGATATTTTTCGGAGACGTTGGATATATTATGTCTCGTGGGAGTCGATGTCATAAAACCTGCTGATCCAGAATTTAAGAGTACTCCCAAAGAAATAGTAAACGATTCAAGATATATGCCACATTTTAATGTATTATAATTATACTTTTGTGATTTATTTTTATCAATATCGTATTACAAAATTTGTATAAATTAATTGATATATTTGTTTTTTTTAAGGATTGCATTGGTGCTATAGATGGTGTTCACGTTCTAGCTTCTTTACCTCAAGCAGATCAAGTACCGTTTATCGGTAGAAAGAAGATTCCTAGTTAAAATGTTCTGGCTGTATGTGATGTCAATATGAAATTCACTTTTGCGTATACTGGTTGGGAAGGTAGTGCGCCTGATTCTAGGGTATTCTCTGCCGTTCTTCGTGATACTGAGATTACCTTTCTAAAACCTTCAGAAGGTATAATTTTTTTTTTATATATAGCTTTGTCTTGTATACAGTTTAAACTAAATCATTATATTCAACTTGATACGTCGTATGAAAATTTATCTGGTAGACGCTGGCTATCCTAGTTTGTCTGGATATCTTGGTCCGTATAAAGGTCAAATATACCATCTGGAGCATTTTTGTGCGAGAAAAACTCAACCTACTACAAGTAAAGAAATCTTCAATCACGCGCATTCTTCTCTGCGAAGCGTCATCGAGCGGAGCTTTGGAGTGTGGAAAAAAAGATGGAGAATCCTGAAAATCATGCCGAGTTATCCATTCAAAAATCAAGTAAAAATAGTTATCGCAACTATGACACTCCATAACTATATTCGAATGCATGCAAGACAAGAGATAAATTTTGAAATATTCGATGAGAGAGTGCGATGGCGAAGGGGATGAAAACGATACAACTGAATATCAAGATGAAGATTGTCAGACTTCTTCGAGTAGTATGGACCAGGTAAGAGATGAGATTGCTGAAAGTTTAGTAGAAACGATGAATCTGTAGTTTAAATTTTTGTCAGTAATTAAAAAACTTTATATTAAAAATAAAAATTAATTTTTACAATCCATATTTATCTAGTTTGTAATTATAATTCATATATATGTATATAAATAATCATATTAATAATTATTATTTAATTTTTAAGAACATGTCTATTTTAGTCTTTTTATTATAATATATTTATTTTACCAAACGCTAAATCAGTCTTTGTTATCAGCAACAACTGTTTTATAAACAGATTACCAAACACCTGTCAGTTTTTTTTTTTTTTTTTTAAATAGCATTTTTTTTCAAAACAAAGCTATGTCAAACGGTAATTAGTACAAAAATACGAACGCGGTGATCAATTTTATTTAAAAAAATAAAATAAAATTTGTATAAATAACTAAGGACACATTACAACGAAATCCTTTAACCTTCACTAATGAAGATACTCACACACAAAAAAATGTCACATGTAATGTCACCCAATTTGGTATAATATGAGTATATAAGATACTTAGCTGGTAATTATCTTTTTTTTTTTTTTTTTTCATTTTGAGTTGGGCATTCCACCTAAATTTTTGTTTTCCTAAAGCTCAATCAATGTTAAATGCTGTCACATGCCATATAGGTTGAACACCTTATTCTGCGCCACATAATACAATACAAGTGACCTTTCTAATATATATTTCTTGTAACGTAAGAAAGACAGTGATGTATTTTTGTATTTTGTGCATTGCTACATGGTAATGATACAGCAGTATGATATTTACGACGATTACTGTGTGTGTGTGTGTGTGTGTGTGTGTGTGTGTGTGTGTGTGTGTGTGTGTGTGTGTGTGTTTTGGGCTAATTGCAATACAATAATTATCTTGCAATACAAGGAAAGACATCCAAATATGTTTAGCCAAATGAGGAGTATCATGATTTCATGAGAGATTGTATGATAACCTGCATTGAATAATAGGCCATAGCAAAGGGTGGTTGTCTCAGCAAGATATATTTTATTTCTTGATTATGTTTTACGTACGTTATCAAGTGGTGAGACTGAGAGTTCGATCATGTTGTGGTTATCCATGTTTTTAGTTGTATTAAATGATATATTCAATCGCACAAGAAATTTAAAGGGTGAGTTTCTTTTGGCTGCAAATCCCACCAGCGAGACTAGCTAGCAATTTTATATCTTGCATTAATACCTGAACGTATGAAAATGAAACATCTAAATAACATGTTTGGCCTAATGAAGAAAAAAGAGTAACATGAGAGCTGATTTAGAATAAGCATTGAATATTTAGGCATGCATAGCAACGGTAATTTGGTCTCTGCAAGATAGAACAGTCAAAATCAAATTAGTGAAAGCAACAAGCCATACTTTACTCAGCCGAAGTCTCTCATTATATTTTGTCCGCTTCCTCCGTGATATTTCGCTTCAAAAAAAATATCGGCAATAAACATCATTAAAATACATGCATGGTCTCGTAAGATATTTTGTTGCATTATTATGTAACAACTGTAGTAGTTGCTCTCTCTCTCTCTCTCTCTCTCTCTCTCTCTCTCTCTCTCTCTCTCTCTCTCTCTATATATATATATATATATATATATATATGTTTGATTCGTTATAACTTATGTGGTTGTTATTCCACAGTAATAAAAGAGAAGCCATAAATAATTTATTATTAGATGCAACGAAGTCCTTGCTGTAGGAAAGCAATGATAATCATCAATCCATTGATCAGAGACCACTAAATTTTTTATGTCACATTAAATTATCAAATAAATCATATTTACTCAAAAGAGACTTTATAATATCGCGATGATCGACAGCCATTAACTTTGGTCCCACTCCCACGTACCATAAATTAAACGGCGAACCTTGACAACGAATAAAGATAAAAGCAATAAAATAATATTCAATGATAATTGATGAGAATGATTAACACAAAATAAAGATAAGCCATCGATGTGGCTATCGTAATAAAAGCAAATTTGTCCCACATACGTTAACAAATACATACAATAAACAATAACAACAGTACTAACAAATACATACACAACAAACAGCAACGCCAAAAGCAGTCTCAAAATATCTGCTTCACCTGCCAACACAATAATTTAGATTTGTTAATAAAAGAAAAAGAAAATGTGAAAGACTAGTAAAATTAATTAAATTGCTAAAAGAAGAAACCTTATCGAGACAGTCTGGAATAAAATAAAGCATAAGTTAGTGGAAGCTTATAAATTAGGTTCGTTGCTAGGACCAAATTGGATGGCATGTCATTTTCATAGCAATAGTACCATAATTAATCTAAACATTGTGTGAACATAGGACCAAATAATAAATAAAATATATGGTTTATTAATAATAATGAAAAAAATATGAAGAGAAAAAACTCTTTATTAAGATAGAATTAACTATAGGCTTGTTGTGGTCCAGGATATTATGAGAAATGGGGATTTTGTTAAATCACGACTATATGTTTTGGCTCTCCAGGGAACGTAATTCAATATGAAACATGTTTTAAAAAAAAAAAAAAAACCTGGAATCATATATGCTTAAACAAAAGATAACGATGCTAAAGAGTTGGGAACAAGGACTAATATAACGGCTCCGAGCAAAAGGACAAATATAACGGCTTGCTCGTTTGACATAAATAATTGGCAATTAAATTTAAAACTAATGAATTTCGTGAATATACAGCTTATTGAAGTTTATCTACAACTAATAAAATAGTCAAAATTTAAAAAATTTGCATATATCAAGTGTTAATAAAATTTTGATATTGTCAATAAATTTATATACAAAGGTAGATATCTTGTATGCAGTGTCAAAAAATGATTAAGTAGTGTTAAAAAGAAAACAGATATTGTTATTTTCACATGATTATTTTATCAACTTAAAATTAAAACCTTACTAGTTTACTAATCAGTTATTTTCACATGGTTATTTTGTATAATTTTCTTAATATAATAACAAACTTTTTAATCCCATATTGAGTATACAATGTTCGAATTTTACTATTGACGAATAACTAAGCATTAATTCTGTGAAAATAGATTAAGACCAACTTTATTGCTGCTGGAAAGTATAATTTTGGCAGAAAACATAAACATCTAATTAAGAAAGACGAATATAGATGGATATATAATTACTTACATATTAAAATGGTAGTGATACGTGATCACCTGGTGATGACATATAGGGCATAGATGATACCAGGGATGTATCCAAACAGAGTCAGCAACAAGCAAATCCAGAACTTGTCCTATTAAACATTATATATATTTATACAATAATATAATCTCATTAGCAAAAGTGAAAATAGAAACAACAATATGTATATATAGAATAGAGTAGTGAATTACATTGCAGCGAAACTTGAGGAAGACACCAAGTGGAGGCAATATGATTGCCACAAGAATGTCTATGAAATGCGATGTTCCTCGGCTCATCTTTGATTGTTTTAATTTTCCTTTGCTTTCTCGATCGAACGAACTCTTTTATTTTTTCTTGCTATGAGAATAACTAGTTTAACTGGCTATATATAAAGAGATAAAACTTGCATTGGCCTGCTTTGGGAGAATATAGAGGTAGTGGTCTTCCACGTGTCAGGTTCTGATTGTAAGGAGGTCCTTTACACGCTTACTACGCTATGGAGAATCAAACAGCCCATAGTCTCGTAAATGTGCCACGTGGTCGTCGACATACATTGCTTTTCTTTTCTTTTTTCCTCCTTTTTTTTCAGTGGCCCATGTAACCCGATATAAATATCCTAATGCATGTAACCCGATAAAAATATCCAATGAATTGAATCACATATCTTTTTTTTTACGTTAACTGAGTTACTCGTGAATTATTACACGAATGTAGAGTGTTAATACCTTATGGTATAAATGAATCGCGAGGAGGCTTACATAGTGACTGATGTATATATTTTATTATAAGGAGGCACATGTGAGATCAACTCTTATAAAAATTTATCTTTGAAAAATAAAATAAATCATATTTAAATAAATAAATAATGACATAAATATTTAATATATCATAGAACATACACTTAAATATATTTTTTTTCAAGAAAAAATATATAATTCTGGGTTTCTATTTAAACAAAGTACGTTAAGTTTAACGGAAATACACGTTGGCTCAGATTAAATATGATTTAATATTTTTTTCTTAAAATTAATATAATACATCAATAATATCCTTTTTATAAAAAAAAAATTAATTAAAAACCACTTTAATATTATAATTAAACATTAATAATATTATTAAAAACATTTTTATTATTAGAAAAATTTAAGCATTTTTCTAAAAGTTATAATAGTAATACTTGATTAATTTTAAGAAATAAATATCAAATCATTTTCAATCATAACATTTTAATAATAAAAAAATTAATTAAGTATTTTTTTAAAAATTATATCATAGAAATATTTGAAAAAATTATATTAAAACATTCATAATTTGAAAAAGATATTACTAATGCTTGATTAATTTTAAGAAATAAATATTAAAATGTTTAATCTCATTAATGATTACTTATGAATAAAAGTTGTTTTTAATTAATTTGTTATTATGAAAATGATATTATTAATGTTTAATTAATTTTAAGAGAAAAATTATTAAATTTTATTTAACCTGAGGTTGTCACGTGTATTTTCATCACACTTAACTGACTTTGTTTAACGGTGCACCAGAAAATTGATATTCAATATATGTACCATATTTAAGTGTATGTTTCTGAAAACAGTAAGTTTTTATGTCACTATTTGCTCTATTTAAATTTATCATGAAAAAACAACAAAAAGAGGAATTTCAAATGTATAAGTTGATAGTGTATAAAAATGGATACAAAGTAATTCTTAGATTCAAACTCGTAATTCCTAATTAATGTCTTAAGTTATAAAAATCTTATATTTAAATTAAAAAAAAATACGTCATGTATAAAAATATGATTATGAAAAATCAAAATGGCAAAATGCAGAGCATTAAGATTTTGTTTTATACAGGTATTATCAAATAAAGAAGAATTACAAATCCAGCCAAAAGCAACACTACAAAATACATTCTTAGACTGTTAAAGTTTATGTACAACAAGTTGCACACAAAATATTACAGAATTAGTAGTTAGATTGAATGAATTGGAGTTATAGATTGAGACCCGAATGTTCCCAATACAGGGGAAGAAGAGTTTCTTTCTTTAATTTTTCCAAAAACTTATTCTACTTTGTGAAGGTAAGAGAGAATTTGGTATTTAGATATTTTTAGCCTAAAAGGTCTATCGGGTCAATATATCATGAATGGTTGGTTATGCAACTCTCAAAAAGGAAGTTTTTTTTTTTTTAATGAAGGCAAGATAGAGAAAATGATCTCTCGAAAGAAGAAGAAAAAAGGGCTTTAGAAGCCACTTTCTTAAAAGTCACCTCATTGAGAGCCACTTTTTTTAGTGTCTTCTTCTTGAGAGCCACCCACGCTTAGCCATCAATTTGTCGGGATGCCTAACATAGCCACTTAGCCTCTCGGGCTCACCCCGCCCAGTACCTCGCACATGAGCCCCACCCAATGGCTCTCCCACAAGCACTTCTCAGCGGCTCCCCCACGAGTCTTTATCAACGGCTCTCCCACGAGCCCTGCTTGGTGGCTTTCCCACGAGCTCAGCTCTTTCACGAGCCCCGCTTTGCGGTTTTCCCACGAGCCCTGGTCAACTGCTCTTCCTCGAGCCATGGTCATCCTTGAGCCCCGGGTAGCAGCTCTCCCGCGAGCTAGCCTCCTCACCCAATGAGCATCCAAGGCCTATCAATACTCTCTCTCTCTCTATCTCTCTATCTCTCTATCTATCTATCTCTCTCTCTCTCTCTCTCTCTCTCTCTCTCTCTCTCTCTCTCTCTCTCTCTTCCTCTCTCTCTAGAGACGAGATGAGACCCCATCACCTCACGTTTAACTCATCATACTAATGTTGAGCATTGGAGCGCGTATTTAGGGCAATACCTCGACACCCTCTTAGCTCATTTTTTTTGTCTCATTTAGGTGACAGAGATTAAAAAAACCGACTTTTCGACTGAGAGAAAGCCAAGACTGGAAACTCGTGCCCTCATCTTGATTGTGTTTCCTAAAGTTCCTTGAAGATTGTGGCACTTTAGGTACTAACCCATATTCGTCACGGTCCTCTTGCGGCCAATGAAAAGCGATTATCATGTATGTTATGATTTTGTAGGCTCTTTAATGATCGTGGCACTTATGGTCATCCCATATTTTTTACGGTCCTCTCTAGACCGCCGGAAAGTGACACCGATGAACTCAAACGATGCACTGGACAAGTCTCGACCTCGCCACGTATGCCCCAAGTGTTGATCCGAGAAGTCACATGGACAATAATAATAATAATATTAGAAATATTTTTTTAAAAGACAAGGGCGTTTTAAAGGCACTGGAAAATTATTTTTAAGGTGTAAACAATTATTTTTCTTCATCTTTACATATTGACTATTTACACTTAAAAATGACTTTTAAAAAATTAAGTAATCATTATTTAAAACCATTTACACTTTAAAAACTCTATTAATGATTTTTTTAAACACTATTCATGATATTTACTTTTAAAAAAAATACTTTAAAATATGAGTTGGACCACCACTGGTCAGGCCCTATGTTTGAGACCTCAATTCTAGCTCTTTGCATTTAGCCCCGTGCTGAGGGTAAAGGCCAACCCAATAGTTCAGCCCTTCTAGAGGGTTGGGACAAAGCCCATATAGCCGATCTAGCGCGGCCCAAAAATTCACACTTTCAGTCGAACGATAAGAAAACAAAATCCATCAAAATTAACACACTCGTAAATTATGTGGCATATAATATTATTAATAAAAAGGGCAATAAAGCATAATAGCTTTCTTAAGTTTGGGCTATTGCAAAATAGCCTTAATTTCCTAATTTTTAAATAAACAGCCATTGAATTCATTAAGCGTAGATGAGATTACTAATGTGCCCTTCCTTAATTTTGTATTAGATAAAATAATTATTGGTAGAACTAACACATATAATTAAAAAAAGAGAAAATAAAGCAATAACCCTACTAAATAGGAAAGAGTATCAAATAGGTAAATCAATTTACAAAGCATTTTATTAAAGCAAATAAAAAAAAATAAGATAAAAGTCAGCCCAAAACTCACACCCACGTTTATTATCATTGTAGGCTATTTTTTTCTTTCTAAATTTACATTCAAATTTGAAATAATTCTCCTTCTATTGATTATTAAACCCAAAGTTCTCTCATACTAAATACGTTTTTTTGTTTATAAAATAACAAACCATATCAACAATTTAGTTTTTGTATCACAAGTTTACGTATAACATATCGTTTGTAAAATTACAAATAAAATTTACTTTATTTACAAACATACAAGTTTAAATATATTTGTATATACATTAGCTACAAACATATAATATGTTCATTTACAACCCAAACAAAACTTGTTTATAAACAAACAAATCCTAAGAATTTTTAAATTGCTAATGCTAATGCTGGGCATCTGATTATTAACAAACAAACGCATTAATTGAAGAATTATTAACAAACGTCCCTAGGTTTACAATTCAAAATAAATTTAAAAAAAACGTTTTTGACCTAAAATTAAGAAAATCAACACTTAAAAACTCTTTCAAATAAACAATTTAACACAGAAAATAACAGAGTAATTAATGCATAAAATCTGCCAAATTATGTCCTTTAAAACATGAAAGTCAACAAGGAAAAAAAAAGGAAAATGCTGGAAAGGAAAAAAAAAGTTGTCCGTCCATTCCGAGCCTTTGGAATGGCTCGACGGAAAAATCAAACGTGGGCCCGGTTCTAGGTCCGCCACCCAAACACGCTTGGTCGGCCGGTCAGCCGACTAGGCACGGCCAGTCGACTAGGCGCCGCTCAACAGGACGATCAGACGGTCGCCGAGTGCTCGCCAATCGGCCGATCGGCCATCATGCGTCCGGCTAGGCTTCCGGACGGCCAGAAGGCGTGTGATCGGTTGGCCACTCGGTCGTCGTCGGACGCGCTTAGCTACCTTCTTGCCAAAAGAGGTAATTCCAAACTCTATAAATAGAGTACACAACCCAGAAAAAAGATAATCCATTTTTAGTCTCGAAAACGCTGCCGAACCTCTGAGATGCTCGTTTCACTCATATTTGGCATCTAAACACACAAACACCATGCTTCTGCCTCAATCCTCTTAATATTGAGAGTTAATTAATCTTTTATTCTCTTTTTTAGGATCTCTGCAGGATGTGGAAGACCATCACAGATAGGGAAGAACTCGGGACACCGAGTTCAGGACGCTTATGCTCGAGCGCGATCACTTGCTCCGGCTTTGGATCGAACCATGCGAGTCTCTAAATCGTTGTCCGAAAACGAGCGACAAAAAAAAAAAAAAAAAAAAAAACTATCATTACTTTGAAAGCAAATTATAAAAAGGAAAAAAAAAATCCATTATTTAAAAACAAATGAATTATAAAACAAGGGATAGAATAGTAAAATCAACCAATAAAAACTGCCTAATAAAGTGAGAATGGCTAGTGATTTAAAAATTAGGAAAGTCTGTTACATTTATTATTTGAAATAGTATTAAGTGGAATAGTCAACTATTAACTATACATAAAGTTTGGGATTGAAATATACGTACACGGTGTAATATCGGTGTACATCACTACTAAGCTGAGTGAAATACATAATCATATGTAATTGGTAACCAAATAAATAATAAAATCATATATATATATAGTACATTTCAAACTAAAATAACAGCGTGCCTCACACTTATATAAATTTCCAAACAACAAAATATTTCTAACAATCCTGTTTATATCCGATGAAAATTTGATTGCTGAAGGAAATGCCGGTTGTAAACTTAAATTTTAAAGAAAAATTACAAGGACCAATCCACTTGAAACATTGGTATTGCGATCTATATTTCATTTAAGTTTTAAATATAGCCACAAACAAATGATGATGTGGTTTCATTTGTCATTTAACAAATTACTATATTAATTTTTTTTTAAATCGGGTGAACATAAACATATAACCAACGTTTTGATCGCAGCCAAATAATACAGCTTTAATACACGTTAACTTGATTTATTTCATGATATTTTCTTTCCTTTTTTGTAGTCCAATTAGTTATGATATCAAGTTTTTTTAGTTAATTTCCGTTTATTCTATACGCGGTAAGTTTTGACTAGCTGACACGTTGGCTAGTAGTTGGTTTCTATTATTTATGTTACATAAGGGTATTTCCGCTAGATTATAATCTAGCCAATGTTTGGTAAAGTTTGTAATCTAGTCATATACAGAAATAAAAGATTAGAAAATATCGGAAATACCTTTATGTAACATAAATGGGAGAATGAGCATACTAGCCCAATCAGCCCACCAATATTAGTAGAATAACTCAAGTTTGAATAAATTAAGAGAATAGCCCAATTAATAATTGACTACCCAAATTACCCTGATCTGGTCTTCGACGCCTCTCTCCTCAACCACAGCCACCACATCCCCGCCCAGTTCATCTTGCCCGACCACGAAAAGCCCTCCTCCTCCGCCGCGCCGGAGCTCGCCATCCCCCTCGTCGACCTCGCCGGATTCCTCTCCGGCGACCCCACCTCCGCTGCCGAAGCCTCCCGCCTCGTCGGCGAGGCCTGTCGCCACCACGGCTTCTTCCTCGTCGGAAACCATGGCGTGAGCTCCGACCTCTTCCTCGGCCGCCTCGGCGCCGTCCAACTCGCCGGCGACTCCCTCGCCGTCGCCTTCGCCAACATCACCGCCTACTCCGTCCTCTCCGGCCTCGCCGCCGGAATGGAGCCGATCTGCAACCAGGCCTTCGGCACCGAGAAGTTCAAGCTCCTCGGCCTCGCCGCCCAGAGGACCTTCCTCCTCCTCATCCTGACCTCGCTCCCGATCGCCGGAATCTTGCTCCAAATCGACTCCATCCTCATCCTCTTCAACCAGAGCCCCGAGATCGCCGCCGTGGCCAAAGCCCTAAACCTAACCCTAACGTCGGGTTCGCTGGAGGTGGAGAAGAAGAAACAATTCGCGAATCGGTTAATTAATTAACCTACTGGAGTGAGTTACGTTAATTAATTAACTGATTCGTGAATGATTTGAAATTCACAAAAAATTTACAAAAATCATAACTTAAGTCAATTTATAATCAAAGCATTCAATTAATTAACCTAATTCCGAATTCAATCATTTAGTAAATTAACTTTACTAAAAAAAAAAATCAGAACTTGAACTAATATTCAACCAATAAGTTAATTAATTAACCTAACTCACTCCAGTAGGTTAATTAATTAACCAATTCGCGAATTTGTTAAGGGCATTATGGTCTGAGCCGAAAATATGGGCTATTTGCTTAATAAAATGAAACTTGGGCTACTTCCCCAATAAGAATGACAAATTTGGTTAGTTACAACAAATTTCACAACATAAATCATAGAAATCAACTACTAACCAATGTTTCAGTCAGCCAAAAACGCTGTCTACATTTTGATGTTAGCCGATTTTAATAGAGGGTAATCTAGTAATTTGCTAAATAAATAATAAAGTCACGTCATCATTTGTGGCTAGATTTGAAACTTAGGTGAATAGTTGACTAGATTACAATAACAACCTTTCAAATGGCTTAATCTGACTAATTTTTCTTATAATTATATCTAACTAATATAATTAATTAAATCCCTAATTTTAATTACTCTTCTATCATATTCTACGATATAGCTAATTAGATCTCAATTTTAAATTTTTTATAATTCCAACTCACTATAGTGAGTTACTAGAAAAATAACACATGCTTCATACAGACAAAAAAAAACATTAAGAGAAGGAAAAAAAACACATCTTAATAAAGTATTATATATATAGAGAGAGTTTTTCATTTCACGATAACCATGACTTTATTCATAAAATTCAAGCAAACACACATATTAAGGCCTTTCTCATTACTAGTGTAATGAATACGAGGCATGGTATATATATATAATTCAGCCAACCCAAATGTCTAGTGATCTTAGGACATACTTATATAAGAAAGAGGTTTATGATAATTGATCAGTAGGGCTTGCGGCCATTAAAGTTGCCACGCGGATCATAGTTGCATGAGATTAGGGTACCGCCAGTGTTGCACCGGACCTTGGCGCAGCCGAGGCGGAGCGAGTCGCTCCACACGACCTGAGTGTAGTGCCCGCAGACCTTGCCAGGCTGGCACGTGTTGGAGTTGTAGTCGTAGAAGGCCTTCTCGTCGACCCACATGCTCACGGCGCTGGTGCCGGCCATGTCGCCGCTGCTCCAGGCCAGGTTCTCGCCGTAGGGCCCGCCGGAGTGGACCATCCGGCAGTCTCCGGCGAGGCCGCTGATGTAGCGCTGGGCGAACGACGCCAGCGTGGCGTCCCACGCGATCGGGCCCACCCCGACCTGCCCGCGGGCCGCGTTGTGGGCGTTCACGAAGTCTTGTGGGGAGTCTTGGGCTTGGGAAACAGTGGCCAATAGTAAGACCACCAGTAATAGTGATAGCTGTGATGCCCTAGCAGCTAGCTTCATGTTTTCTTTTTTTTAAATGTTTATGATATGATATAGAGATGGGTGATAAGAGTGCTATATATGTTTCTGTGAATGTGGGTTGAGAAGCTAAGCAAATCTAAGAGGGTATTTATAGTACTGAACTACTGATATGGGGCTGCGAAATTTCATTATTTGGTTCACGTTGAAAAGTATTATGGTTAATGACATTTCTCAGTTTTTAGGCTTGGAAATAAACGTTGCTTTTATGAAAGCCAAGCAGCTTGTGGAAAACGATTATTTGTGGAATTTTTCTGCGTAGCATTTGCGTAAATCAATTAGGTTGTAGTTTCTAGTAGCTTGTCAAACAAGAGCCAATCAAGAATAGTCATCAGCCACCATATTTGTAGCAGTGGCGGATCCAGAACTTGGAAAGAGGGGGGGGCAAAAATTCAGTTTAGGCTGAATTTTTTTTTTTTTTTTTTAAGCCTGAATTTTTTGTCCAGGGGGGCCGAGGCCACTTGACCCCACCACCTGGGTCCGCCCCTGATTTGTAGTTTTATTTTTCTAAGCATTTTGCCCCTAGTTTCACGGAAGGATTATTTTTCTAGTGCACTTATTCTCTATTATCATTACCAGTCAGCACTTTCTACTTTCACAAATGTTTTAATAAAAGTTATTTGTAGAACATTTATCCACGATTTTTGTTTTATATCACAAGTGTTGTTAAATTTAATTGCCGCGTACCCTTTATATTATATGTATAGCTCAATTATTAAATAACTAAGAAAATAGTTCAAATTTAATTAATTTAATGGCTATGTCTAGTTAATTTAATTTATTAAAATAATTAATACAATTACTTATAAAGTTGTCAGTTATCCACGAAGAAAAAGAAATTCGACCGAGACTAATATTGGTGAACCTTGGTTGATTTAATTGACTATAATAGTTAGTTAATTGACTATAATATTTAATTTCATTTACTTATAAAATATATTAAGTAAGGAAGAGTACTATATTTTTATATTTTAAGATTTCTATGGTTAAGCAATAAATTTAGTTGGGTATGGTTTCTAACCGTTTCTTCTGAATTTTTAATTTATTTACTTTCACATGTTCATATTTATACTTTTTTTTATAACATGTTCATATTTATACTTTTATTGGCACACTATGTATGTTGTTACATTATATGTTGGTTTTATTTTTTAGTGCAAGTTGTTTGGAAAGATGTCGGTTGTCATGCTTCTATTTCTGGTGAGACATCTTTCCTCTTGTGTGCAGACTTTATTTCAGGCAAGTTTCCAGTATTGACAGATTACCTCGCTGGTGACTTCATTATGAGATATTGCCTCGCCGGTGACTTTATTATGAGATATTTGTATGAGGCTGGGTAAGGAAACCCTAAATACACTTTCAGGCCTGTACAGCTGCTATAAAAGCCATGCGTTCCCCCTTAGTAGCCTTGATGCTTTTTGACAAAACACTTAGAGCTCTTAGACGTGCAAGACCGGCGGACTGGAAGGCTTTGTGTTTTGTTAATCGCGGTGTATTCTCTCAAACACTATTCCACAAAGATTGAGTGTCTGTGAGAGTTGGGTTTTGTGATCTCGTGATTGAAGGCTCACGAAAGGTTGAAGACTGAAAGTCATCCGAGCTCAGGTAGTTGCTCGAAGGGTGGAATTGAGACGGAGCTCAAATCCAGGGGGAGTCCCTGGTTAGGTATTCACTGGTGATAATAGTCTCTAGGTTTTATTGATTTGGTGATTGTAATCTATATAAACCTTGCGTGTACTATTGACTACAAGATAGTGAAATCCTTTCCACTGGCAGAGTGCCCCCAGATGTAGGTGTATTGCACCGAACTGGGTAACCATATCGTGTGTATTTTCTTTATCGCACTGTTTGTTGTTTATCCATTATCTGTGTGCAAGCAAGTTGTCGGACACATTGTCAATACATTGTGTGCGACATCTTATCCTTGTGAATAATCAGAATTTCAATGTATATCTTGAAAATTTCATACCCAATAGGATAATATGAATATATATTTTATTAAAAAAATTATTATTTCACAAAACATTGCAGATTTTTATTTGTATTTGTTCCGGATAATTATTTTACGAAAAATATAACTGATATCAGTATATGGACATTCAAAATTTAGATTAATAAAGTTTAATTATCCACATTTCTCAAACTTTATTGTCAAGTGATAAGCGCGTTATAAACGTGTTTGTTTGTACTCTCGGAAGTGAAAAGAAGTTAGTTCGAGAGAATTTTCATGTGTTTTGGAGTGTTTTTCTTAATTTTCAGAGTTTGGAGGTTCAAAAATGACCAATAGAGCATTTGAGGACGACGGGGAAATCGCAAGGAGTTCAGAACATCTTTCGGATCTCAATTCCGACACCCGGAGCTCAAGATAGGTGGTTCAAGGTGAACCAAGCAATGCACAAACTTCCAGAGTTCTGTGCGTTTTCCCTGTGCGGCCCCTGTGCGGTGCACAGCCCTGTGCGTTTGCCATGTGCGACCCCTGTGCGGTGCACAGCCCTGTGCGCTCACCCTGTGCGTTGGGTGTGCGGTGCACAGGCTGCCCAGAAGACCTGTGCGGTGCACAGGACGACCTGTGCGGCGCACAGGCCCCGATTCCCACTTTTTTTGTCACGCGTTTTAATTGTAATCCAAGCCGTTGGATGCGATCCGACGGCCCATATGAGCTCCGAAAAACCTAGGAAACCTACAAAAACACTTTAGATTATTGAGAAACATATCTTTTGCTTTTGCTTTTGCTTTTAGTTTTGTATATCTTATTCGACTGCAAAATCCCGGGAGAGAAGAAGCATTCAGAGAGGATCATCGTCGCCACAATCTTGCTTTCATCATTCACAGTTTTCATCTCTATTCTCTGAATCTTTGGAACTCCCGTTTTTATTAATATAATTCAGTTTTTAGTCATGATTGCTTTATATTCATCGCCGTTTATTCTCCGTTCAATCATGCACTAAATTCATTAAGGGCTATGGTGTAGAAAGTTAGGAATATGGTTATGGATTCAATCATGTCAAATTAATGTTCATATGCTCTATCATGTTTGTTTATTTTAATTCCGTGTGTAATGCTTGAATTCGATTAGCTACCGTGTTCATGATATTAGGATTGCTTAATGCTCGGAAGAGATTAGGTTAGTCGTGCACAAGGGTTAATTTACCGGGATACATTCCTAGGCTAGACATAGCTAGGCTGTTTCGGAGTCGTGTGAACGTTCTTGTTTTTAATGCTAGCCGTTGTTTTTAGGGGTTGAGATCGAGAGAAGATATCCCGGCATAGGTTTAGATTCTTAGATGTTCGAGAGAAATCTTAGATTACCATTATTGTGAGAGTGATTAGCAAACATAAGAGTGCGTGTTTTGTGCGTAATTCCCGAATCCAAACCATAGGAATAACTTGTGAAGCCATAGTTCTTGCTTTCTCATTATCGTGAACCATCGTATTTTAATTGCTTTTAATTTTCGTTCGTTTTTTATAACCATCACAATCATCAAATCATTGGGTTCAATTCGTGCTAGTAATCTTGTCAATTTAATTAAATATTTTCCTCGTGGGATCGATTTTACAAAAAAAGTCAAATAGTCAAAATCCATAAATTTATTAAAAATAAAAACCGAGGAACTCAATTGTTTATAACATGAAGTAATAGTTAAACCTCTCTCTCAAACTCTTGCTTTCGTGCTCTCTCCAAACAAATCAAGATTTGGGCTTTCAATCTTCGGTGTCGTCACTTCTTATCGTAATGCTTATCGTGTTTTTAGGAATTGAGATCAAGAGATGATTTTTCATATATTAGCATAGGCTGTTGGATCCTCGAGAGAGATTTAACGATATTAATACGTGAGCGGGATTAATACAAAGAGAGAACCAAAATATCATGCGTAATTCTAGGAATCATGGCCATAGAAAAATTAGCGAATCCGTTTCCATTGCCTTTTACATATCCGTCCACTTGCATATATTTTGTGTTTTATTTATTTCGTTGTTTTTAGTTAATAATCACATTCGTCGTTTTGAGTTCAATTCGTTACTAGCTGAATTAAAATCATTTATTTTGACTTTTATACCCCATATTGTAGGGTGGATCTTAAAAGATATGAATGATCCTCCAAGCCGTACATACGATTTCATCGAATACGGCTTCCACCGAATTCTATATGTATCTATGAGATCAAGTATGGAATTCTGTTTACTCACTTTAAATTAAGTATCCATTTCCCTCCTTCTCCTAGTAGGATTGGAAATCTTGTATTTTACACATCCATACGATTGAGTCCTTGAGTTTCCGAAATAGTGTAAAAAGAACTGTTTCGAATGATTGCTATTTGACTCGGACCTGTTTTAAAAAAGTCGAAACATTTCAAATTTTTTGGTGACACGGACAAAGTCAAAAGCCTCTTAAATTATTTCAATATTGGACCTTTGACATAGTTCAAAAATTAATTTTGAATACACTATCAAAGTTATAACGGGATTGAAATTTTGGTTAAATTTAAAATAAGTATTTTGTAAAAGAAAAATTAAACATTGACTATTTTGTAATTTTAAAAGTTTTAAAGGTGGTCTAATTGGTATAATTTTTCATATATAAGTTTTACAAAAGATTAGAAAAATAGCCAACTTAAACGTTTGATATTGCTAAATAGCTAAGGTTTGGTAAATATTAGGTAAATAGCCATAAATGATGACGTGGCTTAATATGGCATTGAATATTTACTTGATATTTACATTTGTAAATATATAAAATTGGCTATTTACCTAATATTTACCAAACCTTGGCTATTTAGCAATTCCCAACGTTTAAATTGGCTATTTTGCTAAATTACGTACCCTAAGTTTTAAAGGATTTTCCCCATCATTCATTTCATTCTATACTTTGTAAATCTTGACGGGTATTCCTTTGTGTTACAAAAAATATCATCTTTTTTGTAGGGATAATAACAAAGATATCTCAATTATTTGGTAAAAAATTCACTTTTTATCTACTTGAGCTTGTTAAGTTCTTATAAATATTTCAATTTGACATATTTTTTTGGTTAAGTGGGATAATTCCACGTTGATTATGTGTGTAAATGAACATGCGTTTATAAATCGGTTTGACATCTTCACTTGACACCAATTAATTTTGAGTTGGACTTTAACGTGGTATCGGAGTCATGTCCATTAACACAATTTATATTTGACTCGGCCCACACGAAACATGAGGAGGATTGTTACTCGGTCTGGTCACGCTATGCGTGAGGGAAAGTATTGAAATGAGGATAATCTCACATTGATTATGTGCATGAATGAACATGTGTTTATATATTGGTTGAACCTCTTAACACTAATTGGTTTTAAAATGAAATTTAACATTTTTAACTGCATAGAATCCATACATAAAAAACCAAAATTTTCTAAAAAAAACCATTGATCAATTACATAATCATTTCTAAAAGAAATTACGAAGGAAAAAAAATGGGTTGAGTGAATATATTTGTATGGATTTCACCCATTCAGGGTTATGATTTCATTATTTAAAAACGCAAGTAAAATTTAATATAGCCAAAAAAATACATTTGTTATTTTCTCTATAAAATACGCACTAGTGGTGATAATTTTGCAAATAATTCCAAGCAATTAATTTTCTCATCCTTTCACTCCAACCAAATCTTAAGAAAACCCCTCTATTTTAATCCATGCTTTACTATATTAAATTCTTCCCAAACAGAACCATATTATATACGGACACAAATAGATTAGACTCCAACTTACATGGACACACGTCTTTTGATTTACTTGGCATGTCTAAGTAAAAATAAAAATAAAAGATTGTTAGATGAGATCCCACGCACGCACGTCGATGCAGGGAGAGTAGATTTGTCGCCTTATTTTTTGGAATAATTAATGCGTTGCTGATAATTAAAGTTTTATTTAGCTAATACAAACATGATTGCAAGATATTAGTTGGTATTGGGATACATACAAATACAATACGTGCACTGAATACTTTGTGTGGTGTCTCTCACTATGGGACCGATTCCTAATGTTTTTAGTTGATGTTATTTTATGAATGATACTGTTAACGAGTCTCCCATGGTAAAAATCAATATCAACATTTTTCATATATAATTGCAAAGATTCGCTCTCCTTAAAATCTGTAAGTTTATTCCCCCTTTCAAATAAATTACTTTACTTGAATCCTCACACACCCAGTGCGCCAATATATAACTTCAAGTTTCAGTTAGAAGTAATTTGATTATACTTTGAGCGTTTACATAAAACATATAGTAAAGTATACAAATTAAAAACCATCAGAATAACACAACAAAATAGAATAAAAACAAAAATTACAACAGCTTCATTTTCCGGATCCACAGATCACAAAATAACACTTGTACAAAAAACTACACATGATCACCAACACTTATACAAAAAAAGCAACGAACTTCATCAAAATGACTCGCACAAACAGAAAGAAATGATTATGAATGAATCAATAAGGCTTCTCTCCGATGACGTTGCCGGGCGGGTAGTAGAGGCAAGAGACGATTTCGCCGGCGTTGTTGTCGCAAGTGGCCTTGGCGCAGCCGAGGGAGTTTGAGTCGCGCCACATGATCTGCGTGTAGTGTCCGGTGACTCCGTAGCCGTACTTGTAGTTGGCCTTCTCCTCCATCCACATGTCCACCGCCTCCGACGGGGAAAGCTTGCCGCCGCTCATCGCCAGGTTCTCCCCGAACGGGCCCCCGAAGTGGAACAAGTCACACCCCGTGTGGGCCAGCCGACTCGCGTGGTCCATCGCGTGCTGGGCCAGGCTCGAGTCCCACTTCAGCGGGCCCACCCCCGCCTCCGACCGCGGCTTGTTGTGCGCGTTCAGGTACTCTTGTTGTGGGCCCGAAGGAGTGTAGTCCTTGTTCTCCGTTTTCGGTTTGCTTGGGGCGACGGGGACGGCTTCTTTCGAGGGGATTTTGGGCTCGGGGACTTCTTGGGTCGGGGTTTTGGGGGTCGGGACTACTTCTTCTTGCTCCTTGGGGGTGTACTCGGGGGAGTATTCCTCGGGGGCTGGGACTTCCTCTTCTTGGGAGGGAGTTTCGGGGGTGTACGATTCTTCTTCGGGGACGTCCTCGCCGGAGTAGTAGTACTCTTCGCCTTCGCTAGGGACTACTTCTTTTTCGGGGGAATAGTGTCGGGGGTTGTTGCGGTATCGGTATCGGTATTGGTGTCGATGGTTGCGAGGATAAGGGTAAGGGTAAGGGTAAGGGTAGGCGAAGGAGATGGCAAATAGGGCGACCAATAAGGCTAGTGAAAGCCAAAGTTTTTGAGAAGCCATGCTCACTTCTTTTGGGTAGGTTTTTTCTTCTTCTTCTTTTGGACGATATTTGTTGGAGATAATAGTGAGTTGGGTTGGGGTATATATATAGTGCTAACTTGCTAGAGTTTTATATTTTTTTAAGGAGCCAATGATGGAATGTCTAATTAGTCAATTTATATTTTATTTTATTATCTCATGTGAGAGGTTACAGAGTCGTAAGCTTCATGGGTTGCACGTCTAGTACTAAGTATTCCATTTGGAATCTGGGATATAAAGGTTTGTGAAATTTCATGATATATTTTAATTTCAACTGTATATTTCTTCAGCCCAGTCTTAACTTTTTTGGGTGTTGTATGGCAATAATGAATGTTTCAAAAGGATCATATATATTTCGAAAATATTTGTGGATGGCTAGCTAGTAAATATTTTGGTTTATCGTACATGTTTAAAAATACGTGCATCCACGTACGCTTGCACATTAGGGCAAACAATGAACTAATATGTTAAACGTTTTAAAAGGACCTAGTCAATTTTTTCTTATCAACTTCTAGCTAGTTTTTATATATAATTCGATTTTTATATATATGTGAATGAGAGTTGTGGTGTGCAACACCATGCACTTGTGATATGAATACGGAAAATTATAAGATAAAATATAACGGCCGGCTAGAACCTCAACTTGTAAGTTGATACAAAATCACACATGAACGTTAAAAATAATTTTATTATTGATAAAGATTACAAGGCTTCTCTCTAAAATAAAGAGAATAAGGTAACTGATATTATCTCTCATTTCCATCCCATCGTGTTGTACTCATGTCGCTTACATCTCTTGTTATGGTGTCATTTTTTTAACGAGAAAAACGACGCTCCGATTACAGAAACGATGTCACAATGCATAAGTATAACTCGGTTAAACGGGCGGAGAATTTGGTTGACGAAAACCAAGGGCTCATAAACATGCTTGCAAGGTATTTTATAACAGCACGCGGCCTTGCTTCACGCGCTACGCGCCAAGCTCTAAGCACCATGCGCCATGCTTTCGAGATCAATATCTTATAAATACCTCGCTCACACAAACCATAAAGTATGCCATTTTTTCAACTAAGAATTCTCTTAACCCAATGTTATCTCAACCCGAAATTCTCTCAACTCAAAAACAAAGGCCAAGGATCAAACTATTTGACGAGAAAGAGAAAGACAAAGATTGAAGATTTGACTACCCAACCAAGAGAATGAAGAAACCATAAGGAGTCCAACAAGAACAAAAGAGAAGGAAACCAGAAGATATTCACTACTCTGAAAGATTCTCAAGAGGATAGCAAGTCCTCACCATCCTTAAGAGAACCAAGAAAACGTGACCCCGACAACACAAGATCAAGACACGTCGTAAGCTTGCAACCCAACTTAATTGTGTCCCGTAAATGTTATCCAAGAAATTACATTAACATTTTGGCGCTAGAATGAGGGGATCTCGAGAACAACCATGACATTCCCACCTACAATTTTTTTCTTCCCCGAATGAAAGCTCATATCCACCTAGGAATCCTAACCCAAGAGGCGACGGGAGAAAATCTCCCGCAAGATGTTCAACCATGCGGCCGCTTCTAAAAATAATGCTCATCGAAGAGCGGAGAGCGTAGCACTTCATACACATGTCCAAACTCAATCTAGACAAGGCCAAGTCCAAGAAACCTGTGAGACCCGCACAACCCAGTTCTCTGAACGTCATCTTTGGATGATTTTCTCTTGGATGATTTTCTCTTGAAAATTAATAAATGGGAAGTATATATTTCTCTCGTCTGGGATAAATAAAGGAAATTTTATTCTCTCTCTCGATTTGAATGAATTATGGGAATTCAATTCTCTCTCGGTTTAGATAATCAGAATATTCTCTCTATACTCTCTCGTCTCGCATCTCAAGTGAAATTCATAATTTATGAGGAAATTCACAATAATATCCAGAAATCAATAAGGGAATTATGGATTCCGATATTATGAATACAAGGAAGTAGATTTGGGTAGTGCTTTGATCGCACGAGAATCAATGAATTCTGTTTTGAAACTCAACGTTGAACATTCAGATATCTTGACAAGGACGAGTCAAGAAATAAACTTAATCCTTCAATGATAATATATTGATGGATTTGGATTTTGAATTTTATTCAAGTTAAGGCTTGAGTTTATTTTAAATCGAATGAGTTTTGAAAATTATAATTCGTTGAGTTAGCGTATTTATTTGGAAAATAAATACAAACTACTAGAAAATGGGTTTAAGTTCTTAATTAAATCCACTTCAGCCCAATTTTGAGCTAATGGGCTTAATATTTTCGAGGCCCACTTCTAGATCCTTCATGGATAAGTAAAGGTTATCATCTCTTCTTCTAGCTTCTTCTTCTCCATCGTCAACCTGCAGAGAAGAAACGAACAAAAAGAAAAAAAAAAAAAAAACAAACAACAACAAGAACAGACCGACGAACCACACAGAGCAATAACCTCCGATCGATGTCTTCCTCGCCATCACCTGTGCTCGCGAGATCTTTGACCACCGAGCGTCGGCCGAGAAAGAGGAGAGCGCCGCCGCCGTGGCCCATCTCGTACGCGAGCTCCGACAAGGAAAACGAGAGCCACCGAGCACGGGACAGAGAGAGAGAGAGAGAGAGAGAGAGAGAGAGAGAGAGAGAGAGACGGAGAGAGAGAGAGGCGTATGAGAGCTGTTGTCGAGCCTCCGCCATCGAGCCACCTCCGTCGCGGGTCCGTCTGCTGCCAGCCGCCGTCGCGCGGAGTAGCAAATCCCCGGAGAACTCCGATTCAAGGTAGGAAACCCTTTTCTTTTGATTTCAAATCTTTGAAAGATTGATAATTCTGAAATTAGGGTTTCGGTTTGGAGTTTTTGGGGTTTTTGCTCGTTGAGGGTTCGGTGATGATTGATTGTTGAAGTGTGTTAATCTGATTTGGCTGAATATCTCTTGTGGTTTTTACTTGTTTGATGCGTAAATTGCTTGGGGTTTGCTCGCTCAAATTCTATGTTTGGCTGTGTGACTTTCCTTGACCGAGTGAGGTTTTGTGGCTGTTTTGTGATGTTACCCCTGAGCCTCAGAAAATGTTGTTGATTTTGAGAACCTCGTTGATTAACGTTGCTGAATTGTTGGCCATGACTGCTTGCCTTTGGTTCTCTGATATTGTCGGTTTTCTTCGTTGATTTGAATTGGCTCGTTGAATTTGTTTGGGTTGCCTGTAATGAGTTGAGATTAGCGATCTGAGAACCGAGTCCCAATCAATTTTGGTGTTGTCGAGTATAGTCGAGTTAGGGGTATGGTCTTCTGTCTGTCGAATATTATTAACCCCTATGTTGTTTTACGAGCGGTTGAGTTCGGTTGGCATGGGCCTCCGTTCTCGAGTCTCAGTGGTGTCACAGGTCAACGCCAACGAGTGGGCATTAATTATAAGAGGAGCGTCGAGATTTGTCTTAATTAGGTACAAGAGTCAACATCTTCGCTCGCAGCTCGGAAGTCGTGGAAGCTTGAAGATGTTTATTTATGATGTCGTATTTTAATTGTTTGTAATCAGAAATGTATTCTTAAAAGAAAAGTCTTCCGCTTATTATTGGTTATATAATAATTTCAGGGGGAAATTATTATATCAAGTGTTCTTAAAAATTATTTCTATGTTACGTTCGCTCAAGTATAAGTTAGAATTTATCGAATGAAGTCAAGCTTGAACCGTCGATGTTCCTGATTGGATCATGTCTAGTGTGAAAGTCAAGTGAACTTTCTATTTGTGACATTTTGAGTTCGTTAAGGATGTCGAGCGAATTCGAGAAAAGTAGTTCATTACTCTAAGTTGCTAGAGTCTCGGGAGAGTGATCAGATTCTCTAGCCTTGAGTCTTTGTTAAGATTGATGGTTCTCTGAACGTTCTCGACTTCTATGTTGTTAATCGTCTGTACGTAGAGGTTCGACAAATACACTTGGTTTAGACTTTAACGTTAGTTCGTCTCACAGGAGTTAGTCGAACCAGCACGTACGACAACCTCAAGGATAACGTTCGGAATGAGGCATATCGGGAAGCACGCAACCCGAGGATAAGGACCTCAGCGCTCGAAGTTTAAGAGCGACAATAATCCAGGTAAGTGGGATTTAAGTTTGAGGTGCCAAAAGGGGAACGGTGCCTAGTAGAGTAATTGTTTATGTTTATTCGTTTAATCCTAAACAAAGAGAAACCCTCAGTTAGACAAGATGACCGAATAAGGCTTCGGCCACTAACTAATAAGATAATGAAATGGTAGGGTTAAACGATTAACAAGTTAAGAACCTTGAAGCCTTTAAAACTATGTTGAGCTTCTGTAATAGGTTTTTAACCTTTGTCCTGATGAGGAGGACAACAGGAGGAGGAAAGACGGTGTCCTCCGGATTCAATCCCGAGAGGAACTGTTCTAGGAGAACGTCCAGCCTCACAGCTGTTGACAACTTCTTCTAAAATACCTAAAGAGCCATACAGTGAAATTAATAATGTTAATGACGGGCTTTATCCCAATAAGATCTCCTCCTGTAGTAAGATAGACAGGTAGGCTGTAGACAGCTCCTGTAAAACGTAATGAACCTTTGTCGGCAATGTAGCGGGTGGCATTCCCAAAGGCCCTTTAATGGGAAGTCGATGGGTGGCTTCAGGTGAGTCGACGGGTGGCTTACCTGTCCTGAGGGAAATATGAACCCTGGAGTAACCAGGGATTGGTGAGGGTTAGCTCCCCTCTACCGTACGCGCGTCAAGGCCCTCCTACATGTGCTAGTGGATCCCAGACATTAAAACTTTGGCTTTCCGAGAGCTAGGCTCGAGTTTTCGGAATAGCTTACTCATCTCTCATGAGCGGCTGCGGACTGAAGTGTCGATTGGGCCTAGTCCACTGATGTAAGACGCCGGGATGCGTGAGATGGATGAGATTTTGAGGGAACCGGAGAATGCCGGATTCCTGAATGAATGAATGAACTTCGATAAGAAATTGTTCTTATTAGCCAGTTAGATATTTTCCTTGATGCTGAATGATCGTTATTCTGCTGAGTCTGTTACCTGCTGTTGTCATTTGCATTCGTCGTCAGCATCTATCGTCTGTATTCATCATCTGCATTCGTGCATCTCATGTAGCACTAGGTTAGATATCCTGCTTACTGAGTCGGTGTGACTCACCCCACAATACCCCCTCCTTGTAGATGAAGGAAGCTCAGGCGAAGCGGAAGTGCTAGTCAACGTAGATCTCATGACGACCTGCGGCAAGGACGGATACATGTAGAAAAGACATGTAAGGTTTTATTTTCTTTAAAACCAGTTTGAACCCTGTTTCTAGTCCATTTGATATTAAGTAAGTATTTTCTTAAAGTTTTGTAAAATGTAAACACGCGCTGAAGGCCTAGGCCGTGTTTACGAGTAGCGGTCATAAGTAGTTTGTAAAGCATTTTAAAAAGAAAAGAAAAATTTTACCGTATTTTTCTACAAACTACTCATGACTTCAATGCTACTCTTTTCATAAAATGTGGTTTATAAATAATGAATGAGTTGATAGTAGATGCGTATAAGTAAAGGTCGCGATCCGAGGGCGACGGGTGTCCTGCGGGTCGTGACAAAGTTTTTGGTATCAGAGCCTAGGTTTAGTCGTTTCTGTAGACTGTGAGATCTATCAGTTGACTAGGTACTTCGCTTACGGTTTGAGCATCTACAGTATTAACCATGTTTTAATGGTTGTTCGGGGAGCTATGAGTCGTCAGAGCGTGAGGACGCAAGAAGGTCTTCTTTTTACGAATGAAGCGATCTCTTGGCTTGACCTTCGATGACTCTAAGACTAGTAATTGTGGTCATGTACCCCTTCGTCTTTGATTTTCGGCTTATGAACGGATGATCGCTTGGTTAGTTAGAGTACGACGAAGTTTTCCTAGGCCTTCTAGATGAAGCAAGGAGCCCAAGTTCACGATAAGTGAACGCTGGACACGAGTAATCCCTCAACGAAGGAGGTACGCAATCATCCTTAAACCATCATCGTATGCTAGTGATCTATTTCCGTTTCATTAGACCCGTGCATGTAAATTGACGGGCATAGAGCTCTGTGGAGCCGTGATGGGCTTGAATAGGTCTTGGGCAGAGTATCCCAAATGAGAAGTCAATGTGTTCTGCGATGTTTTACCCTGTATAAGAGGGAGTGCAAGGCAAGATGCCTAACCCATAATGCTGAGAATCAGTTATGAAGTGTGGAATGTGGATCGAGGAGTGTCTCGAGAGCTGTTGAAGCAGTTTAACGTTTAAGTCTAGAAAGAGACATATGCCTATGTGGACTGTGAGCAGATCCTCATAGAAGGGGTATCGGTTGATGCATGATGTTGCAGAACTTTGTACTCATGAGCAGTACTGACGTACCCTGATATGTGATGACAAAGTAACTCCACTCCCCATTCCTAGTCACTCTTGGCTGATTGATGATCTCTTCTCCGAATAAGAGAAGCAAGATCTGGTGTAGAGCCCTTGACCAGCGACGGAAGATCACTTTGCAGACGACATGATCACCTAATGATTTTGGATGATAGTATAAAAAATTTTGAGTGTATAGTTACTCAATTAAGAAAAAGTTTTGACTAGCTTTGAACAGACTAGTTGATAGCCAAGGAACTTATGGAGGATCCTTGTGTGATAAGTGGTTATGCTCGCCGAAGCGAGTTAAAGAGACCATCCTGCAAAACTGTACATACTCAGAGTGATGTGTAAGGGTAGGTGTTATCGCTCCAATGTACCTGAGTATCACTTGGTGTGATTAAATCTCGAAAAAAAAGGTTTTGCGGAAGTGTGACCCTCGATACTCGAGTAACTGAAGTCGAGCGATCGTGGGAATGACAGACTAGAGAACCCAAATGTCATGATCAGAAGAGGGGCAACAAAATCGGTGGATGATGCGATCGCTCAATCTGGATCGGTAGTTTGGCCGAGTCTAAGGACCCCCTGTCGAGAATGAGTTGTTGGAGCTCTTAATCTAATTTTGGAATTGAAGGCGAAGAAGCGGCACTACCATTTTTTCCTAAGGTAACCATTGAGTGGGAGAACCGGTGGACGAGCAATTTTGGAAGCAGAGCCTTCAATGTTCCAGAGAAATCATGACCCACCAATTGTTGAGAAAATATTGAGTGAAATGGTTCCATCGCTATTGGCTATGAGTAGCTAGAATACGCATAACATGCCGTATTGTCGTTCACTAGTGGGTCTAAAGGACCTATAAGCTGGTGGAATTTTCATGGCAATGCATGAGAACAAGATGACAATCGTGAGAGCCATTTTGTTAACAAAAGGTGTTAAAGTGAAGTGGTTACGACAAGGAAGATCCACGAGCACATAGATCCACGCAATGAAAAGATGCGAGATCTGTAAGCTAGTTCGATCATCTTATCAAGCAATGGAAATCAAGCATATGTATAAGTTGGTTATCACATCGGTGAAGCAAGTAGAAGTAAGATCAGACTCTGGATCTACGCCCTCATAGTCCAGAGCATGGTGGTAAATATTTGACAAGGAGACTTGGAGGTCTCGGTCTTTATTTCAGTTTCGGTAGTGGTGCTACCGCTTACAAGATTCGACCAAGAAAAAAAATTGTTCCGAGCAACGTTTTGACCGTTGAGGTGAAAATTATTTTGGTTATAGGTCCCACCAAATAAGTGGTAAGATACCTCAATACAGAAACGTGGAGCCTCTGTGGTACAAACGAACACTCAAAGAAGGGTGGTGTGAACTTGAGCAATAAGCGTGTGTGTTCTGAAGATTAAACCCTTCGTGTAACATGTTTAGTCCGGGAAAAGATCTTTCAGAATTTACGTTAAAGTTGAGAACGTACTTGTCTACGTTCAAGGTTGATACCTAGAGACTCATTAGGTTAAGCCTAGAAGAGTTGATATAACGTAATACTCTTAATGGATTAATAAGTATTACATAATTGGGAAGCACCACATGGACAAGGGTGCGGTTACGGGTTCTTGGAAGTGAGCCGTAATACCTTCATGGATTGCTCTGAAGATTGTTCCTTTTGATGAATTTTGAGGTAAGAACCTTGGAGTTTCTACAGATTAACGATTTCGAGTTCATAACAAATGTAAGCGACATCAACAAGATTGATCAAGCCAATACATACCTGTGGTACGAGGACTTTTTGGCATGTATCCTTGAACAATGTGAACAGATTTCCACTTGATTGAAGAGTTAAGATGTGTATGAACAAATGATTTTGACGGTAGTGAAAGAACTCAAAGAGGTATTCGAAGAGGTTAATGGATAAGGGTTTTTACGCTCAACATGTTTTGTACGTTTAGTAAGCCGAAAGAACCCTAAGATTCGTAATGGCAGTGATGTCTCGAATTAAGTGACGATTAAGATTAAGGATGCTGCTTATATTGACAATGGTCCACTCAATCAGCCAACAAAAACAGCAATCGATCAAAGTACCATGAAGATACCTTGACAACAACAAATTGAATACGAGTTGGACATTATGAGTTTCTTTTCATATCTTTTGAATAAACCAATGTCCTTGCAACGTTTAAAAGACCTGATGAACCATGTGTTTGAGGAATTCTTGGATAGACTCGTGATCGTCCTTGTAGACAATATCTTTATATACTTGGAGACTAGTTGGGAGCATGAACGACATGTAAGATTTTTTTTTTTATTATTGAAACTGCAAGAGAAATGCCTCTACGTGAAACTCTCGAAGTGTGAGACTTAGCTTAAAGAGGTAATCGTTGGATAATGTCCTCATTGAAAGAATGAGTTATAGATGACACAACAAGGACTGAAGCAATTAAGGGAAATGGATTGCATACGAAGGCATGAATAAGAAAACAAGTTGAGACGAAAATGAGCGTCTAGCAACAGCTCTATTTCTTGCTTTTCCTCCGAAGGATTAAGATCTTGATTATGATTTTTTGTTGAGGCAAGGACATTGAATGGAGTTTGTGAACGTGTATATGGTTCCTTGCTGGACTATCACTTAGGAAGAGCAAGTAACGTAATTGTTTCCCTCCGTTGAAAGTCTACATTAGTGACTACGAGTCCGTTTGGACAGACTCTCAATTTCGGATAGAGATAGATGCAATATATGTAGGGTTGATAACATGAAGAATTGTAAGTGTTAGTATTGCACTGACCCTCCTTATGAAAATTAAGGAAAGGCATGATGCTGGTGTGCATCTGTTTGTTAAGAGGATTGACGCCCATGGTAAGAAAATGGGTAAGTTCCTGCTGTACAACAATGAAGTTGTAATGTGTAATAACGGGGTTCATGTACCTGCTGATGAGAATCTCTGTAGCCAATCGCTACAAGGGACTTATGGAACTCCTTATTTTATCTTTCCAGGAATGAGAATGATGTGCTAAGACCCAGAAAATGGGTATATTGGTGGCTGAATACGAAGAGAAATGTGGCAGTATGCGTCTAGAAGTCAGCAAGATAAGGCTGAATATCGAAAACCCATAGGGTTATGGTAACCCTGGACGTCCCACAAAGAAGGTGGGATGAGATCATGATGGATCTCATGTTGGGTTTCCCCAGGACTGTGATGCAGTCTGGGTAATTGTAGACGAATTGACGAAGAAATGCCACTTTCTTTCCATAGGAACCACCTATTCCGTTGATAAGTCAGCTGAATTTTGTTTTTCTTATCAGAATGTTTGATTTACTTAGAGGTTATGACAAAATATTCATAAGTTATGTAAATAAGCGTTATCGACTTCTCAAGAATTCGGGACAAAGAGTTCCCAAATAATTCACTAACGTATGAATTGATGAGATTTGTGAAGAAAGGTAAGTTAAGGCACAATACTTAGGATCTTTTGAGACCCTAAAGTATGTTCGAGCGGTGAGGTACCACTAGCTTTGGCCATGTGATCACATTTTACATGCATGATACCATTAAGTTGAGCTTGGGAAGTATGTAGAAATCTCTTCTCACATTCTCTCCACCAAGAAGTAAATTTTTGAGGAATGTGTAAAAGGAAGGCCAATAGTGGTAATTCTCGATAGAAAGAAAAGGCTATGAGAATCAGAATCATCCCTTAGTAAGAATGCAAATGGAATATCACAAATCAAAGAAAGCGATATGGGAACTTGAGAAAAAAAAAAGTATCCATCGTTTTCCCAAGTTTCGAGGACGAAACTTTTCTAAGGGGGTAGGGGTTGTGAGACCCGCACAACCCAGTTCTCTGAACGTCATCTTTGGATGATTTTCTCTTGGATGATTTTCTCTTGAAAATTAATAAATGGGAAGTATATATTTCTCTCGTCTGGGATAAATAAATGAAATTTTATTCTCTCTCTCGATTTGAATGAATTATGGGAATTCAATTCTCTCTCGGTTTAGATAATCAGAATATTCTCTCTATACTCTCTCGTCTCGCATCTCAAGTGAAATTCAGAATTTATGAGGAAATTCACAATAATATCCAGAAATCAATAAGGGAATTATGGATTCCGATATTATGAATACAAGGAAGTAGATTTGGGTAGTGCTTTGATCGCACGAGAATCAATGAATTCTGTTTTGAAACTCAACGTTGAACATTCAGATATCTTGACAAGGACGAGTCAAGAAATAAACTTAATCCTTCAATGATAATATATTGATGGATTTGGATTTTGAATTTTATTCAAGTTAAGGCTTGAGTTTATTTTAAATCGAATGAGTTTTGAAAATCATAATTCGTTGAGTTAGCGTATTTATTTGGAAAATAAATACAAACTACTAGAAAATGGGTTTAAGTTCTTAATTAAATCCACTTCAGCCCAATTTTGAGCTAATGGGCTTAATATTTTCGAGGCCCACTTCTAGATCCTTCATGGATAAGTAAAGGTTATCCTCTCTTCTTCTAGCTTCTTCTTCTCCATCGTCAACCTGCAGAGAAGAAACGAACAAAAAGAAAAAAAAAACAAACAAACAACAACAAGAACAGACCGACGAACCACACAGAGCAATAACCTCCGATCGATGTCTTCCTCGCCATCACCTTTGCTCGCGAGATCTTTGACCACCGAGCGTCGGCCGAGAAAGAGGAGAGCGCCGCCGCCGTGGCCCATCTCGTACGCGAGCTCCGACAAGGAAAACGAGAGCCACCGAGCACGGGACAGAGAGAGAGAGAGAGAGAGAGAGAGAGAGACGGAGAGAGAGAGAGGCGTATGAGAGCTGTTGTCGAGCCTCCGCCATCGAGCCACCTCCGTCGCGGGTCCGTCTGCTGCCAGCCGCCGTCGCGCGGAGTAGCAAATCCCCGGAGAACTCCGATTCAAGGTAGGAAACCCTTTTCTTTTGATTTCAAATCTTTGAAAGATTGATAATTCTGAAATTAGGGTTTCGGTTTGGAGTTTTTGGGGTTTTTGCTCGTTGAGGGTTCGGTGATGATTGATTGTTGAAGTGTGTTAATCTGATTTGGCTGAATATCTCTTGTGGTTTTTACTTGTTTGATGCGTAAATTGCTTGGGGTTTGCTCGCTCAAATTCTATGTTTGGCTGTGTGACTTTCCTTGACCGAGTGAGGTTTTGTGGCTGTTTTGTGATGTTACCCCTGAGCCTCAGAAAATGTTGTTGATTTTGAGAACCTCGTTGATTAACGTTGCTGAATTGTTGGCCATGACTGCTTGCCTTTGGTTCTCTGATATTGTCGGTTTTCTTCGCTGATTTGAATTGGCTCGTTGAATTTGTTTGGGTTGCCTGTAATGAGTTGAGATTAGCGATCTGAGAACCGAGTCCCAATCAATTTTGGTGTTGTCGAGTATAGTCGAGTTAGGGGTATGGTCTTCTGTCTGTCGAATATTATTAACCCCTATGTTGTTTTACGAGCGGTTGAGTTCGGTTGGCATGGGCCTCCGTTCTCGAGTCTCAGTGGTGTCACAGGTCAACGCCAACGAGTGGGCATTAATTATAAGAGGAGCGTCGAGATTTGTCTTAATTAGGTACAAGAGTCAACATCTTCGCTCGCAGCTCGGAAGTCGTGGAAGCTTGAAGATGTTTATTTATGATGTCGTATTTTAATTGTTTGTAATCAGAAATGTATTCTTAAAAGAAAAGTCTTCCGCTTATTATTGGTTATATAATAATTTCAGGGGGAAATTATTATATCAAGTGTTCTTAAAAATTATTTCTATGTTACGTTCGCTCAAGTATAAGTTAGAATTTATCGAATGAAGTCAAGCTTGAACCGTCGATGTTCCTGATTGGATCATGTCTAGTGTGAAAGTCAAGTGAACTTTCTATTTGTGACATTTTGAGTTCGTTAAGGATGTCGAGCGAATTCGAGAAAAGTAGTTCATTACTCTAAGTTGCTAGAGTCTCGGGAGAGTGATCAGATTCTCTAGCCTTGAGTCTTTGTTAAGATTGATGGTTCTCTGAACGTTCTCGACTTCTATGTTGTTAATCGTCTGTACGTAGAGGTTCGACAAATACACTTGGTTTAGACTTTAACGTTAGTTCGTCTCACAGGAGTTAGTCGAACCAGCACGTACGCCAACCTCAAGGATAACGTTCGGAATGAGGCATATCGGGAAGCACGCAACCCGAGGATAAGGACCTCAGCGCTCGAAGTTTAAGAGCGACAATAATCCAGGTAAGTGGGATTTAAGTTTGAGGTGCCAAAAGGGGAACGGTGCCTAGTAGAGTAATTGTTTATGTTTATTCGTTTAATCCTAAACAAAGAGAAACCCTCAGTTAGACAAGATGACCGAATAAGGCTTCGGCCACTAACTAATAAGATAATGAAATGGTAGGGTTAAACGATTAACAAGTTAAGAACCTTGAAGCCTTTAAAACTATGTTGAGCTTCTGTAATAGGTTTTTAACCTTTGTCCTGATGAGGAGGACAACAGGAGGAGGAAAGACGGTGTCCTCCGGATTCAATCCCGAGAGGAACTGTTCTAGGAGAACGTCCAGCCTCACAGCTGTTGACAACTTCTTCTAAAATACCTAAAGAGCCATACAGTGAAATTAATAATGTTAATGACGGGCTTTATCCCAATAAGATCTCCTCCTGTAGTAAGATAGACAGGTAGGCTGTAGACAGCTCCTGTAAAACGTAATGAACCTTTGTCGGCAATGTAGCGGGTGGCATTCCCAAAGGCCCTTTAATGGGAAGTCGATGGGTGGCTTCAGGTGAGTCGACGGGTGGCTTACCTGTCCTGAGGGAAATATGAACCCTGGAGTAACCAGGGATTGGTGAGGGTTAGCTCCCCTCTACCGTACGCGCGTCAAGGCCCTCCTACATGTGCTAGTGGATCCCAGACATTAAAACTTTGGCTTTCCGAGAGCTAGGCTCGAGTTTTCGGAATAGCTTACTCATCTCTCATGAGCGGCTGCGGACTGAAGTGTCGATTGGGCCTAGTCCACTGATGTAAGACGCCGGGATGCGTGAGATGGATGAGATTTTGAGGGAACCGGAGAATGCCGGATTCCTGAATGAATGAATGAACTTCGATAAGAAATTGTTCTTATTAGCCAGTTAGATATTTTCCTTGATGCTGAATGATCGTTATTCTGCTGAGTCTGTTACCTGCTGTTGTCATTTGCATTCGTCGTCAGCATCTATCGTCTGTATTCATCATCTGCATTCGTGCATCTCATGTAGCACTAGGTTAGATATCCTGCTTACTGAGTCGGTGTGACTCACCCCACAATACCCCCTCCTTGTAGATGAAGGAAGCTCAGGCGAAGCGGAAGTGCTAGTCAACGTAGATCTCATGACGACCTGCGGCAAGGACGGATACATGTAGAAAAGACATGTAAGGTTTTATTTTCTTTAAAACCAGTTTGAACCCTGTTTCTAGTCCATTTGATATTAAGTAAGTATTTTCTTAAAGTTTTGTAAAATGTAAACACGCGCTGAAGGCCTAGGCCGTGTTTACGAGTAGCGGTCATAAGTAGTTTGTAAAGCATTTTAAAAAGAAAAGAAAAATTTTACCGTATTTTTCTACAAACTACTCATGACTTCAATGCTACTCTTTTCATAAAATGTGGTTTATAAATAATGAATGAGTTGATAGTAGATGCGTATAAGTAAAGGTCGCGATCCGAGGGCGACGGGTGTCCTGCGGGTCGTGACAAAACCTCACCACTAAGCGTCGTCCCGGAAGCAGGCACCGCGCCACTGCTGCACCCGAATGTCGCCGACGTGAAAATCCCACCACACCTCTCTTCATCTTATCGAATGAGACGACCGCATGAAGCGCCTCGAGAACAGTCTTTTCCTACTGGCGAGCGAGTTCGCGAGGGATCGAGAAGAAAATGGTCATGACACTGGACACCCAAACAAGATAGAGAGGCCCGCGAAATGTCCTCTCGGAGGGTCAAACAATGAGGATAAACAAGACGAAGTTCCCGACCCTAGCATCTGGGACATCGGCCATCACCACCAAGCAGAGTTGAGAGAGGCTCAACTCTAACGCGTAAGAGCCCAAGCGCATCAACGCTCAAGAGAAAAGCAAAATGAGGCACAAAGACAACAACTCCCTTAAAACTGCATGCTCCGCGGCATGAGCAAGGATCGAACCGTCGCGACAGTCCGCCTTCGAGCGACTGGGACCAGATGAGGAAATGGCAGACAACAGAGACGCGAGACGATTCTCACCACCTAGACTTACTGTGTTACCAGGATGCCTCGAACCCAATGTAGACCTAAGAAGCCATCACAATGCCCGATGGAATATTTCGAGGCGCCAAGCCGCCCCTAGCAACCATAACACCACCCGCGCCATCTGTCACTCTAATCAATCAAGCGTCAAACGAAAGAGGACGCACCATCATCTTTGCACCTGTCGCCACTCAGGCCGGAAACTACGAAGTAACCAACATGTTCAATGTGCTAAAGGAAGAATTCAAGAGATACACTCAGCGCAGACCAAGACCCCGATTGTGAGAAGTATGATCGAAGGCGTAGCCTTGCCGTTTTCCGCAAACGTGCTCGCCGAAGACGCCGTATGAAATTTTTGTCCACCCACTATGGCACTCTACGATGGGAGCACCGACCCGCTCTACCATATCCACTAATACCAAAAAAAAACATGAAGATGGCTGGAAAGACACCCTCAACAATATGCCAATCGTAATGTCTCATACTCACCGGAACCGCGTTCGAATGGTTCCGAAGGCTAAAACGGGGATAGTCATGTTGGGAATATTGCCCACTTGAAGACAATGAACGAATGATTACTAAATTCAATAATAAGATTACTTTATTAGCATTATATAATTAGTGGGTTGATTTCTAAACAATTAGAATCAATAACAACTATCTTCCATAGCCTCCGTATTAAGCTGAGTCACGTGCTGGGCACCTGAGTTCGGGCGGTGAGCTAAAACGAGGTCGATGACTGATATACGCTTGGAAAGCTATATCTAAAGTCATATATGTGAAACACATAGGTGAAGGCTGATCACTATGTGGGAGCATTCTACACTTGTGGTAAGTGTACGACTTGGACAGGTTTTGGTTGTAGATGTGTAGTTTAAGGACCGTTACGACACACTAACCGAGGTCGCTATGATGGTCACAGTGAGACTTTATCTGAATCCTGAAGTGATCATGGACACTGGGTCATGTTACTGAGCTCTTTGACTCATTCGCTAAAAGGCTATCCATGATAATCACAGCTTATGTCTTGCGAGTCTCTCAGAGCATGATTCGAGTGGGAAGTGATTTACAGATACGGAATCCAGCCTTCTCGAAAGAAGGTTAATGTTCAGTCACCTAAGGGTTGATTCCAGAACCGATAGATTGCTAGCACTTTCGAAGTAAGTAACGTTCGAAAGAATCTTTCGCTGGGGAAACAACAATGCTTAGGGCTGATATGTATCAAGAGAAGTATAACGCAAAAATTGACTTCTCTTGACACGGGTTGAACCTGGAGGATCTTGATCACGAACTGACTATATCAGTGGACACTCGTCACGATGAGTAAATATAATTCTAGTATTAAAGGAGAGTTCATTCTTGGCTTACAAAGTGGAGTATTTGACCAAGATTTGACGAATCGATGGAAAAAGGGAAATGACTATTTCGTCTTTTTCATTGGATTTGTTAAGCTTCTATTACTAGGTCCATAGTCCCCGATTCGGCTCTGATAAAGGCGGATAAGAACTTTCGTATAATAATGTTTATCATTATTAATCTCACTTGCTGTAATTGTGATTGACAGTATTAATTCTGGAAAACGGGTATTCGCATAATTAAATAAATATTTATGGTAGAATTGTTTATTTATTGTTGGATCAAGTAAATAATCAATTATTAATTATTTGTTTGTTGTTGGACCAAGTAAATAAATAATTAATTGGGTTTTAAGCAATTGGACCTTGCACAAAATATGAAAATCGGATTTGGGAATTTTGGCATGGGAGTTGCGCAAATTTGCCTTGGCCGTGTGCCTAAAATCCGACTTTTATGATATTGGTATTTACCAATATTTTCTCTTTAGTTGTTTAAATAAAGGAGAGAGAATAATATAAGATATTGTCTTTTATTCTCTCCTTATTTAAAGAAAAGTATTTAGGAGAATATATGAGAATATATTTAAAGGGAAATAATATATTCTCCTTTATTATCTCACTAAATAAAATATTCTCTATTTAAATAGAGAATAATATTCCATAGATATTGATCTGATGGATGAGAGAAAAAGTAGGATTCACTTGTTGAAATCCAAGGGCCTAGATTAAATCCTCTAGTGTAAACACAATAAAAGGAAATAATATATTCTGGAAGGTTCCATGAATATCTTCTTTTACTACTATAAATAGGGGTTCATGAGAAGGCAAAACGAATGATTTTTTGACCTAATAATTTCGTGGCTCTCCCTCTTGGCCGTGCGAAATTTTCTGCCTCTCCCCCTCGGAAATTCGTTTCCATTCTTAGTAAAATAAGAGCGAGATTTGAAACACCACGTTTCTCATCCAGTGAGATAAAGACTGTGCCCACTCATCTTTCTTATTCGTCTCGGAGATTACGTTTCAGAAGACTAAGGTGTCATCCTCGAGTCCTTCATCAAGACGACACAAGGAGTACGCGATTGGTTTAGGAGCGTTCTGTAGCTGAACCGAAAATCAATGTAAGTGTTCGTTTTTTTTTTGCTCAAATCGGTTGCTTGATAAATATGCTCTCGTGAATTAAATTAATTAAACATAACTAGATCTTGTTAATTATAACCATAATTTAATTAGCTTATGATCAGCGTAATTAATTATTTTTCCGCATTAATATGGTTATATGGGAGAATCATCTTCAACGAGTGGTATCAGAGCGATTGTTCGTGTCTGATACGCGCTTGATTCCCCAACAAGTCCAATCTTTCGAAGACCTTCAAGAAAAATGTGACGACCCGACTTTTCGGACCGTCTTACTTATCTTACTTTTTAAACTTTCGAAAATTCTTTAGAAAACTTGGAGGAAATTTTTTTTTTAAAACACATCAAATCAAGGAGGACTAAAATTTTAAAGATCGTAAAAAGAAACAAAAGCATTTAAGAAAAATATGAAGATTTCATATTGAACATTTCATGAGAAGTACTTAACCAAAATTGAAAATACGAATTTAAAACTAAATATAACGGCAAAAATACTAAAACATAATCCATATTCTAAGGCTTAACTAAAATAGATAACTCTTTGAAACTTCGAAGTAAATGAAAATAAAAACCTTTAAAAATTATTTCTTAAAAACTCGTAGCGGAAGACTTATTTCTTAATAAAGAAAACAAAACTTTAAACTTTATTTCTTAATAACTTGTAGCGGAAGACTTAATTCGTGAATGGAAACCATGACCCAACCCTCTCGCTATCGATGCCGCTAGTCCACCCTGCTCAGTTCCTTGCAAGTTGTTTACCTACAACACAGACGTATATTTTTTTCGAAGAGATGAGCTTACGCTCAGCGAGAATAATATAAAGCTCACAAAATAAAAAGAGATGCAATGCATGAACCGGTTATTAGTATTTTAAAACTAAACAGTGACTTGATCTTTCTTTTCTTGATTCTATCAACTTTTAGTTCGGGGTGCCCCTATGGTAGTCGTACCAATTTCAGTGTACACTTTAGATACGAAGAGATTGGGGTTATAAAGTCCCACACTTCGCTCTATCTTTTAAACTTATTAGGGCCTCGGCCCGAGAAATTTCCCCATTAGAGCCTCGGCCCGGGAAACTTCTTCTTAATACCTCTCGAGGCGATACGACTCACTTGCTTATCTTTATCTTTTCACTTTTAAAATAACATTACATACTGATATGACATGTACATAAAAAGTTTCAAACATATGCTCATGCAACATGACTAAAAAAAATATTAACCATGTACATTATCAAAAATCTACTTTAATTTAACACTTCATAGTTGACCAAACATAAATCCAACTACTACAATCAATCACACAATCAAAAAGAAAAACATACTCCAACATATAAAGCTTTAAACAAACTATAAAATGAATTACAAATCATCATATTTATTTTTGAACTAATTTGTGTTGTAGTGAGATTATTCTCACCTTCGCTTCAGAACTCACGACCGTTGGTCGAGGATGGCTCGGAAAAACTAAACGGGTCGGAAAAGCTACGCGGCCCGGAACCTAATCGATGGGAAAATATTATTAAGCTACTGATAAAGAAGTTCTAAAGACAACTCAGGTTCTGGAAATTTTCAAAAACGACTTTCAAAGTGAAATCACCAAAATACCATTGGCTATTAGGGTTTCGGTGAAAAACTAAAACTCTGAGAAAACTTCTGTAAAAAATTCCAGTACGTATAAAACATAATTTTGATCACTTTTTGAAAAGGCACCACGACCAAAATAATTTTTTAACTAATTATTAAAAATAAAAGAAGTGCTTAAATCTAACTTTAAAATTTTTGTCAAAAACTGTCAGCACACCGTTTTGAAAATAATCAGAAAATATTCTATATTTGATAAAAATATTTTTCGATTAAAGGGTTAGATAGAAGACATTTAAACCTAACTTTTCTAAAAAGAATCAACGCAAAACCAAATATTTTAAATTCACAGTAAGCGTTTAAAGTCTGAAAATCTGGAATAGGTCTCAGGTCTGTGCACTGATTTGAAAATAATCGGAAAATATTCTGTATTTCATAAAAATATTTTTCGATTAAAGATTTAGATAGAAGAAACATAAACCTAACTTTTCCAAAAAGAAACAACGCAATTTTTTTTTTGAAACCAGGGCAAGCGTTTTAAGAAACCATTTTCAAAGAATCCGAACCAGAGAGAAAAGAAAGCATACCTAATAGGAGCTACGAATTTTCAAACCAAGAGAGGGATGGGGGAGGGAGAGCAGAGAAGAAGCGTGGAGATGTTTAAATATGGCTTAATTAAACCCTAAAAATCCAAACCCTAAAAGCTCATACCCTAATCCTACTTATATTCTTAATATATTAATTATTATTATTATTATTATTAAAAAAAATACACGCTGCTATATATATACACGTAACCTTTATATATGTATAAAAGTATAATATCGTGTATTATATTAAGTAATATAAAATAAAGTATATATATATACACACATTAACTTTACATATCATATATACATATCCGTTAGCTTTTATAAATATAGCTATAATATATATACATAGATAATAATATATGTAAAGTATATATATACACACATAACTTAATTATAATATATAATTTATATATATTATATCTATATTTTGTAATCTACAGAGTATATTAAATTCAAAAACACTCTAAAGCACACATAAAAAAAATAAAACTTCAAAAACTACCACATAAATAAATCATTCACTACTACTTTATTAAAAAAAAATATTAACGTACTCGAACAATAATATTTTAGCAATTTAATTCAGCTTAAAATTTGGGATTTCACAAAAAATTCCTCACGCGTTTCGCTGCGTCACGAGTTCAAGGGAAAGAAAATTCATATCTCCTAAAAATTAAGCAAGGAAACCACAAGACTCTTAAGTGCTACCTAAACAGATTCATTGAAGAGTCAAACAAGGTAGACGATTACGATGACAACAATGTTATTTTTGCCTTTATGGACGGGCTCAGAACCAGCAATTTCTTAATATCGTTTGTGAAGCAACGACCAACAACAATGTCGGAACTCATAACTTGCATCACCCAGCATATCTCCATCAAGGAATACCTCGACAGTCGGAAGGCTAGCGATATGGGAAACCGCCGGAGAAATGACGAATAATTCGACAACGACTCACGAAGGAAGAAGAATCAAACCACGACGGTCACAGTCTCGAACGTCCGTCCCCCGCCAAAGCCACGAACCCTGCTTGTCGAGAAGTTCCAAAGGAACGCAAAGTACACTCCGCTCAAAACCACGCCAAATAAGATCTTTTCATTACACAAGAAGATGTTCACCGATTCGCAACCCTGTATACATATTCATCCACCCGAGACAAAAGAAAGTATTGCGAATTCTACAAAGATCACGGCTCTCACCACATGAACACACAAAGAAGGCAAACCACAACATAATATAAAGAAGTAAAGATCGCATATATGATCTAATAGCTCATACAATCGATAGTGTAAAAAAGGAAAGCGCTTATTTGTTAGATTTATACTCAAAACTGGGGCCCGCAAAAAAACAACAAGTCATAAAAGATGCACAATAGACCGCACCATAAAAAAACATTTCAACAAATGGTAGTTTTCTCAAATGCACATACAAAAAAAAGGACGCGAAAGTCATAAATCCATCACACATACCAAAAGAAGACTCGGTGCTTCTAAGACGAGTTACTATCATCCAAGGCAGCCAGTCGCTCCGCACCTTCCAGCGAAACTCCCCTTGTGATCCATTCTGGTATGCACCCAAGTCACGATGCGCCCGGTCGGCAACCAGACGACCATACTCCCCCTGAACAGCCTCCAACTCGAGATACAAAAGCCGGAGCTCAGCCCCCTGCTCGTATATCTTCGTTGCATCCTCCTTAGACCCATACATTAGCCTCGGAATCTCAGCCCCAAAGGCCTTCACGCATCCATCAGCGTCCACCTTTGTAGGATGATGGGCCTCGGTCTCTTGTCCTAATTTCCTCACTAACTCGCAAACATTGCACTTGGCAGCAACGGAAGCAACGTAGGACTGCAAAAAATATATATGCAATAATAATAAAATAAAATGACAAGATAATGAACAAAGAAAATACACACATGCACAAAGAAGAAACATGTCGGGCGTCTTGAGTCAACAGCTCAACGTCCGAGAACTAGACGACATCGTTGCAGCGGATGATGACCGACGAAGCGCTCTCAGGTTCATCTCAAAACCAGCATTTAAAGAAACCATTAATGGAACCTCATCTCGCACTCTCTTTGAACTAGTACATGCGGCCTTCAAAGTGGACATGGTGGTTTTAGTAGTGCGAGAAGATGAGCTTGCCCCGGAAAGCTACGTAAGCCTCACGACAGGAGGTTCCGATGCCTCCGAGCAAAAAATAAAGGATCGATAGTGACCTCCCCATAGAAAACTCCAGCCTTGGAGTACTTCGGGTCCCATGCGCCACCATATCTGCAAGGAAATACCAAGAGTATTAAAAATTAATAAAAAAATATATAAATTAAACAATATTAATAAAGGTCAAAGATACATAAATCCTTCTACTAATACCATCGGACTCTACCAGCAAAGATGAAGGAGCTCGGGTGATCGCGGGTGCTAAGAGTTTCAATCCCCTCAGAAGTCAGAAGCGGAGATAGAAGTGAGCACAAAGACGACGACGATGTCTCGCCGAGCGGAAGATAAGTAAACCACCTAACCTCTGCCCACGAGTCGCCGTCAAGGAACATGCTGGTCTTGTGGTCGCTACAAGGTATCTACCTCATAAAAGAAGCAATCTCGGATCGTTCATCATGAAGTTTCTGACAATCAACGACGTACGAAAGACATGAGGAATATCCCCAAAATACTCGACACGTGTGTAAAAAAAACTCATCGACTCAATCGCGTCTCGTACTGGGTAGCTTATGGAGCAATTTTCTCGATTTATGTTACGAATAAAGAAAGACCCCATCGTTCTATAAATCAAATTCACAGAAAATAAACTAAAAAATTCACTGATCGTCATTTTACGACGTTTCTTTCGGAACCACATGATATAACAAGCAACCATAATTCAATAGCTTTTTATGTTTAACTGATCAGGTGGTAACTTAATCTTTTTAAGTGAAACACAGATGAATGGGTGTGGAGGGAACCTCAACCTGTACATGAGACTCTCTATGTAGACAACCATATAGCCCTCGATCATCGATCGTGGGAACGATGATGGTAATGTCTGACGGTAAAATTTCTGTCTCTTGACCGTCTCGGCTCGTACCTCGACTATTTTGGGGCTCAACTATGGTCGGATCACCTTGACGAGACTCTATCTCTCCCTCGGAAGATTCCATCGTAGCACGCATACCATCATCATCATAATCCACCTCAAGATATGAAGAACGCACCTCGCCACCAACCAAAGAGTTTATGCTGGAACCATTACTATCGCCCTCTAGAGTCTAATACGCTAGAGTTTCACCTCCGACTGAGTGACCGCTCACTTCAAGCAACAAAGAAATCTTCTTCCCATTTTTCGGATAACGAGGATAGAGTTCGTTCGTTGAAATCTCTCCGCCCTCAGTCGATGAAAACACTTTCGGCGAAGCATCTCCTTTGCCCTCTGCCAAGATTGACGAAGGCCCGTCAATGAGCGAAATTTGGTTAGAACTTATCTCGCCACCCACCGACGTCGATAAAAGCCCACACGTCAACACTCCGATGTTTGCAGAGATCGGCAAACGCCATCTGGCCCTCTAATCACCGAAACTTGGTCGTAACCTATCTCGCCACCACCGACACCAACAACCCACTTGTCGGCGCTCCGATGTTCGCGGAGACCAAAGAAGACCCATTTACCCAAAGTAGTGGGGCCAATGTCAAGCAAGTCTCGTTCGCCAAAAGTTGGACAACGCCCGCTGTGACCCCCTCGCCGTTTGCAGATCCCGCCTCGCCATTAGTCCTAACCAATGGGGACAAAGACGACTCACCGTACGTCACATATCAATCGACGGTCTCTTTTCCAATGAAACACTAACCCAACATGTACAAAGCTTATCTCCGTCCGAAGACTGCATCGAGAATGACGTCAAGGTTTTCGTCATCGATACCCTTAGGCAGGTCCGTGGAGTACAATATCTTCATCAAAATCATATGGAAAGTCTTCAAATGTCCAAGACCCACCGATATAAAATGGAATATTAAAAGCTCCAGAAAAGCAAGGTGGGATCGCTAGATCACTAAGACTACGTGGAGAATCAAGCCCCCCATTTATATGGTTTTAAAAAGTCATTAGAGTGAATAAGGAAGAAATGCAAAAAAAAAATGAAACAAGAAGATGGAGAGAGAGAAATAAAAAGAACAAAGTGACAAAAAAGAGAAGCAATGTTATATAGAACAATGATGTCGATTGTTTTCGGATAACTATCTAGAGACTCGCACGGTTCGACCCAAGGTCTGACCCCGTGATCTCGCTTGAGCCTAAGCGTCTCGAATTCGGTATCCCGATTTCTTCTACAGTTGTGAGTACTCTCCCACGTCCTCTAAAGTGTCTTGAAAAAGGGAAGGAAAAGTTAACTACAAAGGGGATCAGAGAGGTTGCCTCTGTTTACCTATTAGACGTTCATCATTATGAATATTGAGGTGGAAGAATAGAGGATTCGGTGTTTAGGGGTTGAAGATGAGTGAAACGAGCGCCTCAGAAATGACATCACAATACAAAAGTATAACTCAATCAAACGGGCCAAGAATCTGCTTGACCAAAATCGAGGGCCCGTAAACATGCTTGCAAGTCATTTCATGACGGAACGTGGCCATGCTTCAAGCGCCATGTGCCAAGCTCCAGGCACCATTCATTCGATATCAATATCCTATAAATACCTCGCTCATACAGACCAAAACGTAGGTCATTATTAATTTCAACTCAAAATTCTCTTAACCCAGTGTTCTCTTTAAGATTTGACTACCTAACAAAGAGAATGAAGAAACCACAAGGAGTCCAACGAGAACAACAGAGATGGCAACTAGAAGATATTCACTAATATGAAAGACTCTTAAAAGGATAGCAAATCTTCACCATTCTTTCGAGAAACCGAGGAAACATGATCCCGATAACACAAGATCGAGACACGTCGCAAGCTCGCACCCTCGACACGTGTCTCATAAATATTATCCGAGAAATCGCATTAATATTGTGAAATCCCAAAAAAAAAATTAGCTTAATTAAAAGGCTAAAAATTTTGTGTTCGAGTGACGTTTTTTTTAGTAAAGTAGTATTGAATGATTTTTTTTATTTACGTGGTATTTTTTGAAGTTTTAGTTGTTATGTGTGCTTTGGTGTTTTTTGAATTTTTAATATACTCTTTAGAATACAAATTATGGATATAGATTTGTATATTAGTTTTATATTATAACTAAGTTATGTATATATATATACTATATATATTATATGATTATATATATTATATATACTTAATTAATTTGTTAAGTTATTATATGTATGTACGTGTTATTATATGTATGTACGCATATATAATTAGGTTATATATTATGTTATAATATAATATAATATTATACTATGTGACTTTGTTAAGCTATTATATGTATGTACGTGTTATTATATGTATGTACGCATATATAATTAGGTTATATATTATGTTATATAATAATATAATATAATATTATACTATGTGACGTAATACATAGTATATATAGTAGTCAACGTTTAGGTTAGGTTATACATATACGTGTATATATATATATATATATATATATAATAATAATAATAATAATAATAATAATAATAATAATAAGTAGTAGTATATTAAGATTAGAAGTAGGATTAGCGTTTGGGTTTTTATGGATTAATCAAATCCTATACATAAGCATCCCATCTTTTTTTCACGCTTCTGCTCTGCTCTCCCTCCCTCATTCCTCTCTTTGTTTGGAAATTCGTAGCTCTAAATAGGTATGTTTTTTTTTTCTATCTGGTTCGGATTCCTTGAAAACAGTTTCTTAAAACACTTGCCATGGTTTCAAAAATTATTATTTTGCATTGATTCTTTTTGGAAAAGTTAGGTTTAAATGTCTTCTATCTAAATCTTTAATCGAAAAATATTTTTATAAAGTACATAATATTTTCCGATTATTTTCAAATCAGTGTGCAGACCTGATTTGCTGATCTGACCTATTTCCGATTTTTAGATTTTAAACGCTTAGTGTGGATTCAAACATAATGGTTTTGCGTTGATTCTTTTTTGAAAAAGTTAGGTTTAAATGTCTTCTATCTAAATCTTTAATCAAAAAATATTTTTATGAAATAAAAAATATTTTCTAATTATTTTAAAACGGTGCGCAGACAATTTTGTGGAAAAATTATAAAGTTAGATTTTAACACTTCTTTTATTTTTAATAAATAGTTAAAAAAATGATTTTGTCCGTGGTGCCTATACGAAAAGTGATCAAAATTATGTTTTATACGTACTGGAATTTTTACAGAAGTTTTCTCAGAGTTTTAGTTTTTCACCGAAACCCTAATAGCCAAGGGTATTTTGGTAATTTCACTTTGAAAGTTGTTTCTGAAAATTTCCATAACCAAATGTATGTATTGAATCATTTTCTTAGCTGATCCCAGTAGTCTTTTATCCCGATTAGGTTCCAAGTCTTTTAGAGCGTCCAATTCCTTCGACGGTCTACGATCGTAACTTCCGATATCCTGGTGAGAATAATCTCACTACAACACGGATTTGTTCGAAAATAAAATTAGTGACTATGCGATCTGTTTTAGTTGTGTTATGTGACTTTATATGTTTGATTGTTGATATGATGATATGTTATGATTCATGTGTTTATGATATGTTATGATTCACTTAGGCATGTTATCTACAATATGTTCTTATACTAAGAATGTTATCAAGTATGTCAATAACTTATGTTATTCTAGCATTTGACGTAATAAAGTAATAAGATTATCAAGTAAATAAAAGGGTCGTACCGCCTCGATCCAAGGAGCTAACTAGAGGAACTTCTCGAGCCGAATCAGACAGATGAGACGTTCTATGAGAGGTTGCATCCCTATAGTTCGTTACCAACGTGTACACTGAAATTGGTAAGACTACTCTAGGGGACCCCGAATTAAAAAATGTCAAGACTTTACTATTTGATCTCATGTGTCACCATTTAGCAAGTGAAATACTAATAACTGGTTATGCATATTTATTGCTCATGTTTTGTGAGTATAGTTGTTCTCGCTGAGCGTTAGCTCACCTATGTATATCCGTCCGTGTTGTAAGTAAACAACCTATGAGGAAGTGAGGAGGGTGGATCAGCGGCGACGATGGCGAGAGGGTTAAGTTATGGTTGCCGTTTTCGAAAATAAAAGACTTCCGCTTTGCTTTCAGTTTTTTCAATAATCCAAACCCAAGGTTTTATTTTTCATGGTTTAAGTTATGCTTTTCAATTCCGTTAAAGGTTATGACTTTATTTATGGTATTTATTTACAATGGTATTTTTGGTTTTATATTTTAATTACGCAACGTTGATTTTTGGTTGTTTTCATTCATCAAGTTTTTAAATGAAAATTTTATTTTTTTTAGGTCACGAGTTTTCGAACTTTATATTTTAAGTTATGTTTTAAAAAAAAATTATCTCAAATTTTCTAAGGTTATGAAAAGTAAGATAAGTAAGACGGTCTGAAAAGTTAGGTCGTCACAAATATTTCCGATTGGTCGAAAGAGGAAGCGAATACACACAAATTTCTTGCTCTACTACGATCTTCAACCACGAAAAGAGATCGACACTATAAGTCGTCTAGATCCTGTGAACACATCCAATAGCTGAACTTTCGTATAGAACTTTCGTATAGATTATCTGAAACTGACACCTTCCACATTCCCTCGAATAATGTATCTCTGTATGAAAATGTTGACATGAAATCAGATTGAATAGTCTCAAATTTTCAAGAATAAAATCAGGATTTTAGTTGTTGGGCCTCGAATTTTTATTAGATGGATTTGTTTCTCGATTGATTTACCATATGAGATTAACCAAAGTAATAGTTATTGTGAAATTTGTTGTAACTAGCCAAGTTTGTCATTCTTATTGGGAGAATAGCCCAAGTTTCATTTTATTAAGCAAATAGCCCATATTTTCGGCTCAGACCATAACGCCCTTGGTAAATTCGCGAATAGGTTAATTTAATTAACCTACTGGAGTGAGTTAGGTTAATTAATTAACTTATTGGTTGAATATTAGTTTAGGTTCTGATTTTTTTTTAGTAAAGTTAATTTACTAAATGATTGAATTCGGAATTAAGTTAATTAATTGAATGCTTTGAATATCAATTGACTTAAGTTATGATTTTTGTAAATTTTTTGTGAATTTCAAATCCTTCACGAATCAGTTAATTAATTAACCTAACTCACTCCAGTAGGTTAATTAAATTAACCGATTCGCGAATTTATAAAGTGCCTCTCCTCAATCCCCTCCATCGCCGCCGATTTCCTCTCCGCCGCCGATTCCTCTCCCTCCGCCGATTTTCGAGTCAATCTGAGCCGTTGATTCTCCGAGCATCGCCGCCGCGGGAGCTCGACGGAATCGACGCCGTCTATGACGGATCTTGACGGCGATGTTAGGGATCAGCAACGAGGATGGACGACGATTGGCGACGACGCGACGACGTGAAATGGATCGGCGGCGATCGACGGCGTGAAGTGGATCGGTGGCGTGAAATGGACGAAGATGAGAACGAGTTTAGGTTTAGGTTTTGGGAAAATTGAGTTTTGCTCTTATGAGGGTAATTTAGGTAGTGAAATATGAATTGGGCTATTCACTTAATTTATTCAAACTTTGGTTATTCTCCTAATATTGGTGAATTGATTGGGTTAGTATGCTCAATCTCCCATAGTTATTTCTATAAATAGAATTGCAGTTAATTAGATAACAACAATGAAGACGAAGATTGATTTTTATTAATGAAGTGACATGGGAGTCCATAGCACATTGCCAAGGCTTTGGTCACGATGAATCTTTCAAGAGCTTTATCGACATAACGTACGTAGTCTTCATACGAGAACAACAATTTTTCTCTCTTTTGTTAAGGAAGTCTGCTCATGTCAAGTATCTTCTTTGCTAATCCTAACCACAAATTTTGTTGGCATATTATTATCTTATCCGTGGACACGGAAGCTAAAAAGCAAAAAAAATGGTATCATTTAATAAAATTGATAATATAACAACGTAACCAATTTCAAATATGATTTTAAAGATGTAATCAATGTTTAGTAAATTTTGTAATCTACCTATTTACATAAATAAACGGTTAGAAAATATCGGAAGTAACTTTATGTAACATAAATAATAGAAAACAAATAAACGAAAATGAACTGAAATTAAACAAAAAAAACTTGATATCGCAAGTAATTGGACTATAAAAAAGAAAGAAAATATTATGGAATAAATCAAGTTAACGTGTATTAAAGCTGTATTATTTGGCTGCAATCAAAACGTTGGCTATACATGTTTATGTTCAACCGATTTTAATAAAGGTTAATTAATGTAGTAAATTGTTAAATTACTAATAAAGTGTCATCATTTGTGGCTACATTCCAAACTTAAATAAAACGGGTTAGATTGCAATACCAAGTGGCCTAGTCCGTGTAGTTTTTCAAAAACTAAAGCTTAATTTGACAATAATATAAGTTTGAAGTATCCAAAAAAAAAGTTAGATAATTGAGGAAAGTTCCTCATAAAGGAAAAATGGAATAATAATAAATGATGGCTGATTACTTAACAAAAGAGTTTGAGAAATGTGGTTAATTAAACTTTATTAATCTACATTTTGAATGCGTATATACTACTGATATCAGTTATATTATTTGTAAAATAATTATCCCGAACAAATACAAATAAAAATCTATAATAAAAATCTATTATTTGTAAATTGTTTGATAAAATATATATTCATATTATCCTATTGGGTATGAAATTTTCAAGATATAAATGAACTTGTGAACGTAAATAGATGAAAAATTCAGAAGAAACGGTTAGAAACCATAGTCAACTAAATTTACTGCTTAACCATAGAAATCTTAAAATATAAAAATACAGTACTCTTCCTTCCTTATAATGTATTTTCTAAGTAAATTTAATTAACGATTATAGTCCATTAACTAACACTATTTTAGTGAATTAAGTCAACCAAGGTTCACCAATATTAGTCTCGGTCGAATTTCTTTTTCTTCGTGGTTAACTGACAACTTTATAAGTAATTGTATAAATTATTTTAGTAAATTAAATTAACTAGAAATAGCCAACTAGAAATGGCCATTAAATTAATTAAATACGAACTATTTTCTTAGTTATTTAATAATTGAGCTATACATATGATATAAAGGGTACGCGGCGCGCAATTAAATTCAACAGCTAAATAAAAAATTATAACTAAAAACACCCTGCTTGTGATATAAAATCATGACTACAGAAATTGTGGATAAATGTTCTACAAATAAATTTTATTAAAACATTTGTGAAAGTAGAAAGTGCTGACTGGTAAAGATAATAGAGAATAAGTGCACTAGAAAAATAATCCTTCCGTGAAACTAGGGGCAAAATGCTTAGAAAAATAAAACTACAAATATGGTGGCTGATGACTATTCTTGATTGGCTCTTGTTTGACAAGCTACTAGAAACTACAACCTAATTGATTTACGCAAACTCTACGCAGAAAAATTCCACAAATAATCGTTTTCCACAAGCTGCTTAGCTTTCATAAAAGCAACGTTTATTTCCAAGCCTAAAAACTGAGAAATGTCATTAACCATAATACTTTTCAACGTGAACCAAATAATGAAATTTCGCAGCCCCATATCAGTAGTTCAGTACTATAAATACCCTCTTAGATTTGCTTAGCTTCTCAACCCACATTCACAGAAACATATATAGCACTCTTATCACCCATCTCTATATCATATCATAAACATTTAAAAAAAAAAGAAAACATGAAGCTAGCTGCTAGGGCATCACAGCTATCACTATTACTGGCGGTCTTACTATTGGCCACTGTTTCCCAAGCCCAAGACTCCCCACAAGACTTCGTGAACGCCCACAACGCGGCCCGCGGGCAGGTCGGGGTGGGCCCGATCGCGTGGGACGCCACGCTGGCGTCGTTCGCCCAGCGCTACATCAGCGGCCTCGCCGGAGACTGCCGGATGGTCCACTCCGGCGGGCCCTACGGCGAGAACCTGGCCTGGAGCAGCGGCGACATGGCCGGCACCAGCGCCGTGAGCATGTGGGTCGACGAGAAGGCCTTCTACGACTACAACTCCAACACGTGCCAGCCTGGCAAGGTCTGCGGGCACTACACTCAGGTCGTGTGGAGCGACTCGCTCCGCCTCGGCTGCGCCAAGGTCCGGTGCAACACTGGCGGTACCCTAATCTCATGCAACTATGATCCGCCTGGCAACTTTATTGGCCGCAAGCCCTACTGATCAATTATCATAAACCTCTTTCTTATATAAGTATGTCCTAAGACCACTAGACATTTGGGTTGGCTGAATTATATATATATACCATGCCTCGTATTCATTACACTAGTAATGAGAAAGGCCTTAATATGTATGTTTGCTTAAATTTTATGAATAAAGTCATGGTTATCGTGAAATGAAAAGCTCTCTCTATATATATAATACTTTATTGACATGTGTTTTTTTTACTTCTCTTAATGTTTTTCTAGTAACTCACTATAGTGATATGGAATTATAAAAAATGTAAAATTGAGATCTAATTAGCTATATCCTAAAATATAATATAGAAGAGTAATTAAAAATAGGGATTTAATTTACTATATCAGTTAGATATAATTATAAGAAAAATGAATCGGACTAAGCCCCACTTGAAACGATAGTATTGTAATCTATCCAACGTTTCACCTAAGTTTCAAATCTAGCCACAAATGATGACGTGGCTTTATAATTCATTTAGTCAGCAAATTACTAGATTATCCTCTATTAAAATCGGCTAACATCAACATGTAGCCAACGTTTTGATTGATCGGCCAAATAATGTAATTAATATACGTCAATTTTTTTCTTTTTAAAAAAAAAAGAATACACGTTAACTTTTAATAGTCCATCAAATCTGCGTAATCCTTAATGTAAGACAAGTTTTCTTGGAGTAATTTCAGTTGATTTCCGTTTATTTTACACGCGATAAGTTTTGGATGACTGAAACGTTGGCTAGTAGATTTATATGATTTATGTTACACAATGGTATTTTTGATATTTTCTAACCGCTTATTTCTATAAATGGTTAGATTATAAAATTTACCAAACGTTGATTAGATCTTTAAAATCGTGTTTGAAATTGGTTGTGTTGCTAGATTACCTTGTAATAATGGTATTTTGTAGCTAAATATTTCTCTCCCTCGTTCAAGTTAAGTCATAGAAGTGGAAATAAGCTTTGTTATTGAATAATGAGAAACTGATTACTCGATGGTCATAGTTTGGAATAATTCCTATACGGAATGTGTGTATATATATTTATAAACATAGTGAACAAAATATGTTAATTGATTTATTATTATTATCCAAGAGAGAGAGAGAGAGAGAGAGAGAGAGAGTTGTTCTTATTCGTTTGTACTTGTTTTTTTTTTTTTTTGTGAAAATATTACTTACGTGGAGTGGCAAGAGCAATAATTTTTTTATTAAAGGGTAAATCTTACTCTACACCGGCTCATTATTTATAGTGTATTATCTTGCATGTGAATGTAAATAAAAAAGTTAGTGGGGACGAAATTGTATTTCAACTATAATTTATATAAACTAATATAGTTGGAGCGAATAAACTAATAGACCAAGTCACCAAGACCTTAAACAGATTATAAACCATCAATTCAAAGAAATTCCTAAATTATCCAAGAACACGACATGGCGAGCCCGAAGAACCTGTACTTCCTGCATCAGAAAACGTGATATACGGTCATTAGTAAGAGCTCGTAGAACAAAGTCAAACTGTACAGTAATGGAAAACAGACTTTACTCAACCCTATAAATCTGAAGTCCAAGTACTGAGATTGTCCCTCAAGAGTCCCAAGATCATATGGCTCTCCTTGTTTGATTCATCACCCGCCACAGAGTCCGATTCAGCTATGCCGTCTTCAAATGCCTTTATCATTCAAACCACAATTTTTGTAACGTACGTGAATCTTTTTATCATATACCATAAGTTCTCATAAAATAGCAGGGATATTAAATGAGAAAAAAACATATATACTTGGTTCGCCAAGCTACAAGCTTTATCACGTTCGTTGAGAATCTCGTGGTAGAACACTGAGAAGTTAAGAGCCAAGCCCAGTCTGATCGGATCGTTCGCCGGAATCTCCGCCTCAGCCAACTCCTTCAATAATAATAATAAAAACTACGATGAGCTAATAACCAAAAAAAAAAAAAGTCGTAAAAAATCTTATACACATCCGTTATTATTTTATTCTTATTTGTCAAAAGAGTACTCAACTATATTCGTTGACTTCATTCAACCCAAACAAGAAAATCTAAACAAAGAAAACACGATAAACTAACCCACCAAAATTCGCTTACGTATATAACTGAATATATAATAATAAATAAGAAAAATTAAAGTAGTGACTGAGAGTCTGAGACCTTAGCGGCCAACTCCGCGGAACAGACCCAAACAAAAAACGAAAAAACACATAATGAAACATCCACTTTTGACCAAATATATAATCTGGAAAAAATACAAAAATAAAAAATAAAAACTAGTCTTTTAGTATTTTCTTTTTAAGTGAGTAAAAGTCTTTTACTCCAGCAACAGAACAAGAGAACGCAATAATCTCACAAAAGACTCGTATCTATAAAATATAGTAATTTTTTCATCATATAATTATTTCCAAAGCTAATTATTGAAAAAAAAGTATCTATTATAAGCTAAATGTCATATTAGTTTATCATGTCACATAATTTTCATTCGTTGAAAAAAAAAAGTACCAATTATTTGCTAAGCTAATGATTAAGCAATTCGGAGCAAAGAAAAATTAAGTAAAATTCGATGACTAGAAAAGAACAAGAAAAAGCAATAATCTAACTAATGACTCTTTCCTATAGACAAATATATGTTTTTATCGTAAATTGGAGCAAAGATGAGAAGGTGACCTGAGCGGCCAACTAAAAAATACATAATCTGGAAAGAAAAAAAAAAGTAATCCCTTAATTTGCTATCTTCTTCTTTTTTTCAAGCGAGTAAATTTTTTTGACTCCAACAGATTCATATACATATATATATATATATATATATATATATAAAAATAGTATTATTTTTTTTATCGTATATTTTCAACCTTGATTATTGCCTTAAAAAAAAAAACCAGACCTGAGCGGCCAAGTAAGAAGCCAAGGTCTCCTGGGCAGAGTCAGCCCGGTCGTGGCCGGACTGAATCTCGGCGAGGTAGCGATGATAATCTCCCTTCATCTTCAAAAAAAACACCCGAGACTTGGCTTCATCGGCGGCGCGTGGCAACAAATGCGAGTCCACGAGGTCAAGCACAGACTTGACCGCGACGAAGAGCCTAGCCTCGACTCTCGCTCTGTACGCTCGGTTCAGCGCCGACTCTTTTTGTCCCTTAGCCGCGTCTCTCCGTTCAATGGACGACACGATCCGCCACGCCGCGCGCAGAGACCCCACCTCGTGCTTCAGCGACGCCGACACCAGCTTCCGTTCCTCCGCCGTGAGCTCCGACGAGGGCTCCAGTGACGTCACCAGGCTCCGCATGAACTCCGACATCTCTTCGTACCGCTCCGACTTCTCGGCCAGCTTCGCCATGTACACGTACTCTTCCCTTGACAGGGTTTCTGTGATCTCAGTCGTCGCCACCATATTGGTATTTGTTTCTTGGAGAGATACGTAGTTTGTTTTTTTTTTTTTTTTTTTTTTACATCAGCGCAGCTATAATATATATGCATAGGCAGTTGCGCAGATCTTCAAAGATTCTTTTTTTTTTTTTTTGTAAATCCTATTTTTGCTCGATAAAAAATAGGATTTACTAATATATATATTTTAGAATCTTTGTAAACCCTATTAAGCACGTGTTAACTCATGCTCCAAGTTTGGGCCTTTTTTTGGAAAAGCCCAATTCAATTTCTGCTGGCTTTAATTCTACTGGGCCTATTGGACAAGCACAAGAAACAGACTTGCTCTAAAACCCAAGGCAATAAATTGCCATTCTGGACCATTAGCTCCCAAGTACCCCCCCCAACTTTTTTGGGCCCGTGCCGCTGCTTGTCCATGTCCACAATGGCGTCATGGTTTTTCGACGCTGAACCAATAGTCCGCCGAAAAAAATAGCTCTCTTCTTTAGAGGGCGAGAGAACAATCCCCGTCATATGCATTTATGTTACTGTATACTTCTCAAAAGTTTTAATTATCTTGAGTACTTTGTGCTCTTTTCCTGAAAAGTCTCTTATTGTTGTGTAGGAGTTTATATATACTTTGAATTATGTATTCAATCTTTATCAATATTATCAGTAATAGTAATACTGTTATAAAAAAAATCCTATTGAGTAGATAAAAGTCTCCTAATTATTAGCCTTATTAAACGATACAATTACAAAATAGTCCACCTTTTAATTCATATCTATCAATTATTCATATATAAGTAGTGAAGGACAATAACACCTCTCATATCGATTTTCTATTATTTTTCTAATTTCGTTTAAGAGCATTTGTTGTCGGTAGAGATTGAACCCACCATCAAACCAGCTACCACACACCCTCTATTATTTCAAAAGTTAATCAAATATTATGGAATAAACAAATAAAAAAACTTGAAAAAATATAGCCCACATAAAGCATCACCAATTTTAAACTTTTGAGCTCTTCATATTACCAGATTTACACTTTCAGAATGTGTTTAAAAATTCTGAAAAATAGAAACATTCCATTTTATTAATCTTTGTGTAATTTTAAACTTTTAAAAAACGAGTTCATACATAAAACCTTAGTTAAACTAGTTAACATCTACTCATAATTTATTCGTCTAAATAAAATGATTCAGACAGTCACTAGTGATTGTTCTTTATTTTGATTTATTTGATATCACGGCTTAAACTCGAGAAACTAAAAATAAAAAGCATATGAATAGTCAACGTTATAGCACAGCTAATTTTTTAAAATAGATACAAATCGTGCAAAACGTTTAAACTAAAAGCATAACAAACGGCAAATTTCATTTTTCTAGACCTAAAAAAAAACAAAAACAACAACAAGATTCGACTTGTTATTTTTGGATATAAATATTCCCGAAAGTATTCAAACTTATGATGATCATCGCAAACTATCGCAAATAATCTCAAACCATCACAACATCGCAAATAATTGTAAAAAATCGAAAGTCATTGAAATTAATGACAATGTCTCCTTTCATAGTCGATGTTGACCAAACCCATTAAAACAATTTAATCACTTCAAATCTTTATGGTCATCATAAAAAATTGAAGAAATTTTTTGTGGTGACTACTTTGTTGCGAAAGAAAATTTTGTTTTTAATACCATATGATTTGTTATGGCGTTTCACAATTGTCTTATTTCAATTACACACCGTTAGAAATCTCATATTGAAAACGAATGAGAACTAATAAGTGTTTACACATGTCATGGAGTATTTCTTTTATTGCCAATTGTTTTTGACATAGAACCTCATGATACTTTCACAGATAATTTTTCTATTAGCAATTTAAAACATAAATAAATTTGTCATTATCGGAAATGCAAGATATACTTGTTTTCAATGAATAGTTTTTATCATTTTTTGTATTGGTAATGCTTTTTGTCATTGTTAACACAGGAATCAGCGGTGATGTGGCTGATGATTATAGGTTTGTGAGGTATGTTGGGACCCACTTTTGAGTGTGGCACCTTAATACTGATGCGCAGTTTTAGATGATAAGTAGCAGTGCTCTTTTTCTATTTATGACGTAGACAAGCTACCAGGTTACTAGTTGCCATCAATTCATTCATTTTTTTCCACAATCGGATAGAGCTTTCTCTTAGTTTTTCAACGCATATTTATTTGCAAGAATCGGACATCGGAGCAAGAAGTTATGGGCATTTTAAATATCACTACGCGTCACAGAAATGAGTATGGTGCACAACATTTTTGGTGCGCCACACAACAGTTCCAGAGGGCCTGGTGCGCACGTTGTGTGGCGCACACCCTACCCAGAAGGTTTTGTGCACCGCACACTCATTTGGTGCAACGCAGAGGGCACAAAAACTGCAGTTTCGAATTTTTTACGTTTTAAATGTAATCTTGCCCTTTAAATCTCATCCAAGGGTCCATATAGCTCCGAAAACATCGTAAGAACCTACGTATATAAGTTACCCTCTCTAAAAACACAAGTTATATTTTAATTTAGTTTCTCTTTTACTATTTGACTTGTTGGGAGAGAATAAACAATTACCAGAGAAGAAGACAACCGCTCATCGACGATTGACAATCGTGATTCGGCATTTTATCTTCTATCTCTATTCCTTAGAACTCCCGTTTATGTTTATTATTTTGTTATGGTTTGTTTTAGTTCATTTTGTATTTTATGTTCTTGTTGACGCCATGAACTGAACCCCTTGAGGGTGATAACTTAGTTTTGTTTCAATATGGTTGTGGATTCATTATGTTTTAATTGGAATATTTTTCATTTTCATATTCTCTATCGCTTTATTTAATTTCATGTTTAATGCTTGTGTGAGATTTGCGACCTCGTTCATGAATTTTTAGGATTAACTTGATGCTTGAGAAAGACTAGGTTGATTGTAATTAAGAATTAGATAACCGTAGTACATTCCTAGGCTAGAGATAACTAGGCTGCTATGAAATTGTGTGCACACTCTTGTTTGTATTGTTTGTCGCATTTTTAGGGTTTGAGATCGAGAGATAAAAGCCCTATATTGACATAGGTTCTTAGATGCTCAAGAGAGATTAAACAATAAATATTATGTGTGTGTGTGTGATTAGTGAAGAGAGAGAACCAAAAAATCGTGCGTAGTTCTAGGAATCCCGACCATAGGCGAGTTTAATGAAGCCGTTGCTCTTGCAGTCTACATATCCGTTCATCCACGTTTATATTGTGTTTGTATTTAAATTCTCGTTTTTAGTTAATAATCACCACCGTTGCTTTTGAGTTCAACTCGTTGCAAGTTGGTTTGATTTTTTATTAAGCATAGTCCTCGTGGGATTGACTCATATTTACAACTTGACTACTTGAGCGACTACATGCACTTACATACGGAAATATCGCAACAAGTTTTTAATCGGATGATAATATCGTACGAAAAATGATAATATGAAATATTTTAATCGGATGGATATAAAAGAAGAAAAATAAGAAAAAAATTAATATGAATGCCAAAGAACAAGGCTGAAGGTAGCGTACATTGAGAGCAGGCGCAACGGGAAGCGACCTTCCAATAGTAGAAGGAAGGACTTCTAAGCAAAGCTCTATTACAAAAATTAGATTATTTTTTTGTACATTAACCTTTTAATTTACTATTGTTAAATTTCTAAGCAAAGCACTATTACAAAAATTTACTATTTTTTTGTATGCGTTTTTTTAGGTCAAGTGTGTTTAATAAGTTATATGGTCGGACTAACTCTCAACGCGTAGATCACATAATACAGATACTTACAAGAAATAATATATATATATATATATATATATATATATATATATAGAAAGTTATGGGGAAGAGAGAAGAAATCGATCGATGTTATGGCAGTACCGTCGGAGAATGCATTAGATATCCACGCCACTAATTTGGGTCATTTATCTATATATGAACACTTTGTCACCAACAACATAATTGGGTAAATATCATCGACGACGTTGTAATAAAAAATTGCTAAATAATCGTGACATATATTTTATGCTTGGTTTTGTTTATTTGTGACGGCATATTATTGTTGATGATGATATATACAGACGACTTTGTCGTTTAAGAAAGATTTACCGTTAATATTATTGGTTATTGCGTTTGTATTTTAATTGAACACATGAGATTTCTTCACCAAACTTAAAACATAGATAAGTTTCAATAAATATATATATATATACTTGTTTTCAGCATAAATTAATAGTTCTTATTAACTTATTTATTCTTCAAACTCTCAACTTAAATATTCAATGTAATGGATTATACGATGTATGTTGTAAAAAAAATGAATTATTTTTATTCTTCAAAATAGTTTCCCTAAATTTATATTTCCTACCAATATTCCTTATTGTAAAATATATTATCTACTGGGAAATTTTCACAAATAAATGCGCCAAGTTCACTCTTACCTACTCCATTTCTTTAAAAGGTACATTTAAGTATTAAGAAACGACATAATTTTTCATAAATAAATGCACCCGAGTTTTGTCATTATACATCCATTTCTCGAACATGACCCCATTTTATGAACCGTCAAATGCAGATGAATTTCATTATTCATCAACTGACACGTACTCAACAACCAGATAACTACAATGAGGGTTCATCCCTTAATAAGGCGCCACACTTAACAAAACAAGCCAATTGACATTAATTAAGCGTGCCCCCTAATTAATCCCAAAAAGAAAACTTCCCTCCTTATTGATAATTCTACTATTGTCCACAAATCATGAGCTGTGAAATTAATGATACGATACCATTACCATATTAAGCAAATGAGAATATCTCATCATAAGAGCCTATAAATAAGAGCATACAACGTGCACTCTTAAACAATGAGAGCACATGGCAAGGAGGAAGGTGAAGCTGGCTTACATAGAGAACAAGTCGGCGTGGAAGGCATGCTTCAACAATAGGACAGAGGGCCTTCTGAACAAGGTGGATCAGTTGAGCACGCTGTGTGGTGTGGAAATTACCCAACTCATGCTCGAAGCACTCGTCTCCACCAATCCAAACGCCCTCCTTGCAGATCTCAATCTGCAGAGCCTCAAGGACTTGAACTCCACCATCAACCACAACCTTGTGAACATTGATGTAGTGCTTCAACAATAGGACAGAGGGCCTTCTGAACAAGGTGGATCAGATGAGCACGCTGTGTGGTGTGGAGGCGTGCGCGATCATTTACAGCCCCGAGCAAGACATAGAGCCAGAGGTGTACCCAAACTCGTACGAGGGTATAGACCGAGTGCTGAGCCGGTTCGAAGGGACGAGCAAAAACAAGAAGAACATTAAGATGATGAGCCAACGTGAGTTCTTAAGGCAGAGCATCATCAAGGCCAACCAGCAACTCGAGAGGCTGTGCCGAGAAAACCACGAGAAGGAAATTACCCAACTCATGCTCGAAGCACTCGTCTCCACCAATCCAAACGCCCTCCTTGCAGATCTCAATCTGCAGAGCCTCAAGGACTTGAACTCCACCATCAACCACAACCTTGTGAACATTGATGTAGTGTTCCAACATCTCAACAACCCTTGATTTATTCGCTTAGTCGTTTTTTGTTTTCTTTGATCGAGCACATGTTGGATTCTCTTTTGATGAATTTATATATTGATGTTCTATTCATAATAAAATTGTTTCTTCTTTTTGGCTAGCTCTATTCAAGTGCTGGTATTGCGTACCTATTTTATATGTCAAAGGTAACTGTTATTATTCTTGCGAAGACCGTTACGCGTGCTACAGATAATCATGTGTTGACTTTTTACCATAATTAAATGGCGCTATTATTATAAAAAAAAATGTTACTAGAGTTACGTTTTTCAACTGATGGACGAGTTAATTAATGTCGTTATGGTTTGCCAAAAAAATTTATTTTGCAGAGACAATACATTATATGTGAATTTGTTCTTAAATTTTTTTACGTGCCAAGCGTTTGTACCTACCAAAAAAATTAAAAAAAATACTAACGCTTATCAATACATGTAAGTCTTGCCAATATACAATTTAAAAAGGGACAATTATGACAGTAGCCCAATAACGTAAAGTTTTATTTTATTAAGAAATTAGCTCACCAGGTCGAAGTAAATTAATTAACTGGTTATGCTAATTTAATTTACTTCGGAAAATAGCCTACCAGATTGATGAAAATGAAATTAACCTAACCAGTTAATTAATTTACTTCGGTTTGGTGGATTATTCTTTAAATAAAATGAAATTTTGGCTAAACTCTTAAAAGAAATTAGAGAATTGACTAGTTGCAACAAATTCTTCATTTCAAAAAAGGTAAAATGTACGGATAGGTAAGCTTTATATTTTCTTTGAGATTTTTTCTAGTAAAAAGAAAGTTAATGCTCATCAAAATAAACATTTGAAGTACTATGCCCCGAATTTAGATTATCATCTATATGAAGATTTGATTCTTGCGAACTATGATATATATTATTTAAGTAGGTACACGAATTAAGATAAAATAATTAGGTACAATTACATAACAACTAATTTTTCACAAATTGATTTGAAAATAAATTAAAATTAGAAAGAAAGAAAAAAAAAACAACTATACGACAATATATAGAGAATCTCATTAAAAAATAACCAGTTGTATTTATACTTGGTGAGTATTTGAATTTTTTTTTATCAAATATACAAGAGAAATGATTTGTGGCACAACTCACGATCCACAACGATCCACTCAGAGGTTGACACGTGTCCACCAACTTCCACGTGTCAACGTCTGAGTGAATCGTTTGTGGATCGTGAGTTGTGCCAAATAGCTTTACTCAATATACAATTCTTCCCATATTTTCTTCAACAAGAGGACATCTACCAAGTAATGCAAACTACCTTTTGTCGAAAACATTAGAAAAACGACAGTCCCATGCGAAGCAAACTACAATCTTAATATAACGACAAAATCTCAAGAGCCTGAAGAGTAGAGAGATCGTTTGACCTCTTTTAAGTTATGTAAAGGTATCGTAAGTAATACCAATCAACTTTACGAGGAAGAACTTTTGAATTTACGTATAGCAACGCATTGACTTAGTTGTTTTCAGCTATTGATTAGCATTATCATCATCTTATTATATCGAACAATAACAGCTCACAAAAAGTAGCTTTTGAATTCACGTATAACAACAATCAAATGGATAATTATGTCACTAGTCAAACAATCCATCTTCTTTTTAAAAAGTAGAATTTCACTTTATTACAAAAAATAGTCCATCAACCTGCAACAAATTAAATTAATTAAGGCTAGTGGACTATTTTTTAATAAAATAAAATTTTGACTATAATATTAAAAATAGCCAATGGAATGGCTAGTTGCAAAAAAATTTCATGTAATTCAAATGTATATGTATTGCAAAATAGTTGTTTTCAATTATTAAATCAATTAGTGTGTCTAGTTTTTCATAATAATATCGACATTTAACATTTTATCAAAGACTTTTAATTATTAACGAGGAATAATCTTTGGATCCTATTATTGTTCTGTTAATTGTCAATTAATTTTTTTTTTATTGAAAATACAATAAATATACATGAAAGATTGTAACATTCATGTTTTTTTCCCTTTATTATTACTCAACTAACATAATAAATTTATATAGTTTTATCATTAAATGTATGTCATAGATAACTATGAATTTTTATAGGGAAGCAAATTTATTTAAATTTAAAATACATATTGAATTTATTAATTTTTAAAGAGTTATTTTCAATTCTATATGATTTAAAGAGTCATAATCAATTTTATTCAATAAACGTATAGTATCTAGTTTTACCTCATTATAATCAAATTTATAAGTAACTAAACCACTAAAATTGGGAGATTCGCTAAGCAACCAATCTTTTGTAAATTTTAAATAAATAATTATTATGGTCATGTGACATTGTTTGGACATTTCTAACATTTTATTTACACCATTGGAGTCTGATGGTTTCTTCATTATTATTAATGATTATTTATCATTATTAACGTCTTTTTGGCTTTGTTAATAAAATTTTGTGGCTAGTTACTTAAAATTTACCAAAGATTGGTTATATGGTAAAACTTGAGTTTTCATATGGTTATATATATAGAGAGCTCAATTTTAACTTTAGTAAAATAATGTATGACTCACATATAGTGCAATATCCCGCATTCTATAACTCCGCGTGAGTGGAATGTTATCCTCTCGTTAAAAGTCTCAAATATCACGAGATTTTCGTAAATTCTGGAAATATTTCACAAATACCGAGCATCAACAGCATAATTAATTTTGTATCTTTTCAAATACCTTAAATATCACAATTTTTCTTCACATACCACAAATTTTTTTTTTTTTTATTATTATATAATATATTACATTTTTACCATGACAACGTAGTACGCTATAACACCCGTGATATATTTTGGCAGTGTGCGAGTTATAAATTATAATCACAAAATGTGGTGCGGTAAAACACTCCATCAAAGTTTAAGTTGTCTTTGGAGCAACAGTCGACACACGCTTGGCACATGCCGTAACAAATTCATTCAAGAATAAGCTAACCTCAGAGAACAAAAGCGAAAACTAAAATAATATAAAAATATAAATAAATAAGTTATTTCTAACGGTTTAGTATGGGTGACAAGACCTCTTGTTTGTGTTGAGATCTGTGATGCCCCAAAATAAAGGGTCATCATAAAAATGAAATAAAAGACCCAAGAAGAGAAATAATACTAGACAACAAAATAAAAGACACCATGTCAGACCTCGTTGAAAAAGTCAACAAAAGTTTTCGCCCATGGGATTTAAACACGTCAACAAAAATTCCAAAGACCAGTCAACAAACCACATTTTAGTGTAGCACCATTTATGTATAATAAAAGACATCACGTCAGACCTCGTTGGAAAAGTCAACAAAAGTTTTCGCCCATGCGATTTAAATACGTCAACAAAATAAAATTCCAAAGACCAGTCAACAAACCACATTTTAGTGTAGCACCATTTATGTATAATAAAAGACACCACGTCAGACCTCGTTGGAAAAGTCAACAAAAGTTTTCGCCCATGGGATTTAAACACATCAACAAAATAAAATTCCAAAGACCAGTCAACAAACCACATTTTAGTGTAGCACCATTTATGTATAATAGCGACAACTATCATTGACTCATCTCAGTAAAGTATTACAGTCAATAATAAATAATAATAATAATAATAAATACCTTACAAAAAGGTGTAGTTAGGATGCCAAAACATTTATACAATCAGATCTTTTATCTTCAAACACCTGGAGGGGAATTAAAAGAAAAAAAAAGTGAGCTTCCACGTGCTCAGCAGGAGAACCATTACCCAACCCAAGGTTTTATTCATTTTAATACATATCATGCTATATTATTTATCAAAAACCATATTTACCAACTTTACATTATTAATCGGTTATTAAAAGCAAAACTTATTAAAACTCAAAATTATACGTTATAACGAAACCTCTGACATGAAGCCAAGAGTAGCCAATTGGACTGTAAGGTGCCAGGTGGACGCCGTCACCTGCAACCGATGCCAGATCCAAAGTAACTGAGCGAGGTGGACCCAACGACCAGTAGCCCCGAGTCTCGCCCCGCTGCGCAGCAAAGGGAAGCAGAATGCGCCATCGCTCCCTCCAATCAACCTTTTTTGGACAATAATGTCCACGGACGGAGGCGCATCGTCCGATAACGAATACTTTGATTCCAAATTAATTTGTATAATCATACTAGGTTATAATTTGGAAAACTCTAACTCGTCGTGGAAACAGAACGAGTCTAAAAGGTTTAGTGTTCACTTAGTCCAATCTACCTATTACTAAGCATTTTAAATTCATGAACTCTCACAAAGGACGAGTAAAGGAACCTCTACCTATTTGGATCTCAAACGGGACTCAACGGAACTCATGTAACATCACCTCGAAGTGGTGTCATCGACGTACTATTGAATTTGAGATAGCTTGTGAATTTGGTCGAATGAAAGGCACGATCGTGATCTGAATGTCGAAACAACTGTGGGATGGTCTCGGCTTGAGTTTCTGACACCAGAGTTCTAGCGACAACGGCAGTCCGACAGCGGCGAATTTTTTCGGCGATCAGAAAAATCAGCCATTAGTCCTACCTTATACTTTTCCACCTTCTAAATACCACGACAAAGTCAATTTCATCAAAATTACAACACATCAACATAGATCTAGCCCATTCTTTTCCATAACTTACCTCAAGCAACAAGAAGCATCTCCGGCCCCTGATCGGATAAATTACTTGGGGGCTTTGGTTACTCACATTGTAGACTTCAGTTTTTGGCCGGCGGTGAAGACCACCTCCCTACGGTGATCGGAAAACTCAACATTAAGGCGGGGTTCTTTTCTGGCGAACTTTCATAGCAGCATAAAAAATTTTAAGCACGCATAATGGATGTTTTCTTGAAGCTCTCTTCGACAAGAATTCATAGCATTTGGAATCACTCAATTTAGAGTTGATATGATGAAGATATGGTCATTTGAAATTTTGAGAAATAAAAGAAATGAAGGTTGTGTTTGGTAGTTAACTCAAACTGTTTTTTGTTTTCTAATTTTTGTAGTTGTACTGAAAAACTGTTTTGTAGTTGTTTTCAAAAAGCTGTTTGGTACAGTTTTCATTTTTGTTTTTGATAAATTGAAAAAACTGGAAAAAATGTTTGGTACAGTTTTCACTTTTTTTTTTTGAAAAAATGAAAAGTGAAAACTGTTTGGTACATGGAAACAATTTCTTAACTCAAATTTTTTTTTTAAACATAAATTTAACTACACAAAATATAAATATGACATTATTGTTTAGATTGAATACAAATTTTTTTTTGTCATCATAAATATGAAATCATTCTGCATAATCATCCTACATAGCTTGAGCAATAAAATCTCTAAACTCGGAATGTGCACGTCGAGCTTGTGTAGTTGCGCTTGTGTACAACGGTCCACCAACTTCTGACGCACCTTGACCTCCGACTCCTTCAGAACTTTGGCCTTCAATATCCTCCGGAGGAATATCTTGATTCCATGTTGTAAACAAAGGGTCTTCGTTTGTGTACATTTTTATTAAATTATGCAATACAAAGCATGCCATAATTATACGAACTTGTTTTTCTAACGGATAACGTGACATATGGTTTAAAATTGGGAACCGAGCTTTGACGATGCCAAAACATCTCTCTATCACGTTGCGTAACGACGAGTACCTGTAATTAAAAAGTTCTTCTCGTCTACGCATTTGCCTATTTTGTCTGAACTCGGATAGGTGATAACGTACGGTGCGATACGGTGCCAAAAAACCTGGCTCATTAGGATATCCACTATCCACTACGTAGTACTGTCCTGCTTGTGGTATTAAAAAAGTTGTATTGTCAGACAGTAATACCTCACGTAATATTCGTGAATCTGACGCTGAACCTTCCCATCCGGCATGGACGTACGTAAATCGCATGTCAAATGTACAAGCGGCCATGACATTCGTCGTACATGTTCCTTTCCGTCCTCGATAATTGGGTTGTTGCGTAGTAGGGACGATGACACCAATATGAGTACCGTCAATAGCGCCGATGCAATCCTTTCAAAGAGAACAAAACTTAGTTTGATAATTAATATAACTTACGTTAGAGATAAAATAAATCTATTAAACTTACTTTAAACCATGGCCAATATTTTGGGTTGTTGGCAATCTCCGGGGGTGTGGTTGTATAACCGGGATGCTTTATGATGTCGGGTGCCAACTGAGTTATCGCATCAAGGACATTTCCAAAATGTCTGCTAACGGTCTCACCAGAGTGATTAAATCGATCTTGAATGGCTCTATTCCGGTCCGAATGTGCGAGAACTTTCATGAACATCATGAAAGACTCTTCTGGTGATATGTGACCGGACGGCAGCAAATGCCGAATCAGTCCAACGATTTCTATGAATGGCTCCTTGTACATGCGACACATCTCAAACAAGGGCTCTCTGTTGGGATTATTTAACATAGCATACACGTACTGACTTCCACTTTCCGTAGTCGTTCGCCGGGGTAGGCGTTCAATTCGTTGTGATTCTTCGGCATCTCGTTGTAGCCTTGTTCGATCACGCCGCCGTCTATGACGACGAAGCATGGCCTCTACCACATTCACTTCGTCGTCACCACTTGAACCCATGGTCTTAGACTACCCAAACAAGACAAAGATTAGTACAAACAAGACTACTAAATAACAAAGAACACTACTAAATATATAAAACTCAAATCCAAACTCACATCCAAATAAACCTCAAATCCAAATAAACCTCACTAGCAAATAAAACTAAAAGCAAATAAACCTCAATCTAAATAAAACTAAAAGCAAATAAACCTCAAATCCAAATAAACCTCACTAGCAAATAAAACTAAAAGCAAATAACACTCAAACTCAATCCAAATAAAACTCATTCCACATAAAAGTCAATCCACATAAAACTCAATCCACATAAACTCAATCCAAATAAAAAAAACAAATCCGAAATAAAACTTAATCCAAATAAAAAACAAATTCGAAATAAATCCAAATAAAAAACAATTCCGAAATAAAACTAAAAGCAAATAAAACGCAAATCCGAAATAAACCAAATAAGATCTCAATCAGAAATCAAACTAAAAATCATAATTTAAGCCTTGCACAAACGGTAACGTCGAGTCGTCCGGGATTGACATGAAAACAATGCGCAAGTCCTTCTTATTCACAAGATCCATCATGAATCCGATGTATTGTCTCAGCGAAAGCGACTCTCGATGACTTGTAACCTTAGCCACACACTGTTTCAGAAGCACCTCGTCTTTAGTCATCGAGTCCTCCTGACTAGATATTCTCCGTGCTTCTTTTTCTTCCAAAAAAGAAAGCAACCGATCACTTGTGTAGCGCTCAGTTTCATTTTGGGATTCAATTACTTCTTGCCACATGCTTTTACTGCTACTCGAGGATTTCCTCTTGCGTGCAGTAGATTTTTTCCCCGTTTGTTTCTCGACCTCCCGGGCTTCATCAGATGAGTCCCCTCCCTCTTCCGCATCAGGCGCACTTCCTGCAGCCGATACACACGGGACCTTTTCCCGAGCGTTTGTTGCAGCTTTGCCGATGGCGGCTACCTCGGCTGGTCCCATCGCTAATCCACCGGTTGCCGACTTACCAGCGAATATTTCCTTTAGTTTATCGTAGTGCGCCAATCCCTTTCTCTTGAACCATTTTTACTCGGGATATTTCTACACAAAACAAAGGATTAACCGGTATAATATCAAATCAGTTCACATAATTAATATAAGACAATATTAATAACAATAAAACACACAGATGTGAGAATGTGTGCAAGTTCAATGGAGTTATTTCCAGATTGAGAATGTGCAAGTTTAATGTGTGCAAGTTTAATAACAATAAAACACACAGATCACAAGTTCATGTGAGAATGTGCAAGTTATTTCCAGGAAAATTCTACAATATTAGGAAATGACTATTTGTTCATGAAATTCTGATTAGTTGCAATGGCAAGATGTCGCACACAATGTGTTGACAATGTGTCCGACAACTTGCTTGAACACAGATATGGATAAACAACAAAAAGTGCAGTAAACAAAGTACACAGGATATGGTTACCCAGTTCGGTGAAACACACCTACATCTGGGGGCACGCTGCCAGTGGAAAGGATTTTCACTATCTTGTAGTCAATAGTACACACAAGGTTTTATCTGATTACAATCAACAAATCAATAAAACCTAGAGACTATTACTACCAGTGATCACCTAGACAGGGACTCCCCCTGAATTTGAGCTCCGTCTCAATTCCACTCTTCGAGCAACCTCCTGGCTCGGATGACCTTCAGTCTTCAGTTGTACGTGAACCTTCAATCACGAAAAGCACAAGAACCCAACTCTCACATACACTCAATCTGTGGAATAGTGTTTGAGAGAATACACCACTTAAAACCAAAACACACAGCCTCCCAGTCCGCCGGTCTTGCACGTCTAAGAGCTCTGAGTGTTTGATCAAAAGTGTCGACGCTGCTAAGGGAGAGCACATGGCTTTTATAGCAGCTGGACAATCCTGGAAGATATCTCGGGTTTCCTTACCCGGCCTCATGCGAATATCACAAAGTAAAGACTCCATCAAAGTGAATATTCGTGCAATGAAGATAGCAGCGGAGGATATCTTGCAATGAAGGCTCCAGCGAGGCAGATATCTTGTAATGAAGACAGCAGCGAGGCAATAACTCTGCAATAAGTCGCCAGCGAAGCAAACTGACGAAACTGGAAACTTGCCTGAAATACTGTCTGCACACATGAGGAAAGATGTCAATCCAGAACACCCGACATCTTTCCATACCACTTGCACTAAAAAATAAAGCCAACAAAACAACGTAACAACAATCTCCCCCTTTGGCTATTTTTTAGGCAAGCACTTCCAGGACCAGTTCTCATACAAAACCAGAAAGAGAGTCAAAATAAATGACCTCATGACGCCTCTCCCCCTGATTGCCTCAAAAAGATACCAAAGGCAAGGATCGACCAACACAGAGGGAGGAACAAAAAGCCTGAAAAGGGAATGAGAACTAGGAAAACAGCATATCATTCAGCAGAAAATGTACGATAGAGTTGTCTTACAAACCATCCAAAACAAACCATATCAGTCTGAAACACAGAAGCATGCCAAGAAACCAACATAAAGGTGTCTAAAAAGAGGTTAGATGTTACAGACCAAAAAAAAACATTAACCAGAGGGATTAGAGACATCGTTGGCAAGAGAACTTTGAGAGTCGCTGCTGACAGCATCTTCTGAGTCTTGTTCATCAGGACACGTAGAGGGACTTGGTTGAGAAGTGGAAGCACCATCCATGGCAGAAGGGAGAGTCATGACAGAGATAAGACGCTCTCACGCAGTCTTTCTTCGAGAAGAGATAGCAATGACTTCCTTAAGAGCAGCAACTTCTTCCAACAAACCCTTGAGAATATCGCTCTTGGCATTTTCTGACAGGGGAGCCACTTTGATGGTACCACCAACCGGGACAGATGTTGCGACAGAAGGCATGACAAGGTCCCTGGCATGTTTCCCTTCAAACAACTTATGACTGAAAGAGAGTTCACTGGGAGGTTTACCTGCAACATCGTCAGCCCTGAGCAGATCCTTCTTCTGAGCAACCAGCAAGCCAGACAGGAGCGAAGGGAAGCCAATAGGAAGCTTTACTGCATAGGACTTAGCATGCTTCGCCAGGTGGCTGAAAAAAAACTCCCCAAAGTCGAAGGACGCCCGAGTACCAATCTGGTAAATGAGGCATGCCAGGTCGGAGTTGATACTGGAGCCGTGAGAGGAAGGGGCCCAATTTGCAATCCCAATTCTGTACAGAACAGAATACTTCGCCGAGAGATCTGAGGAAGGCAGGGAACCCTTGGTGGGCCAAGTCTTCTTATCATCGTTAGTGAGCTCTTTGGCAACCTCATCCAAGGAAGGAAGCCGATCAGCAGTGACAATTTTTCCTCTACCCAGAAACTCGTTGATGGCAGTGGATGATATGTCAAAGCAATGGCCACGAACATAGACTTTCCCAAACTCAGGGTGATGAGGCTGATCAATCTCAGAGGACAGATTCACAATGCACTCTTTCACCAGTCTGGGATAATAAGGACCGATCCCAGAGACAGTTTTCCCAAGTTGAGCGTCGGACAAGAGTTCCATGATCACATCAATCTTCAGGGCCTCCTTAGACAATTCTTTTTCCGGAAAAATAGATCTGTGATAGACATACCTCCATTTTCTGACACGATCTTCCTCATGGAAGGAGACATTGTCCAGAGGAGCGGCGGGGACATCCTTGGGAAGCTTTTGGCCTCCGACAGATTTCCTGGAGATGAGAGACACCCCTTCAGGACGGGCAACATCTTCTTCCTCTTCCAAATCTTTCAGGACATCTGGAATTATCTCTTCAACAGACTTTCCCTTCAGCCTTTTCTTGTTCAAGCCCATCTTCACCGGTTTCTTCATCTTCTTTTTAGCCGGGATGGTAGTGGGAGCAGCTTCTTCCACCAGCTTTCTTTTCTTCTTTTTCTTCTCTGAGAGAAGAGTGGCTAGACACACATCGTCATCTTTCTGAATTTTCTTTTTCAGAGAAGCAAGGATATCCTCTCCAACATCCTGGACAGGGTCGGACGTTCTTTCTTGCCTCTGAGAAGATGTAGGCACATCTTGCGAAACATCTTTACTTAAGCCTAACATGCCCCCAATGGCATCTTCAGGAGTAGGCTCTTGAGGCAGCGAAACCCTATCAACAGGAGAGGCAGAGACAGTAGGATTACCTAGCACAACCTTGTGAGGGCTTTCGACGGGGGAAACACCGGATGGGGTTTCTTCTTCAGGATCATCAACACTTCTTCTTTCTTCCTCAGGCGAGCTGCTGGAACTAGCTTCTCCTGTGATGTCAGTGATGGAGAGAGCAGCTTTCTTCAGAATTGTGCGTCTGGCGGCAGATAGAGATGGATTCTCAGGTGGGACTGATGACCCAGCGATCGCACCTCCGGCCTGACCATCGGCGCGAATGCTGGGTTTCAGACCACAAACCCTAACTCCATGCATGTTGCTCTCAGCACTGGGCTTTCTTGTCCCGACATTTTTCTTCCTCATTGTGGCTTTGACTTTTCCAGAAGGATTAAAGGTACTGATCCCGCTTCTTGTACCCACCATTTTGGAAAAAGAAATAAGGAAACTGCCACAAGGATAACTGTCAAAATGGGTAAGAAAGCAGATTTGGGAAACAAATCTTAAGAGCGAAGAAGTATAAGAAATTTCGAAATTCAAACAGGAAATAACTTCCCCTTCTTTCTCGGAAGAGTAACCGTCTGCATGAGTGAGAGCATGGCAAGAAAAACGACGTCGCAACTTCAAGTGGGCCTTGAACGTTCCTAGGCCCTGAGAGACAACACTTGGCATTTTAGCCCGGCAAATCAGTCGAATGGGCCAACCAGAAACATGGGCCCATGAGAGAAATAACACACCTGTAACACGAACAAGAGTCAGCGAAGGATTAGCGCAGAAGTTAAGACCAAAAAATCATTCGATAAACAATAATTGCTATTGATCAATAACACATAACCCAAGAGAAGATCTGAGATTTTCAAACCGGTTAGCATCCAAAGCCTTGGTGAAAATGTCTGCAAGTTGTTTCTCGGTGTGAATGTATTCGAGTTTGATCTTCTTTTCTTCCACAAGATCTCGAATAAAATGATGTCTGATCTCAATATGCTTGGTCTTACTGTGTTGAACAGGATTCTTTGAGATGTTGATGGCGCTAATGTTGTCGCAGAATAATGTCATGACATCTTGTCCAACATCATACTCAGCGAGCATCTGCTTCATCCAGAGAAGCTGAGTGCAACTACTCCCAGCAGCGATGTATTCAGCCTCAGCTGTGGACAAGGAAACACAGTTTTGCTTCTTGCTGAACCAAGAGATGAGATTGTTTCCAAGGTAGAAACATCCACCAGAAGTACTTTTTCTATCAACCGTGCTACCTGCCCAGTCAGCATCACAGTATCCCACAAGCGTAGAAGAAGTATCATAGGTATATAGTAAACCGAAATCAGCAGTACCTGAGATGTACCTTATGATTCGCTTAGCTTGAGCCAGATGGCTAGTTTGGGATTGGCTTGATAGCGCGCACAAACACCTACTGAGTAGGCTATGTCTGGTCGGCTGGCAGTGAGATAAAGAAGACTGCCAATGATGCTCCTGTAGAGACTTTGATCAACAGATTCTCCATGCTCATCCTTAGTGAGTTTGATGTGAGTAGCGGCCGGGGTCCGCTTGTGAGAGGATTTCTCCAGGCCAAACTTTTTCACCAAGTTTTTGGCATACTTACTTTGGGAAAGGAAGATACCATCATTCATTTGTTTGATCTGAAAGCCCAGAAAGTAGTTTAACTCGCCGACCATACTCATCTCAAATTCTGACTTCATTTGTCGAACAAAAAGATCCACCATCTTGCTTGACATTCCTCCAAAGACGATGTCGTCAACATAAATCTGAGCTATCATGAGATTGCCATTCTCCTTTTTCACGAACAAAGTCTTGTCAACGTCACCTCGAGTATACCCATTCTGCACAAGAAATTGGGTCAGTCTTTCATACCATGCACGAGGGGCCTGCTTAAGGCCGTAGAGAGCTTTTCTGAGTTTGTAGACATGTTGTGGAGAGCTGGGATCTGTAAACCCTTTTGGTTGAGCTACATAAACTTCCTCATTCAGGTACCCATTGAGGAAAGCACTCTTATCATCCATCTGATAGAGCTTGAATTGCAGGTGACACGAAATGCCAAGCAAAAGTCTAATAGCTTCTAGTCTCGCAACAGGGGCAAAGGTTTCATCAAAATCAACGCCTTCCACCTGTGAATAGCACTGCGCCACAAGTCTAGCTTTGTTCCGAGTTATATTACCATGTTCATCAGATTTATTCTTAAAAATCCATTTAGTCCCAATGAAATTTACATTGTCAGGCTTAGGGACCAGCTCCCAGACTTGGTTTCTTTCAAACTGAACCAGTTCTTCTTGCATAGCATTAACCCAGTATTCATCATCAATAGCCTCGTTAACATTTTTTGGTTCAATCTTAGAGACAAAGCAGAGATTACCAATCATTTCCCGGTAGTTAACAGGAGGTTTTGGACGAGTCTTTATTCCTTCACTGATTTCGCCAATCACCTCATGAGCAGGATGATTTTTCTGAATTCTTCGAGAGGGGACTCTCTGTTCTGTCTCAGGAGGGGAGCCTTCATCTGGAACAATGTCGCTAACTTTGTCATCAGCATCAGTCCTGACATTTGGATTTCCAGTGGAGATGTCGTCCAAGGGGTTATCAGCATTTGTCCTGACATCTGGGTTACTGGGAAAAACTTCATCCTCATCATTAGAACTGTTAGTAGCATCATGATCATCATCATTTATCACCACATTTATCGATTCCATTATAGTCTTAGTGCGTTTGTTAAAAACACGGTATGCACGACTATTTCTAGAGTATCCAAGAAATATACCTTCATCACTTTTCGGGTCAAATTTACGCCGTGGATCCCTGTCAGCAAGAATATAACACACCGAACCAAAGACATGGAAGTATTTCACATTTGGCTTTCTCCCCCTCCATATTTCATAATGAGTGCTGGAAGTACCTGGACGAATAGTAACTCTATTGTGAATATGGCAGGCAGTATTGAGAGCTTCAGCCCAGAAATGTGGTGGAATATTCTTGGCCAACATCATTACTCTAGCCATCTCCTGAAGAGTTCGATTTTTCCTTTCAACAATTCCATTTTGTTGAGGTGCGATAGGAGCTGAGAACTCATGTGCTATCCCTTCATCAGTACAAAACTTAGCAAAGCTCATGTTCTCAAATTCTCTCCCATGATCACTCCGAATTCTGATCACTTTGCCTATGCTCTCTCATTTTTCTCTCTGAACCTTCTTACAAAGAGCTTCAAAAACAGCAAAAGTGTCAGATTTTTCACGAATAAAATCAACCCAAGTGTACCTGGAGTAGTCATCCACACAGACGAACACATATCTCTTCCATCCAAGGCTCTCGACCTGCATCGGTCCCATCAGGTCCATGTGGAGAAGTTCCAGAACCCGAGATGTGGTAAGATGTTGCACCATCTTGTGGGACTTCTTGACCTGTTTCCCAATCTGGCACTCACCACAAATTTTACCTTCGACAATCTTCAGGTTTGGGACACCGATGATAGCATTCTCAGAGACAATTTTCTGCATACTTCTGAGATTTAGATGACCAAGCTTTTGATGCCACAGCTTGGTTTCATCAACTTTGGTCAAGAGACAATTGCTGGTTGGTACGGGGTTCCACATATAGCAGTTGTCACGAGATCTGTTTCCTCGCATAAGTTCATCCTGATCTTCATTAATCACCACACACTTATCACGAGTAAAGTTGACATGCAAATTCAGATCACAAAGTTGACTAATACTAATAAGATTAGCAGTGAGTCCTTCTACCAACAAAGCCTCAGTCAAACAAGACATACCAGGATAGTTTAATTGACCTTTACCCACAATTTTGGCTTTGACTCAATCTCCAAAGGTAACATGGCAGTTGGAGTAAGGTTTTACGTTGGTCAGGAAGGTGTGATCCCCAGTCATGTGACGAGAACAGCCACTGTCGAAGTACCAGTCATTCCCGGTGGAAGCACTCAGAGAGGTGTAGGCAATATTGGCACGATAAGAGGTATTTTTCACTCTCCATTCCAGCCGAGTAGCAGGTTGTTGATGAGAAGAGACATTTCTGTGGATGGACCTGTGCTGACGGACATTTCTCCCATACAAACGATAGCAGAAAGGACGGATATGTCCCTTTCTTCCACAATAATGGCATACCCAGCGAGGTCTGTTGACAGGAGACCTGTTTGGTCCAGATTGATGATATCGAGAAATGTCATGAGATTTGTTGTTACCAGATGGTTGAGGCAAGTTTCGTGACATCTGGCTAGTCTGCTTTTGAGGAACGAATGTAGTCTGGGATGATGAAGCTCCATGGGTATATCCAAGTCCCTTCATGCTCTTCGCGGGTTTGCCGATGGTGAGGATTTTGTCAAGACTGTCAGTCCCAGAATTCGGCATTCTAACAGTTTTAGTCATGTGCTCGAGTTCGCCATTCAGACGACTGACTTCCTTCTTTAGATCCACAATAGTCTCCAGAAGCCTTGCCTTATCTTCAGTCAGGGTAAGGATGAGAGCACTCTGTTTGTCTAGAATCTGGGATTCCTCAACCCATTTGGTATGAAGGGTATTGTAGGCTTCATTCATAGCATCGTCAGATAGTTCATCATCAAGAACATATTTCTGAGAGCATTCACCAAATTCATTAGTAGACTCATGAGTATGAACAGCAGTAAAGGCTACAAAATTACTTATCTGATCTGAGTCGCTCTCTTCATCTTCTTCATCCGAAAGAGTAGCGTTGTATCCCTTTTTCTGTTTCTTGAGGAAGTTGGGACACTCCTTCTGACTATGTCCAAATCCTTCACACTCGTGGCACTGAATGCCTTTACCTTTCCCGGATCGTTCACCACTTTTACTATTCCTGTGAGGATAAGTATTTTTCTGGAAACGTTGTTGGAAGTTGTCCTCGACATCTTGTGAGACATTTTTCCCATTCATCTGATTGAGTCTTTTCATGACCCTGCCATAGTTTTTTGCAAGCATAGCAATAGTATCATCAATATCATTGTTAGAGTCTGGATATACCTGATCCCTTGGTTCATGAACAGAACTTTTGAGGGCCATCCCTCTTTGTTTCTTTTCCACCTTAGGAAGAGAGAGTTCAAATGTCATGAGAGATCCCATTAGCTCGTCGAATTTCAACGTCTTTAGGTCATGAACTTCCTCAATGGCCGTGATTTTCATCTTGAATCTAGAGCTCAAAGCTCTCAGGGTTTTTCGAACAAGATCTTCATCTGTCATGGGTTTTCCGAGAGAATATGATTCATTGGCGAGATCACGAATGTGAACGTTGAACTCAGCGACAGTTTCGTCCTCGAGCATCGTGAGGGCTTCAAAATTGGTTGTGAGGTACTGAAGTTTTTGTTCCCGGACCTTTGTAGTTCCCTCATAGGTAACAGCAAGGATTTCCCAGGCCTCTTTGGCAGTAGTGCAAGTATTTATCAACCTGAAAACATCTTTATCAACACCATTAAATATAGCATTGAGAGCACGGGAGTTACCAAGGGCCGCCTCATCCTCAGTGGGGGTCCAGTCTTTTTCCGGCTTGGTTCCAGTACGGGCTCCTTTGTCATCAGTAGTCACAGGAGCTTCCCACCCATGTATCACAGCTTTCCATGTTCGACTATCCAGGGACCTCAAGAAAGCGGTCATGCGTGCCTTCCAATATCCATAGTTGGTTCCGTCGAGTACTGGAGGGCGATTGACAGAACCTCCTTCTCGGGAACTATCCATAATAGGCAATCAGAAAGAAAATACAGGAAACCACCTAAGAGATCAAGGTGCCTGCTCTGATACCAATTGAAATTCTGATTAGTTGCAATGGCAAGATGTCGCACACAATGTGTTGACAATGTGTCCGACAACTTGCTTGAACACAGATATGGATAAACAACAAAAAGTGCAGTAAACAAAGTACACAGGATATGGTTACCCAGTTCGGTGAAACACACCTACATCTGGGGGCACGCTGCCAGTGGAAAGGATTTTCACTATCTTGTAGTCAATAGTACACACAAGGTTATATCTGATTACAATCAACAAATCAATAAAACCTAGAGACTATTACTACCAGTGATCACATAGACAGGGACTCCCCCTGAATTTGAGCTCCGTCTCAATTCCACTCTTCGAGCAACCTCCTGGCTCGGATGACCTTCAGTCTTCAGTTGTACGTGAACCTTCAATCACGAAAAGCACAAGAACCCAACTCTCACATACACTCAATCTGTGGAATAGTGTTTGAGAGAATACACCACTTAAAACCAAAACACACAGCCTCCCAGTCCGCCGGTCTTGCACGTCTAAGAGCTCTGAGTGTTTGATCAAAAGTGTCGACGCTGCTAAGGGAGAGCACATGGCTTTTATAGCAGCTGGACTAGGAATGGCAGTATTACCCGAGACCCGTCAACCCGCCCGTTACCCGGTCAAAACGGGTCGGGTAATACCCGTTCTTAACGGGTTAACGGGCTACCGGGTAATACCCGTTAAGACTTTAACGGGTACGGGTACGGGTACGGTAAGTGTTTACCCGACCCGTTAGCCCGTTAACCCGCCCGTTAGAAAAAGTATATATATACGGACTTAAGTTTTAACCTAGTTTTAAACACAACTTTTTCTTCACTGAGCAGCAGCCAAACCCACGTTTTTTACTTTTGGATTATTATTTGTATGACATTTATTTTTCCTATTTTAAACACAATTTTTTTTTTCTTTCCTAACGGGCTAACGGGCTAACGGGTTCAAGATTTGTCACCCGAAACCCGGCGGGTGTACCCGTTACCCGCCCGTTAGAATCTAACGGGTTAACGGGTACGGGTTAACGGGTTTTTTTCCTGGCGGGTACGGGTCCGGTATTGTTGTACCCGGTTATACCCGTACCCGTTGCCATTCCTAAGCTGGACAATCCTGGAAGATATCTCGGGTTTCCTTACCCGGCCTCATGCGAATATCACAAAGTAAAGACTCCATCAAAGTGAATATTCGTGCAATGAAGATAGCAGCGGAGGATATCTTGCAATGAAGGCTCCAGCGAGGCAGATATCTTGTAATGAAGACAGCAGCGAGGCAATAACTCTGCAATAAGTCGCCAGCGAAGCAAACTGACGAAACTGGAAACTTGCCTGAAATACTGTCTGCACACATGAGGAAAGATGTCAATCCAGAACACCCGACATCTTTCCATACCACTTGCACTAAAAAATAAAGCCAACAAAACAACGTAACACACAAACTCATACAAGGTCACAAAACTTATACAATATCCACTTATACACTTCCCTGCTCAAGTTTTTTTTTATACAACTTCATGCGACACTACTTGCTACTTTTATGCGTTTAGCTATTTTATACAAAGCCTGTCAATTTTTTTCTTTTAATTTCACTCATGGATTACATTTATAGGTTAATGATCGAAGGTCTATAAATTTATTTAATTCACAAAAAACTCTACAAATTGTCTGATAACATAAACAATGCAAATATGCAATCTTATCGACAAGCTTTGCTGGATTGGGCCTATAATCCATCATTTTTATTTGGACTCTCTATTAACGCAAGTACATATGTTATCTGTGCAAACGTTCACAGCCACTACATTCACACGACATTCACACGACAAAATTCCTCTCAACCATTCCCACGACATCACAAAATAGAATTAAAAAGGAAAACATATCCGGGATTGACAAAAATAGCAACTATATCGACAATTATTCACAGCCACTACACAATTATTCACAGCCAGTACATTTTAAAACAGAATACAAAAAAAAAAAAAAAGCAACATACCTTTATATACGTCTCCCAAACTTCGTCATCGGCAGTCACTGTATTTGTGACCGTATCCCATCCAAAACCAGTGGCTTCCGTAAGTCCTTGGAAGATCTTGGTATGAGTTTTAAGTCGGTGCCACTTTTTCTTCAGTTTATCCACCTTATACGCCTTACCGAACTTACCCACCATTTCCAACTCAAATTTCATCCAACAGCGTTTGTCAAATTGAGCTGGTCACATACGGCCTTGGACTTCTTCATGACAAAGGTCAATGAACTTAGCCAAAGCCTCGTCCGGCCAATGAGCACCGTCATCCATTTTTCAAAACGCTGAACCATAATTGATATGTGATGAAATGAAAACAATGCAGTTTTGCAGGGCATACCACTTTGATTAAAAACATTTTTAGTACATTCCATAATCAGTATGAATTTAGTATTCATCATGTATTGACAAATGAACATGTATTCAGCAAATCAAATGAACATGTCGTGCAGTGTAAACAGAAAACAAGTATTGACCATATCAGTATGAACAAATCAGTGTATCACATTCAGAACAAATAAACTTATATCAGTTCAACCCTGCAAATAAACTCAACAAAACCATATCACGTTCAGAACATCACAAATCTCATGTCCAAAGTCTCAAATCCCGCAACCAAAATTCGCACACCAAATGTGAAACCCAAAAAAAAAAAAAAAAAAAATTAATGATTTGAAATTTTCTTTTTTTTCAGTTTAGTTTTGAAAATTTAATTTGAGAGATGTACAATGCATTAGAATTTTCTTTAATTTTCTTTTACTTAGAAAGTTAAATCCAAAGCAACTTATTTGGATGTTATGCATGTATATTTATATGTATATATATTTGGTACATAGCTACATATAAATATATAATTAGTGGTAAGTTGGTATTTTGGGAATATGTATATGATATAGATTATTTATGTATAATATAACGTATATAAAAGTTGTTAGTTATTCGCTCAAGTATAAGCTTATTGGTTTTGATTACTTTCCTTCATCAGGAAATAATATATGTGATACTTTTGTAATTTAATATAATATTTTATATTTGTAGCTTGTATAACATGTTAATTATGTAAGTATGTGTACGCATGTATTTACACAAATATGTTATGTGTGTTAGTTATAATATATATAAATATGTTAGTTATGTAAGCTCCTATAAATGTGTACGCAGGTATATATATAAATATGTTATGTAAGTCATGTGTCAATCTGTTAATGTTTTTAGAGTTTTTCTTTTTCTATCGGCCCAATTAATTAAAAGAGGCTTAGGTTTAAAAAAAAAATACATATATATATATATAAAGCTTATTAGGGTATCGCGTTGTGTTGTTCTTATTTTTTTTTCCTGCGCCATCAGTCTCCCTCTTCTTCTCTCTACTGCTCTCTCTATCTCTATCCCTCATTCTTTTCCAAAAATAAAAATAAGAACCCTAATCACCAAATAGTCACCTTAATCCCTAGGTTTTGGTTCAAGAAGCGTTAGTGAGTTTTTTCCAATCTCTTTTAAGGTATTTTTTTTTTCTTTATGCTCAGTTCATACTGTTCCTTAATTTTTTTTTTATGCTTTTATCTCGTTTTTCATAAGAAAGATTAGGTTTAATATTTCCTGTTTAGAAATCAGTTTTAAGCAGTGTCAAAATCGCACGTTTTAAAATAGCAAAAAACGGTTTTTGAATCTAATTTTTTTACAGATTATACTTTCACATGTTATTTAATTGTGGTTTAAATTTCAGAATTTTTCGAGTTCTCATTATTATTTTATGAATTAATTACGATCAGTGCGCAGATTAGTTTTTACCCTGATCTTTTTACAACAAAACGTCTTGTTTATATATCTACAAAATTCTTTTTGAGCTAATTTTTATACACGACCTAGTTCTATATGTTTATGATATCTACTCCAAATTTTAGAATTTTTGGATGCCCACAGAATATATTTGGGATAAAATCCAAACGGTGCGCAGAATCGTTCCAAAGCAGTTTTTGTTTTTAAAAAGACTAAATATTGCTTTCTTATACTTTTGATTTTTATTAAATAATCTGAACATATTTTGTATATGCCTCTAAAGTATGAAGTGTTCCAAATATTTTTTCTCTCTCACAGTAATTTTTATAGATTTATTTTTCAAAAAAATATTTTATCGACCCCAAGGGTATTTTGGTAATTTTACACCTTCAGCCGAAATTTTGAAATTTCCAGAAACTAAGTCATGTATTAAATCCTTTTCTTACCTGATAAGTAATAGTCAACCTTTCCGTTTAGGTTCCGAGTCATTAAGAGCGTCTTTTTCCTTCGACGGTCTTCGATCGTAATTCCGATATCCAGGTGAGAATAATCTCACTGCAACACGGATTAGTTCAAAATATACTAAGTATTATGTGATATGAAGTATTTATGTATTGTGTGAATTTTTGTGTGTGTGTTTGTTCGGAATGTGCTTGGTATGATTTGGTATGACGATATGTGAGTTATGTTATCTTATGCTGTGTGTATTAGAATATCTATAACACATCTTATCTTGCTAGCTATGTTATCATGTATGTTTTTTTTTATCTTATGTCGCTCATGCTTTTAACGTAATAAACACGGTTAATAAGTTAAGTAAGCAAGAGAGTCGTACCGCCTCGAACTACGGAGGTAACTAGAGGAATTTCTCGAGCCGAACTACGGGCTCACATAGAGAGTTCCTTATATGTTTATGTATGTGACGGGGCGTTCTATGGGAGGTCGCAGCCCCATGGTTCGTTACCAAAGTGTACACTGAAATCGGTACGGCTACTCTAGGGGACCCCCGAACTAAAATACGATAGACGTTTAAATAGGGTATCTCATGTCACGGTTAAATTTAAAATACTAATAACCGGTTCATGCATTTTATTTTATTACTTATGTTTTGTGAGTTATAGTTATTCTCGCTGAGCGTTAGCTCACTCTATGTTTATACGTCCGTGTTGTAGGTAAACAACATATGAGCAAGTGAGGAGGGTGGATCAGCGGCGGCGATAGCGAGAGGGTTGGGTTATGGTTGCCGTTTTCGAAAATAAAAAGACTTCCGCTTTGCTTTCAGTTTTCAATAATCCAAACCCAAGGTTTTATTTTTCATGGTTAAAGTTATGTTTTTTTTCAATTTCGTTAAAGGTTACGACTTTATTTATGGTATTTATTTCACAATAGTATTTTTGGGTTTTAATTTCCGATTATGCAACTTCGACTTTTTGGTTGTTTTCGTTCATCAAGTTTTAAATGAAAATTTATTTTTAGGTTATGAGTTTCCAAACTTACATTTTAAGTTATGTTTTAAAAAAAAAAAATTTACCTCAAATTTTCTTAAGTTTTAAAAAAGTAAGATAAGTAAGACGGTCCGAAAAGTCGGGTCGTCACACCAAAACTCAAAACCATTTCCAAACCTCAATTCTCAAATCAACATTAATCCCAAATAATAAAAATCAATTCAGACCAGCCCACACACCAGCAATTCCAAATTTCCGAGGCTCAGAATTACATCACAAAGCAACATATATTCATATCCAAAATCAACTCCCGGCCAAAAACACACAGTCAGATTGTTTAAAAAGGCGGTTTTGAGGCGCGCCTAAAGGCCCGCCTTTCGCCTTTTAGGCAGCCTACCGCTTCAAGGCTTACGCCTGGGAATGTTTCTGGCGTTCTCCGCCTCGGCCGAAAAAGGCGCCCGCCTCTGGCGGTCAAAACGCCTCAGAGTAGCCTTTTACCGCCTTTGAAATGGGAGTTTTTTGAAAAAAAAAACTGGGCCAAAATAATCAGCCGGGCTTTTAATTCGGGCCTTTTTAGGTTTTTTTTAATGAAAATTAACTATAAGTAAATAAAACTATCGGTATGTCAACCGTCTCTCACGCAAAACTCTCTCTCTCACGTTGATCGTCCTTCAAAATTCTACCGACTCTCAAACTGCTCTCGTCCCTCTCTCACGCTGCTCTCGTCCCTCTCTCACGATGCTCTCGTCCCTCCCTCACGCTGCTACGCTGCTCTCGTCACTCCCTCACTGACTCGGTAATTTTTCGAACTCACTCTTGGTTCGGTTTATAATGTAATCTCTGCGTCACAAGTCGCAGCAATGTTTTTTTTTTTTTATAGGAATGAAAGGTCGAAAGCCAAAAGACTTTTCTAACGACTATGTTACGGAGAAACTGGTCTTTGATGAACAGACCGGGGAAAAGAAAAATTACACGTATCGCGTGTGTATTTTCGTCGAGTTTAATTTATATTCGAGTCTAAAACTCTCTTTTTTTAGTTTTTGTTTTTAAACTTATGAAAACATGAAAATTACTATGAATTTTATATATATTATATATTTTCTATATTATTTTTTAGGCTTACGCCTCGTACCGCCTAAAGGCTTACCGCCTCCGCCTAGAAATGGATTTCGCCTAAATTCCCGCCTCCGCCTTATTAAACAATACTCGGCCGAACCCAAATTCCAAATCAAAATCATCAAAAATCTGGGAAAATACATCATCATAGATCTGGAATCGTAAAAGGCCAAGCCCAAACCGAGCACACCACAAATAATTTCAGATCATCAAACGAAATCAATTATTCATCAAACTGAAACCCTACACAGAATTTCACATCAACAACGACCACAACCCGAGCCTAAACACAAGCAAACCACGAGATAATCCAAACGACATCAAAACCCCTAATTCGAAACCATAGAAATCAGATTTCGAAGACAACAAAAAGGAATTGGATTTCTACCTTGATGAAGAACGCGAACCCACACTGTCGGCCTCTCCTACTCCAAGAAATCAAGCTCAACCTTGTAGAGAGAACAAAATCGAAGCCAAATGCGTTTCAGAACATGAATGAAGAAGATGAACGAAGACAAATAAGATTAGATACATACGATAAGGACGAACGGAGAAGAAGAAAGAAAAACTCACCCAAAACTCCGGCGTCTCTCTCTCTCTCTCTCTCTCTCTCTCTCTCTCTCGGATCTGAGGAATGAAAGAGAAGAAAAACTCACCCAACCAGTTCGCAGTTTTTTTTTTTTTTTGCTCGAAAATGAGGAATGAAATAGAAGTTCTGTACCACGCGAGAAAACAATTTCGAAAAACACCATTTTCTTATTTTCATTTTCCTTTACCCTATTTTCAAAACAACTTAAAAAAAATTCAAAACTTTACCCGAAAAGTTAAACCAAACAACATATTCACTTTTTATTTTCAAATTTTTTAACTTAAAAGCTCAAAAACAGTTTTTGAAATCTATACCAAACATGCCCGAAATTTTGAGAGAGAGAGAGGATTGATGGATGGAGTGCAAAGACTGAGAGGGAAGATGATTGATAAAACAAAATAAAAAAAAAATTAAAATATTAATATTTTAATCTCACAATAATTAAAGTTAAAAGGTCAAATTTGACCAAATAAATATATTAAAATAATGAAAAAGATGGGTTTCACAAGAGAAATTTCATTTTCTAGACCCAAAAACTATGAAAATATCATCATTAGACCCGTTACTTAAAAAATATCCAAAATTGGACTTTTGGACACATTTCGGACAAAAATACCCTTATTTCAAAATAAACCCTATCTTCTTCTCCAACCACACCATTCTCACTCTCTCACTCTCACTTTCTCTCCAACCACAACCACACCCATTCCGACGCCCATTCCGACAAAACCACACCCATTCCGACACCAACGACACCTATTCCGACGAGTTCCGACACGCCTCCGACCGAAGCTCCGTCACGCGTCCGACCGAACCACCATAGCTCCAACCTTCACCAAATGACAAAAAAGGTTAGTTTTTTTATAGTTTTTTCATGGTTTGATTAGAGTAGGAATGATAGGATACAAGATTTGAGTGGTTGTTAGTTATTTTAGGTTGATTTGAATGAGATTTGGAGGTGAATTTTTTTTTTTTTAATTTCTGGGAAATTCCGATGAATATCATCGGAATTCATCGGAAACTGTCGGATCCGACAGTTTCCGATGAATTCCGATGGAATTCATCGGAAATTTCCGACCAGTTCCGACGTTTTCCGACCCTTTCCGACCTCTTCCGATGTATCGGAAATTCCGACGTTTTTTTTTAAATGATTTAAGATAAATAAAGAGTTTTTTGTATTTTTTGTAAATGATGAACAACATAATTAATCTAATTAGTTGTTTGTGTAATTAATGATTAGTTTTTTTTAATGATTAGTTTTTTTTAATTATGAACATCATAAATAGTTGTTTTTTTCTAATTAATGATTAATTGTTTTTTTTATTATGAACAACAATTGTTTTTTGTAAGTATATTTTTTAAATGATGAACAACATACAAATTAGTTGTTTTATATAATTAGTTTTTTTTAATTATGAATTCTTGGAGTTATGAAGTTTGTTGTTTTTTTTTTTAATTATGAATTCATGGAGTTATGTTTAATTCTATTAATATTTTGTGATAATTAAATATGTAGGATAAATTGACGTATTTATGCGACCACGACTTTGCCGGTCGAATCACGTACGGTGGTTCGGGGCATATTAAGACGGTGAAAGAAAAATTCACCGATCTCGGTCTACTTCAAAGGGTCGCGGAGAGTCCCTTCGCTCAATTCTTCGAAGGGAGCACACTAAACTTTTCTACGGTACTTCTACACTCTCTTCTTCTACGTAAGATCCATCCAACAAAAAGGGGGGAGATTCATTTCGGAATAGGAAATAAACGCGTGAGATTCGGGAGACTCGAATACGCATTGATAACCGGAATGAGCATGGAAGATGGTCCATCGAAGGAGGAGCAGAATGAGCGGAGGAGCGATAGGCTCATTAAAGATTACTTGAACGGCGTGTCAAACGCCAAGTTCGACGCCTTGATTAGCGCGTTCAAGACATGTCAAGATCCGAACGACGCGTACAAGCTTGGATTATGTGTGTTTGTCTTGGGATATCTCCTTGGACTAGAACACAACAAGGCAGTCAACGACAAGTACCTATACATGGTTGAGGATTTGCCGTTCTTCTATTCTCTGTCATGGGGGAACATCTCGTGGGCTGAGACGATGTCTTCCCTCTCAGTAAACTTGTTGCGGTACTACAAACGAGTAAAGGAGAAATCTCTCAAAGAGAATGTCCTACAGAAGGAGGCGAAGTATTCCCTATCAGGGAATTTGCACGCGGTGCAATATTGGGCGTTCGAGGCGATCCCGGAGATTGGTCAGCAGTTCGGGAATAATGCTGGTGTTCGAGTACCGAGGATGAATTCTTGGTCAAGCACTCGAGTGATCACGCGCAAGGACGTGGAGAAGGTTTTGCTCAAAAAAACGGTAATTTATAATTTTTAAAAATATTTTATAACTACAATTATCTAACTTATAAATTTTAATAAATTTTGTTGTCTTGTAGCTCGGTGTTTTTCAGATGTTGAGACCACAGACCGGAGAGCGCGAGTTCTTCGAGCTACTAGAGACGCAACTCAGTCAATCACTCTATCCGACTGAAGGCGAAGACGTGGTTGAGCCACGTAATATCGAGGAAGAGATTGACTTAGTAGAGTCAACGGCGAAAGAAGCCGGCGTGCTCAGACAAGACGAAGATGAGAAGTTGTGGAGTGATGAAGACGATGACGAAGCCGACGTAAGTTCTAGTTTATAATTTATTAATTAGTTAGTAGATTATTTACTAATAAATTTTATAATTATATAATTTATTAATTAGTTAGGCTAGATTATTTATTAATAAGTGATTAGTTTATAATTTATTAAGTAGTTAGTAGATTATTTATTAATACGTGATTAGTTTATAATTTATTAAGTAGTTAGTAGTTTATTTATTCATTAGTGATTAGTTTATAATTTATTAATTAGTTAGTAGATTATTTACTAATAAATTTTATAATTATATAATTTATTAATTAGTTAGTAGATTATTTATTAATAAATGATTAGTTTATCATTTATTAAGGAGTAAGTAGTTTATTATTATTCATTTCAGTTCGAACTTCCCGATCATCCCGCACCTCCCGCTCGTCCCGATCATCCCGCTCGTCACGATCATCCCGCACCTCCCGCTCGACCCGATCATCCTGCTCCGTGGGCTTTGACGGAGAATATGTGGAATCAAATGATACATTCTCAGGCAACCGTCTTGAGAGCACTGAGTACGAACGGTCGCAGGCTAGAAAGAATGAGGCAAGATCAGGTTAGTATTAATTTTCGTTTAATAAATAAGTTTCTAATCAGTCGTTTCTATAAATGTTTAGTTTCTTATTCAGTATTTTGCGTCACAATTTATAGATTGACATGCTTGAGAAGATAAACATCATGTTCGAGGACGTGACAGGTTTACCTCCGGGGCCGTTACCAACTACGCAAGCTGGTTCACGCCGTCGACATCGATCGCGTAGTCCTCCTCCTCCTGGTCCTCCTGATCCCCCTAGTCCTCCTAGTCCTCCTAGTTCTCCTAGTCCTCCTCCACCACCTCCTCATCCTCCTCCTCCTTCACAGCCGTCCTCTTCGACAATACCGCCTTCTTCGACTCCATCGTCGAAGAAGCCACCCTCTCCGAAAAGGAAACGTTCACGACGGCTCGATGTATCGGAAAAGACGCTACCACTGTCAACCCTAGCGCAGAAGAGGCTGAGGTCGGAAAGCGACTCGGTATGAACACCATCTCAGAAGCGTCACCGAAAAGATACTTTTCCCTCCGATTTCACAGACCCGACGCGGCCGAAATACTCCTCGGAGGTGCGGGTAACGCCGTTCAGACCATTGAAGGAACCAAAAACTTCTGATTGGAATGACTGCGTGAAGTGGACCCGCACTTCTAAACTTGAGGGAAAGTTCTTGGGCCGAGTTTATGTGAAGGTCGCTGATGTGGAGACCGACTTCTTCAAGCTCCTTTTGGAAAATGGAAAATGGCTAACAGATACGGTAAGTTGAATTACATTGAGTACGTTTATAAAAAAAAAAGTTAATTAATATGTTTGTTGTTTCATACACGATTACAGCATATTGATGCTATTCTGGATATGCTTCGGAGACGTCAGCGACAGTATGCGGAGTATCGTCAAGACATATGTGTCATGGATAGCCGGTGGGTCCAAAACGTATACGGTCGTTATACGAAGCAAGAGGAGAACAAGAAGATAGCCGCAGAACAAGGCACAGAGGTGGAGCTCGTAGAATGGGATCGCAGGGTCGTGTTCGACCCGATGACTGGCTGCAGAGATTCCCAAGTCATTCCATGGACTAGAGCGCGAGAGATATTGTATGTCGTCAACTTCAAGAACATGCATTGGTTCACGTTCCGGGTCAATCTTCAAGAGTGGACCATAACCGTCTTGGATTGCCAAAGAGATCTTGTGAATATGCAACACAATTCAGTTGATTTTAACACGATGATGGAGGTTAGTAAATACTCTTATGAACTTTATGTTTATTATCTTACATTATTATAACATTATTATGTTAACATAGAATTGGAGACGAGCGTTGCCGACGGTTATGGCAATGTCGGGGATGTTCACCGAGCATCCAAATGCGGAGCGAGAACTAGATGGCGGCGAAATTCGACTTGTTGGCGTGGGGTTCGATACACTTCGAAGCGAGAACATGAGGACGTTCAGGAAGAAATGGTCAACCGATTTATTTTTCCAATTAGAAGCGCGATGATATGTATTCATTAAATATTTGGATATTTTTGTGTCATTAAATATTTTAAAATGTTATGTTACTGTTCGCTATGAAAATATATGATAAATAGTAGATATAAATTATATGAAATTACATAAAGATGAAGTTCACCTTAAACTACAAATATTCAACAAAACACGTACAAAAGTTGTCAACATAGAAATGCGTCTTTAATTCAAAACAAACAAAATAAAAGATAAATGTTGTCACTCTCTCCAAGTGCACGTCTTCCTGTTATGGCCCATACCACCACATTTACCACATTTGCGGTGAATAACAACTTTTTCGCCTTGCGAAGGATAACGATTGACCCTGCGCCTTCCTTGTTTACTTTTCTTCAGTCGACCGGCTTGTTTCTTTTCAATTGGTTCTGACACCTTCATGTTCTTTATGTCATCCGGAACGTTCCATTGGTCTTCGTTCCCAACAGGATATATGGATTCCTTGTACATCTCAATCCATGTTTCCTTCGAATAGAAAGGACTGCATAAAGAATAGATGTCGACACTCCTGTGTTGTGCAGATGCAATGGCATGCTCGCATGGGATTCCAAGTAGTTGTGGTAGGCCGCACGTGCATGTCTTTCTCAATAAATCAACATCAAAGTCACCTCTCTCGTCTTTTACATGACATTCATACATACCGAGTCCATAGGTATTGACGAATTGTGCCTTTCTGTTTAGATGGGCGAGATTGTCTTGAAACTTCGGGGACAGTCTTGTATCACATTTTCTAGCCATTTCTTCTCGATCAAAAAACCACGTTTGAAGTGTGAATCTAATAAACTCAAGCAACGTGGTAATTGGAAACGTTCTAGCATTCCTCGTCTTATTGTTGAAGCTTTCTGCATTATTACTTGTCATTATATCGTACCTATATCCACAATTACATATTAGCGACGGTCTAGTTAAAACACTTGTAATGACAAAGGGAAAAGTTTTAGTTTTACCGTTTTCCAGGAAAAAATGCTCTTGCCCACCGATCAAAACCGACTTCCTCGAGATACTTGGCCATCTCGACATCTTTTCTCCTCAATTGCTGAAAATGAGCTTCGAAAGCCCTCTTATTGAAGGCATAAGCGGCTTCATACAGTTCAATTCCACAATGATCGGTCTTGAATTTGTGCTGGACATTTAGTTTGAGATGATGGAAGCATGCTCCATGAGGGATACCGGGAAACACCACTTCGACGCCATGTATGATGCTAACATGTCGATCGGATATGAACACCAACTCTTCAACGTCTTCACCGATAGCTTCTCTCAACTTTCTCAAAAACCAAATCCACGAAGCATGACACTCGCTATCTACTACCCCGAATGCAAGTGGATATAATTGTGAATTAGCATCCATCGCAATTGCGCATAACAACTGTCCACCGTATTTTGTCTTCAAAAATGAACCGTCTAGTGATATCACCGGTCGACAAGACTTGAATCCTCTACGACACGCCCCTATAGAAAAGAACGCGTACTTGAATCTATCGCCATCTTTCACAAACGCAGTCAGAGTCCCAGGGTTCTTCTGCTCCAACATGTATAGCCAAGATGCTAACTTCTGATAAGATTCTTTTGGCGTACCCCTTACGTATGAAATTGCTTTCTCCCTGGTTCTCCAAGCTTTCAAGTACGAGATGTCAACACCCCATCTTGTCTTGACTTCCTCTCTTACGTTATGTGCCGAATACTCGGCCATAGAGCTAATATTGTACTTATCTTTAAAGACGCGACCAATAACCCATGGTGCAGCTCCTCTATGTCCTTCTGTTCGAACCACACGCGCACAAGAATGTCTACTCTCGTACGACGTAATCTGCCACATTTCAGACCACTGCACAACACCCCTCAGCTTCCAAGTGAACATCTCATTTTTGCATATGACATACCATCTACTTCTCGAAGAGGATTTCACTCTAAACTCGAAATTATTTTTTAGAGCAAAAACATGAATCTCTTGCTTCATCTGCTTCTTGGACTCAAACTCCTTCCCAAGGTATATTTCTTCTGTGCTACCTATTGCATTCAATGGTTCAATGGTTATAATACATATAACATTACATTTTTCATTTAAGAATATAAGTACATCTTATTCTTAATACCTGTCGAAGAATTTGGCAACCGACTTGGATCGTCATTATGTTCTTCCTTGACAAAATCATCGGTTGTGAACTCAGGGGCTTTCCATGAGTAAGGCACGCAATCTGTTGGTGGTACAACTTTATGAGAGTTACATGATTGTTCACCGTGTCTCGATGGTTCACCCTGTCCCGATGGTACTGCAAAATGTTTTACAAAATCTTCATATTCTTCAGTGTTCACGAACTCTTCAAATTCTGTTCCTTTGTCATAGTTGTTTCCATCATCTACGTCAAACTTGTCGTCATCATCCAGATCGTTGTTGTGGTAGTCATATCTATCACGCTTGTATACTTCATCGTCTCGGTCATCTATTCGACTGTTGAACACATGATTATCATCTCGATCATTTGTAATAAGATTATGTTGTCTCTTGTTGAGTTCAACACGAGACAATTCTTCGTTCATCACATTTTTCCCTTTATCTTTTTTTTTTGGAGTTAACGCATTGACTTCTTTCGATACCAAAGTTACACAAAGTGCATAACTTCTACGACTTTTATTCTTCGTATAATACTTAACGTCCATATCGTCCTTCAACAAAGCAGGCTCAATTGGCATATTACCAGCCTCATATGGAACTTCAAACTTTAAGTCATACTTTGATCTGTCTATATCGACTCTCTTGTACACCTTGTCGACTAACTCCATGTAGGTTGTCTCTTTCGAAACTTCAAGCGGAAATGTTCTCGCGTTTTTGAACACGTATAAGTGTCCATTTCTCTCCCACGTGCCGTTAACCATCAATAAAACTGCAAGAAATATATAAAAAAATGCATTAAACTTTGATTTTTTCCAAACTCATCAGAATAGGTCGGAACCGGTCGGAATTGGTCGGAACCGGTCGGAATCGGTCGGAAACGGTCGGAAATGGTCAGAAACCATCGGAAATTTGGTCTTGTCGGAATTGGTCGGAAACTGTCGGAATTTGTCGGAATATTGGCTTAAATTTCATCGGAATTTTTACATGATTTTCATCCGAAAAGGTCGGAATTCATCGGAAATAACGTTAAATTCCGGAAACTTTTACCTACATCTACCAACTTTATTTTTTCTATACAAGCTATATGACTAAAGCAATAAAAGATGAATGGAGAAGCATACTTACCCATTTTGAAGGAATTACACCAATTGGATACGCGAAATGATGAAAAATTGATAGAGAATGAGAGAGAATGAGAGAAGTAGAGAATGAATTTTTTTTAGAAGTGTTATATGGTCTTGTAAGGGTATTTTTGTCCGAAATGTGTCCAAAAGTCCAATTTTGGATATTTTTTAAGTAACGGGTCTAATGGTGATATTTTCATAGTTTTTTAGTCTAGAAAATAAAATTTCTCTTTCACAATGTCTGTGCGATCACTTGGAAATACAAGATTATATCTTGTGTTTAAATATAAATTGTTTGAAGATTATATCTTTTGTTTAAATATAAAATGTAATTGATGATATATAATATGTAAAAATTGAATTACTAAAAAAAAAATTAAATAAATTTGTAACACACGAAGAAGAAAACGTTCGTTTCTATTTACTCTCCCGCTCTCTCTTTTCTCTATGTGGCTTGGAAAAAAGGTCGAGTGTTTCTGAGTAGCAAGCGAGGGTTTTGAGGGACAAGAAGACGAAGAGAGAAGTGAAACCCCAACTTTAGAGAGAGAAACCCCCCAAAATACACACAGAAGAGAGAGAAAGAGATAAATAGAGAGCTTTTGATTCTGTGCTATCTAAATAACACCTTTGTAACGCGCTAGGGTTTGCGAATTCCATTGGAGAAGGTAAATTTCACTCCTGCTTCGCGATTACTTCCCATTATAAATTTTTTTATTGATTTCTTTCCTTTTTCCGAGATAACCTATGTTATTCGCGTATCGTTCTGTATGACTTTCGATAATCCTGATTAGTTTTTTTACTGTTCAATCGAGTTTCGTAACGACGCTTTGCTTGCTGAAGCTTGAAGCCCTAATTCCTTCTTTTTTCGGTATTTTTGTTACTCTAATTTGTTTTGGTCGTTTTATATCACGAATTTCTTTCAGTAAATTGAAGAATCTGTATGACCTGTGTGTGATTTTAATAGCAGAATTTGGATCCTAACATACAAGTTTTCAATTTTATTTCGGGTCATAGGCTCATAATCGTCTAATCTGTGTTTTGATTACAATGTTCGTTTGCATTTTGCAGGATTAGAATACAACAATTGCAAAGTTTCAGTTGGAACTTGTTTATTTGGACCCCTAGGCCTTACATCGGTCATTGAAGTATCTGGTAATTCTGATTCCAAATGTGTAGTCCATGTTCCGTGCATTTGAAAATCACGAGTTTGTGGTTATTTTCATATCTGTAATATGCTGTTTGGTTGATTTCTAGTTAGGACTCAGGAGTATCTTTTCGCCTAACGTATTACTTGATGTGTTCTTTCCTTGTGAAGCCAAACAGAGTTTATTAAGTGTTTTCTGTTTTAGTTGTCAATTGAATAAGAATCTTTGAAATTTCAATACCATAAGGTTACCCTTCTGGTTAATAAAACATATACTGTGACATTTCCATTTATTTTTTTATTGTCTCGTGCTGAATATTCTCCTTTTGTTAGGATTAGTACAAATATAATCCACCAAACTACTGATTAGAGAATTTTATGCGCTGCAAAACAAATCGGTGACGCATTTCTCGTCTGAGAATTTTGTTTATAGCAAGCTAAATATTGCGTAGTTTTATTTGTATTACGTTACTTTTGGATAATAACAGCTGTTAATTTAACATGAAGAACATGCTGTTCATGAAATAGTGTGATTACACACTTGCATATATGATATTTTTAGCTTCTGATAGGGCTATTCTTCGATGGTTGCAATCGGACTAAACTAGAACCTAAAGGAAGGAATCTCCACGAAACGAATTCTGCTTGAGTTAAGGTAAACACTCCTCGTTTCTTTTACTCTTCCTCTTCTCTGTTCGTAAATCCATTTGTAGAGTGTTAGGGTTTTGATTTGATTGATGGAATTGAATTGGTGAATCCAAATTTGATCTTGGATGAATTGGGGATGTTCTCGGATTAGGGTTTTTTTTTTTTTTTTTTTTGTATTGAGAATCTTCAATGATGAATTCGTATTGGATTTCGTGTTTAGGAATTTTGATTCCTTTCGATTTTAATTCGAATTGTTAATATCTATAAACACAAGTACATTTCAATTTCAGTAAGTATGGAGTGTAGTGGATTTAGCAATGCGACTTGGAATTTTTAAAATTATTTGTGCATATGTAGCTCAACAAATAGTTTGGAATTGCATGGTTCTCCTTATGGTGTTAATTACTTAAACCAGGTATCTGAAATTGTGTATTTGAAATCTTAATTTAGAGTTTCGCTTTTAAACACATCAATTTGATGTTCTTGTACTTAAAGGTGCTCAACTCTACAGTCTACGAATTCGAAGGTTCTGTTTTTTTTTTCCTGATCGCTAATTGTGGCTTTTCGATTGGTTTTCCTTATCATTTCGGGTATGATTATCATTTGTTCATTCAGATTCCTGATCTGGAGACCATTTCGTGGTTTTTGTGATCAGTTGAAATTGAAATACACCTTTTTCATTTGTATTATTGGTTCAACATATTTATGATTCTTTCTGACTAATGTTTTCTAACCTGACGTCTTTTGCCTGCCAGTCGCTTGACTATTTGTCTGACTGAGAATTTTGGTTTTTTTTTTTTTTTTTTTTTCGTTCTATTGTGAATCATTGCATGTAAATAAAATGCTGTTGCTCTGAACGGTGTTTTCTCTGTGTTTGCAGAAGAACAGAATGAAAGTCAAGCTATTGCGTATCCTTATTTTGTAACGTAAATCAGATTAGTACCGTTTTCAAAAATGTAAAATTGATACAATTCTAATGCTTCACTGCAACGGTACTGATTAAGCCATCAAATTTACAAATTATGTTGTTTCTGCATTGCTTAGTGAAGATAAATGATTCTATTCATGCCATTTTAGTTCTAAAAATATGCCTCTTTATTATCCTATGAACCAAGCTGTTTATTCTCACTTGGAAACAAAAGAAAGAAGAAAACTGCTTTTCTCTTCTGTCTCCCCAAAGATTCGGACTTTTCTTTTATAGCTGATAGCTTGATTTTAGTTTCCAAATCAACATATAAACAAAAAGCATGGGTTTCAAATTTGATTTTCCCTTGACTCGGTGCTCTTCAAAAACTTCCCGTGGGATCAAACAGAGTACGCCTCTTGTTCTTTTTTGTTTTATGTATATATATATATATATATATATATGTATGTATATATATATATATGTATATATATATACATATATATATATATACATACATATATATATATATATATATACATACATATATATATATATATATATATATATATATATATTCTTCGATTAAGGTATGCTCGAGGACTGAATAATCTTGGCTAATAGATGGCACGCGGTGGCTTCATGGACATGGGACGGCTCGGACGAAACATGTGGAATCTGTAGAATGGCATTTGACGGCTGTTGTCCCGATTGCAAACTCCCCGGAGATGATTGCCCTTTAAGTAAGTCACCATTATTGTCCATACTATACTATTCACTTAATAACACTAAGCCAATGCCCAAGGTCTTCCATTTGCAAAACTTGGCATTCTTGTTGACTTCTTTGATCTCGTTTTTGATCGGCCAACTAGTTGATGCAAAGATAACTCATTTAGTTTCAAAAGCAATATAAGGAAAAAAACGTAATGGTGACCAAAATTCAATGTTGCTCAGTTATCTGAATTTCTGAAAACATGAAACGGGGCGTGTCTTTGCAGTATGGGGTGTTTGTAACCATGCGTTCCATCTTCATTGCATACTAAAGTGGGTGAATTCGCAAACCTCTCAGGCCCTTTGTCCCATGTGCCGTAGGGAATGGCAATTCAAAGGCTGAGGTATCATTATCAGACATGTTTTTATTGCTCTATTATCTGTTTCATTTGTCTGCTTTTTTTTTTTCCTTCTCCATTATTAGTTCAATGGATAAGATGGATGACTTTGCGTCACTTCTGTGTCTTTCGATATCTTTTGTGTTGATTGTTATTACACTAGTTAAGGGGGTACTTTGTCAGTATTTGTTATTTTCTCTTCATTTTTTTCTTTAACTAAATGCAATTCATCAAAAAAATGCTCAGATTAACCGAAATTAGGTCAGAAAATAACCACTAGGATATCGTGCATGGTCTAACCTACTTGGGAGGTTCCAATGTAAACATTAAGGGAAACTCCTATATAAGAACGAGCTCACAATTATCCTAGCTAGTTAATAACCCGAGATATATCATCCTTCACACACCTTGGCAACCATGGTTTCAGCTTGAAAAAACCGAAGCAATCATCTCGATTTAAATTCTTAGTAATCATGAATAAGTTGGTGTTCTCCGATCAGCAAAGTAGCAACGGTCCGCGTTGTCTTAAACTTCTATTCTTATGAATAGAAGATTATTTCTTGTTTATAGTTGATTTTTTTTTTCATTATTTGTTTATTCTTTTCATTTTGAATTGGACATTTCACCTAAATTTTGTATTTTTGAAAGCTCAATGAATGTTCATTGCTGTCACATGCCCCATATGCTAAACAGTAAACACCTTATTCTGCGCCATACAGTACAATGAATTTAATTATTTTTTCTATATTGTATATGTAACGTTAGAAAGAGAGACAATGATGTTTTTCTTTTTCTTTTTCTTCTAGTTTGTTGTATGGTCACACACGGAAGGCCAGTTGGGCCACAATATGACTAGCAAAGCAATGAATATTGATACGTTTTGGATTTTACAATAATATCATGTAATGTATTTATATCGCCTATGTTTAACCATATCAAACGACTGGAATTTTACCATCTATTCTTCCATCCGTTTTTGTTTTTTTTTAGATCATAATGCTCAATGTAGCCAGAGTGTGATCGTGAAACATAATTGTTATGAACTATTTTTCCTTTATAGGATCCATTATAAGTGATGTTTTCAATCATCACAAGAGATTGCAATAACATGTTTGGCCTAATGAAGAGTGTCACTCGAGGTCAATTAGTAAATATTATAAGTTTACAACAAGGAGCATTAATTAATAGGCCATGGCAAAGGGTATTTTGGTCTTATACGGGGTTATTGAAAGTGCGAATAGTCCAAAAGCAACAAACTATCATTGCACAAAACAACGTGATTCTTGCGGGTGTGAGGGTGGGACAGTCCCCACTTTTTTCCTCTGTAATCTTAATAAATATCACTGAAAAGATCAATCAAATATTATATATCACACACTACATTATTACATAATAAAAAAAACCTACTAGTAAATTTTGATTTCACTAAGATCAGTCAAGTATATAATATACATCTTTTATCCTCTCCATATCACATTTTTCTCTATCGATATGTTTGATTCGTATAATGGCGTATAGAAACTTATTCAATAAGAAGTTTTAGAAGCAAAGCCACAGATAATTCATAGTTTAATGTCAGATTCAAGTTCAACCAAGTCCTTTCTGTATAAACTATAAAGCAATGATAATCGTCAATTCATTCAGAGACAACTTTGAAGATGATATCTGTAACAGCAAATTTTTTAAAAAAAATAATAATAACTACTTAGAATTAGAAGAGACTTTTGTTAATAATCGCCAGTCACTGAATTTGGTCCATTGCAATAATACGAAGTTACGAACAACGAATAAAGATAAAGCAACAAATTAAAATGCAATAATCAATTGCTGACACTAATAAACACATAATAAAGATCAGCCGTTCATGTGGCTACAATACTAAAAGCAGATTTGTTGTACCAAACGGTCACAGAAACAGATCCATGGAATAACAATGACGTCATTAAAAGTCTTGAAAATATCTGTTTCACCTGCCAGTAAAATAATTCACCTTTGTCAATGAAAGAATAATCAAAACAAGAAGTAGTAAAATTGAATCACTTTAAGCAGAAAAGCTAACGTAAGGAAAGCCTATCAATTGCGTGCGTAGCTGGTTTTAGAAAGAAAAAAAAAATGAAACTGCTCGTATTTTCAAAACAGACTTTTGTGTGCTGTATATTTTGCTCATAACATTACAAAAATAAGGCAATTCTATCCAAAACCTCTAGTTCTTGATATATGACTTCTCGTTTTCATAGCTGAGTGAACGCAAACAATGACAAAAAAAATAATAATAAAAAATAAAATAAAATAAAATAAAGAAGAATCGTTTTTGCGTAATAAACTTAAAGAACTCTAATCAGGCATTAAAAAAAAACTCCATGAAATATATACACAATAATAAATATACAGGTTTTCGACTTGCGCTTTGTACATCAATATAATACTAATATATTGATTCATCCCCAAAAAACCCAGTATGCGTTGCTATAGGTTTTGACAAATAAACTAAGGCTTAAGCAATTATCTTGTGGAAAAAAAAAATGATACATGTTTTATCGCTGGATATAAATTTTTTTTTCAGAAAATCAAAAACCATAAAAAGAAAATCTAATTAATTACGAATACCTATAGATGCATATATAATTACTTACAAATTAAGACGGTCACTTGGTGATGGCATAGACGGCATAGATAATACCAGGGAGGTATCCAAACAGAGTCAGCAACAGGCAAATCCAGAACTCAATCTGATATTTATACATTTATACATGAATTTAATAAAAATTAGCGAAGTCAATAATATATATATATATATATATATAGAGAGAGAGAGAGAGAGAGAGAGAGAGAGAGAGAGAGAAAGAGAGAGAGAGAGAGAGTGGATTTACATTGCAGCCAAACTTGAGAAAGACACCAAGCGGAGGCAAGATGATAGCCAAGATAATGTCAATGCAGTTCAATGTTCCCTCGCTCGCCATCTTTGATTTATTTTTCTTTTTTGCTTTCTTGATCGGACTTTTTACTTTCTCTCCAAGAGAATAACTGCAAATGACTTGCTACAGATATATAGAAAGAAGAAGAAAAAAAACGTGTATTGGTGTTGCTTTGGTAGAGGCGGTGAGGGTGAGAGGAGATATATAGAGGTCGTGCTGTGCCAGGTGGCGGGCCCTGATTCTATACGGAAGGTCCTATATGTGGTCACCAAGGCTAAAGCCACTCTGTAATATCTTACTTACCTTTAAAATTAGGGTTTACATGCGAATCAAACAGCTCAATCTCATAATTATTCCACGTGGTCGACTTCTATGTTCATGTTAGATTACTTCACTTTTTTTTTATTCCCTTTGTGAGCGAACATGGATAAATTTGGTTCGATTTAGACTACGTTTTAATAATATATATATATATATATATATATATATATATATTTTTTGGTTTTCTAATTTTTTACTAATAATTGGTAAATAATCAAACTGTATTTGAAAATTTGGTTATCTAATTCTTCAACAACATAAAAAAAAAGCTTAAAAGGTTCGAAAACAAATTACTCAAATCAAGATTTTAAACCGGTTATTAAAAAAATATTGGTTTATACAGTAACGGGTTTATGGAACTAGTATTCACAAAATAATAGATTTAAACAACAGTCGAGTAACTTAAAAAAAACTATTATTTGAATTTAGTTCCTCAAATAATTGATTATCCAACTCTTTAAAACTCAGTTATCCAATTCTTTACAAATGATTTTTAAGAGGTTTTATAAAATAAATGTGTTATTATCTAGTAGTCCAAATCGATGTTCATAAAAACCGATTCAATAAATGATAACCAAATTTCGGGAATTTGAAACTGGATACTAATCTAGTCTTATTAATTTGACCGACTAATTAAACTAGATTCACAATTTGTTGATCTATTACCAAGTTTTAGTTTTGGATCAATTCAATCATCAGTTACGATACTAATCTTTGGAAGGAGAGTTTACCAGGTCTATGTTATGGAACAAGATTAGAAGTCGGTGTTTTCAGGTCAGTAAAGCATGCAATAGTTCTTGTGGTCGTAAAATAAGAGCACGTTGACAGTTGGACTCAGTTTTTATTAATAGAATGCTTAGCGCTGATGATACTTTATCTTTTATTATTATTATTTCTTTTATGCTGGACATTTTATCGAACTTTTTTAAATTTTGTAAAGTCATCTAGTGTTTAATATTGGTGCCACATGCCACATACGTGGATCACCTTATTCTGCGCCACACAAATTCAAATTTTTTAATGTTTTCTTGTAGACGTTAGAGAGATCTTTGTATTTATCCACGGAAGGCCAATTGGGCCACCGTATGACTTGCAAAGCGATGATACTGACTTTTGTGATGTCATGTGATTGCATTGAAAATGAAAGTATTTTAAATTGATTTACATATTTTAAAAATTAATATTATATAATTGAGATTGCTCTCACTCAAATTAAAGTAGCGATTGATTTAATATTTTTATTAATTTTTTATGATGAAAAATAAAAGTCATTACTATACACATAAACATAAAAAATGATGCGATAATATGCCATAATCATTACTATACACATAAACATAAAAAATAAAAGTGCCAAAAATGACTACAATATGCCATAATCATTACTATACACATAAACATAAAAAATGATGCGACAATTACACATAAACAATAAAGTAACTTTGGTTGCTTGCATTGGAGATGCTCTAATGTGATATTGCAAACAAAGTATTATAATACATTTATATATTATATATATATACATATTATATATATATATATATACATATATATATATATATCACAAATTAAAATGTTGAGATCTCCATGAAAAGTTCAAACTAACAAACTATATGTACCACTCATTAGATGTATCAAAAGTATTATGAAAACTGTTCAAAATTCAAAATTTCAGCAAATTATAATCAATATTACAATAATTATGTAGCATTATTACTATTATTTTTAAATGAAAATTATATTGTAAGGATTATTGGTTGATGGTATTTTGGAAATTTCAGGCTTATCTGTTAGCCCTAATGTGTTTCCTATAAATACCCTAAGCGCCGATGTTCTTTGTAGTTACCCTAAGAGAATTGTAAATACGTTTTCTTCCAATTTGAGTTTTAGTGAGAATCTGCAGCGGCAAAGTGGACATAGATTTCGATTATAAATATGTGTGGGTGCTAATTTTGTTCTTTGCGATTTCGTTTTTTTTTTTTTTTTTAGGTAGGATTTGTGTGTCGATTCCTAACAATCATTATTATAATCATTGATGCTGATTTATGTTACGGATTTATGTTACCGTGTCATCGAACATTAAGAATTTTATTAGATTGTATTAATTCATGTTTTTAAATTTCTAAATGTTGCAAGCTTGTTGTTGCCCTCTAAATTTGTGCATACCTAGTAACTCATGATATGTCGAGAATAGGGTAAACCCTCATACAACCGAGTAAAATAGGGTCGATGGTCATTAATTAGAGGAACATACCGCTTATAAGATAAAAGTTATATCAAGCCTCCCGAGCATTCTTTCGAAAAGAAGATAAGCTAGCATATCAAAGAATAGTCAAATTAATAAAATGTGACCCAATTATATAAACAAGTAGTAGTAACCATCCGAGCACACAAGCTCACTAATTTCTTACCAAGAACCCACTTTGTGTGCAATTATACTAACAAAAATGGTTCAGAAGGGTTACAAGGACAATTATCAAATAACTATCAAGTCATCATGAGTATGCCTTTTCAAAATATAATCAAGAGTGTGATCATTACATGACCGCAAAATAGTTTACCAATATAAATAGTAAATGAAGCAACTATTTTAGGGGACCCACACAAACACTTCAAGAAACATCTAATTTGTCTTTTGCATCTCACACATTACCTGTCTCTTTTATTATATATATACTTATGTGATTAGGAAAAAGTTTTGCTTAGAAACTCTAAATGCTCGTCGCCTATTGTGTTTTTGAACCTTACTTTTCTTCGTAGACCAATTGTAGTAATATTTTTATTTCTCAACCGATGGTATAATACCATAACAAGAGATTCAAAGGGTCTAATTCTATACGCTCCCACTCTCTCTAGGTGAGCCCTCCACACTGTGGACCCTCTTTCTCATTACCTTACCGGAGTGAAGAATGGAGACAGAATTCTCAAAAGAAGACGATGTAGACTCGTTGGTGGACCTCACTGAGGATCTCAACGTGGACGACGATGAATGGGAAGACGCCTTCGGTGAAGAGGGTGAAAGTTCCGGGGGAAAGCATAGGCACGCGGTGCTACTCGGGAAAGCCACAATTCCAAAGGTTGGTTCCCTGAAACTCCTCAACTCCATCATGCAGAGAATGTGGTGGGATGTGAAGAGCTGGAAGGTAAAGCTTCTTGCTCGAGAACAGGGCGCATTCTTCATCGGGTTCGAGTTCAACACAGTGGAAGAGTGCAACCGGGTGCTCGAAAGGGCCCGTGGATAATCAATGGGGGGATGCTCCTCCTGAAGCCTTGGCCAGAGTCGAGGTTTGGAAGGGCTGCAAGTTCGACTCGGTGGAGATCTGGATCCAAATGTATGGGATCCCCCTACAAGCAAGAACGGAGAAAAACTTATCTCGCTTGGCCGGCGCGAGTGGAGAGATTTTGGAACTTAAATGGGATGGATCATTCTGTTCCATTCTCAAAGAATTCTTCCGATGCAAAGTCTCGGTCAATATAAATGCCCCTATATTCCCAGGTTGCTACATCACTATGGCAGGGAAACAACACTGGGTGGCTTTCAAGTATGAAAAATTACCAGGGATATGCTATGGCTGTGGAAAACTGGGCCATGACCAGAGGGCGTGCAAATAGACGGTTGTGACGATCACCGACGCGAGCGGGAAAACTAGGCGGGCCCTGGGCCCTTGGATAAGGGCAGAATCCCGAGCTTTCCCCTGCTTTGATGGGACAGCAGACATGAACCCCTCTCGAGAAACCCCCTTCTCACCAAACCCCAAACCTACTATGCCACATCAGACAGCAAACGAGTATCCTCCGGACCCTGACCTTAGCGAGGAAGGCAAAATTCCTGGGACTTTATCCAGGCAAGTACCTATGTCAGAAAAGCAACCAAACTTTCCCGCCTCTCCCATCCCCTCACGTGAGGCTAAACAGACCTCCCAAAGTCAAACATATACCTCAACTGGTGCACGTGACAAGATGATAGCAAGGCCATCTCATCATGGGCCTGTAAAACCAATTAAAAGCCCAAAACCTCACCAGGCTGCCCAAAAGAGCAAACAACGATTCAACCCAAGGAAAAAAGAGGAAAACGAACCCAGAGGGTAGAGAGAAGACGGATTATGGGTACGCCGGGGAGAACGAGATTAACCCGGGAGTGGCCAACGACGGGTCTATGGACTGTGAAGCTGATGGCAGTGGGTGGAAAGTGGGAGCGGGAAGGGACGACAACTTTACGACGGAGATCATCTCCCTGGGATCGGCGGGTTCTTGTAGGTCGAGCCAGCCCCGCCGGGAGCAATGAAACTCCTGGCCTGGAACGCCCAGGGTCTGGGCAACCCTGGTGCGTTCAAGGATCTATGTCGCCTTGTGAAAGAAACTCAACCTGATGTTCTCTTTGTCTCGGAATCTCGGCTCCGCTCTTATCAATGTACTAATTGGAAACACACCCTCGGCTTTGGGGCCTTTTTGTTGTAAATTGTATTGGTCGAAAAGGAGGACTGCTTTTATTTTGGAATAAAGCTACTAATGTATGTGTTAAATCCTACTCTACTGGTCATATCGACTCTCTTTTAACAGTTCATGGTGTCTCGTGCCGATTTACATGATTTTATGGTAATCCTCGGCCAGAAAAAAGAAGATTTTCGTGGGAATTACTTCGACGGCTCGCATGGATGGACATGGGGATAATCCCCTGGGTTGTGGGATGAGACTGGAATGAAGTTCTGCTGGATGAGGAAAAGGAGAGATGTTCTCCTAAAAACCTCTCTGCTCTGGCGGACTTCAATCTCACCATGTCGGACTGCTTCTTGACGGATCTTGGATATGAGGGCCAGTGCTTCACGTGGTCCAACAAACAGCTCGCCCCCAAATTTATTCAGCAGCGTCTTGACAGATTTTGTGGTAACGAGGAGTGGCTCTCTACCTTCCCCGGCGCCAAGGTGCGGAATCTCTCCTACTGGCGCTCTAACCATTGACCAATTCTTCTCCAAGTTCACCATGAAGACCAAATAGCCGCCGGAGGCACGCGGCCTGCTACTCGATGGATCTTCTTTGAGGAAAAGTGGACACATGACAAGGAGTGTGACGACATCATCACTGCTAACATAAGGCTGGTGTCTGGCTCCTCTACGAACCAAATCGTTGAAGGTATCCGGGAAATAAATGTTGCCCTTAATCGATGGAGAAGGAAGAAGTTTGGGGATATCCCAAGGAAGATCAAAGACATTCAAACGGCGATTGATCGAGCGAGGGACGACGAGTCTCACAGCACCAACATCCTGCTGATCCGTTCCCTCTCCGCCAAGCTAGACAAGCTTCGCTCGGCGGAGGAGATACACTGGAAGCAGCGCTCCCGGGCTAATTGGCTCACATATGGTGATAAAAACACGAAGTTTTTCCACTCCCAGGCCAACAGTAGGAGACAGATCAATACTATTCAGTCGGTCATTGATATGGGGGGCACAAGATTGTCCTCCCTCCCGGATATCACCAATGCCTTCCTCGAGTTTTTTGGCAGCCTCTTCACCAGCTCTTCCCCAACTCCGGAAGTCAGCTACGACGACATTCCCGGCTGCCTCCCAAAGCTCGAGGCCTCATCGTTCTTATTGCTCGATGCCGACTTCTCTAAGGCAGAGATTGAGGAGGCTATCTTCTCTATGCATCCTACCAAGTCCCCGGGCCCGGACGGCATGCATGCGCTCTTCTTCCAGAAGTACTGGGACTACGTGGGAAGCGGTGTCACCGATGCGTGCCTGAAAGTTTTGAACGAAGGGGCCAGCGTAGCGAATTGGAATAAAACGCTCATCACTCTCATCCCTAAGGTCGAGAAAGCTGAAAACTTGAAGGACTTCCGCCCGCTTGCTCTGTGCAATGTTGTCTACAAAATTGTTTCTAAGGCTCTAGCTAACCGCCTAAAACCTTTTCTCTCGGAGGTCATTGATGAGAATCAGAGTGCCTTCGTGGCAGGGAGACAAATCAACGACAATATCCTGCTTGGTTTCGAATGCAATCATTGGCTCCGAGCTCGATGCAAAGGCAACCTTGGCTCCGAGCTCAAGCTTGACATGAGCAAGGCTTATGATCGTATTGAGTGGTCCACAACCTCATTTTTTACCCCTTGGTTGAGGAAGCCTGGACCAACTCCCCGTTCGAGACCCTACGAGACCAGCGCCAAGACCAGAACCTGTGGGACACGATCATGCACGCCACGAAACCACCAACCCTCGACAACCTGGGCCTGTTGGCCATCATGGCCTGGGAAATCTAGTCCTGCCGTAACAAACTTATCCATGAAGAAAGAAAACCTGACATGGCGGCGATCTTCAGCAAAGCGGTAAGTCTATCTGACGACTACGCGCTCTTCAACCTCTCCCCCCAGCGACACCTGGCCACCAGCCCTTAACTACTTGGTCACCGCCCGCCACCAAACGCTGGAAGCTCAACACCGACGCCTCGCTGAGCCCAGACTCCAACTTTGGCGGCATAAGAGGGTGCATTAGAGACGCTGATGGTGGCTTCTGCCTCGCCTATTGTAGCCACATCCACAATACCTCCTCGGTGCTCGCAGCGGAGTTAATAGCTATCCGAGAAGGCATCATCGTCGCCACCAAGTATGGCTTTACTTCCTGCGAGATTGAGACGGACTCCATGGCTGCTGTAAAGCTCCTACGTGACGGAGGAAAGAATGCTAAAGATGAGGGGTTGATTGCTGAAGATATCATTACCATCACTCTTCAATGTAATTTTTCTTTGGGAAAATATCAAGAGTATCCCTTGTGTTTAATCGAAATGCGAGATTTATCCCCTCTATTTCTAGAAATATCAGACATATCCCTCCAGTTTAATATAAATGACAAATACATCCCCTAAAAAATGTTATATTACAAATATCACCATTTTTCGTTTATTTTTTACAAAAAAATAATTTGAAATCCCCTAAATACCTTTAATGAAATAATTTTTTTTTCTATTCTATATACAAAAAAATTAAATTAAAAAAATTTCTTTATAAAAAGTTAAGGGTTTTTTTTTATAAAGAGAGATTTTGATTTTTTTTAATAAAATAGTAAATAAATATTTATTCTATTAAGGGTATTTTGAGGAGTTTAAATTATTTTTTTGTAAAAAATAAACGAAAATGGTGATATTTGTAATATAACATTTTTTTAGGGGATGTATTTGTCATTTATATTAAACTGAATGGATATGTCTGATATTTCTAAAAATAGAGGGGATAAATCTCGCATTTCGATTAAACACGAGGGGTATTCTAGATATTTTCCCTTTTTCTTTCCATTTTATCCGGCGAACCGGAAACTGTGTTGCCGATCGGCTTGGGTTCTAAATCCCAAGTTTCTTCTCTGTGGCTAAACGCCACCCCTCCCTGTATTATGGACTTTCTCAAGGCCGATTTGGTCCTTGCTCCTTGAGAGCTTTAATACAGACCTTTTCTAAAAAAAAAAAAAAAAAAAAGAGATTCAAAGGGTGAATTTTGAATCCAAATCCCAAAAGTGATACGAGCAATTTTCTGTCTTTCAATACTTGACAATGTGAGACACCCGAGTAAAATGTTTGGGCCAACGAAGAAAAGAGTAGAGAACATGAGAGCTGATAATAACCAGCATTAATCAATAAGCCATGGAAAAGGGGTAGTTTGGTCTCAGGCTCAGACCAATATATATAGAGGAGTCATAAATCAAACGAGCCAAAGCAACAAGAAGTCATCATTGATTCTTGTGGCCTTGTAGTTGTTGTGGGATTAGATTTTTTCAATAAAATTTTTTCGTTTTTTTCCTTGATCTCTCGCTAGCAAATAGTGATTAGATCAGCCAAATACGTACAAAGCCTCGTATTTTATTTTATTTCTTTTCCTTAAGATCCTCGTAAGGTATTTTGTTGCAGTATTAATTTACAATTAACACACTAAGGGGTTTTATTCTTTCTCTAGTGATCTCTACTCGATATGTTTGATTCGCATAACTGCGTAATATTCTTATTCTAAAGTTTTAAAAGAAAAGCCACAAAGAATTTATTATTAAGTCCTTGCTTTTGCTTCAGGAAAAGAGTGATAACCCATCAATGCATTAAGAGACAACTCAAAAGATAATTAATGTCACTTTAAATTATATAAGATGATTATTTACTTTTTTATTTCTTTTTTTTTATAAAAAAAGATATTTACTTAAATGAAAGATACTTTATGATCGACAATTCAAATCCACTGACTTTGGTCCATAACAATACAGACAACGAACCCTTATTGTTTTTGCGAATAAACTTAATACAATAAAACAAAATGAAAAAGATGAGTGGCTGAGACTGATATACACGAAATCAATATCAGCCGTCCACGTGGCTACAACACTTAAAGCAGTTTCGTTCCACAAAAAGGTCAAGAAACAAATCCATACAATAAAATAAACAATGACGTCAAACCAGTCTCTCTCCAAATATCTGCTTCACCTGCCAGAAAAATAATTTAACTTTGTCATGGAAATAGAATAGAAAATTCTGCAGAATAGTAACAATTATTTACTTAAATCAGAAATCTTATTGGCGCAATCCGGAAAAAAAGGATAAATTATAGGAAGCGTATCAATTACGTGTGCGCAGCTGGGTCCAGAAGTTAGATGACATGTCATTTCAACAATTCAGTCATCCATTGCATTCTCTAAGCATTGTGTGAATTAAATAAATTAGATGGCATTTTTGGCCCAAACTAAAGAAATCCAGGGGTTTCTTTATTTAATAAAATGCAAATAATTAATAACTGGCATTTTTTTTCTTCATGGAGAAACTGCTCATTGTATGCATATTGATATTAATAAATAAATAAGAGATATGGAAAATCGGTACTGATATATGCTTGATGTACGGACGGATTTTTCGAAAACAGTATTATGCATTTATATGAAAAATATATTTTTTGTTAAGATACAAAACTTAAAATGTATAATAATATATATTCATTGGAATAAGTTGCGTGACGAACCAAAACAATGTATTTGTGATTTAATCAAATAAGCATTTATTTTGATATCCTGGTCCACAAGCCAAATCCTATCCTTTTTTTTTTTTTAATTCTCTCATAGTCTTAAAGTACAAAGATTTAAATCTATTGTTTCTGGTATGCTCTATACTTTACAAAAAAACGTAGACCCATTGATAAACCCTTTATCATAGTAAGTTTTCGTTTTTCTATTAAAGTAATACTCCATATCATGTAGAATAAAGTTGCAAGAAAAAAAAAACTGAAGTAATTTATGCATAAACATAAAAAACTCAAGGCAGGGTTCGAAAAATAAATTGGTTCTTCATGGATTACATTTATATATATATATACACACTATTTTGGCTTGCTTTTGGTATATAAATATAATTATAACAAAATGAGCCATCCCATATATCTAGTATGACAAATAATTGAGCAGTAATTTTGTAAAAAAATTAGTTCAGATCAATTTTTGTAGCTGCCGAGAAACACACAATAACAAAAAAAAAATTGTAATTTAGAAAGGAAGAAAAAAAGATTGATGACATATAATTCACTTACAACTTAAGAGAGACGTTATATGATCACTTGGTGATGACATAGATGGCATAAATGATTCCAGGGAGGTACCCAAACAGAGTCAGCAACAGACAGATCCAGAACTCAAACTGATATACATATATATATACATGCAACAATCTCATCAACGACATGAAAACGGAAATATTAACGCAGTAAATAATTTGTATATGTATAGAGTAGAGAGAATTTACTTTGCAGCCAAACTTGAGGAAGACACCAAGCGGAGGCAAGATGATAGCCAAGATAATATCAACGCAAGTCGCTGTTCCCATCTTTGATTGCTTTTTCCTTATTTGCGTAAGAGAAAAATAAAATAAAACTTGTTATACGAAAGACAAATTATGTATAACGATTAACGTGTAATGTATTAACTCTTGCTTTTGCTTTGAGAGAAGCAGTGAGCGGTTTAGGTCATATATAGAGATCGTGGTGTGTGCCACGTGTCATAGTCTGATTGTACATGAAAGGCCCTATTATTATTATATACGCGTTTACTAAAGCTAAAGATCCACTCTGTATATTTTCTTGCCTTTTAATTTAGGGTTACATGAAGAATCAAATTAGCTTAGTCTTGTAAATGGGCCACGTGTGGTCGACATCTACGTAACATGTGATGAAATATTGCACAACTTTTTTTTTTCTCTTTCTATTATTGGACACCCGATATAAATATCTTCTCGCTGGAAGTCGGAAATATAAATATCTTTTTTTTTTTTTTTATAAACCCAATATAAATATCATTAAAACATATCTTGACTTTATTTTCTCACGTTACTTATTAGTCATGACTCATGAGTCATGAGTATTATACGAATGTAAATATCTTTGTGTAATTAATTAGGAAATATCATCGATGTTTTCTGTTTTTAAAGGGTCACAGTAAGACATGATGCTTTTTATTATGAAATTAAAATTAACCTAATTTTATTATGGGAGAGTTAGACATATAACTAATTCAACCTTCTTACGTTTCAAATTATTTTAAAAATTAAATAAGTAATTAAAACTAAAACATGACACGTGCATCATATAATGAAAACATAAATATGAGTTGAATTATTTTTTTAATTATTTAAATTTTTTTACTATAACTAATTTTTATGGAGGATAATTATTTGGCTAGTTGATATAGTATTAATCGCATAAATGTATCCCTTAATCAAGATTTTGATTGATATTATGTGCGTTAATTTATAATAAAAAAATAATATAATAAAAAAATGTATATTATCGTATTACAACACAGATTATAAAGGGTGATCCAAAGTGATTTAGAATGAGCTATATGGTATTATCTTTCGGAAAAATAGTATGAAATAGCCAATTCAAACTATGACTTTTGCAAAATAGTCATCGTTTCATTAGATATAGCAAAATAGCCAATTGAGAGTACTACGACTTTTAATCCTGGCTCGATTAATTTTAATCCAGCCTTCATAAAACTTACATTCTGTCTTTATAGTTCGTTGGGATTAAATTTAATCCAGCCTAGATTAATCTTACTTTGGCTAGTTTGCATATAGTTGACAAACTATGACTATTTTGCAAAAGCTTAAGTTCTATTTGGCTATATAACCGCTTGACTCATTTTGTTAAATGAACAAAGAAAAATCGATAAAAAAAAAAAAAAAAAAACAAAAAAAAACAACAACAAAGAAAAATGGATAATAATATTGACTAAGAAATACATGTTTAGCATTCATATGTTATATCTATTTCCAGTAGTTATACTTTCTTCATTTAATCACGAGTATAAATGACTCTCAAACTCAAACCACAACTCATAAATCTGCAATCTTGATATATGTTGATCTGTTGGAAAATAACATTACAATTTTTTTTTTTAATCAAACATATTGGATTGCTAAAACTTAAAAGGGGATCGGAATTGATCTTTTTTTTTTGTGAAATAATGGGTATCATTGCACTAGTCCGGGCCCGAAATTAGGGTGGCCAAATTAAGCATTTGGGTCGGGCTGAGCTCGATCGCAACTCCCGAGGCCTTAGAGGACCCATGAGGGGTGGCCCTTGAATATATAATTTAATTCAAGTCCTTCCCAAATATTCATAAAACAGTGGAAATTATTCAGCCAAAAAAAATATCTTTGTCAAATACCCGATTCAATTTAGAGGCAAAATCAAACGAAATACATCAAAGAACACACAATAGTTTTTAGCGTAGAAAAAACTCATAAAAGGAGTAGAAAAATCACGGGACCTGTAGGCCACTTAATATCTCGACTAAAATTAATAATGGGCACGATCAATGTACTCTATAACAAAGTTTAGAGGCTTACATCAACATCATCAAGTTCAACAATCAATCTTGAAATATAACAAGAATCAACGAAGACTTTACAAAACCACATCTTTACTCTTCTCAGTGTATCTTTGTGTGTCACAAATATTCTATTAAAATTTAGTGACGATCAAATGGTGGACGGCTACCCAAACGCAATTTTAGTAGCGTTGGTCAGAGTTGTTATGAATTAGGGGCTTTATGATAATTCTCTTCTCCTCTCTACTTTCTATAGTATTTCGGATTCTAACATTTTTTCTCCTTTCTGAAATTAGTGCAAATGTGTTAGTTCCTCTGTGTCATGGGTTGTTTGGCAAAACAATTTGTGTTTAAGTTGTTCGAGTGAAGCTGCAAGAAGATTTACAAGATCCGGGTTAATTGTTTTACACCGTTCTCTCGCGTGCACTAAAACTGAAAACTTTCCGTTTTCAGTTTAGGATATATTAGGTATATAATATCGGTATTTGGTTGCCGATTATGAGAGATTTGCGAGAGATTTGACTCTTGATCTAATAAAGCTCATTTGGGGTCGAATTAGGTCATTGTCTCTTTTGTTAGGTAAATCACGCTACCTTACACCTTTAGCTACTCTCTCTATTCTAGAGATCTTCAACGATAACTAGCTATTGGTGCTTGCAATTTTATGAGTCATTCCTTTATCAGAGTTTATGAGTGTGTGTGTGTTTGCATTGACATGCTTGATAATCTTCGGGAGAAGATTGAGTGAAACGTAGAAAGGGAGTCTCTAACCTAAGGGGAGCTCAGATCTAAATCAATTGGAGAGGTCAAAGATGACGGTGTTTGCAAAAGGGAGTTTTGTCAAACTTAATATTCATATTCCTTTGACGATTGATTATAGTGAATTGTTTGCATCCAGACACATCAGTCCCTCTAAATAGGTTGTTTATACCAAACATGGTTATCAATTCTTGTGTGTCCTTATTACTTTATGTTTGATCGTTTTGTTTGTTTATCATCTTGAATAAAAGTGTTAAAAGCAATCAGTTATTCCACAAATTATTTCACACGCTAGTTAAATAATTATTTTAATCGGGTGAAGTAATCTCAAAAAGTAATAAGTTTGCCATGACCGCACACATTTTTGGCCTCTCCAAATAAAATAGGAGGGATAGTCCAACAAACTCCCTTAGCTAAGTTGTTGGTGAGAAATTCCAAACCGACAATTGTGCAAATAAACTCAAACTTTATGCATTCTCTACAAAACATACCACTCAAAAGGAGCCACTTTCTTCGTGCCTAAAAATAATTGTGGTAGAAAGTCAAAAGGGCAAGACCTGACCTGACTCGGACCTAAATCTCATTGGAACTTAAAAGTTACGCCTTTAGATAACATCAAGTCTGAGGCTAATTGTTGCTAGCTATTTTATTCAAAATACTGAAATGATTAGCCTTTTGCGGTGTAGACAATTGTGTAGATGATATTAAGTTGACGTGTTTCTCTAAACTCTAATGTATTTTGGATATAAAATTTGCAATTCTAATCTGAATTCAACTAAGCTTAATGTTTTGCGTCGATTCTTGATTAATGTACTTTGATTTTTCGGTTCTATGATTTTAAAATCAAAATTGATGGTGTTTCATTCCAAAAATCTATAAAAACTGAACCGAGCCCTATGGAGTGAGTTCCTGAAAGAAAAAGAATTCGATAGAGTATTATAAATAAGGGATACACAAGTATAACCTTCTCAACAATTTTGGGCCAAGATCTAATAAATATATATTAATCCAAAAGTATGACTATTCATTTTTTGTTTTTAAGTTTATGAATCCTCACGGCGTTCAGTTTCATTATCATAAAATCGTTTGAATTTTTTCTTCCTTTTTTTCCGTTTAAAGAATCTGGAAATTCGTTTGAAGATTTATTGACATTTTCTCAATTTATGGACATGGATGTCAATAAACCTTCAAAGATTTTGAGAATATTTTTGAAGATTTATTGACATCTTTGTCAATAAATTTTTTGGATGTCAAAAAAATCTTCAATACACCTAGAATCTTCAAACGAATTTTCAGAATCTTTGAAGATTTATTTACATCCATGTCAATAAATTGAAAAAATATCAATTAATATTCAAATGAATTTCCATATTATTCAGATGAAAAAAACAAAACAAAAAAATCATCAAGCAATTATATGAGACACAAAAGTGAACGCCGCAAAGGATTTAGCAACTAAAAAACAAAAAAATATATAAGAGGGGGGGGGGGGGGGGGGGGGGGGGGGGGTTAAAAATGTAAATACACAAAATTACAAAATAAAAAGTGATAATATTGAATTAAAATAGACTTATTAGATTTTGGTAAAAATGATTGGGAATGTCATACTTGTAGTATAAGGACGGTGTAATCCCTATAAATAACCAGATTTAAGTATGGGTCTAATCAGTCAAAGCCCGTACCATGTACAAGCCCAAAGAATGTTAGTTCTGGACCGACTAATTCAACATTTTGGAAATATATTATATTCGCCTCTAACTTTTTTATTTTTTATTTTTGCTCAAGTATACACTTCTAATTTGATTCGTGGAAATTGCTTGTCGCAGTGTTTTCTAAAACCAATTTCATGATTCACGTGCCTACAGTTTGTATTGTGAAAATACAATTCTTTCAAGCTGTAAATAATTGTTCTTTTGATATTTATAGAATTTTTGTTAAGGCTATTATTTACTGTTTTACTCATTATATAACTTTGTTTACGGTTTCCATTTTAGTGATATCAATTTAGAGCTATTCTTGTAAAAAAAATATTGAAAAATAGTTACTGGTGAAATTTTCCCATTAAATTGTTTTGAGGAAAACGTAGCTACAGATTTGTTTCGACATAATATATACTCCAACATTTTATAATTTATTTTATTTTTTAAACTCCAGTATTTTGTTTTCATTGCAATGAAAGTTTATAAGCAAGAAAGATAATTCGTGCATGATTTCAATAGGGGAAATTAAAAAAATAATTATTTTTTAAGTGTAACATTCAAAATAGTTCTTATTTTAAATCATTTCAAAAATAGTTTTTTTTTACAAGGTAAACATTTATTTTCTTTTCAAATTAATTTATAAATATTAGATAAAGTTAAGTGGAGCCCAAAATACTAAAAACATTTTTTTAAAGATGTTAAACATCAAAAATAACTATTTCCGTAGTAACAACTTTTAAGCAATGATTGAAATGTCGATTGTCGATTTCGTGCCGATGGTCCAAAAAATAGAAAATTACAGTGGTGGATGAAAATTTCGACGAAAATAATGTGAAAATTTGAAAAAATTGTGCCAACAAAAATTACGACGGCAAATATTGTTGTATAATTTTAAATGCATTTTATTGTATTAAGTAAATTTCAATTGAAAATTTATGTGTAATTATTTGGAAGCCCACTTAGCAATTACCTTATCAAAAGTCCAAGGTCAAGCCCAATAATATGGGCTGAATCTCGATGTCAGACGCATGAAGTGCACCATTTTAGATAAAGACAAGCACAATTAAATTGGGTGCGCCATTTTTGGATGACGACTTTTGAACCGTCAATGCACATACGTTCGAATGTGGAGAGACATATAAAATAATCTTAACCTAACTTTACAATTCTTTACACCATCGACTGAAAAAAAAAAAGAAAAAAAAGAAGAAGAAGAAGCAACAAGCAAGCTATAAGTTTCTTCTTCTTCTTCTTCTTCTTCTTCTTCTTCTTCTTCTTCTTCTTCTTCCCGTGTGTCCATTTCTTTGTTCAAACTAAAAAAAAATGTTTTTTTTTTCAACATCAAAATAATCACGAGTCTAACCGACATTAATTAGACGCACAAGAGCAGCAAACTCGATGATTTCATTTGTTAATTTTGGAAAGACCCAGTCAAAATACAAGAGTTTCGGGCGATATTACTCCGCCATGTCGCCGATTTCCATCTTCGGCTATGAGAGAATTTTCTAAGGCTTTAGTCGCCGAATTTCGAAATGACAACATGTATTGAATGTTTTGAAATTCCAAAAATAACAAATTTTTCACGCAATTTTTCTGAAATACCCTGAAATTTTAATCCTTACTTCTTTTTCATTATGCTATTTTTGCGATAGATTACAAAAAACAGCTACCAGAAGCATTTTTCAAATTTTTTAAAATTGCTATGTTGTGGGAGTAGGATTTGAACTCCCCACTAAAATATTCAGTTGGGCCCAAGTGCATGCCTGAAGAAGTGGTCTTCATCCAACCTTATCGCCATCACCAACTCAAGTCAACATGTACTTGGCTCTTTGAAGACCTCCAGTCCGACCATGTGTCACCAAGATCGACGATGATGATTAGTTGACATATGGCTATAAATAGATCCATTTCAGCTATGAATGGATCGTCATCTATTACCTTATTATCACTTTTACTTATCAAATATGTACTCAAAATATTAGTTAGGCTCGTCTTCACTTTGAGTTGAGCTTGTCCACTCTCGGTGAGCTGAGCTTGACCCCAGCCGTAAATATTCAATAAAAGCACCTCTTTTCGATTCATTATTTATTTTATGTTCGATTCTTCTTTTATTATTTCGCTACAAATTAGCTTTATTCGATTTTTATACGACGAATTCTTGAGATCCACATAAATACAAATAAAACGATACACTAAATATAATCTATAATTTCGTGATTGTTGAAAAATCGATTCCAACATAAACAATTGTGAATGATTTACGGTTTCCAAATTTACCTTTATGATTTTGTAAATAAACTTTAATAAATATATGATAAATACTGCTTTATGGCTATTTATGAAATATTTACTAAAAAAAAAGTTAAATAACAAATCACACATGAAAATATAGTTATATATGTACTAGACCCAACTTATAATGAGTTTGAAAATTGAAACAATATTAGTGACATATCATATATGTATGTACAGATGTATTGTAAGTATCGAATTTTTTCAGCAAAAAAAAATTAATTGTGATTTCACTATCCTTAACCCAGATCCACATAACAAATGTTTCTGTCATTTCATACCATTTCTGGCAAATCCATCCGATAATCGATCTCAGTGATTGTTTTTCCCTGCTCGCGACATTATAATATCAAAAAATTGACTACGTAAATCACCTAAACTATATGAATTGTAAATTAGCTAACATTTGGTAAATACTTTGTAAATAACCAACTTGCGGCAGCCTATTAACTACATTTTTTTACATGTTTGGCTGGATTAAATAAGTATTTTATTAATCTGTTAATAAGTTAACTTGACTATTTACAAAAACTAACGAAATGTGGAATATATCCCAATTCACTATAAGCGTGTGGCTATATAACTTAATAACCCAAATAATATAGATACGTAGATATAACCAGCTTCTAGCCTTCTACACACAAAGTCACAAAACAATCACAGTTTTCTAACGGATTATATATATATATATATATATATATATATATATATATATATATATATATACGTACACGATAATGTGGATATAGTTGCACAAGAAAATGCATATAATATAGACTTTATCCTGTGCCTGATCAGATGAACATGGGCACACCAATAAAAAGACACCAATATATATAGGTCCCCACCTATAAATACACCTGACTCTGAGCAATGATAACCGTTCATCATATTGGGTAACACACGGACAATTAATATATAAATAATAAAAAGGCTAGCTCCTGAATTATATGCTGAACTTTTATATTACAGAGTACAGATAGTGCTCACTAAATTAAAGTGCTCAAAATTAAAATTACGTTGCCGTCTGCATAGAAAGCTAGAGATTGATTACATGTAACGAAAATAAAAGATTATCATATACTGATATTAGCTATATGATTTTGGCTATCGGGTTCTTGCACGAGTAACATTTATTATTTGCACTTAATAATTGATTGGTGAAAAATGTCTCTCTATATAATACGCAAGTGTACGTGTCGACAAATAGTAAAATATCAATCCACAATGATTTAGCTCGAATTTTAGATTTTTGCTAATTTCTATTATTTCCAAACTCTCAAACAAATAAGTAGATGGAGAGCGGTTGTCAATTATTGGGATTCATAGGTATCAAACAAGCAATATTAAAATGATATTCAAACGATACTAAAAACGAGGAACACGACTTTGTTGGTTTCAAGGTGCGGTCGACTATTGAGTTCAAATGAGACAAGGAAAAGCTAAGGGTTCTAATCTCAGCTCTTGATTTTATCCACTAACCTATCTCGAGTCGTTAGGGACCTAATAGATTGACGAGCTTACACTTCTCGGTTGATGCTCTATTAAAACAACCTACCGCACTAAAACTGAAGCTCAAGCGATTACATCATCCCATAGTCTTTCTATAGATCCTATAGATCTAAGTGGAGTAATGATGAGTTGGGTAGATCTCACACATTTTACCTCTCGGTCTCAAAACATGCAAATACACTAACTAATTAGGTACTTAAGCTAATTAGGGGAATCAAACTCATCCACAATCCATGGAATTCTTCTTTTAACTTTTCTCTCTTAACGAACATTTTTATCCTAAGCCATGAACCAACACACACACCCATTTTCCAACTACATCGTGTTCCTACTAAAGATTTAGCTACTCATACTAGAAGATAAGAAAATCAAGATAGTGAGAAGAGTAACTAACAAAGAAATTAAGTAAAGAGACATCACAAATAAGCTTAACAAAACAAATCTATTACTCAATTCATACAAACATCAAAATCTCAAAGAAATAAAGTAAATCAAACTATACATTACTCAAATCTAAGATCAAAACTCGAAAATACAAAAAATCACAAAGAATCTTATAAATCAAGTAAAACAAGAAACAATGGAAGTAGAAAAGATGGAGATGAAGGGGTAACAAGAGACGAGGTAGAAGTTGATGGTAGAGGAGGCTGTCACTTCTTCTTCTTCTTCTTCTTCTTCTTATTCTTCTTCTTCTTCTTCTTCTTCTTCTTCTTCTTCTTCTTCTTCATTCTCAAGCTATCTCTTATTCAATGGCTCTCAAGACTCTCCAAAACTTGGTATATTCCTAACGGGTCTAGATGATATGGATTTGGACCAGACGAGGCTATAAGGCATTTGATGCCTTACTTTTGGAGCCTTCTACACCATTGGATAAGATCCAAAGGCCAAAATTAGCTCAATAACAAGCTCTTTAAAATCCTGCTTCGTCACCGTGCACGTCGCGCAGGGTCTTGTATGCGTCGCGCGGCTGTTGCACGTGTCGCGTTCTAGACTGCGCGTCCATCACGCTAAACACTGGAACTTTGGGCACCTCGAATTGATTGGTTGCGCGACGCACAAGGGCTTCACGCGTCGCGCTCTGCTGAAACCTTCCAGCGTGTCGCGCTCTGATTCTTTCGCGACGCGCGAAGCTGCGCTGACTTCTTCTCTAGTTGATTTAGCTCCCGAGAATCGTTTCTTATGCCGTTAAGCTCCGATTCTGCTCGTTTTAGCACCAGAACCCTCTAATGCTCTCTTGAACTTGTAAAACACTAAAAACTATCGACTAATTTTGATTTTCGTGTAGAAAGGTTATATTTCATATGAGTGAATCACACTCATCAATAACACAATTATTTTGAAGACGTATCCAATATATATGTTACATCTAATCATTCGACAATGTAGATACAAACTTGTCTTAACTATATGTTAGTATGATTCATATATATTATGATTCATATTAAAAACGATATGATGTAGATATGCAGTTGTGATATATATATATATATATATATATATATATATATATATATATATATATATATGAAAGGTATGTCCCGCGCGTTACTGCGGAATAATTAATATATTTTAGTCTGGATGAAGAAATATATAGAGACATATCTATAAATATTTGGGTTTAAAAAAATGTATTTAAAGTTTTTTGGGGACATTTTTATCTTTCTATATATAAAAAAAAAAAAAACAATCGATACGAATGAACACTATTTGTGTTTAGGTCTAATTTCTTAGTTTTTCTTAAACAAAAATTCTAAAAAAAATTAAAATAAAACGCTTTTCATTATATAATAATTTTGCTTTATATATATAATATAATATAATATAATATAAATATAAACATTTATGTCTTACAACAGCCGATAACAATAATAATAATTTTTTTTAATAAAAAAGACAGTGGTACTGTTCAAAGCAACCTGGCATTGTTATTGAAACAGCATCACCCCAAAAACGATTATTGATAATCATAATATATATTATATTATAATGGAAGCTATTCATGTAATAATGTATTGTGTCAATTAGTATGTAAGTGGGTATGCATGTTAGATGGGTCTAGTGGTCATGTGCAGATTGCAGTGAAACAGAGACAGTGGACTTGCAGATATTGTTAGGCATGACTCATGTTTGAATCCAATTAATATCATGAAGGCCTCTAATATATATTTATATGTATGTGTGTGCGACAAGTGCAACTTTTTTTTCTTGTCCACTGGGAATCATTGGCATTTGTTTATGTTATCTTGATCTCTTCTTCCCACACTTTTGTAGTTGTACCCTCTCTACGATATTTATGTGTACTAACATTATTAATTTCAATTTAATTAATTAATCATGAGGTAGTATTTCAATATAAAAAAATCGAAGAATTTTGGATATGTTTTGTGTGGAATAGAAAAGTATTATTCTCGACGAATATGTTCAAAATAATTTGAAATATATACTTGAAATACCATAACTACATATCTTGAAATTTTAAATTAATATACTTTACAAAACTAAAACGAAATCACAAAAAAAAAAATATTTATTTTTTTTTCAAATGATTGAGATTTGAGATATTTCAAACGATTAACATATTCAACTAATGAACTAAAACGAAATCAAAATAAAATTACAAACTAAAGCAAAAATAAATAAGAATTAACCTATTGCATAAGGTAATTCAATTTTAAAAAATTATAAATTATACTAATTCATAGTAACTAACATAAAAAAAATTAAATTAAAAAGAAATCATAATCCATGGATTGCTTTTTTATAGGGTGATTTGGTTAAATAACCGATTTAAAGTTAAAGATTTGCAAATAGTCAAAGTTTGCCTAAAATTAGAGGAATTGCCAAAATGCGGAGTAATCAGATTTAAAAAAAAAAATTAATCCTAGGATTAATATTTTTTTAAGTGATAAATTGCTTATAATAATTGTCAATAAAATTTAATCATGGTATCAAAAAAGATTCAAATAATTGGCTGCGTAGTCATCTTAAACAATATCAATTTTTTTTTAGCCAACAACCTTTCGTTAATATGCTGTAAATAGCCATATTGTTTACGTGGCAGCTTATTAATTAAATTAGGTTTACACTTTTGCCCTTATTTAATTCGCAGAAACCGAATAGGTAAGTTTTCAAATTTGAAATTTGAAATTTCCTGCAGATTTTGAAAATTAATAGCCCATTTATTGTTATGTTTTTGGAAGTTTTTAGCGTTGACTTTAGGTAATTAGTATATATTTTCGTGGCAATTTATATGGATAAACTCTGTAAATATATTCTTCATTTATTGATATTATTTTGTCTTCCATATATTCATAATTTCCAGAATTTTCGTGCTCAAAATATTTCCAGAATTTTTTTCAGTTTATTTACTCGAATATACTGTAAATATGCTTTGTATTTACAGTGAATATACTGTAAACATGTTTTGTATTTACAATGAATATACAGTAAATATGCTTTGTATTTACAGGAATATACTGTAAATATGTTTTCTATTTACACGAACATAATGTTAATGTTAGCAACAATTAAAAAAAAATGTTCTTCGCGGTGTCCATGATTCCGATCGGGACCTTGGACGCAGATCGCGGAGAGGAGGACGAAGTGACGCTTGACGGCGGTGGTGACGTGGTGGTGGTCGTGATTAGAAGTGGTGGCGGCGGCCCGGAAGACATCTATAAATCATCAAACGATTCTCAGAATCCAAAAAGCCCCAATTTCAAATAAATAAACCCCAATTCTCATTTTTCGGCCAAAATCAAATCATAACCACCAAATCCAGCAATTCACAAACCAAATCTAACCTCTATTTGAAGATTTACGCTCGGAATAAGAAAAAACTCAATCTTGAACCCTAATTTTAAAACTCATTTTGGAGAAGAAGATTTCTCACCTTGATGGCTGTGAAATCAACTCTCCGGTGCTCTCTGCGTCGTTTCCCGGTGTCTCCTCTCGGTCCGACATCCTCGACGGCTCGTGGCTGTCCTCGTCTTCTCGGCTGGAACACGCGTGGGTGGTGCTCGGTCATCTCGGCCATTGATGGTGCGCAATGAATGAAAAAGAAGATAGGAGAAGGAGATTAATAACATTAATGACCAAATATTGAGCTGATTATATTAATAACGCTGATAATGACATTAATGACCAAATATTGAGCTGATTATATTAATAACGCTGATACAAAATGGGCGGGAATAACAAAGGGCAGTCCCGTCTTATTTTGGCTGTAAATAAACCCACATGACTATTTACCATTAATTAACAAAATGTTGGCTAAAAATAAATTGCTTATTTTCAGGAGGCTATTTAACTTAATTACCCAAAAAGATTTGACAACGTAATTTTGGCTACTTTGTTGAAAATTTGAAACTTAAGCTATTTTGCTAATCAATTAGTTTCAAATGGCTATTTTGTATCATTTTCCATTTTTAAAGATGAACATATTCCTAACAATTATCATAATCAAACTAATTTAGAATAAAAAGTTAAATAAAGTAATAATCAAAATTAATGCCACGTGTAGACTATAAATATGACTCTCACTGACAAAGGTGCAAAAACCCGACCTTCGCGATTTCGGAAAGGGCCACTAATCATGATTTTGGAGAAAGAAATGTGTTTTTTTTACTTAAGAATAGGTGGCAATATTGTCATCGCTGCTGATTTGTAACTTTTAAATGAAAAAGTGTCGACCATGTTATCACAGACGACAATGAAAGTAAAATTCATAGAAAATTTGTGCAACTAATTCTATTAGAATTGGTGGTAATACTAAGTGCCATGATAACTCATGAAAATAGGATTATTAATTATTTTGTTTTTAACAATTTGATAAGACTTTTGTGGCAATTTTTTTTTTTTAGTAAATAACGGAAAAAATACCTAAGGATTTTCAAAAATCATACTTATATATGCTCATTTTTTTTAACGGTAAATATACTTAATATTATATTTTAGTTAAACCGTAAGTACCTACACCGTTAAGTTGGTCCTCATTCATTCTCGGTCCTCCGATCCACAACGTCCGAATCTCCTCGGAATCTCTGGCCTCCACTGCAGTAGCAGCATTGAAGTGTCGCTCCTGGGGCCAAAACCTAATCCTATCAAGGAACTCCATCGCGAGAGAGTTCCATCGTACATATCGATCTTCAAACTTTAACCCTATCCGTATTCTTCACACCGCTGATGTTCTCATCTTCGGACGCATGGTAGGAGGATGGAGATTCCAGCTAGGATGTAGCAACTACGCAAGATACCGTCCTTGTGGCGGCAACGATAATCCGCCGTCAGAGAGAGAAAGAGAGATCCTACTAATTAGATATTTTTTTAAAGAAATTGGTTTTTTTTTTTAATTTTGAAAAATAAATCTTATTAAGAATAGTGAGGGTATAAAATTTATTCCACATTAGTCTAATGGCTATATGTTTAATGTTTTTTAGTTTTTGGTTATGTTTTCATTGTCAATTAATTTTAACACTAAACTCCGTGATATTTTACATGTGCGGATTTCTACCAGGCTCTCTCTAGATGAGAGCTATTTCCATTTGTTCACAATCAGTATTGAACCGAATACCTGTTAATTAATTTTTGTGAATTCTATCTTTGGGTATGCTCTCGAAATTGATTGGAAAATCAGAGAAGAGACCTCTATAAAACTTCATAGTTCGCACGTGAAATTCTTTACATAATCCCCCAGTGTCTAATGATAGATTCTTTACATAATCAGTGTCTATTGATAGAACTGATATTGGACAGCTCATATGGAAAGTCAAAGACGCTAATATATATTTCATTCTCAGCCATATATATCATCACTACCGTTGTTATCTTCATGCAAGGGTCGTTTTTATTCATGCATGTGTGCGTTACATGCTTGTAATAAGACCGAATTATTCTCTCTTTAATCGTTTTCTTTAACCAATCACCGAAACCCCGATATCTGTGGTTCATCTCCTTTGGACACATAACTCGTTCTTTCTATGGTTCATCAATTTTGTTTTTCATGCTTTCGCGGATTTTGACGTGCATGCACTATAGCTTGAAATCCTTTATAAAACTTAAGTACAATCAACGAGTGGTTGACACGTGGACACTATGTGCGAACCTCGCAGCGATATCACAGAAAAAGAAAAGAAAAGCAGACGAAGAGTGCAAATTCAAAATACTAAACTGCTTTTACTGACTATTTCTTTAAATAACTTAAAACGACAAGAGTACTTGAAAAGAGAACATACGAATCGGAATATCACCCACCTTGGGATTTTAGAGGTAGTGATTAAAAGATCATTAAGAAAATAACTAATTTAAACGTTTAAAATTGTTAAATAATCAACCTTTGATAAATCATAGGTAAATAACCAATTTCAGACGTAAATCTTAGATAAATAGTATTTTTTTTTATATATTAAACGTTAGTTATTTACCTAAAATTTACGTCTAAAAGTGACTATTTACTTAAGATTTACGTCTAAAATTGGTTATTTATCTAAGATTTATGTCTGAAAATGATTATTTACATAAGATTTATCAAACGTTTATTATTTAATAATGTCACAGTTTAAGTTTGCTATTTTTGTAATTTATTGTTAGCAATATTGTATTAATATTGACGAAAATACAAGACAATTTGCATGTAAGGAAATTAAACGGAAATAACAAAATACAAATAAAAAACCAGTTAAACCTTAGAACCGGAAAAACAAATCGGAGAAGACGGAAAGAAACAGTCGAGGCCCGTTGGACGGTTTCCTTGAAGCTTTTTATCGCCCTCCCACGGATGCTGGAAAAACGAGAGCGAAAGCCTCCCAGGATACAACGACTACAGAGGCAAGCTTAGCACCAATAGACTTGACTCTCAGCGAACTAGGACCTGTGCGAAAGTATCACCACGACAAACAAAAGAAAGAGAATTTCTGGGGAAGAAGGGGATCGGGAACAGTGGGAGATTCTTGGATACGGTGTCAATGAAACGAGAGAGAGCTCAGCCTTTTATAGGCGGATGCACGGTTACCAAACGCTCGCTCAAACTCAAACCGTCAAGGCCTTAATGCACAGATTCAAACGCCTTAATGCACGGTTACAACAAGTTCAATTCCCAACATAACGCAAGAGTTATTTGTGGAATTAAAACTTTCAGAAGTGAAATTTGTAACAAAAAGAAAGCCCGAGACCGAGACATTCACGAAACCTAGCCCGAGCCCGGCCCGGCTCGGCGCGGCGGCGCGCGTGAGGGGTTAAGGGTTAACCCACACACACTCTCCTCTCTTGCACTTGGATATTATTGGGGAATCGAGCGCGTATCAGATACGAACAATCGCTCTGATGCGACTCTTTTGAGATGATTCCACCATATAACCATATTAATGCGGAAAAATAATTAATTACGCTGATCATAAGCTAATTAAATTATGGTTATAATTAACAATATCTAGTTATGTTTAATTAATTTTATTCACGAGAGCATATTCATCAAGCAACCGATTTGAGCGAAAAACGAATACTTACATTGATTTTCGGTTCAGCTACAGAACGCTCCTAAACCAATCACGTACTCCTTGCGTCGTCTTGATGAAGAACTCGAGGATGACACCTTAGTCTTCCGAAACGTAATCTCCGAGACGAATAAGAAAGATGAGTGGGCACAGTCTTTATCTCACTAGATCACGAAACTAGGTGTTTCGAGATCTCTTTCTTATTTTACAAAGAATGGAAACGAATTTCCGAGGGGGAGAAGCAGAAAATTTCGCACGGCCAAGAGGGAGGGCCACGAAATTTTTCACAAAAAAATTACTTATTTTTGCCTTCTCATGAACCCCTATTTATAGTAGTAAAAAGAAATATTCATGGAATCTTCCAGAATATTTTATTTCCTTTTATTGTGTTCACACTGGTGGATTAAATCTAGGCCATTGGATCTCAACAAGTGAATCCTACTTTTTCTCTCATCCATCAGATCAATATTTATGAGATATTATTCTCTATTTAAATAGAGAATATATTATTTAGTGAGAGAATAAAGGGGAATATATTATTTCCCTTTAAATATATTCTCATATATTCTCCTAAATACTTTCCTTTAAATAAGGAGAAAATATAGGATAATATCTTATATTATTTTCTCTCCTTTATTTAAACAACTAAAGAGAAAATATTGGTAAATATCAATATTATAAAAATCGGTTTTTAGGCACACGGCCAAGGGGGATTTGCGCAACTCCCATGCCAAAATTCCCAAATCCGATTTTCATATTTTGTGCAAGGCCCGATTGCTTAAAACCAAATTATTTATTTATTTACTTGGTCAAACAATAAACAAATAATTAATAATTGTTTATTTACTTGATCAAACAATAAATAAACAATTCTACCATAAATATTTATTTAATTCTGCGAATACCCGTTTTCCAGAATTAATGCTGTCAATCACAATTACAGCAAGTGAGATTAATAATGATAAACATTATTATACGAAAGTTCTTATCCGCCTTTATCAGAGCCGAATCGGGGACTATGGACCTAGTAATAGAAGCTTAACAAATCCGATGAAAAAGACGAAATAGTATTTTCTCTTTTTCCATCGATTCGTTTAATCTTGGTCAAATACTCCACCTTATAAGCCAAGACTGAACTCTCCTTTATACTATAATTATATTTACTCATCGTGACGAGTGTCCATTGATATAGTCAGTTCATGATCAAGATCCTCCAGGTTCAACCCGTATCGAGAGAAGTCAATTTATTCCGTTATACTTCTCTTGATACATATCAGCCCTAAGCATTGTTGCTTCCCCAGAGAAAGATTCTTTCGAACGTTACTTACTTTGAAAGTGCTAGCAATCTATCGGTTCTGGAATCAACCCTTAGGTGAGAGAACATTAGCCTTCTTTCAAGAAGGCTGGATTCCGTATCTGTAAATCATTTCCCACTCGAATTATGCTCTGAGAAAACTCCCAAGACATAAGCTGTGATTAGCATGAATAGCCTTTTAGCGAATGAGTCAAAGAGCTCAGTAACATAACCCAGTGTCTATGATCACTTCAGGATTTAGATCAAGTCTCACTGTGACCATCATAGTGGCCTCGGTTAGTGTGTCGTAACGGTCCTTAAACGACACATCTACACCAAGACCTGTCCAAGTCGTACAGTTACCACAAGTGTAGAATGCTCCCACATAGTGATCAGCCTTCACCCATGTGTTCCACATATATGACTTTAGATATAGCTTTCCAGGCGTATATCAGTCATTGACCTCGTTTTAGCTCACCGCCCGAACTCAGGTCACTAGTACAAAAAACAGCATTGGGTGCGACTTTTTTCGCACCTAAAGGTCGAAAGTCGCACCCATTGATACCTTTAGGTGCAACTTTAGGTGCGACAAAGTCGCACCCGAAAGTTCGCACCTAAAGGTCATGGGTGCGACTAGTCGCACCCGATGGTCATGACTTTTAGGTGCGACTTTTAGGTGCGGATTTTCGCACCTATATTCGCACCCATAAGTCAGAAAATATGTGCGAAAAAGTCCGCGCGAAGGCCATTGGGTGCGACTGGTCGCACCCGATAGTTTTTTAAAGATTTTATTTTTTATTTTTTATTCATATGAATTCTATAATTGTAATCAAATAACTAAATAGTTTATTAATTAGAAAATTCATTAATTAATATTTATAATAATAATAAAAACTAACCATTTGTTGTTCGATTACAATAATTATTATAATGTACGATAAATAATTAAAATAAATGTTCATTCTTTTCCCTTTCCTTTTCCTCGGTTTGTAAACCAATCCTTGAACATTTTACTCCCTCTTCCGCCAAATCTTCCTCCAGAACTGCTGCTACCTCCTTGTCCACTGCCGCTCGTACGCTCACTGCCGCTCGTACGCTCTCGCTGGTAATCTGCTGAAGCTGGCGGCGTCGTCTGAGCATCTGCCATTGAAACTGATGGCGGCGTTGTCTGATGCATAGCGTGCATCTGAGGCGACGGCGTCGTCTGAGGCATCTGTGGCATCATGCCGGGCGACATCTGAGGCATCTGTGGCATCGTGTCGGACGACATCTGAGGCATGGGCGAAAACTGCTGCGTGAACGCGAACATTTGTCGCTGCATCTCCTCCATCTGCTGTTGGTTGGCTCGCCTCATCTCATCCATAGCGAGTTGTTGTGCCGCCACCTGAGCTTGGAGCTCGCCAACCACTGGATCTGGAACGCGGCGCCGCAACGAGCCTGAGCCTGACGACGAGCTTTCGTCCTGAGCCTGAGCAATAGCCCAAGATGTTCTCGGGACCGTTGGACCTATTCCAACGTACCAATCTTGACGGTTCCCGAGAATTTCTAGCATCGCGTGCTCCTCTGCGGCGTCCTGGTCAAAGACGACGCCTTGCTCTTCTGCTTGTCGCTGAAGATCCGCCAGTAGAGTAACTATCCGCGCCTTTACACATAAAAAAATTATTAAAAATTAATTATTATGTAAGTAACGTACTCTTAATTATCAGCTATGACTTACATGTGCTCGTCTCGCCCAATCTGTCGTCCATTCACCTTTTCTATTATGGTGTTTTTGCTCCCACGTCGTTAACGCGGAGCCCAAAGTCTCATCATCCTTACTCTGCAATTGTTATGAAAATATAAGTACTGAATTTATTTCAAATTAAGTATTTCAAAATTAGAATAACTTACGTTCAAATGACGATGAGCCAAGAAAGAAAGAGATCCCTGAGTCGACCTCGTCTTCTTCTTCTTCGAATTCTCCTTGTTGCGAGTAGATTTTTTCTGCAAATAATTAATTTTGTCATTATTCAATCTGATAAAGATATTGTGATTTATTATAATCATACATTACGTACCTTCCAATCGTCAGTTGTGAACTCGTCTACAACCGCCTCCCAATCCTCTTTCTTATATCCCGGTGGTGTTTCCGCCTTAGCGTTTTCTGTGCTCCCAGAAAACTCCAACCTGAACTTCTCTGATAGCTTGGACTTCTGGTTGCGTCGCCTGACCTTGGCATTCCGAATGATAGTCTGATCAATCGTATTCTGATAGCAATCCGCAGGCAGATCCTCGCCGGTGTCAAGATCCGTGTACACAAATCTGAACTCGGAATGAAGTGCGCTCAAAATAGCAGCCAACATCTGGGGCGTCACTTCACTCCAATCACGAGTCGTAGGCGGGATATGTGCTTTCACCAAAGCACCGAGGCGGTTGTTAAATAGTCCAACTTTTTTATTTTCTTTCCTTACCTCTTGATAGAATGTTTGGTTTATTGGGTCTCACTTGACCACCTTCGCACCCGGTACACCCTGTGTTGATCGCGCCGACGTCGAGCCGGTTGTTGGTCCCCTTGATTTCTTAGGACCTTGGGAATCAGGTTCATGTGGCGGACCTTGAGAATCCGGTCTCTGTGGCGAATCTCCACCAGTATCCGAAGCGGTCGACATCCTATTGCTAAGTGACGAAGACGAATGAAGTCGATTATATATTAAGAGTTGTTGCTAAGTGACGAAGACGAATGGAGTCGATTACTTATTGCTACGGGACGAAGATCAATGAATGAAGATGAGATTATGAATTTTATGCTATTCGAAGTCGATTACTTATTAAACTAATTACAATTTCAATTTGAAAATTTCAATTAACCTAAACAAATTAAAACTAAACAACTTAAACATATTATTAAACTAATTACAATTTCAATTAATTAACCTAAACTAATCAAAACTAAACAACCTAAACATATTATTAAACTAATTACAATTTCAATTTGAAAATTTCAATTAACCTAAACAAATTAAAACTAAACAAGTTAAATATATTATTAAACTAATTACAATTTCAATTTGACATTTTTAATTAAGCTAAACTAATCAAAACTAAACAACCTAAACATGTAAGTATTAAACTAAAAAACCTAAAATTAATTAGAACAAATTTCATTTAATAAATTAATTACAAACTAATTAACTAATTCATTACAAATCAATTACAAACTAACTAACTAATTATAAACTAAACTACTAATCAAACTAAACTACTAATCAAAATACAAATCAAATTATGAAAAATTACTAACTAAATTAATTTCAACTACATAAAACATTTTACAAATTTTACTAATTATATCAAATTAATTTCAATTACATGATTAACAATTTTAATAAGGGATTATATCAAATTAATTTAAATTACATTAACAATTTTACCAATTTTACTAATTATATCAAATTAATTTCAATTACATAATTAACAATTTTTATAATTATATCAAATTACTTTCAATTACATAATTAACAATTTTACCAAACTAACTACATTATTATTACATATATACATATAAAAAACTATTTATTACCTAACTAATTAACAATTAAACTAATTATACTAATTACAATTAATATAAATTAATTAAAAACACAGTTAAAAAGGCTTCGAGAGGCTAACCTGTAGGCGGGACTTGAGCACGGCGAGGCTGCGAGAGGCACGACGGTGCTGCGATGGGGAGTTCGTGGGCGTCGCTGCCTGGGTTTCGCCAAACCAACTGAAACAAAAAGAAAAACCCCAAATCAAACATCCAAAACCTTAATTTTTCCAATTTCGGCCAAAATCAAGAAATTTCCAAATAAACGACTTCAAATTCACAAATCCAGGTAATAATCAACATCAACCGAGCTCAATCAATCATAGGATAAGAAACATGCATATTTTTAGAACTAAAATGGCATGAATAGAATCATTTATCTTCACTACGCAATGCAGAAATCTGACACAAATCTGAAACTCAAACTCAGCCAAACAAAATCCATAAAACTCAGTTACACACGGCCAAAAAAACAACATACACGGCCAAGTCTCACAGCCAATACCAAATCACGTCCAAACTCGTTCAAAAACCAATAACAACCACAATTCCAAGCATGAATCAATCCATGAACATCCGAACACGTCCAGAAAATCAAAACCCCCAAATACAAGTTCACATAAACCTTAATTCTCTAATTTCGTCCTAAATTTTCCAATCTCAAACCCTAATTTTTCAATTTTCATTTCGGGTAAGAGATTCTCACCTTGTGGTAGTGGTGGCGGTCGCAGTGGTGGCTGCGACGGGGTGGGAGAGAGAGAGGGTAGTGGCGGCGGTCCTCGTGACGGAGGCTGAGAGAAAGAGGGTCGTGGCGGCGGTCGGAGGAGCGTAGTGGTGGCGGTCGGAGGCTGAGAGAGAGTGGTGGCGGTGGCGGTCGGAGTGGTGGCGGTTGGAGGATGAGAGAGAGTGGTAGTGGTGGCGGTCGGAGTGGTGGCTGCGACGGGGTGGGAAAGAGAGAGGGTAGTGGCGCGCGGCGGTCCTCGTGATGGAGGCTGAGAGAAAGAGGGTCGTGGCGGCGGTCGGAGGAGCGTAGTGGTGGCGGCGACGGGGTGGGAGAGCAGGAGAGACTGGGAGATAGAGAGAAATCGCAGAGGTTTTAGGTTTTTTTTTGTGTTTAAATGAAAACCCGTCGAGCTGCTGGTTTATAAAGAGTTTTGAATTTAGGTGCGACTTTGTCGCACCCAAAGGTGTCTTTGGGTGCGACAAAGTCGCACCCAATGACTTTTCTCAGTGATATCCGGTGCGACAAAGTCGCACCCAATGACATTTGTAAAAAAAAGGGGGGAAGTTTGGCCGCGGATAAATTTTAGATCATTTAGGTGCGACTTAGTCGCACCCAATACTTTGGAGAAAGTATTGGGTGCGACTAAGTCGCACCCAAATTCAAAAAAATTCGCGAAAATTTTTCAGCGCTTAATTGATTTTTGGGTCCGACTATTCGCACCTGAAAGTCTTTTTGGTGCGACTTTTAGGTGCGAACAGTCGCACCCAAAAGTCATCCGCACCGGAAAACTGTATTTGTAGTAGTGGGTGCCCAACACGTGACTCAGTTTAATACGGAGGCTATGAAAGGTAGTTGTTATTGATTCTAATTGTTTAGAACTCAACCCACTAATCATATAATGCTAATAAAGTAATCTTATTATCGAATTTAGTAATCATTTATTCATTATCTTCAAGTGAGCAATATTATTCCTAACAATCTCCCACTTTGACCAGAGAAGATAAGTTTCCTTCAGCCAATTTAATTCTTTGCCATCATTATAGACGGTTTAGACTTTGACCCAGGATTGAGATTCTCATCATATGGATTCCCACTTTTATCTACACTCTATCATTTATGTCGATCTGACATATGTCCCATTTTCATATTATTCTAGTTCATGCATTTTTGCAAGTGATCTTTGACTTACCATTTAAGGTCAAGTCAAATTGTTCATAGTAAATAAATTTACTTTAGAACAAATTAACACTTTGCATACCTTTAGATTATACACCAGACTTTATATCTAAAAATAACAAGTCTCCCTATCAAGGTGTACATTCTTTTGGTGCCAAAACAGGTTGCACCATTGCATGGTTTGATCTCATCACCACTTACTATAGTGTGATTTATTGAACGTGTTTAAATAAGAATTTATTGACCTATTTCCATTACTTGGTTATTTATAGTTCATCCTTGTTTGTCGTGTTCATATTCAATATATACACATGACTTTAAGGATCTACTATATTTAAAGAACTAAGTATCTCATTATTTCCAGAAATTACAGTGTTTACAACACATGTAGTTATTCTCAGAAATACGACATTGTCTAAGGTCTAATTATTAGTCCTTTTAAAGACAATGTCAATAGCCTCAACATTGAGCTCATACCTTATGTCAATAAGTATGTTTGGGACATAATGGAACGAGCATATCGTTTATGAATTTAATTTTAGAAACAGTTAGTTCAATCAATTTACTTGTGTCATAATGAGGTCTAGAACTATAATAGTAATGACTTTATTCATGACACTTGTTTAGGTGCTACACTTATCGATCATTCTCAAAATATTTATTATAACAAACATCCATGTACAATCATGATTAGTTTGTCAAGTACTTAGGATCTACCTTTCATATTTCAAAAGGTTTAGTAGTATAACTACTTTGATCCATGTCTTTATGTTATTGGAACTTCATCCTCAAAGGACAGTTCATCTTCAATTTTGAAGATCCCAAATGAAGTGGTTTGTGGTATCCGAAAGAAGAGTATCATTGATGATAATGTCTCTCCTTAAGGGCTCAATCCCTTACCTTATAGCTTATTAAAGCTTAAACCATTTCATTAATCCTTTTATAGATCTCTCTATTCCTTTAAGCTAATAGCTTAACAGGTAGATCTATTAAATATGGGCTAATAACTTTCAGACAAGTTAGTTTGATCGAGAGTGATATCTCAAGATCATGTCTTTCCATTTAAGGAAAGTTTATTGTTGATGAGAGTGACAAGGATCCATTCTAGGATGCTCCCACTAGGTTATTGATTTTAACGACAAGATAATTCAAAATTATCATTCCTTTCAATTCATTGATTTATGTGGCAAGGTAATCGTTGATTACTCTTCCACTTTAATTATTGAATAATAGCATATACATTCCGGTTAAGGATGTCATCTTCAATGATGGGTTTAATCCTATGAAGGATGTTGCTATTTATTGAACAACAAGTGGCTAGATTTCATTAAAGAAAGCTCTCACTCTTTTATTGAACAATAGTGAATAAAATCCAATTAAGGATACTCCCACTCAATAATATTTGTTATTTAGTGACTAGGTTCCATTTATGGATGCTCCCACTATGTCAATGAATATGAGTAGCTAGGTTCCAGCCAAGGATGCTCCTACTCGATTATTGAATTTTAGACTGGCTAGGTTCCAATTAAGGATGCTCCCACTCAATCAATAAATCTAGAGTGGCTAGGTTCCATTCAAGGATGCTCCCACTCAATCAATACGAATATTAGTGACTAGGTTCCAATTAAGGAAGCTCCCACTAATTTAATTCATCATCAACACTAACTCTTAGTTGTGTCTCCTTTATTACTTATTATTCGCACAAGTCATTGTCGAATAATGGTAATAATTATTTAGACGCTTTCAAAGCTCTAAATAGTTCTTAAACAATAAATCATATTCAACATAAGAATTTAATGAAGCAATAAAAGCTAATTAAATTCTAACAGAGATAATAACTTATAAAATATTTATATTTATTGTGCTTCTATATAGCATACGAACGGAAAAACGTGACCTTCATATTCTATATCTTTTTTCATAAGGACATAAGCATTCATGCATATTCAAATATCATAAAAGCAATCAAGGCATTCAATTATAGAAGGAAATATTTAAAGACACAACCATGTGTTCATAAATAATGTAATAAAACATAAAGAAAGAAAGATTCATCCTTTCTGGAATAACCATAAATGCTACAGTCCAGAAAACCTCGGATTATTAAATGACACATCACATGTTCAAAAATAAATCCAAAAATGAAAGTAATAAAACTAGCGGGAAATTAGATCTTCAAACGGAGCATGAGCTTCTCTACAATTCGGGCTTGAATCCGACATTGTTCAGCAAGCTCGTCTACACACGTGTGCTCCATCAGATCTGCTCTGCAACAAGAAAAGAAGTATGCTCATGAATAATTATCCTCAAAACATTTTTAGGATATCTTTAATCATGAATTTTAAGGTACCATACCAGCATTCTTCTTGTTTTTCTCAAGCTCAACCAAGTACAAAGGACAATGCCTCTTCCAATGGCCTTCAGTGTTGCAGTGGTGACATTTACCAATGCTTTCTCGCTTCTTTTCTTTTCCTTTTCCACTTCTCTTGAAGTTCTTCCTTTCCTTCTTAGCGGGACCTTTCCCCTTTGAAGTATTCAGACGTGCCTTAGATGACTCAGTACCAGAAGTCAACTTCTTCTTGGTTTTAGGCTAAGAACTCTTGTCAGCATAGAGAGCTGACCCTTTGTTCTTCTCATGTCGAGTGATAGACTTGAAAGTCTGTAGTTCATTCAATAGCTGAGACAGTCCATACGTCAACTTGTTCATGATGTAGTTGGACGTAAACTGTATGAAGTCACTCGAAATGGAATTCAGGATTATTCTCACCTGAGCAACCTCGTCCATCTGTGCCCCATGGAGTTCAGCTTCGGTGAAGTAGTTAGTCATCTTCATGACATGATCTCTCACCGGAGTTCCCACAATCATCCTAGTGCTAGTGCACTTACGGGTGAGCTCAATGCGGACTTGGTGACAGAGCTCTCCGATCCGTTCAACTCATTCATTAATTAACTATCCTAATTCAATTAAACAATTTTAATGAATGAAAGCCCATGACAACCATTAACATACGATACATGATCTAAGTTATAGCATACAAGCATGGCATTGTAATCAAAATAAACAAGTAAGAGCATGCAAGAATGGTTCGATTCGGATTGATCGTTTCCTATTTGATTCTATAAAGTAAATCAAGATGAGCCCAATCATATTGGCCCATGGATTCAATTGGGCCCATTCTTATGTCCCTTAGAAAAATAAATCAATATCAAATTATTCAATTTTTCTAATTTTTTTTTTATCGAAAAAATTAATTAAGTAAGGACCCATTCTAATGTCTCATTTAAAATAAATCGATATCATAATCATTTATTTTGTAGTGTTTTAAATAAAAATCATTAGGGCTCAGCCCATACAATTAATTAAATAAAACATTTAAAAACTTAATTCTTTTTTGGTAAATTTTTTTTTAATGAGTGGGCCCGTGGGCCCACTAGGGTTTCCGGGCTGAGGCCCGGACGAATCCTCTAATCTTGACCTAGGTCAAGATTAGACTTGAGGCTGCACCGGACGGCCGCCGCCACGAGGGCGCGGCACGGCACAAAGAGAACGGCCGAAACTTGTCACAAAATTTTGTGACAAGTTTTCTTGTGGCGTAGTCGCGGAGGCTTTCTTCGTCCGTCATGCTTCTTCGTTTTGTGTCCGTCTCTCGCCGATCGTCGTGATCAAGAACGTCGCACCATCGGATTACAACAATAATAATAATAATTACATAAAACCTATACCCTTTGAATTTCGGGTTTACAAAAAATCTAGAAAAGCGAGAATCAAATATTCTACGATCAAACCACGAATCACAATCCACATATCATATATTGAATTGCATGAAATTCACATCCACATATAATTTCATTCAAACCATATTTAAATTAATTACAAGAACGAATCGATTAATTAATCATAACATCTAGCTCTGATACCACTTGTTGGGGAATCGAGCGCGTATCAGACACGAACAATCGCTCTGATGCGACTCTTTTGAGATGATTCCACCATATAACCATATTAATGCGAAAAAATAATTAATTACGCTGATCATAAGCTAATTAAATTATGGTTTAATTAACAAGATCTAGTTATGTTTAATTAATTTTATTCACGAGAGCATATTCATCAAGCAACCGATTTGAGCGAAAAATGAATACTTACATTGATTTTCGGTTCAGCTACAGAACGCTCCTAAACCAATCACGTACTCCTTGCGTCGTCTTGATGAAGAACTCGAGGATGACACCTTAGTCTTCCGAAACGTAGTCTCCGAGACGAATAAGAAAGATGAGTGGGCACAGTCTTTATCTCACTAGATCACGAAATTAGGTGTTTCGAGATCTCTTTCTTATTTTACAAAGAATGGAAACGAATTTCCGAGGGGGAGAAGCAAAAAATTTCGCACGGCTAAGAGGGAGGGCCACGAAATTTTTCACAAAAAATTGCTTATTTTTGCCTTCTCATGAACCCCTATTTATAGTAGTAAAAAGAGATATTCATGGAATCTTCCAGAATATTTTATTTCCTTTTATTGTGTTCACACTGGTGGATTAAATCTAGGCCATTGGATCTCAACAAGTGAATCCTACTTTTTCTCTCATCCATCAGATCAATATCTATGAGATATTATTCTCTATTTAAATAGAGAATATATTATTTAGTGAGAGAATAAAGGGGAATATATTATTTCCCTTTAAATATATTCTCATATATTCTCCTAAATACTTTCATTTAAATAAGGAGAAAATATAGGATAATATCTTATATTATTTTCTCTCCTTTATTTAAACAACTAAAGAGAAAATATTGGTAAATATCAATATTATAAAAATCGGTTTTTAGGCACACGGCCAAGGGGGATTTGCGCAACTCCCATGCCAAAATTCCCAAATCCGATTTTCATATTTTGTGCAAGGCTCGATTGCTTAAAACCCAATTATTTATTTATTTACTTGGTCAAACAATAAACAAATAATTAATAATTGTTTATTTACTTGATCAAACAATAAATAAACAATTCTACCATAAATATTTATTTAATTCTGCGAATACCCGTTTTCCAGAATTAATGCTGTCAATCACAATTACAGCAAGTGAGATTAATAATGATAAACATTATTATACGAAAGTTCTTATCCGCCTTTATCAGAGCCGAATCGGGGACTATGGACCTAGTAATAGAAGCTTAACAAATCCGATGAAAAAGACGAAATAGTCTTTTCTCTTTTTCCATCGATTCGTTTAATCTTGGTCAAATACTCCACCTTGTAAGTCAAGACTGAACTCTCCTTTATACTATAATTATATTTACTCATCGTGACGAGTGTCCACTGATATAGTCAGTTCATGATCAAGATCCTCCAGGTTCAACCCGTATCGAGAGAAGTCAATTTATTCCGTTATACTTCTCTTGATACATATCAGCCCTAAGCATTGTTGCTTCCCCAGTGAAAGATTCTTTCGAACGTTACTTACTTTGAAAGTGCTAGCAATCTATCGGTTCTGGAATCAACCCTTAGGTGAGAGAACATTAGCCTTCTTTCAAGAAGGCTGGATTCCGTATCTGTAAATCATTTCCCACTCGAATTATGCTCTGAGAAAACTCCCAAGACATAAGCTGTGATTAGCATGAATAGCCTTTTAGCGAATGAGTCAAAGAGCTCAGTAACATAACTCAGTGTCCATGATCATCACTTCAGGATTTAGATCAAGTCTCACTGTGACAATCATAGTGGCCTCGGTTAGTGTGTCATAACGGTCCTTAAACGACACATCTACACCAAGACCTGTCCAAGTCGTACAGTTACCACAAGTGTAGAATGCTCCCACATAGTGATCAGCCTTCACCCATGTGTTCCACATATATGACTTTAGATATAGCTTTCCAGGCGTATATCAGTCATCGACCTCGTTTTAGCTCACCGCCCGAACTCAGGTGCCCAGCACGTGACTCAGTTTAATACGGAGGATCATATAATGCTAATAAAGTAATCTTATTATCGAATTTAGTAATCATTTATTCATTATCTTCAAGTGGGCAATATTATTCCTAACAGATATCCACTAATTAAAGAGGATAGTATTTAAACACTACCACAACACACATCCCTATACAATGTGGGACTCTTGGTATTCCACTTCTATAACACAACATAAATGTGTTTCTTTAGCCTACTTTGAGCATCAATTTCTCATTCATCTTAGGTCCAATTTTGGCAAACAAATATTCAATTTTATACCTCTCGTTACGAGGAATCCGTATCACTTGAAATTATTTAAATCCGATGAGTGGAACCCAGTCAAATTGTTGCCACAAATCAGCCATCCACATGTGAATAAATAAATATTATTTATTAACTTAATTCCAACATTTATGTAAAAAAAAGAGGAATTGCCGGCATAAATCCCTAATGTTTTCATGACCATACACTTAACTCCCTAATTTTTTTTTTTCACGGCTAAAATACGTAATGTGCATTTTCAGTTGCACCGTTAGAGATTTAGCTGTTAAATTTAACTTTGATCCACGTGTAGTTGCCAGATTGAATTGGTCTTTTTTATTTACAAAGAATGGTTTAAAATCCTCTTTAAAAGCATATATAATAACTCTTTAAAAGAAAATCAAAACGAAAATGCATATACGTACACGGTCACAAACTTGGATCATCAATGGCAATGAAAGAGTTAAAAAAAAAATTCACTAAATATTAACTGACCTGATGCCGAGGTTACCGAGCGTGAGCTCGAGATCATCGGAGACGCACTCCTCGATCCTCTCGCCCTCCCAGGGCTTGACGAGGCCGCCGCCGAAGGCGAACTCGGCGGCCATATTCCCGTCGGACATGGGAATGTCGGCCATGGCCGCAGTGGCTGGGGAGCAAGTCCCGCTCTGGCCCGGGGTCCACATCCTCGACGAGCCGCTCCCGAACGGGTTCGCGGCCGAGACGAGGCTGAACGTGGACGAGGACTGCCCGCTCTGCAGCCCCGCCAGCTGGCGCCCGGAGTCCCAGTCGGGGCCGCAGCGCGGGGTCCGCGCGGTGGGGGAGCTCATGGGGATGGGTCACCGGCAGGGACGAAGCCAGGATTTCCATTTAGGGGGGGCTAATTTGTAAAAAAAAATTCAGGGGGGGCTAATTTGTAAATTTTAAGGGTAAAAAATTGTAAAAAAAATGAAAAGTGGGTAAAAAATACAAAAAAACAATTTGAATTTAGCCCCCCCTCAATTAAAGCTGGCTTCGTGCCTGGTCACCGGATATAACATTTGATTTTCTTTTAAAGAGTTATTATATATGCTTTTAAAGAGGATTTTAAACCATTCTTTGTAAATAAAAAAGGCCAATTCAATCTGGCAGCAACACGTGGATCAACGTTAAATTTAACAGCCAAACTTCTAACGGTGCAACTGAAAATACACATTAGATATTTTAGCCGCGAAAAAAAAAGATTAGGAAGTGAAGTGTATGATCATGAAAACATTAGGGATTTATGCCGATAATTCCTCTAACAAAAAATTTGAATGTGACGTTTGACAATCAAGTTTAAGAAATGAAATGGACACCATACCAAGGGTCACGTGAAGTACTCATACATGCACGTGAATTCTCACGCAAGTGACAAGACAAATGACAATCTCTCCCACTATACGTTTTATGTGCATAGAACAATTTACAGAGAGGACAAAACATATATATGTCTTTCCACTTTCCTGTAAAAACTAATCTGTTTTAGAGAAAATGGCGTCAACTGACACCAAAACGTGTATAGTTCGATTAATGGTGATTTAAGTTGTTTTGAGAAGTTAATTAGATGGTCCAAAAGTAATTATATGTTGCAAAATAAAGATGTTTATATACATAATATATATATATATTAATAAAGAGGAGCATGTCGGCACTGTTCACACAGACTCATATGACTGTTATGTCTACAGTTTAATGACGAAAATTCCTTCTAAAAGTTTGTGGCTTATCATTATGTTTGAAAGTATACAATTAGCTCAGGAAAAAAGAAAATTTACAAAAATGGTATTTCGATAAACAAAAACGACATCACCATAATACCAGATTATTCAGGTAAAACATCTATTGAAATTCCCTACTGATTATTATCTACGATACTATTAACACTATAAATATGGGCCATTGTCGTTTTTTTTTTTCTTTCATATCAACAAACTTACAAAGCTTTTCAACGTCTTCATACAATCTGCAACCTTCAGCACAGTTATTAATCTGCAACCTTCAGCACAGTTATTAAAACTAGCAATTTTAAATTACCTTTATTTATGTTTCCTGCTTCTTTGTTATTTTTTTTTCCCGTGACTTATGAGAAATAATTATAGCTAAAAAAATAATTGATTCATTATAATATTGTCTATGCAATATTCACCTGAAAAGATCGCAGTGAGATTTCACAAAATCAAATACGTAATAAGTTGTATATTCCTTAAATTTCAAATTAGTGCTCTTATCTATATTGATAAGATTTGTATATTTAACGAGAAAAGAATAAATGATGCACACACACATATATATATATATATATATATATATATATATATATATATATATATATATATAAGCTTTACCCCCGCGTGTTGCTGCGGAGTGTCGTATGTAAATATGAACGGATTATGTAAACATTATTGAAAAAATTAAAAAAATAAAGACAACTTAATGTAGAATCAGATTATGTCCGGACGTTGCTCCAGATATTTTATCTAATTTAATTATAATATATTATGTAAATTCTTTAAAATATAATCGATTATGTAATGAGTTATCTTTATGTCATTAAAATTATTATATAAAAAACATCACCAAAAATCATACAAAACGGAAAATAACATAGAACGTTCTAGTTGTATTTTAACTTATCTCAACGAACAGACCATTATACAACCTAGAAGAAGTGAGTAATTTATTGTGAAAATATCTAGAGTACCCCTCGTGTTTAATAGAAATGCGAGATTTATCCTCTCTATTTTTAGAAATATCAGACATATCCCTTCAGTTTAATATAAATGACATATACATCCCCTAAAAAAATGTTATATTACAAATATCACCATTTTCGTTTATTTTTTACAAAAAATAATTTGAACTCCTCAAAATACCCTTAATATAATAAATATTTATTTACTATTTTATTAAAAAAAAATCAAAATCTCTCTTTATAAAAAAATGTTATATTACAAATATCACCATTTTCGTTTATTTTTTACAAAAAATAATTTGAACTCCTCAAAATACCCTTAATAGAATATATATTTATTTACTATTTTATTAAAAAAAAAATCAAAATCTCTCTTTATAAAAAAACCTTAACTTTTTATAAAGAAATTTTTTTAATTTAATTTTTTTGTATATAGAATAGAAGATAAAAAATTATTTCATTAAGGGTATTTAGGGGATTTCAAATTATTTTTTTGTAAAAAATAAACGAAAAAGGGTGATATTTGTAATATAACATTTTTTTAGGGAATGTATTTGTCATTTATATTAAACTGGAGAGATATGTCTGATATTTCTATAAATAGAGGGGATAAATCTCGCATTTCGATTAAACACAAGAGATAGTCTTGATATTTTCCCTAATTTATTTTGTGTGAACTACTGGCACCATAATAGGTAATCTGATTTTTTTTTTATTCATATGAATATTTTGGAATTGACACAATCATTAAAATTAAATCAATAAAATAAGTATGCACCTTATCAATACAAATAGTATAGTGAAATATATAAACTTCTATTTATAATTTGTTTTCAGATAAACTTATAAATTTAAATTATGCATGGTCAATTATCAATATAGTACATTCTTAAATTTAACGAACATGGAAGTATATAAAACTCGCTTGGTTTATTGAAAGTGAAGCAAGATTTCTTGTCAGTTTATGGAAATACAATCATCTGGGGTAGCAATTATTGGGCTAAAGAACACTGTAAATCAATCAACCATTTTTATTATTATTAATTAATTTTATTATTAATAAAATGCACTGTTTGAAAGAATTGAAATAAGATATAATATATGCAAAATATGCAACAAAGGATGCCATTTCATATGTATATGACATAAAATACAATCCAGAAAATACTTTCTCATCTATCACACAGTGCATGAATATACATAAGCAATCCACAAAATATAAATCATAAAAATATTCAAGTAGAAATTGTTAAAGACAAATAAAAGTATGATACGCATAGTATTTAAAGTCTAGCCAAAGAATATACATCTATGTAAATAATTATAATTAGCCTCACTCATTGGGCATTCAAGAAAAAAAAATGTCCGAAATGAAATGAGTTTTAGATCCTAATTTTCTCCAACATGTCATAATGAGTTAAGTTTCTTCTTCTTGGCAGTCTCCGCCGGCATTTGACGAGACTGAACCGCGGCTTCGAAAGTGTCGGAGGGCAAGAGCTGCACCAAGAGGTGGCAAGTCGGGGGCAAGAGCAAGTGAAAACCGTCGAGAAGGTGATCAAACTCCAAACCGCGAGGGGAGCATAACGAAATGTGTTATTCATTTTAAGAATGTGTTTATATTTACAAAAAAATTAGCAAAATAGCCAACTCAAACATTGAGATTTGTTAAATAGTCAAGGTTATGTAAATATTAAGTAAATAGCCACTCGGATGACGTGGCTCAATTAGATGTTTTTTCAATTCCGAATTTATGTGTGTACACGATTTAGTTTAATTATTTCCTTATATGTAGCAACTGAATTAATGTGGTTGTGCAGTTATTTTGTTTCCTTATATATTTGATTTTTATTCCTTATTTACTGTTTTGAATATTTCTTTACTTTATAGTTTGATTTTCCTTAATAGTCGTTATATTGATCTTCTTTATTTACTATGAATGAATCAGATGTGTATTCTTTTTTTTGGAAATTTTAGGCTATTTTCGCACAGGTTTTCATAAAATTACTATTGTATTTACGTATATTTACTATCGCTGTTATGTTGCAGTTAAGCTTTTTGAACGTCAATGGCTGGAAAACCATAATCCATTGTCAGGTGGTGTAATCACAGAATGTAATCAACATGATTTACAAAATGTTTTCGGTAGACGGCATTATTGTGAGCGTCTTATTTCTGACGGATTTGTTCTCGCCATTGTGATTGAGCCATATTAACCCTGTTTGCAGTATATACGTGTTAATATTCCAATTTCATTAGATACAACAAAATCATAACTTGAAATATTCAGCAGTAAATACATGAAAATATCTCCGTCATAACTTTTTAATTGACATTTTAAGCGGTAAATACACGTTTTAACAAAGAAACAATAACATCTAAAATACTTAGACATCATATTCTTTTTCAACAACATCATACCTAAGTCATTGACATCTACATACACACATTTTTCCTTTTAATTTGACCACAAGCCATGTATAACTCGTTCACTAGTAAATATACACAAGTCATTGACATATTATGCAGTAAATATATGAATCTTTATCCCAGAGGAAGATGACTAACACATAATCCATGTTTTCCAAAAATCGAACCCAAAAACCCAGATTTATCTTTGTGTAAATCTTTGTCGGAAATTAGTAAATACTAGTTAAAATAGCAAGAACATCTACACCAGATATATTTGTTGCTGCCGAAATCGTTCGTCGGAGAAGTTGGACAGGTTTTCGTCACGGAAGAAACTAGAGGTTTTTTTTTGGAGTTTTTTTTTCTTAAACGAGAGATAATGGAGGTGAGCGGTTATGAATATGATTTAATTACCTTGATTCTCGGAAATCATGATTTCCTTGGATTTTTTTTAATATGAATAAGGAAATGGCGAATGGGCGGAAAAATTATTTGGGCATTTTAGTAAACTTGGACGGGTAATTATATACTGTTGGCTATTTACTTAATATTTACAAAACTTTGGCTATTTAACAATTTGTAAGGTTTGAGTTGGTTATTTTGCTAAATTACCCTTATATTTATATATGATATACGAATATTCTGGAGAATTCTTAGAAACTTCAAGGGTATCAATACTATTCTTGAGATATTTTGGTATATAAATCCATAGGAATATTATGGAGAAGTAATGTAATTTCAAGTCAAAGACTATTCTAGAGATATACTCTACGCTCATATTGTAATTAATTTTTTGTTTTATGTCATTTTTAATAAAGTTGATATATTGTTGATAATTTGAAAGATGAAATTGTCAATTCACATTAGATAAATTGTAAACTGTGTCTAAGTGAATAGTAAAAATTTCTTCTTCTTTATATATATATATATATATATTACAACACACCCGGAACCGGTGACCATCATGAAAATTGATGTAGTTATTAAGTAAACAATACTAATAACGCATAGGAGATATATTTTGAGTTTTTTTTTTAGTAAATTATCGTACTTAATTAACTTATGTAAGAGCTTTTGACATTGAAGCGAATTCATTACTATTTATTTTATACTTAAATGATCATTGTTCATTAATTATTCTTTCATAATATTTGAGAGATTAATTGTTGATCCTCTAATATAAGCATAAGGGTTGTGTTATGATCGAAATTTCAGAATACCGAATAGTCACAAAACACTGAACAAGATGTAGTTCGAGGTGTAATAACGTGAGGAACGAGCATGAGCATAAGTTAAGCTCCGAATACCGATTAGCAGAATCATGAATAATGAAGAAGCTCTCAGTATAATAAAACACTAGTCGAATAAAAGCTTACAATGTTCACGTAAACACCGATAACCATCAAGATAACCTACAAACGGCTATTCGGGCAGTTACACAACACGATCAGAGCAGTCATTAGATAACTGCTCGGGACATGGGTTTGATCAATCCACGTTCACACCTGACCCCATCTATAAAAGTACAAGACCTCAACGGAAGGTGGTTGGACATTTATTCAATAGTTACTTCTTGTATTGAAATTTGTCTAATATAAGAACAATCTGATCTTTATACTTAGCATATTATCAAGTCTAATCGATATCTATTATCCAATTCTCGAAACAATTATTATATCTATTTTCTAACATCAACATATTATTACTGTTTTTATATTTTTGAGGGTGGCTATCGGACCTTTTAGATTGCGGCACATGTGATTTATGAACTTCAAAATTTGGTTCATTTGCTCCGATACTTGTTTGGTCTTTAATGCCCCCTTAAAACCGATTAATACCTCTTTTGATGGAAAAGGTATTAAACGCCACCTATCCTATAATTGAAAAGGTATTAAACGCCACCTATCCTATAATTGAAAAGGTGTGTATTAAATAGTAATCAATCAAATACCATATTTTCAGGCGTCAAAAACTTGTTATAATATGCTTTTAGACTCAACTACCATAAATAAATGATCTCTTCTTTCGAAATATTTTTAATCCTCGGTGAAATATTGCCCCATATATTATAGAATTTTGTAACTAACTATGTCACCTTAAACTCATGGTTTGAGTTTTAGCCAACGTTTGAAGAGTTTTAGAAAAATAATCAATTATATTAGGTTGCACTTGAGTTAATTGGTTAAAATTCCATATTTATCCTTAAATAAATAGATACATCACTTTCTCTCTCTTTGTTTTTTAATTCGTCACTTTCTCTCTCCTACTTTTTCTCAAACATTTTTTTTGCATCAAAACTTCAAAAATTCATATATATCTCATACGAACTCGAAATTGAGTGATTCCAAATCCTACAGATTCGTGGCGCCGAGATCTTCAAAAATAAACTCATAGTGATCAGCCTTCACCTATGTGTTCCACATATATGACTTTAGATATAGCTTTCCAGGAGTATATTGTGTTTGATGAAAAATCATTTTTAATGCATCATGTTTACGTTTCCATTTATTTCTAGATGATTTCCGAAAATTTTCAGTTATTTCCATGTCTAAGGCAGTAACGTGATTTTTCTACGTCTATGGCATTAAATATGATTTTTCATCAAACAAAATGGATCTATTTTTGAAGATCTCGGCGTCACGAATCCGTAGGTTTTGGAATCACTCAATTTTTAGTTCATATGGGATAGATATGGTTTTTTTTGAAGTTTTTATGAAAAAAAAGTGTAGAAAAAAAAAAATAGGAGAGAGAAAGTGACGAATTTGTTAATAGATAAGGGCAAATCAGATTTTTGTTTTTTTGCAAACATTGGCTAAAACCGAAAAAAGAGGTTTGCTTTTAGCCATGTTTCTAGAACGCCCAATATTATAACCCAAAGAAAATAAATATTTTTGTTAATCAGCTCAAAATATAAAAACATAAGCCTAATTTTTTTTTCTAATTATACATATTAATATTACTTTTAAAGAAAAGTATATATATATATATATATATATATATATATATATATATTATTTTCCTAGAGAAAAAAAAAATATACCTGTAAAAAGTGCCCATGACTTTGTTTTTAAAAATTAATCTCTAAATTAGTGTATATAAATTCTCTTATCACGAAATGGATTTTTTTTATATAAATACTTATTTTTTATATGTAAATATTAAAAAAAAATTATTTATTGTATTGAATTTTATTTACTTACCATTTTATATATATGAAATAATTGTCAATATTCCTAAATGCTCTATTCTGGTTATTTTCTCCCTAGTAGTCTGGTGAGAAAAAGGGACCCACCAAATATAACAAAAAGAAGGGGCCCACAGTGAGATTGTTCCAAAAAAGGATACGGGATCCAAATTCATTACGAGTTCTAGAACAAGGGTCCACGTGGAAATTGCCCATTCCCTGAAACTGGACCCCGTAAAAGTAGTGGTCTAAATTCTTCAGATATATACGGAACTCAGTTATTTATTTTTTCTTTTGATTTTCTTTTAAAACCCCCACAACTTTGACACTTTTAACGATTCACTCCCTCAATTCGAAAAATCTCATTCGTGCCATTGTAATCCCGCATTCATGATATTGTGCCCTTTTTGTTAACTTCTACCTAACAGTGTTAAACAATCAAGATTAAAATGGTATTTTTCTTTGTATTTTCTTCATTTTTTTGTTATATTATTATTGTTATTGTTAAAAAATTATAATAAAAAATTAAACACTCTCTCTCTCTCCGATGAGAAGATGAGAACAATCTCTTCTCAAAACAGCTTGCAGTTTCAAATTTCAATAGCAATCTGTAAAATATACCAGTGCTCCACAGAACTACACAAAACCACATCTAAACAAAAACTCCATACCCCCTAAGTCTCACGGAAGCACCATACCAAAAAATCACAAAAAGAAAAAAAATTAGACCATCGGCGGCTCTCTCCGCAATGCCCCTGCCGGTAGTGGTTGCCGGAATCATCGTAACTCTAAGTCCCTCTAAAAAATCGCGCTCGCAACCAGCGATAAGCCCTCAGTCCTGAAATCCAAATAGCTCACCAAGAGCTCTAATGGTGACTCCAAACTTAGGGGAAATTATGCGATGAGCTCAGTGTTAAGCCGTTTTTTTTTTTAATTTAACATTTAGGGACACGTTGTGTGCTTGGGTTTGTCACGTGCTTAATCTTAGATGGGCCCAAAATCATTCTTCGAAATTCCAAAGGGCTAAAGAAAGTTTAGGACAAGGCTCAAAGCATCCAAAAAGCTTCAGAGGAATTTCAAGTCATGTAATGAGAGAAGAATCCAAAAAAAGATTTGAGTATGGTGGTGATAGCTCTTCGCTCAACTTCACGCCAGAATTGAGGTCACTCTTCTCTCAACTCCACGCCGAGAGTGAGTTCACTCTTTGCTTAACTCCACGCCAAGAATAAGTTCGCTCTTCTCTCGACTCCACGTCGGAAGTGAGTTCGTCACCGTGGTTTTCCAAGAAAAGAGAAAACGTAAAGCATGTGATGGAATCTTCTTTTTATTAAGTGAAGAACATGAGAATGTTATGAATTCTTGTCCACGAGAGATAATAAATAAATGATTATTAAACAGAATAATGGTTTACTTTATTAGCGACATATGATTAGTGGATTGAGGTCTGAATATCAGAATCAATAGAAACTATCATCCATAGTCTCCGTATTAAACTGAGTCACGTGCTGGGCAACTGAGTTCAGGCGGTATTGCTAAAAGATGATCGATGACTGATACATGTCTGGACAGTTGTATCTAAAGTCATATATGCGGAACACTAGTGAATGTTGATCACGACGTGTGAGCATTCTACACTTGTGGTAAGTGTACGACCCAGACAGACTTTGATTGTAGAAGTGTCGTTTAAGTACCGTTATGACACACTAACCGGGGTCACTATGATGGTCACAGTGAGACTTGATCTAAATCATAAAGTGATCATGGACACTGGATCAGATTATCGCGCTCTTTGACTCATTCGCCAAAATGCTATTATCATGTTAATCACAACTTATGTTTTGGGAGTTTCGGAGCATGATTCGAGTGAGAAGTGGTTGACAGATACTGAATGCAGCCTTCCTGAAAGAAGGTCAATGTTCACTCACCTAAGGATTGATTCCAGAACCGATAGATTGTCGGCACTTCCGAAGTTTGTACGTTCGGAAGAATCTTTCGCCGGGGAAGCAACAATGCTTAGGGTATATATGTATCAAGAAAGGTATAACAGATTAATTAACCTTTCTCGATACAAGTTGAACCTAGAGGATTTTGATCACGTACTGACTAGATCAGTGGACACTCGTCACGATGAGTAAATATAATTCTAGTATAAATGAGAGTTCAGTCTTGGCGTACCTAGGTGGAGTCTGACCAAGATTAGACAAATCGATATGAAAAAGAGAAATGACTTTTTTCGTCTTTTCATCGGATTGGTTAAGCTTCTATTACTAGGTCCATAATCCCCAATTAGGCTTCGATATGACGAATAAAGAACCTCTAATAATAATGTGTTTCATTATTATAATATCACAAGCTGTAATTGTGATTGACAGCATCAATTCTGAAATATGGGTATTAAATAATTATTTATGATAGTATTAATTATTTATTGTTTGATCGTGTAAATATTAATCAATTACTTATTTGTTTATTGTTGGATCAAGTAAATAAATAATTAATTGGGCTTTGAGCAATTGAGCCTTACACAACATGAGAAGGACCAATTTTAGGAGATTTGGGCACAAGGATTTGTGCCAAATCCTGTTGGCCGTGTGCCTCAAATTTTCATCCATCACATATTCGTAGTTACCAATATTTTCTCTTTAGTTGTTTAAATAAAGGAGAGATAAAAATATTTAAAAATAAATAAGATATTGTCATTTATTTTCTCTCATGAATATTGTGAGAGAATAATATTTAAAAGGAAATAAGATATTGACATTTATTCTCTCTCATGAATATTAGGAGAGAATAATATTTAAAAGGAAATAAAATATTGTCCTTCATTTTCTCTCATGAATATTAGGAGAGAATAATATTTAAAATGAAATAAGATATTTTCTTTATTCTCTCATAATTAAGTATTCTCTATATAAACACAAGATAAAATATCATAGATATTGATCTGATGGCTGAGAGAGAAAATATGATTAATGAGATGAAATTCAATGGCCAAGCTTTGATTCACTAATGTGAATGCAATAAAAAAGAAATAATATATTTTGAAAACTACCAAGAATATATCATTTGCACTACTATAAATAGGGGGTTCATGAGAAAAGAAAAAAAATCTTTCGAAAGCCAAAATTTTCGTCCATCTCTAGAAGTGGCCGATTCTCTCTCTCTCTCTCTCTCTCTCTCTCTCTCTCTCTCTCTCTCTCTCTCTACCCCTTGGAATTGCTCTATTTCGTTTTTAGAAAATAAGAGTGAGATCTTGAAACAACATTTGTTTCTTGATCGTGTGAAATTAAAGAGTGTGGTCCCACGCTGTATTTCTTTATTCGTCCGAAGATTACGTTTCGGAAGACTACGGTGTCATCAAGAGAAGTACGAGGATCTGAAAGCTTGAAGAAGGAGATTAAAGCGTTTAAAGACGAGGATCTGAAAGCTTGAACAAGGAGATCAAGACGTTTGAAAACGGATTGAGAAAGCTTGAAGTTTATGTTTGTGAGCCCAATACGTAAGTTCTCTATGAACCTTGTTCTTTGTTTATATTGGTTGCTTGACATGTTGAATGTTTTCATTATTTAATTAATAAAGTAAATCTAGATCTTGTTAGATAACTATACTTTTAATTAGCTCTTGTTAGTGTAATTAATTTATTCCGCAACTTACATGATTATCAAGGTGAGCACATAATTACAGCAAGTGGTATTGGAGCGATTGTTCGTGTTCGATACCGCTCGTGTTTCTCCAACAAGTGGTATTAGAGCGATTGTTCGTGTATGATACCTCCTTACTTTTCCCAACAAGTGGTATTAGAGTGATTGTTCGTGTCTGATATCCTACATGCTTCACCAACGAGTTGTGTCGGAGCAATCGTTTGTGTGTGATAACCCCCCTCGTTTTTCGACAAGTGGTATCAGAGCGATTGTTCGTGTCTGATACCATTGATTTGTCACCAACAGAGAATTGGTTTCTCAACCTCTTTGATACTTTTAGAGAATGAATATAATTTGGCTTGTTTAGCTTTAGTTTGTGAGAGAAAGTGTTTTTGAGAGAGTAGATATTTCTTATCTCATTCTAGAGTGACTGAACTCTTTATTTTTCAGTGAGATAGATGAGATGAGAGAAAATTGCTTCTCTTTTTCTTGTGGTGTTGTTTTCTCTTTATTTTTAGTCTTTTGTATTTTTGTGGGAGAAGAATCGGGAGAGAGAAGTGAGAGAGAGAAATTTGGCATGAGTTTGCCTAGGTTTTAATTTTCTGGAGAGAAAATGGTGGAGTAAATGGGGTATTTATAGTTTGAGGTTGTGTTGAGGGTTTTTGAGGTATTTTGCAGGTCCCAGCCCAGATGGATTAAAAAAATGTTGAAAATATGTATTTGGGTGAGAATATTTGGTCTTTGGCGGGAATAAATATTCCTTGGGCGAGGAGATTTTAATCATTTTGTGCGGGAAGCAAGCCCTGTCGAAGAGATTTTATGTTATGGACGAGAAGCCCACGTCATTTGGCCCATTTTTGCGAGAAGACGCTAGAAGGTAGCGCACACACGCGCGGACGGAAGAATTGCGCGCATAGGAGAGTTGAAGGCCGTGAGGGATTTTCAGCGTGGGTCTGGTCTGGCAGGGGGCAGTTGGTGGCAGGGGGTAGCTTTGGGCTTCTGTTTTTGTAGGCCCACAATATTTAGGTTCTTAAAATTTTGACCCAACGCTAAGACCGTTCTCTCTGGCTGATCTGTGCGGCGGCACATGTGATAATTGACTGCGCGAGACCGTTCCGATTGTACAAAGAGGCAGTGATGGAGGCGTGATTAGAAGGACATGGATGAGACTTTTCAAAATTGAAGGCGTGGTCCGTGAAAGATGAAATGTGGAAATGATGTAATTTATCCTTTTTTAATGATAATATACAAAAATGACATTAGTCAAGGAATATTGACACAAATATTACGATTCTCACACGAATTTACAAAATATCAAATATTGACACATCTATTAGTACTTGAGGTGTAAAAAAACTACAATACTCTTAATGAAAATGTCTAATTTCGTGACACATCGGTCACAAAATTTTCAAATTTTGTGACTTATGTCATGAAATTCTTTGATTTTGAGACTGACTGGTCATGAAGTCTTTAATATCGCGTAGCGACCAATGTGTCACGAAAATTTCTAATGCTAAAAAAACAAATCATAATGTTAAAAAAACTCAATCACGCAATTTATAGTCTCTCTAGCTCTAATTTATTTGTATCAATCGATTGTAACAAATACATTAAAAAAAACCTCAAGAGATATCATTGAAACACCACAAATAAATTTAAGATTTAAGCCATGACCATGTTACCTTCGACTTAACCTCAATATAAAGCTTGGCAAGGCAATGAGCCATAGAGTTACATATCCTTGGAATGAAAATAATATCAATAAACTCGAAAAAAAATCAAATAAAGAATATTAGCAATAATAATGCCCACTTTTGAGTTCGGTACTGTCCATTTGTTTGATGACATTAATTAACGACTCCAAGACAGTCTGATTACTAGTGAAGAACAATGCGGTCTTTTCTGAACAAGTATGAACTATTGTGCATTAAGTTCAAGAGACAATGTTACTACAATCGAATTGCTACCAATGATCTTCAATACTGAGCATTCATCGGCTCAACTCGGATTTCCCATGTTAGGTATTCTACATAGAAAAGAGAATGAGAACTAACAAAGTTTATACAGGTCATGAATTACTGCTCTCATTGCCAATTGGTTTTGAGATAAATTCTCATGATACACTCACATGGTATCAGAGCTCATTAAGCCTAAACAGGTATTCGATCAATTTCATTGGGATTCGGTCCAAAATGATGTAGACATTCGTTATAGAGCCATCATTTTGATGGGCTGTCAAATTCAAATTTAAAATTTTCAATCGTAGGAAAAGATGTATAGTGTGAAGATGTCACTTGTTTTTTTACCAAATTTTGTAGTTGTAAATTTGAGAGGGTAATGAGTGAATTTGAGAGAGAAATGAGAGATGTGTGAATAAATTAGTTTTAATGGAGTGTATTTATAAGAAAAAAAATAATTTGGGTTAAAATTTAATTGTTTTTAATATTTTTGAAATGAACAAATAATTTTGGCTATTGGATTTTCAATATCTATAAATCGAATAGTAAAAAATATCAAAAATAAATCAAAACAAATTAATTTAATATGAAAAGTTAGATATCTAAATTAATATGAATTTAATACGAAGATCATCTAACTTTTCTATATTAAATATTTTGGAAGTTGGACTAAAACTAGTTGGAGGAGTCTAAATTTTTTTTGTCCAAGTGCTCAGAATTGACTAGATTGATATCGGAATACTGATATGAACAGTATGGACAAAATTTTGGTAGAATAAATAGTGCCAAAAAAAAATCATTTTATTCGGGTTCAATTGCGCAAAATTAATGGGATGATTATGACCATATGAGCTAAAAAGTTCCAGCTTTTCTCTCTCTGTACGAAAGGCTTTTCTCTCTGCAAAGTTTAAAACCCTAGTTGCTTCTTGCCGTCGCCCCCTGGGAACCGGACGTCGGCTGTACGACTCCGACCCGGGGGGAGGCGAAGGTCGCGCTTCCTCGCGAGTGGTGGCTTCTCCGGCATCGCTCTTCCCTTGACCTCGCACGGCTGTGACCGAGTGGCATTTTCAGATCTGAAATCTCAGATCTGATTTTGCGACCTCGCGAGTGGTCGGCTCTGTCTTCTTCTCCGACCGGGGCTGGTGTAGCGCTTCCGCCGGTGGTTCTTGCAGCAGTTCTTCTCCGTGCTTCACCGACGAAGGCAGTAGCGGTCCATCGGGGGTCCATGGCTCAGTTCGGCGCCGGCCTCGTCGCGGTCCTTGTGGGGTTTGAGAGCTTTTTCTTGGAAGATAATATTAATTTAGTTTTGTGTTTTGATTTCTTGGTTTTAGCTCATGCTGGTTCTGTAGTGAATCGTTATTTTTGTTGTTGTGCTTTGGTTTTTTTGACTTGTTTAGGAGCCGGATTAGCCGTAGTCTCCTTATCCGTAGTGGATTTCCTGTTAGGTTTTGATCTATGCAGGTGGAAGAGTCATCTTCTTCGTGGTCATCGGACCGAGGTTGGTTGGATTTTTCCACCGCCAATCTTTGGGTTTTTGAACGAGCCTATTGTGTGCTCTATTGGTGCTTGTAATTCTTCTCGTTGTCGGAAGTTTGCACATAACGTACTTTTATCGGATCTTAGTGTTAGATTCACTTCGACTTAGGTCTTGGTGTTCCTTGTATTAAGGTGTTATTCTCCTGTATTAATGAGTTTTTTACCCAATTTTAATAGAAAATCCGTTTATTAAAAAAAAAAAAAAATTATGACCACATGAGCTCGACTGATCTCTCCAAAGTTGGGCTAAAAAGCAAGTTTTTTCTTCTTCTCCAAGATATAAAGCCCTCACTCTCTCTCTTGCCACAGTCCATTGTAAACCGGGACAAGTGTCGTGACTCGTGACTCTCCTTCTTCAACTCTCTCTCTCTCTCTCTCTCTCTCTCTCTATTTGAGCTCAGTTTTCACCAATTTTTTGGATTGTACCTTTTTTTTTCTGGGGAAAATATTTACCAAACAAAACCGAACAGGTTTCACATGTATAAAATGCATGTGGATTAGTGTTACCCTTTAACTCATATCGAGAGCCATACCCATATCCCTTTCTCCCCCTTTTTGTCTCGCTCGCCTTTCTCCGTAACCTTCACACTTCAATGGATTTCGCTCTGAGAAGATTTTCAAATATTATTATAAGGCACAATTAAGGAAAATATACTAATAGTACACTTAACAATCTCTACCTTGGTTAATTGAAAAAGTGCAATCTAACGTATTTTTTTTAAACAAGTGAACCCATAAAGTATTGGTTTGACTTTGACCTGTACTTTACATGTATTCCTTTTATATAAGTCATTTTACATTACATAACTTACTGATAAATAAGCACTCAACTTCTTAAAAAAAGAGAGATTTTGTTCTGTGAAAAAAAAAAAAAAAAACTGTAAAAAGAAGCAGCATATATTTATTCTTGTACCGCCAAATATATATTTTTTCCCTTCTATAAGTTGATTCGGGAATTGTCTCAGTTTGGGGTTTTTCGCTTTGGCGTTTTGCCTACAAGAATTTCTCTTCTTCTTCTTCTGGGTTCTTTGAACTGAGAGCATTTAGACTCGAATAGTTTCTGCTAAAATCTATAACCTGCTTGTGAGTGAGTATGGTTAAACCTTTGCAGGTCTTTCCGAGCCATTGAACAAATTCTCTCTCTCCCTCTCTCTCTCAACACCATGCCTTTATCCGAGCTATACCGTTTGGCAAAAAGGAGGGTCGATTCAACTCAGGATATCGAGTTAGTTCATTTCTTTTAACTCTCTCTCTCGTTGTTTGTTGTTGTTCAATTGTTGTGTGACTGTTGTTGGATTGACAGGCCAACGAACGATGTATTCGAGCTGGTATGGCAAAACGGTCAAATCACAACGACGCAAGGGCAATCAAGCAGAGGCAAGACAAACCCTCAGTCTGTCCCGTCTCAGACCCCGAAAGCAGCGAGGGCCGGCAAATTCGGGCCCGCCGCCGTCGAAATTCCAATGTCAGTCCCGTCGGAGGACGTTGGGCTGAGCCACGACGACGACGAGGACATGATTCCATGGCTGAGCTACCAAATGGACTGCCCCGAGCTCTTGCCCGAGCTCTCCGGCGTCACAGCCACGCCCGACCAGATCTCCTCGAAGCCCCCGGGCTCGGTCTTGAAACCGAAGACGAGCCCGGGCGTGATCAACTTCTCTCATTTCTCGAGGCCCGCGGCCAAGGCCAATGCTCGGATCGGGGCCGATTTGAGGCTCTCGGACCAGATCGGCGAGAAGAATGCCGCGGCTTCTTCCTCGGTTTGCTCCGGGAACAGCGTTGACAGAGCCTCCCATGCCGTGAAGAGGAAGTTTCACGAGGCCGACGATTCCGAGTGCCACAGCGAAGCAAGTCCATCGATTGGTTTCGGTTTTTTTTTTCTTTTCTTTTTTCTTAGTAGCTCTTGCTCATTGTTTTTTTTTCCCTGTACAGGATGCCGAGGAAGAGTCGTTCGGCGGTAAAAAGACGGGCTTGCCCCGAGCCTCTCCGGGTTCCAAGAGAAGTAGAGCCGCTGAAGTGCACAATTTGTCGGAAAGGGTGAGAATTCATGAACTCAGTGGCTAAATCAGATAGTTTTGAGCTAAGATCTCGTTTTGAACAGAGGCGAAGAGATAGGATTAATGAGAAGATGCGTGCCTTGCAAGAACTCATACCGAATTGCAATAAGGTCGGTTCCTAAGCATTCATTCGAACTTGCTTAGAACGGTTTAGCTGATATTTTAATTACTTTATTAGGTGGACAAGGCTTCCATGCTTGACGAGGCTATCGAGTACCTGAAAACGCTTCAGCTCCAAGTTCAGGTACTCAAAACTCGCCGCTTCCTGAGAAGCTAATTCATCTTCTTATAAAGTGTTTGCTTGCTCAAATCGCGTTTTTACGATTGATGAACTAACGAATTCTGATCTCATTGTTCAGATCATGTCAATGGGGGCGGGTTTGTGTATGCCTCAGATGATGATGCCACACATGCCCATGACTCACTTCCCGCCCATGGGAATGGGAATGGGAATGGGAATGGGGTTCGGGATGGGAATGCCTGACATCAGCGCCGGATTTCAGGGCCCGCATTTCCCGGGCCCGCCAATGGCCGGCCCTGGGCTCCAAGTGTTTGGGCTTCCCAGCCAATTAGGAGTCTCGATGCCGATGCATTTGGGCCCCATGATGAGCATGCCGTTCACAAAGCCCAATGTGGTCGCGGATAACGCAGAGACGGGTCAGCCCACGGAGAATAAAAGCTCGATGAATCACACATCTTCCAGGGTATGTGCTTATCACAAGGAGTAGAGTAGAATAAATTTATTAAATTCCCTGTAAATCGATTCTTTCATCGGAGATGGAAAATAATATTAGTAGAGAAATGTAGCTTATTAATGTGTTTTTTTTATTTATGTATCTTATAGAAGCATCAAAGACATGTATAATGTCCATTTTTTTTTCTTTCCATTTTTTCGAAAGCTATTATGTTCCGATTCTTTACTCCCGCTTTAAGACGAGATATGGTGTGTTCTTTGCCTTCTCGTGCACGTTCTATCTTTGCTGCCGAAATTATCTTCATCTGCAATTTCCTCTTCTCATGGTGTGTCCCAGATTACTATAGGCTCTTTTAATAATAATAATTAAAAAAAGAAAAGAAAAGGGAAAAGTAACTCACACATTGAAACAATCAGCTTATCAGATAAGCAAGCAAGCTTTGCTTTACTTCTTTTTAGTGTTTTATTGTTCTTCAGTTCATTCAACCGAGCTTTTACGCTTTTTCATTGTTGCAGTGCCAAGCAGCGAAAGAGGGTATCGAACGATCCGCTTTGGGGCTGAACAAAGCTCAACTCTCTGATGTGAATACCGGAAAAGCCTCGGCCTCTACCAATGGAAACGATGCTGTGCCTAGTAAAGTAGCCAGTAAGTATTCTTGTACTTAACTGAATTTTTGTAAGCTTGTTTTAGTGTTTCACAAACTTTTTTTATTCTTTTTGAGGCAACATTATAATTTTCTTCTCCGTTCCAGATTATGACTGACACACGAGTTCATGTCGTTGCGAATCGAAGAGAGAAATCTGTTTTGCAGAGTCTTTTACTAAACGAGGCTTGAAATCTGTACGATAGATTGTGAATATTTACTTTCAGAGGGAAAAAAAAAACATGGTACAAATTTTGTAATCTTGAGAAAACTTTTGACTTTTTTTCTTCTTCTGTATATTAGTTAGACCTGTGAAATATGCAATGTAATAGAGTTCAATATGTTAATGTTAAGTATTCAAGTATGTGTTTTCAGATCCTCAACATAGTCGTCTCCTATTAGATAGTATTCCAGTTTTGAGTCATCAGAATTTGTATTCGTCCCGAGTTGTTATGGAGAAAAAAATAATTAATTTTTTTATAAGGAAGAGTTATTATTTTTTCCATAGCATAGTTAATAAGAGACAATGCCTCTCTAATTTTTATCCTGGTGCCGCCACGTGGCGCCTCCAGGCGGTGACACGTGGCGGCATCAGGGGCCGACACGTGTTTTTTTTTTTTTTCAATTTTGAATTTTTTTTCCCTTCCAAATATCAATATATTTTGTATAATTTTTTTATGTATATTATAATCATAATTACCAATACTATATCAATAACATATATTATCATTTTTTTTCCCCTCTCTCATCAATATATTTTGTATATATTTTTATTTCAACTTGAATCTTGGTGTCGCCAGGCAACGATACGTGGAATCCATTTTATTTCCCTTCCGATTTTGATTTTTTTTTACTTCCGATTTTGATTTTTTTCTTTCCAATTTGATTTTTTTTTTAATATTTTTTATGTATATTATAATTATAATTATTAATAATATATTATACTATATCAATAACATATATTATCATTTATTTTTTTCCGACCTTGTAATTTTTTTCCCTCTCTCATCAATATACTTTGTATATATATTTTTTTCGAACTTGAATCTTGGTCCGCCAGGCAGCGACACGTTGAAGTCATTTTTTTTTCCTTCCAATTTTGATTTTTTTTTTACTTCCGATTTTGATTTTTTTTTTACTTCCGATTTTGATTTTTTTTTTTGCTTTCCAATTTTGATTTTTTTTCCCTTCCAAACATCAATATATTTTGTATGTTTTTTTTATGTATATTATAATCATAATACTAATACTATATTATACTATATCAATAACATATGTTATCGTTTATTTTTTTTCCCGACCTTTAATTTTTTTCCCCTATCTCATCAATATATTTTGTATATATTTTTATTTCAACTTGAATTCTGGTGCCGCTAGGCAGCGACACGTGGAACCATTTTTTTTTCACTTCCGGTTTTGATTCTTTTTTTACTTCCGATTTTGAATTTTTTTTCCTTCTTTCATAAATATATTTTGTATAATTTTTGTATGTATATTAATTTTTTTCCTCCCTCTGTTATCAATATATTTTGTATAATTTTTTTATGTATATTATATTTAATACAATTAAAAGTCTAAACTTACTTTATTTTACTTATTTTTTTTTTAAAATATTGTTTTTTCAACTAGTATTACTAGAAGCCTATATGATAAGAAGAGGAAATTACGCCTATCTTTCAGACGAGCTTAAGATACGTGAGATGATCTGTTCATGATATGACGTATCAATTGGTTACAACTTTTCAATATGAAACTCAAAGTTGGTATGATATCGTCTAAAGTGATTTGAACAATCAACTACTACTACAAAAAAAAAAAAAAAAGTTGTACTATAAATACAGTGTCGTGAATTACAAATACAATGATAATCATAAGCAGTTGTAATAACTACATCACACACAGAATTCACAGACCAAGAGTAATTTCCTCTTCATAACGAATGGCAATCAAACACCACAGACACAATACTCACAAACTAGAAATCCAATGACAAAAAAATACAACAATACCCACAAAAAAAAAAAAAAAAAAAAAATAAAAGCAACAATGTCTTCCTATATAGTGTTGTATAGCATCCATGCTTATACCTTCTATATATACACATCCCTTTACCACAAAACTTAAGGACCAAGTGAAAAAAAACCAGAAGAAACCAAACACCAAAGATAATAATTCAAAAGGAAAAAAAAGTGTAGTACACCTTTGTAAGGCCATTTTTACTTGACTTTGATATCGCCTTTGGTGTCGGAAGGCGGAGTTTTGCTGGGAGATTTTCCGATGATGGCCTTCTTAGCCTTGACCAGCGAGCTTTTGACCTTCGACATGATATTGTTTGACTGCTTCTGAGCTGGCTTGGCTGGGATTTCCTTTGCGGCGTCTTTGGCCTCCTCTTCTTGATCGCCTTCTTTGATGAGCGTCTCGAGTTTTCTGTCCGATTTCTGAATGTCTCCGGCGCTTTCCTTCTCCGCTTCTGTCTTCTTTGCCTCTTCGACCACCACTTCGCGTACATCGACAGTGACTTCCTCCTCGGCTTTCTGTGGCTCCGCGGTTTCGGTCTCCTTTTCTTTCTCCGGTTCGGCGACTTGGGGCTCGGTCTCTTTCTCCAACTTGGGTGGTTCGGCTTTTTCGGCTTCCTTAACTTCAGGCTCGCCATCATTCACAACTTCGGTCACAGCGGTTTCCTTTTCGTTCACCTCGGGCTCAGATTGTTTGGACTCTTTGACTGGTTCGTCGGGCTTCTCAGTCTCTTTTTCCTTGACATCAGGCTGATCGGCGGGCTTGGATTCCTCGACTGGTTCTTTGACAACACTTGTCGGTTGGTCTTGCTTCTCAAGCTCGTCGAGAGCGATGTCTCTGGATGCTACTAGAACCGGACTCTCGGTCTCTTTTGCCTTGACATCAGGTTGATCGGCGGGCTTGGATTCCTCAACTGGTTCTTGGACAGCACTGGTCGGTTTGTCTTTCTTCTCAGCCTCGTCGAGAGCGATATCTCTTGCAGCTACCAGAACCGGAATCTCAATTGCTTCATCTGTAGAACCCACTTCGCTCGGAAGCTCGACCACCTTGTTCTCTTCTTCGGCTTCACTGCTTTTTTCCGCCTCCTCTTTAGCCGGTTCGGTCACCACAACAGTCTCGTTTTTCTCTTCAGCTTCAATGACCTCCTTCTTTGGAACACTCTCCACAACCACTTCGCTCGGAACCTTCTTTTCCTCTTCGGCTTCTTTGTCTTTTGCCACCTCAGCATCCGAAACAGGGAGAGTTTGTTCTTCTTTGTCCATTTTCACGTCCTTATCAGCCAAAGTCACTTCTTCTTTCGGCGAACTTTCCTCGGCCACCTTGACTTCCTCAGCGGGTTTGACCGGCTCTTCTACAGCTGGCTCGGCCTTCTCTGCAGAAGACTCTTTCGGCTTCTCGTCAACAGTCTTCGGTTCCTCAGCTTGTTGTTCCTTTGGCTCTTCTTTCACTACAACAATCTTCGGTTTCTCAGCTTGTTGTTCCTTTGGCTCTTCTTTCACTACAGGCTCAACAATCTTCGGTTCCTCTTTCACTACCGTTGGTGGGTCCAAGACCACAGGCTTATCCTCAGTCAAAGTCATTGTTATAACCGGCACGCTTTCGGTTTCCGCTTTATCTTCTTTAACGACAGAATCCGGATCAGCAACAACAGCTTCACTGGCCTTGGTCTCGACTTGTTTTTCCTCAGCGGTTTTAACAGAAGCGTCTTCTTTCACGGTTGGTGAATCGTCAACTTTGGATTTTTCCTCGCTTTCCTTGGAGCCTTTGTCTTGATCAATAGGCTTTGCTTCTTCTTTTACCACCTTTTCAACTTGCTGCTGAAAAAAAAAAAAAACCAGAACACGTACACGATCAAGTTCACAAACACAGAGATGGATAAAAACAATTATATCCAAATATGGGCAACCTTGTTTTGTTCTTTTCAATAACAAAAATTGACCCAATAATAATAATAATAATATCTTCATCTTGATTTTTATCATTACATCTCCTTTGAACGTGCAAGCTGGTTATTTTTCATGCATATTCATTTTGCTATTGCCAAGCCTTTAATTTTCAACTATACACTCAACTTAACCCAAATATTATCGTTGATCTCTTCTAAGCATGTAAAGTCATGACCTAATTGGATTACAAATATGTATATCAAAACACTTGTTTGCTTATCAAAATCTCAAAAAAAAAAAAAAAACATAACATGTAATAAAAAAGATATAGATATACGTGTTTACACACCCCCAATAAAAAAGGGAAAACTTGTGTATCAAACTAGATCAGTGGTGTGAACACAAGGAAAACTGAAGAAAGAAGCAAAGTTGAGACAGTAGATTAATTAATAAATAAAAAAAAAAAAAAAAGAACATAGCTTGAGAGCTGAATCAACAACAGAGTAATAGAAACATGTAAAAAAAAAAAAAAATCATGAGCATAAGAAAGGAAAGAGTTTCGTGAGAATATGACTAACCTCAAGAGGGACAGGAATTTGTTCATGTGATTCCACTACTGCAACAGTCTCACTAGAAGTAGCCATGAGTAGATTAAACAAAAAAGAAAACTGAAACTTAGAACTTGTTTGACAAGATTTCAATGATGAAGAGGATCATAAAAATAGAAAGGCAGAAAAAGAAAGAAAGAAAAAAATAAAGCGAATGATATGGTTGTCAACAACCCAACTGGCTAAGCCAACCTGAACTTCCTTTTCTATTCTTTTTCTTTTTCTTTTCTTTTTTCTATAGTGAAGCTGTAAAACAAAAATACCACACACACACACACTCAGTCTCAAAAGTGGAAAGAAAATAAAAATAGAATACCAAAAAATATGAAAAGGATATACAGGTTGTCATAGACAGGCTATATGTCACATGATCTGGCATGCTTGGAATGATCAGCGATTGGATTCCATAAAAAAAATATATTCTATTGCGCAGAATATAAAATATTTGAATAAAAAGTGGATATGTGTTATTGCAAAGTGACAAGCTTTAATGGTGTGGATAGGGGTCCTGGTCTTTATATTTTTAAACGGTCGAAATATAATATTAAATATGAAAACATTATTGGATCGTCTTGCCATATAGTGACTGTGGATCCCAGCCTAGAAAAAATTAAAAACTTTATAATTCTTTTCCTTAATTTTTTCTTCCAGAGGAAAATTAGTGAAGAAGGAACAGCGATTCTAAGGGCAAACATGAGTTGGTTGTTTGTTTTTATATGCTATGTTATTATTTAAAGTGACTAAAGTTGGGAAATTCAGATAATATAGGACTTTAAACAAAAGTATACGTCATAAATTGGATACTCGGAAAGAAGGGAATCAATTCAATTTAAGCCTTTTTCTTTTGTGACATGACTGACAGACTGACTGTTAGGAGAGAGAGAGAGAGAGAGAGAGAGAGAGAGAGATGACAACTATGTCATGGGCTTTGGATTGGAGCCCATTTGTAGAAGAAGAAATAAAAAAAAAAGATTAGAAAAAAAGAGGAGTTCGGACTTCGGAGTAGGCTTTTCAGAGCTCACATGGAAGGAAGAGGCCTTTGTGCTTTCTTAGTAAATTATTATTATTATTATTATAGCAACCACTATAGCTCTGATAAATGATAAAAATTATTGATCATCTTCTAATTTCTCTATTTATGAAAAGGAAGGAAAGAAAAAAACACACAAACGGGTTTCGCGGAGTATTTATAATTTTTTGCCAAGATGGAAAACGCCAAAAGAGAAAAAAAAAGGAGAAGGAGAAAAACAAACCAAACCAAAACAATGCAAGCCAACAAACACCAAGCCATTTCGATAATAATAATAATAATAATAAAAAAAAACACACACACACACGCACAAACAAACACCAAGCCATTCAACACCAACGTCCTTGCTATTTTGGGAGTTTCTTTTTGCAGTAAAGTAAGTATCACTTATTTAAAGGCATGAGAGGTACTCGTGATTCTGCGTGTTCGGCGATAATTTTTATTTTTAACTAAAAATAATATTTTAGAGTCTAATAATAAGCAAATGATCGATTTCAGAGAGAGACTTTGTTTTATTTTATTAACATACGAATTTTATTAGAAGAAAAAAAAAGACACAAAATACGAAATTTTAGTTGTAATAGGGTCGTTTGCCATCACTAAACATTTCTACCTGATCATGGTCTCGACTCAAGCTGGCTTCTCGGACGAGAGTCCCACGGAAGGAATGGCTTCCGCACGTGAAGTGAGCCTCGCGGAAGTGCCGTCTGCCGCGTGGCACGGAAATGATAGTTTTCTTCCGCGTGGCACATGGAAATGGCAGAGGTTGTCGAAAGGTATCGGAAGGCATATTTCCATTGGCGTTTGAGTGAGGATGTGTGTGTAACACTGTAACGTACTAACGTGTATATAATTGGCTATTCATATAAATTGCCTCCCTGTTATTGTTATGTGTGCATTGTATAATTTCTATTTTACTGGTACACACACAGTCTACACACTTTCAAGTTTCAACCTTCTAATTTATATTATTTAATTACCTTAATATATATATATATATATATATATAATATTTAATTATCCATTATTTAAAAAAAGAAACATGGCCATTCTTAATACCATTTAAATTTATCTATTCATATAAATTAAGGTAATTAAATAATATAAATTAGATTCATATAAATTATCTATTCATATAAATTATATACTTAATACCATTTAAATTTAATTTTTTATTTTTTTTAATTCTTTATTGGAAGTTAACGGAAATTTGGATTTCCATTAAGTTTAACAGAAATTCCATTTCCAATAAGAAATGGAAGGCATCAAAATGCCTAATGGAAATACCATTTCCAATAAGCAATGGAAAGTAGCTTATTGGAAATGGAATTTCCATTACCTTCCATTGCCCAGGATGAGTCTCGACTCTTGATAATATTTGCAACTTATTCACAAACTTAACATCCACAAAAGATCAATACGCACGATTTATAATCTCCGCAATCTTATAATAGTAGTTGCTTATGAAGTTGTGCCAATAACTAGTTCTATCTGCTAAATAACCGAGAGAATACACACCGCATATTTAATCTAACAAAATCATTACACATAGAAAGAAAGATGCACGAAATAAAATAAAATAAATTCCATGCGTGATCCTATCAACTTAAGTCATGCTTTTCACTCACTACTACATAACCCTCACATGAATCATAATCACAATCATGTTCTAGTTACTAAGGCTAAATCAAGTATGAATTAAAACCCTAGTAACACAATAAATAGAAGCTCATAATCCTATCTAGGAATAAGCTAAACAAGATTAATGATAATCATAAACATATTTCAATTGGAAGAACAAAAACAAGTTGGAAATAAATATTGAATAAAATCAAAGAGGCCATGATTATCAAGTCATACTAAGGATTTGAATTCACCATAAGCCGTTTGGAATATTAGCTACTCCTAAATCCTGACTAAGAAAACACGAAAATAACAATAACAATAATAATAATAATAATAATAATAATAATAATAATAATAATAATAATAATAATAATAATAATAAAATGAGAGAGAATTAAAGAAGAGGAATTGGCGGCATAAATCATCAAACTCTTTCTCTGGACTCAGTTTGGTACTCAAACTTTTTTTTCGACGGGAAAAATCACTAAACTGCATTTCTAGTACCGACGTTACTCATTTTAACGATTTTTTTGACGGAAATCCACGTGTCTCGAGCTAACATAAATTCGAGTACCAAATTGAATTCATTCCACCAACTTATTGGGGACCTCATTGGTGACCCGGAGGAGCCCACCGGTCTTGGACGAGACGACCGGAACTCCGTCGTCTTCCTTGCCGAAGACCAGCAAGTGGGTCCCGGCGCAGAGCGTCTCCTTGTCGCCGTTCCGGAAGGGCTCTCCGGCGGGGAGCGCCAGAAGGTTCCGGAGTCGCCGGAAGTTTCGGTCGAAGGCCCACCACATCTGAGCTCCGACGGCGAGCATGAACACCGTCGGCCCAAGAAAATGTTCTTGATGATCTCGACCCCAAGAAAATGTATATGTCGGGGGATTGGTGGATCGGAATCGGTGGAAGGGCATAACGATGAAGAAAGCCCAAGAGCAGGGCATCCAAACTGCGAAGCTCCCAATTGGGAATTACTTGAAGATGTCGAGTTCACAGGTCCTCACAGTGAATCAAGTGATGGAGATACACCAAATCCGGTCAACCAAAGGTGGCTCGGGTTCTCATGCCTTGAATTCACGGAAATCTTGGCATGCGTGAGCCTCTGGATCTTCAGTTCCTTCTCCTCCGATCTCTTCCCCATCCTCTCCTTCCTCAGATTCTTTCGCGACTCGATGATCTCTGAGCGCTCTTCCTCCGGCACTCCGGCGAGCTTCTCATCCTACTCTCGCCGCTTTCGTTCGACCTCCTTCTTTCGACGCTCCTTATCCGCAGCCTTTTTCTCGGCCTTTCTCACCTCGTACTTCTGTTGCTTCACCAGCTTGTTCTGCGCGCGCTTGGAGAGAGCCTGCGCTGCCGGAGAAGCGAGCCCCTCCGCCGCCGGGATCGCTAGGGTTTCGAGGGCGTTTTTGTCACTAAGCTTGGCCTCCATTGACGGAGGTCGATTCTTGATTTTCTGCTGCGACTTGATTTGTTTTGGTGTGTGTTTGGTTGCGGCTATGTCGCAGTGACTGCAGTGGAAGTGAAACGAGGTCATTATCTATATATATATAACTTGTCAGTAGAGAGTAGTGGAGTTAGCTTGAGACACGTGGATTTCCGTCAAAAAAATCGTTAAAATGAGTAACGTCGGTACTAGAAATGCAGTTTAGTGATTTTTCCCGTCGAAAAAAAAGTTTGAGTACCAAACTGAGTCTAGAGAAAGAGTTTGATGATTTATGCCGCCAATTCCTCATTAAAGAACGGTGAATATCAGACACCCGAAACTTCATTTTGTTGTCAGAATGCTTCTCACCAAAGTTTGTGCATCCAAACCTCTCTCTTAAGCTCTATATGCCATTAAAAATTATAATGGTCAAAGTAATAATTTATTATTCGACCATATGCGTATACTTTGATATTCAATTCTTGTAAATAATCATGTGCTGAAGCTCATGAAAACCTCTATTTGATGGTCCAAAGATAATATCTCATGTGTTTAATCAAAATGTGATATATATTTCCTCAGTTTTCAGAAATATCAGACATCTCCGTTTAGTTTAATATAAATGATAAATATCTCTTCTAAAAAATATATTACATTGTAAATACCACACTTTTCATTTATTTTTTTTTACAAAAATAGAATTTGAACTCCCCAAAATGTCCTTAATAAAATAAATATTTATTTACTATTTTATAATAAAAAAATTCAAAATCTCTCGTTAAACAAAAACTCTTAAATTATTTTGATTTAATTTTTTTTTATATATAATATAAAAATAAAGATTTATTTCATTAAGAATATTTTGGGAAATTTAAATTTAAATTTTCTTTTAAATAAACGAGTATGGTGATATTTTAGATATTATATATTTTAAGAGAGGTATGTGTCATTTATATTAAACTGAAAAGAGATATATGATATTTTTCAAAATTGAGTGGATGAATCTCGCATTTCAATTAAACACATGGGATAACATTCATATTTTCTCTAAAATAAATTACTATATTAAAGAGACAAGAAAAATGAAGTATGCATTGATATTTTGGTTATGATTTTCTACAATTGAATGTGCAACAAAATAATTCTAAACCTCCATGAAAAAATGTGTACGAAGTAGTCAACAAGATCGTCAAAGTGAATAGTCATTTCTTTTGTTCAAAATTTATTGTCAATAGTTGCGAAACTAGTAAATTTTTTTTTTTTTTTTTTTTTAATAAATGCGAAACTAGTATTGTTCGTGTGGTTTTGTCAAAATATTTGGAGCTGAAACAAAATGGTAGGATTTCTTTTTTTTTTTTGAGGGAAGAGATCTCCGACCTTAAATATCATTAGGCATTTTCGCCAACACTCGCTCTTGTAACTCAAGAGGAGGCAAAGAGTTCCATATTACATCCAATTCAAAGGAAAACGCCTTCTTGGCAAGATTGTGAGCTAAAACATTACAAGTGCGGGGAATGAAAACAACCTCACACCAACAAAAAGCGCGAATCAAGTTAAAAATATCCACCAAAACAAGGCCCACATCGGTCGTCGGAGTCGATCTCTCTTTAATGAGTTTCACCACGTGCTCGCAGTTTGATTGAACCAACACCCTAGTGAATCCCCGACTCCAAGCTTCTTCTAAACCTCGCCGAATCGCCACCGCTTCCGAGATCAAAGGGCTATAGTACCGGTGGAGAGGGACACTATAGGAGAGAAGGTCAATTCCACAAGAGTTCCGGAATATACCTCCCACTCTGCAAGTCCCGCCGTTTCTCCCCACCGCCGCGTCTACACTTATGGCCGTGATGTCCGGGGGAGGAGGAGACCACCTGGACATTTTGGGAGGAGCCACCCGAACCATGCTCGGAAGATCCCACACCCGTCGAAAGTCGCCGAGCAGCCCGATGGCGTCGTTGATGAGGTCGGGAAGAGAGCCCACCGGGGAAAAGTGTATCATTTTGTTCCGACGATTCCACACACCCCAAAGAACCACGGTAAAGAGCTCGAAATCCTGTAAAGGTAGAAGGGAGGTGAGGTGAATAAGAAAGTCGAGAGTCTCCCCGCCAAAATTGTTTTTGACCATCTTCCACCATCCGAGGCCTTTCCAAACGTTGATGCTCTCCCGACATTCCCACAAGGCGTGAAAAGTAGACTCCTTCCCTCTTGGGCACCGAGGACAAACCGGGTCGATCTTCATACCCCGTTTCGCGAGGTTCCCGAAAGTTGGAATCCAATCCTTAGCCACTCTCCAAAGGAACATACGAATCTTCGGTGGCACTCGAAGTTTCTAAACGAAATTCCACCAATCCTCCAACTCTCGGGGAGAAGATGAGCCCGCAACACAACGACCACTACTCGCTACCCGGTATCCGCTCCGCACCGAGTACTCTCCGTCACGGCTAAAATGCCAAATAATACGATCCGAAGTGGACGATCGAGCCTCCGGAATACGCAAAACCGCTTCCACATCATCTTCACAAAGCACATTCCGAAGCCGGTTAATATTCCAATAACTTTGGCTTGGATAACCGCTTTAATAATCACCTCTTTCCCGGCCGCAGAGAAGAGGTTACTCTTCCAAGTTCGGATCTTGGCCCACACTCGATCTCGGATGTATTGGAACACTTCTTTCTTGCGCCGTCCCAACGTCATCATAAGGCCAAAGTACCGATCGTGTCCTTCCGAGGACCGAACTCCAAGATGTCGTGCGAAGGCTTCTCCTTCGGCTTTCCCGATGTTTTTCCCAAAACACACTTCGGACTTGTCATAGTTAATCACTTGGCCAGAAGCACGAGCGTAGACCTCGAGGCTAACCAAGGCCATCCTTAAGCTCCGAAACCTTCGTGTCATCGGGGATTCGGGAAGGGCCCCGAACGAAAAAAACCCCCATCTCGAGGAATCCATCGGTCTCTCTTGGCATCCACCATTTCTCCCGTCCCGATCCTCCACCTTGAACCCCCTAGGATAACTTTCCGTCCCCAAAGAATACCATTCCAAATGCTAGACGCTTTGTAGGTCCAATTCGATTTGAGAACGCAAGAGTCGGGGAAGTAGCTCCCTTTGAGGACCCGAGAAGCAAGGGAGTCGGGAAAACGTAGAACACGCCACACGGCCTTCGCGAGGAGCGCTTGGTTGAACCACTCAAGATTCCGGAACCCCAAACCACCCTCGGCCTTGCGCAAACAAAGTTTCTCCCAAGTCCCCCAGTGAGTTTTCCTCTTTTCATCATCACTTCCCCACCAAAAGTTAGCCGCCAAATGGTGAAGTTCTCCAATAAGACCTTTGGGGAGCTTGAAGCAACACATGACATAGCTCGGGATGGCTTGGATAACCGCTTTAATAATCACCTATTTCCCGGCCGCAGAGAAGAGGTTACTCTTCCAAGTTCGGATCTTGGCCCACACTCGATCTCGGATGTATTGGAACACTTCTTTCTTGCACCGTCCCAACGTCATCATAAGGCCAAAGTACCGATCGTGTCCTTCCGAGGACCGAACTCCAAGATGTCGTGCGAAGGCTTCTCCTTCGGCTTTCCCGATGTTTTTCCCAAAACACACTTCGGACTTGTCATAGTTAATCACTTGGCCGGAAGCACGAGCGTAGACCTCGAGGCTAACCTTCACTTCTCGACATTCCTCCCGGTTGGCTTTGAAGAAGACCAAACTATCGTCTGCAAAGAACAAGTGAGAGACAAAGACCCCCGGGTTTCCAAACCTTAGTCCTCGAATGCGGCCGAGACTCTCCGCCCTTTTGAAGATAGCCGATAACCCTTCCGAGCAAAAAAGGAAAAGAAACGGAGAGAGAGGATCTCCTTGGCGGAGTCCCCGTTGAGGGATGATATTTCCGGTCAAGGTCCCGTTGATGTTGAAAGTAAACCGCACCGATCGAACGCATTTCATAATCAAATCGACCCACTTTCCTTCATATCTGAGGCCTCTCATAACCGCCTCAAGATAGTTCCATTCGACTCGGTCGTAGGCTTTTGACATATCAAGCTTCAAAGCTCCATACTTGCCGTTCCCGAATCTACCAAGCCTCATAGTATGGGACCCTTCGAACCCCACGATCATGTTGTCGAAGATTTGGCGTCCCCCCACAAAAGCACTTTGATTTTCCGAGATAGTCTCCGCCATCGTTCTTCGGAGTCGATTGGTAATGCATTTTGAGACAATCTTATAAAGCACGGTGCATAGACTAATCGGCCGGAAATCCTTCACCCTCTTCGGTTCTTTTATCTTCGGGATAAGGGAAATGATGGTGTCATTGTGATCTCCGATCTCCCAATTGTCGTTTAGGATGCCTAAACACTCTTTGGTCACTCCGTCGCCTACTATGTGCCAATAATTTTGAAAAAAGAGCCCCAGAAGGCCGTCTCTCCCCTGTGCCTTTAGAGCCCCAATATCGAAGACCGCCCCTTTGACCTCATCACTAGTAAACTTTTCAGCGATGATCTCGTTCATCTCCCTCGTAACCGTAGGCCTCAAACACCTTGTAACTATACCAATATCACTCATAGAGGGTTGAGATGATGAGAAAATATCCGAGAAATAACTAGAAATCGTACCTTCAACGACCTTTGGGTCCTCGGACCAGTTTTCGTTAGAGTCGAAGAGCCCGAAAATAAAAATTTTCTTCCTCCGATGGCTAGCTTTACGGTGAAAAAAGCTAGTGTTCCGGTCCCCGCTGCGGAGCCAAGCCACTCTACTTCGTTGGCGCCAATATTTATCTTCCTTCTCAAGGAGGGTGTTGAGTTTCCTCTCCTCTCTTCTAATCGCCTCCGAGTCGAAATTCGATGTCGAGGAATTGAGAATTTCCAAAGCCTTCTTATGTTTAGCGATCTCCGTCTTCAAGTAGTGGAATTTATCCTTCCCCCAAGATGCTAGGGAAAGGGTACAATCTTTCACGGCCCGTCTAAAGTCTATTCGCCAAGTCTTCTCAATGATGTTCTCGCATTCTTGCTCCTCGCACCAAGCTTCTTCGAAAAAGAATCTCTTGACTTTCCGTCGGGAGCCTTGTAACACCCCCGGAGTCTCCCCCTCGGGCGCCAAGAGGAGGGGCCGGTGGTCGGAACCGCAGAAGTCTAGGTGGGTCACCTTGAACAGAGGAAAAGCCTCCAGCCACTCCCCATTCGCCACACATGTATCAAGTCTCTCGACCGTGGCGTCCTCCGATTTCTTGCTCCTCCACGTGAACGGGTTCCCGGAGTAACCCACGTCTTCAAGATCACAATCGTCGAGAGCACATCTAAAATCTCTCATCAAACCCGGCTCATTCGGATTACCTCGTTTCTTTTCAAAATTGTAGATAATTTCGTTGAAATCTCCTCCGCAAAGCCATGGCCCATGATGCAAGCCATGCACTCTTCGGAGGAGTTCCCACGTAAAACGCCGTTGAGAAGGATTTGGGTTCCCGTAGATCCCCATAAAACGCCAGCCCTTCCCGCTTGTTTCCATACACCTTGCTTCAATGTGAAATCTAGAAAAAGAGCCGATTCGAATTCCTTTGTCTTCTTTCCAATAGAGCACCAAACCACCACTCATGCCCACTCGATCCACCGCAAAGCATCCCCCGAACCCCAACGAATAACGTAACCTCTCCGCGTAAAGCTTTGAAGTTTTTGTCTCCGAAAGAAAAATGAAATCCGGGTTATGAACTTTGATGTGGTCCCGAAGGGCATTCATCGTCCCCGGGCCTCGCAGCCCTTGGACGTTCCAGATCAATCCTATCATTGCGTCCGGTCGCCCATCTCCGACGAGGGCGCCGATATCTTGTTTTTTGAACAATCGGTCTCATCTCCATTGGAAGGAGAACAAACCTGATTAGAGAGATTAGTTGAGGAGGATACACCCTCGGGGGAGCGACTGTCGTTAGCCGCGTCAGTAGGATTTCTCGAGATATGTTCATTACATCAGAATGGGTGTTTAGCCGTTAAACGAAAATGACGCGGCTAATACTAAAATGTTGCAATTAAATCACTTTCAGCCGTAATTAAGCTGTGAAAAAAATTGCGCGAAAAGTTTGTTGCTATTCCAAACATCCGAGACTTGTCGTAATTTGGTAGGGGCTGGCAACAACAATGCCTCAACGATTTGCTGTTGTTTTATATTTTATATAGCAAAAAAAATTATTTGTTCGCAACCATTATTATGAAAATTCTCAGGTACACATACATTAAGATTAACAAATACATGAATCATAATTTTTATGAAATACAAAACCAAGTCCAAATCAATTGTAATTTGTTCATAACCTACCATTCAAGTTCTCAATATATTGTGTGACTATTAAAAAAAATCAACATAATTAATTTCTCCTTATTTTTATTTTTGTATTTCCCAGCCGACGCCGTCATTTCATCATAAATTCTCTACAAATAAAAATATCATAATCTCAACATATTTTATTACGATACAAAGATTTAAATGTTGTTTTTGATGCCGTTTCGAACCTCCTGATTTACGAAAACCGACACGCCGACGGAAAATCGTACGGAAAAATGTGAAAAAGAGAAAGTGAAATATCTTTTTCAAATGACGTGTCGATTGAAAACCAAACGGAAATAATTTGCAAAAAAACGAATCCATACTACTACATATAATAGATTTATTGACTTGAAATCTAAGACGTTTTCTAAATTGCATGACTTTAATAGTCTAAATTCGTATATAGGCTTAATAAGTCACTTAAAAAAAGACTACATAACTTTTAGAGTCATTATTGGCATCGTTTGGCATAGCTTTGTTTTAAAAAAAAACGCTTTTAGATTCAGTTTCTGGGGAAAAACTGTTTTTTTTTTAACTGAAAAGTGTTTGGTAAGTTGTTTATAAAACAGTTGTTGCTGATAACAAAAGCTGATTTTGCATTTGGTAAAATAAATATATTATAGTAAAAAGACTAAAATAGACATAAAATAAATATTTAACAGTGCTATGGATAATCACGTGAGGATATTAAAGTAATTTTATATCAGATACAAAAACGTTTTTTCTAAAAGCCAAAATTCCTAACTTTTGTGACTCATGTACAATTTTTAAAATCGTTTTTGAAATTTTTTCTAAAAATTGTTTTACCAAACAGTAAGATTGCATTTTGGTTTTTGCTAACAGCAAAAATAGGCTTAAAAAAGCTGTGTCAAACACGCCCAATGACTTAGAATCACTGCGTTGGATAATTTTAAGTCGATTAAATAACACTTAAAACACATATACATTTTCAAGACATTTAGACATTGACTTTAAAAATTATTTAAAGTATTTTCTCTAACGACCTTGTAAACTTTTATTTTATTTGAAGTCACTTGATAGTTGTCTTCAAATATTTTTGCAAGTAAGTTATATTCGTCCTTTAATATATGTAATAAAATGATTTAAAATATTTCACAACTTCCACTTATGCAAATAACTTCCACGTGTATATATATACACACACACACGCATACATATATACTCAGTTTCAAATAGCAAATGAATTCCATGTAAGAAATAAGAGTTTAGAAAGTCTTGTTTTTCGATATCATCATTAATTTTTTTTATTTGTAAAAATCTGGAAGCATAATTTTCAGTTATGCAAGTTATATATTTTTAAACATAGGTATTACTTTAAATATTCATTTCTATAAAAAGGACTTCCAAAAAGTATTCACGGCTATTGAGAGAAAAAAAAAAAGATTCCCGCTAAATATAAGCTATTTAATTAATGTCTCATTAATATCAAATAAATAAATGTTCCATTTTGAAACAAATTAGAAACTGTTTCGCTCTAATTATGCCGCAACTTCTCCATTTCAGTTATCTATTTAATTTTAAGCTCTATTCAACTTGTTTATTATTTAGAGTTTTATTTATATAAATAAAACTATCATTAAATTTTTGTTTACACTTGCATATAAAACACCATTTTTAATTTTTTTTTAAATAGTATACTTTAAAGATTTGTAACTTTCCCATTAAACCCATCATCTATTTTAAATTAAAGGGATGATTTTACAATTATGACCATTTAAAAATTATTGGGCCAAAATCTATTAATTGTAGTTCCAAAACTATGATCGAGTTTGTCAATAAATACAGTTATTTACTGATAAATTTATCAAAAAATATTTATAGTCTTAGAATTATAAGCTATTAAAAAAATTTAAAAACATTTGCCCAAAATTTAATATAATCCCTAAATTAAATTAATATTCGGCGACAGGCGAAAATATAAGAGGCCTAACATACCCTTGCCCATTACAATTAGAATAGGCCCAAAAAAACCATCAAACACCTAACTAAGACTGGCCTAAACATGGGTCCAAACCCATTTCGCATCATGCAAGTCATGCAAATTATTGTTGTAGTTGTTAGTGTCGTTTTTCTATTTTGAAAAAAAGACGTTCCTACTGAAAAATAACAAGAAAAGACCCTTGAAATTATTTATAGTTTTTCAAATTGTTACACTGTTTGTTTTAATTAATTTAATTTTTTATTTAGAATAAGGTTCCTTCCGTTTCAGTTTTGAAAATATTGTATTTGTGAGTTTTTGAAAGTCCCTAGTCTTAAAAGTCCCCGGAATAGTAGTGGAATTTACTGTTGAAGTCACAACAACAGCACATTATTTTATTTGTATCAGCACAAATGAGTCTAAATTGCATTCGTGTCTTTTTTTTTTGCATATTTGTCACCTTTACAATGTCTTAATTACATTCTATTTTATATCCAACAAGAATTCATATCCACACTCAAACCCTAATCTCTCATCAAATTCTCTCTCAAACCCTAATCTCTTTGGTTTAAGCTCCGACTACCACGCCGATCGCTGCTCCGACGAGGCCACCGCCGCTGTAACCCTCGCCGGAATCACAGATTCAGCCTTCTAGTCTATTTTTGTTTTGTAAATATTTAACTGTGATTCTACTTTCTTCTTCTAATCTACTTTTGTTTTGTAAATATTTAAATGTGGTTCTATTTTCTTCTTCTAGTCTACTTTTGTTTTGTAAATATTTAACTATGGTTCTACTTTAAGGATATTTTGGTATAATAATAAATAAAAGTGACTTACTTGCAACACGTTTTTTGGTGGTAACATAGATGCAATTTTGTTCATAAGAAATGACTTTGGTGCAAATCTCTCGGAATAGTACGGTTTCCTAGGCCTTGAATTTGGCCCAAAAAAGTCTGAACCGCTCCGAACCAAACTGATACAGTCTAATTAATTGAGGTCTTGCGTAATGGTCATATTAAGTAATTAACACAACCACACCTCTTAATCTACTTAGATTATGATATTTTGGACTTATGGGCTGGGCTATACTCCCTTTTTAGGGAGTAGCACTTTGTAAGAAAAAACACAACTCCAACTTTTCTGGTGTGAGCTAATTATGTCAACTTTATTTTCCGTAATCATTGAGCGGAGTTTCTCATATTATGTTATATTATAATCTTTTTCGAAACAAATGTAAAGTTCATTTGTATTTGTCTATTTGACAAAGAGTAGCTGGTAGTTGGCCTAAATTTTTCAAAAAACAAATTAAAAATAAATAATTATAAGAATAGAAAGATAATTAATCATATGAACTTTTATGATAATCAGCTGAATAGTGCAGAAAAAGTACAACATCAACAATTGGGATTTCTCAATATTAAGATCCCTTTAATTGCAAATCTAAATTCATAAACTGCAGGTTTACTTTCTATCTAGATTTAACTTTATTACTCATTACATTGTTTTAAATTAAGAACGTCAAATGACGTCACAGAATGCTAATATATATGACGGGAAAAAAAAACAAATAAATCGTGGTTGTGGACCTGTGGTTGAGATGCTCAAAGGATTGTAATTAATAAACATTGATGGATAAGCTATTATGATCCCTTTAATTGCAAATCTAAATTCATAAACTGCAGGCTTACTTTCTATCTAGATTTCACTGTTTTAAATTAAGAACGTCAAATGACGTCACAGAATGGTAATATATATGACGGGAAAAAAAAAATTAAAAAAAAATTAAGCACGGTTGCGGTTGAGATGCTCAAAGGATAGTAATTAATAAACATTGATGGATCAGCTATTGAAATGGTCTGTACTGGATCAACTTTTTTTTTTCTTTCTATGTTTATGTTTATCCCTCACTGTATATATGTCCTCTTCTTTATGAGTATGATTAGACACCTTTAATCAAAATCAGTTATGCAATTCTGTGGTTTTAGAATCTCAAACAGTTCATTTAAGGGTAGTGACTCTCTCCCAAAATTAAAGGTAATGATGTGAATAAGGGCAAGAAAGTTGACTATAGTTTCCCACTAAAAAGCAAAAGCTAAGATGTAATTATTTCAAAAGATGGGGTACTATAAGAGAGCATTTCAACGAGACAGACCTTTTGATAATTGATGGGGTTTAATTGGGCTTTCAAAAACAAGACCTTCCTTATAATGTTGCCTTCTTGTTAAAGTCAATAAATAAAATTAAATCCCTAATTAATCTCAACCTTTTGAAACTTCACACATCACCAAATAAAAAGGGTTAACACAAACACAAACACAAACACAAACACAAAACACAAAACACAAACACTTTATGTCTTGCTAAGACACCATTAAAAAATTGATTTTTTTAGGGGGTATGTAGTTAGTAAGGAAAGAATGGGATTAATTAGCTTGGTTTCTTTTTAATAAACTTGTTAATGATTGTTATTGAGATCTTAAGCTTCCACATATGGTAAGCAAATGTCATGATATGCTCATATTTCCATCAGCCTAAATCACTCATTGCTTTGTGTGACAAGATAATTAAGTTTATAGTTGTGATTTAACTCATGAGAAAACCATGTGCTTATGTTCCCGCCTAGCATTAATGGGCCAATTGAGTATGATACATTAAGGTCATCTCAAATGTAATCTTTTCTTTCATGACCAATTAAATTAAGACTCCTATGCCAAAACAATGTGGCCTGTTTTCCTGCCATTCTATTCTTTCATGAAATCTTGGATAGCCACTTAAGTACTAGTACTATTCCTAATTATTTGCCCCCACCTAATAATAATAATAATAATAATTTGTTAATTAGTAACGTTCATATGTTTTAATTTTGTTGATATTTTTCGTTCTCTGTGAAGGAGCGGGGATGAGCTACAAAGTTAAGTATGGGGTACGTATTTAGCCATACAGGCATGCATGTATTTCACGCATACGCCTATGCGGATATTAAATACAAAAAATTCGCTTAATCAGTTAAATCTATAATCATTTTGGTCAGTTCATAGTAAACTATTATCTAGCCAATAAAATAACCAACCAAAATTTTACTTTTATATCACAAAATTTGGTTATCAAAGTTTTGAGTTTGACTGCTTATTTTTAATCAATTTTAATCATCGATACAAAAAAAAAAACGGTTAAATGTCAAAATTGATAATGCTACTTGAGACACAGCACATCAAAATAAATATGCATATATCGTCCAGGTCTCATACTAATTTGTTTAATGAGAAGTTCATAAAAGATTAGAGGTCATCGTCAGTCAAAAGTTTGGAGATTTATTAAAGCTATAGTAAAAATTACACCATGTAATTATACCATATAGTCATGATGCAATAGAGAATACAAACGAAATTACTTAATTTGTTCTGAAATTTTTGTTTGTCGGTTAAGACCTTTTTTTTTTTTTTTTTTTTTTTTTTTTTTTAAATTATTCTAAAAAGTAGATAGGTAAAATAAAAATAAAAAAGCTACCTCCGATTTATGTTGGTGTTACTAAGAAAGTAAAATCTTCAAGCTAGGGAAGACGTTTGTGATGATCAAACGCTAGTGATAATTAATAGCCAATCTTCAACACAAAAAGCCAATAAACCGAAAGAATAATTGAACCAATCCCTTTTAAATTAAAAAAAAAAAAAAAAACACCCAAGTCTTCACAACAATGATAACAGCATTAAACATGATCAAGATTAGATGAATCCGTTAATTCGGAACCATTTTACGCCTGAACTCAGCTCAACAATATATAGCAAAATCACTCATATCATCATGGGCATTCGCTACGGAAATGTCATTTTGCCTAACGATACTTCCAATTTCCGTGGCCCCGGAAGTGGTAGACTTGCTTCCGACACATGGCGGAAGCAGCAAGAGGGACAGTCAGAAGAAGACAAAAAATATTGTACACTTAAAGAGAATTGTGTAACGTTGGAGAATTTTGTTGGAGTCCTGACTGAAAAATATGACCGTTTTTTACCGATTCAGGCTAAAATTTATTAAGGTTTAATATTTTCATTCTCTATAGTTTTCAACACTATAAATAGACCAAATTTGTTATTATTTTTCACAATCACAACACATATTTCTCTACAATTCTCTGTATATTCTCTACAACATTTATTTACAATTCTCTACTGATTTCTCTATAAATATTTATATACAATATTTATCTACAATAAGTATCACATTATTTTATCTTATATAGTTAAATTATTATATAGTTTATAATATATAGTTTCAATGTTCATAAAAATCTAAATTATAAGTATAATTTTTATAGTTTTAATTTTCTATTATAAGTTTAATTTATATTATATAGTTTTAATTTATATTATATCATGTCTGGCGAGTCATCAACTCACCGAGCTTCTCGTCGAAGTTCACGTGAATCGCGTCAAAGCTCTAGTCGCATTCTCACGCCATCACAATCGCAACAATAAGATAAGCAAGACGAAGAAGTTCCGCAACCCTCTCCACTAGACAATTTTCACAAAATTGGTTAAATTTTTCTCAAATTTTCAATTACGAAAACACCGAATATCAACCACAAAATCGATCTCCAAATGTCCCTCTAAAATCCCAACGCCCCGAACTCCCCTTATCAACCACAATATGTACCATAATAATTTTCACAACAACTTCCACCTCTTCCTTGTCCAATTCAAGAACAATATTATACGCAACATCCTCCACCACCTCCTCATGACCACCCTTCTAGCTCCCAACAACAGGCACACAAAGAAGCATACCTGGTATATCAAGAACAACTTCGTAGATTTCAAAACCAATCACCTCATCCACCATCTCTACTACCTCCACCACCTCAACGCCCGCCACCTCATCTACCACCTCCACCACCTCATCACCAATCACCTCCTCCGCCACAAGATCAAGATCAAGAAAACCCACCAAATCCGCAACCTTCACAACCAAAGAAAAAAAAAAGAAAATCACGTTCCGAAATGTGGAACTAGTTCCTAAAGATCAACGATGACGAAGGAAAAAAAAGTGTTGGAGAAAAAACCAGGTTGGTATCAGACACGAACAATCGCTCTGACACCAGGGGTTGTTGATTGTTCACCTTATCATAATAAACGTGCGGAAAAATAATTAATTACGCTATCTTAAGCTAATCAATTTAATGGTTATTAAAACAAGATCTAGTTTTGTTTAATTAATTTAACCATGAGAGCATATATGTCAAATAACCAATATAAAGAGACGAGTTATTAGAAAACTTACGGGTTTCTCCTTAAGCTTTCTGCATAGGGATCTCCTCGAGCTCCTCGTCTTCTTCTCCTCTCGTCTCAACCTCCCAGCGTCGTCTTCTACGATCAGCCCTCCGGGATGTCTCTAAAACTCTCGGGATCTCCTTTGTTTTGCCTTGATGACACCTTAGTCTTTCGAAACGTAATCTCCGGACGAACAAGAATACATTGTGGGCACACTCTGAATCTCACTACGACTCTAATTTATGATTTCAGATCGTACCGTGTTTATGAGAATGGAATCACAAAATTCCGAGGGAGAGGGATAGAGAGAGAATTTCGTCCACACTAGGTGTGATGGGAGAAATTTTTGCCTCTGCAAAAGTGTATATCTTGCTTCCTCTTAGACCCTTATTTATAGTGGTAGAAATGAGATATTCTAAGAAGATCCTAGAGATATTTAATTCTCTTTTATTCTTTCATATTTTGTAGTTAAGCATGAGCCATTGAATCTTGACTACAAATCCTACTTTTTCTCTCATCCATCAAATCATAATTTAGGAAATTTATTTCCCTTATTTTTCTCATATATTTAAGGAATCTAGATATTTGAGAATAATGAGATCAATATCTTATTTCCTTATTTAATGGAGAGAATATCTCTACAATTATTATTCTCCTAGATATTAGGAAATTAATTATGAGAGAGAATAAATGACAATATCTTATTTCCTTATTTAATGGAGAGAGAATATCTCTACCATTATTATTCTATCTCTCTTATTTAATTAGTCATCACAAATCTAGCAACTAATTATGGATAGAATATTGGGTAATTAATACCCTAATGCAGGTGCCCAACATAGTGCTATTGGGCCTAGGAATTTTGAATTTTACAGTGTACAGGAAGCCCAACTTAAAATTCAATTAATTATTTACTTGATCAAACAATAAATAATTAATTTTACAATAAATATTTAATTCGGCAAATAGACAAATTTCCGAATGAATGCTGCTAAACAATTTACAGCAGTGAGATTGTAATAATAATATTTATTATTATCAGAGAGTTCTTAATCGTCTTTATCAGAGCCGAATTGGGGACTATGGACTTAGTAATAGAAGCTTAACAAATCTGATGAAAAAGATGAAAAAGTCCTTTCTCTTTTTCCATCGATTCGTCTAATCTAGGTCAAGCCATATCGAGAAATGTTAATTATTCCGTTATACCTTTCTTGATACATATATGCCCCAAGCACCGTTGCTTCCCTAGCGAAAGATTCTTCCGAACGTATATACTTCGGAAGTGTCGGAAATCTATCGGTTCTGGAATCAACCATTAGGTGAGTGAACATTGACCTTATTTCAGAAAGACTGAATCCGTATCTGTCAACCACTTTCCACTCGAATCATGTTCCGAAACTCCCAAAACATAAGCTGTGATTAGCATGATAGTAGCCTTTTAGTGAATGAGTCAAAGAGCGCAGTAACATGATCCAGTGTCCATGATCACTTCATGATTTAGATCAAGTCTCATTGTGACCATCATAGCGACCGCGGTTTAGTATGTCGTAACGGTACTTAAACGACACATCTACAACCAAAGCATGTCCGGGTCGTGCACTTACCACAAATACAAAATGCTCGCACGTCGTGATTAACTTTCACTAGTGTTCCACATATATGACATTAGATATAGCTATCCAGGCGTGTATTAGTCATCGTCCCTGTTTTAGCTCACCGCCCGAACTCAGGTGCCCATCACGTGACTCAGTATAATACAGAGGCTACGGATGATAGTTGCTATTGATTCTGATATTCAGAGCTCAACCCATTAATCATAAGATGCTAATAAAGTAAACCATTATTATATTTAGTAATCAGTTATGATTTATTAATTATCTCTCGTGGGCAAGAATTCCTAACAAAAAGGGTCTATACAACAAATGTGGGAAGCTCATCAAAGCCGATAATACTACGCAAGGGAATTTCTTGTTGCGCCACCACTACAAGATGTGCAAGGAGAGATCTTCTTCATCTCAGGTATGTATGCACGATCTCGAAGAATTTAAAAAAGAACTTGTTAAATATATAGTTTCTACCGACCAATCATTTTCGCATATAAGAACTCATGTCTTTGGTAGATTTAAGCATTATTTAGTTTCTGGCATTCTCACTATTTCTAGAAAAACTCTACGTAGAGAAATTATGAAAAAAAATTCATGAAGAAAAAGAGATACTTAGAGCCTACTTGATGTCTGGTTCAATGTAGCGTTGACGTCTGATATTTCGTCGAAAAAAGGCCAAAATGGACTATATGAGTGTTGTAGTCCATAACATAGATGATGCTTGAAACTTAAACAAGCAGAAATGTAGAAGTTTTTACTGAATATGTGGACAAGGTCGGAGACCATGACATAACTGACACAAACATCGCGTTGCTAAGTGTATTACTCATTTTCTTCACATTTTTTTTTATGATGAAACATGTGTATTGTCCGCCGTTTACACACTCACATCTTATTTAGTACTACATAGTGTTACAAAAATCACTGAATATCTTCACGATTGAAACCACTTTGAAATATTTCGACCATGTATCGAGTCTATGAGAAAAAAATTAAAATATTTGGAACTTCAAAGATTCCTTATTTATATGATTTTGCATGCACATAGGTTATCTTACATTTTTATAATATTTAAATCGTCATACTGGACTAGATTGCGTGGCACACGACAATACCAGGGTCGTGAAAGAGTTTTACTCATTTTTCAAGTATTACCAACGACAAATTCCAATTCCTTCCGAGCCGAGTCCACCCCGAAACGCTTCAATATGTAGAGGGATGTTCCGAGATATAGCTTGTTTTACCCGAGGTGGAACTTCATGTCCAAGATCATCACCACATCACACAACCGCTGACGAGATGTCTGAACACGACGAGATCACGCTATACAACTCTCAACAATTCGCCTTCATGAACCAAGATGACCTCAACTTGCTAGCATGGTGGAGGCAACACGAGAACATGTTTTCAATAATATTGTCCAAGATGGCCCGAGATGTACATTCGATCCCGGTTTCAATGGTTTCGTTCGAATCCGTATTTAGTAGCTTGGGTCACATCATTGACGATTGAAGACAAAGTTTGAAACCTGAAGCGGTCGAGGCACTGGCCATTTACAAATATTGATGTCAACACGAAGAACGTTATCAAGAAACATTTGTGAACGTTGATCTTCACGACAATTTTGATGAAAGCTTTCAAAACATGAGTATTCATGAAGTGTAGTTTATGTGTAATGTTTTATTCATAATCTTGTTGTAATGTTTTTCTAATATATATAAAGTTATTAATAAATATGCAATTCAGTTTATATATTAGTACTTTTTTTTAACTGTAACATTTTAGTCCTTTTGGTTTACCATTTAAATTTGATTATATTTTTATTATTATTAAAAACCGAAAAATGATATTTTCATTAAACCTAACGAAAATATCATTTCCGTTACGGTCCGAAAGACACAATTTTGCTTAACGGAAATACCACTTTCGTTGGTCAATAAAAGGCACGCTAACGAAAGTGAAATTTCCGTTACCTTCCCATTCCAATAGCCAGGATGTTCTTTTGTCAACAAACCACGATCTACAGATTAGTACTTTATTTTAAAAGGTATGATTTCCAGTATACATACAATACGTAAATATTTGAATTTAGTTTTACTATACATTTGTACGTACCACTTATAGTAATTTATAACGAATATATAAATAACTCAAGGAACATTAATTCGTTCCAGTCTTCCGAGTTCCAAATATAATAATTAGGTTATTATTTACTTGCACCATGTTTTTTTTCCCCTTCATTCTGAGTCAGATTTATAAATAGAACTGGTCATAACTCATAAGGCTGTGTATGAGTTCTGAAATATTGTTAAAGTAACAGTTGTTCTTTTCTTGTCAATTAGTTGTCTAATAATTATTCGGGAAAAGATGCTTTTGAGGATAATGCAAAGATCTGTGGCATCTTTCTCCCATTTTTCAAGGGCGTAAGGATTGTGTTTCCCTTCCTTCATTTCAAATATTTCACTTTTTTATTTATAAATTATAATTATTATTAGTATCATGATCTTCCAGACAGATTTTAATCTCTCTCAGTTTCATGAGTTTCATTAATTCTCCTAATTTCAATCCCATCAACTTTGGGAGTCACAAGATTATATTAGATATATCTCTTAAGCCTCTCATTCCCTTTGTTCACTTCACGCTACACTACACTCAACTTTTAATAAGACGTGTCCATATTAATTGTTATTTTTAATTTGATTGAAATTTGCTAAAAAGTGGCATACTAAAAAGTTATCAATACCGTTCACTACCCCCACTTGATGTGTCACGTTTAAAATAAATGCAGATAAACTTTGATAAGATTTGCATCTTTCTCTCTCTCAAATCGGGAAAATATAAGGGAATGATTTCCCAGAAGAATTCATATGCATAAAAGCAAAACCACCAATACCCAAGAAAAACAAATATAAAAACTTCAAAGTAAAAAAAAGAAAATACAAACAAAAACGTGTGACAAGCATGAATTTTCAATGAGAAATAAGAAAGAGATATTACCACATTTGTTTAGTCACTTTCTTGAAGCACTCTTGGCTGGAAAAAAACTTCTTTAAGTTTGGCCTGTACTGTTCATCTTCTACTATATCTTTGGGGATTCATATCACTGATACAGTCACAGATACATACTAGTCTAGTGTATTTCATTTCGAGGGTCGAATTCACTGACACCAATGTTTTTACTGACATAATTTATGATCTGAATCGAGCTATGGTATTGCCAACTGCCAAGTCATATGATTTTGACGACTCGTCATTTTCGGTCAATATATTGTACCTCACCAATTCAGGCATATGTTCAGAGATATGGTGTATATTTTGGTTTCATTAAATAGTCATGCGAGTGTATAATCCGAAATTCGTATTTATGCATGCTTCAATTGGGTACTCTTATGTATCTATATATGTATATTCATTTGTATCTGTACTCAATTATTAAGATTGTTTAAAGATGGTAGTAATCCATGATTTGTAACCAAAATTGTTCGTATTGAATAATATGCTTAAATAAAATAAAAAATATAGTGCCATGAAAGACTAATAACGACGTTTATACAAACACTGACGTTATAAATGGCCCACGTCAATGCCACATATTCTCACTGAACCGGACCGGACCATGCCACACCCTTATCATTATATATATCTTAGTCAGCCAAATTTTGCAGAACAAAATAGATTAACAAAAATTAACACCAAAACATATCTGAAAACATCCACAAAACAAATTCTCTATGTATAAATTCAATAAATCAACATCCTTAGTACACTTTACAAAATGATCATATATAAATCAAGATCTTTTGGTACTCACTAACGATACTAATGATAACATATAAAGAAATATATAAGAAACCATTAAATTATATAAAATATTTAATAACACTTACAATTCAATACTCTTTTGAAACCATCAAATAACACTTACCATTAAATTGTATAAAATTATGTTTTTAGAACATTAGAACACTGTATTCATAGATGATCGAGGATTGTTTCGTTAACCAAAAAAAAGTTATAATTTTACATATATACCTATACTTATATAAAAAAAAATACATTTTTAATGCCGACGGCACTTTGCATGAGAACCTCTAATTAAGAGCATACTCGCCGGCCAAACGGCCTAAACGGATATCAATCACGTAAGAATATAGGTATAGCTTAATTATCAATTATAAAGAAGATTTTTGAACTATTTACGGAATGCCCAAATTATATTTTATAAATCATCCAGAACTTTTCTAAGATTTAACGAATATCTAGATGGTACGCAGGCGCGACTCACCCTCAAGCAGAGTAAAGCTCTTGCTTTAGGCCCACCATAATGAAGAAGTTAAGGCCCACAAATTTGTGACTCACACCCTTCAGATAGCTCATTAAATAATATCTTGAGCGTAAAATTCTTGATTGGCTTATTTCACGATGAAGAAAATATACACATGGTTATTGTTTTTAAAAGTCCTATTTTCAAAATTTGTTTTAGGCCTTACAATTTGTTGAGCCGGTCCCGATAGTACGTCGTCCCATTGTTCCATATATCAACATGATCACTTCGGATTGCAATGATGTGTTCGTCACTGATCTTCTTCTCTCTCCGAAGCTTTGTACACAGTGTAGTGAATGCTTCCATGATATATCTGTAAATATTGATATTATAATTAATGATATGGTTGAATTTATGAGCATAACTCACCAAAGTAGCTTCAGTCGCACTCACGTATACATGTATTATTGGTTTATTTATACACGTGTTTTCAAAACCATGATACATTTATGCTGAATCAAACAATACCCACATATTCTCATTGGTCTTGATCAAGAAAAACAACTCTAGCGCATTAGCTTTTAGAGTTCTATAATTAAACATACATAATATTATAACAAAAAATTAGATAAATAACCAACTAAAACGTTTGGAATTGTTATATAGACAACGTTTCGTAAATCTTAGGTAAATAGTCATAAAGATGACATGACCTAATAAATAAAAGTGACTATTTATCTAAGATATATGTCTGTAAATATATAAAAATTGCTATATACCTAAGATTTACGAAACGTTCAATATTTATCTAAAGGACAAAAAAAAGTATTAGAGTTCTTCCCTTCAAGCGATACAACTAGAGGGCCTTATAATTATTATACATTTATAATATTGTGCATTAGATTATTGTTTTCATGTTGTATTTTAATTTATAAAGGTTTGTTATGAGGTTTTCTATATTATATTATGTCTTAAAATAATACATATGAATTAACAAAACTAATTAATCACTTTTACAATACAAAACTCGAGTTGACTTCATTTTTTTAGAGAAATTATCTCATTTGTCACCAATTTCATAACATTTTTCTACTTTCCACCAAAAGACTAATTTGGCTCAAAATGTCACCATCTATGTCAATAATGTTGACATTTATTTTTGCCCTTCACTATTAGATGTCAACATTGTTGACATAGATGGTGCCATTTTGGGCCAAATTAGTCTTTTAGTGAAAAGTGAAAAAATATTATGAAATTTGTGACAAATGAGGTAATTTCTCATCATTTTATGTGTTTACAAGTAAAGTACCTTATATGGCGTCGAGACAAAATCAAATATTTTATTAATATAATGCATTTTTAACTCTTAGTTTATCTTTTTCGTATTGTGCTTTGTTTGGTAAAGACGTAAATAGTCAACCAATTTTTTAAAGGATTAATGTTAAGCATAATAAAACATGTAAGTTATTGTAAAATAAAAATATATATATATGTTGATAGTGTTAAAAAAATATGGGTTAATGTAGCAATAAATATATAATTCATTATATGATTAAGTTGTGATATATATGCTTAAAACTGCAAAATACAAATGAAATTTTTTATTAAAATCCAAAATATATAAATAATAATTTCCCGTCACTTATACAAAAATTACCTCTATTTTCTTTCAACTCAAGCTAAGGCCTTAGGCTTCGACTCGCTTGTACATGTGGTTTCGTACTTGTCTACATTTACATCTACTGATTATGTATATTATACAAAAAGACTCCAAGCAAAATTTTGGCCTAGTCTTAAAAATGCACTCGTCGCAAAATTTTGTACATACATTCCTTGTAATTAATAGTAGTCATTACTAAAATTAATAAAATAAAAGTTGTTAAACATTTGTTCTGTTAATTAAAGAACATTTTGTCACAAAAATTTTAAGTTAAATATTTATAAAATATAGACAGAAAAAAGTATAAATAATACTACAAAATAAGACTTTCATTAAACTCAAACTTCAAACAAAAATATTAATAGAAGCTGGAGAGAGACGATGATATCTCAAACTATATCCATAAAATAAATACTTATATTTTCTTACGGTATTGGTAGTGGAAGCAAATCGAGTCCAATTGAGTTTCATTGACCACGCCGTGAGCACACACATTTGTTCAAGTAATCCGAAACCAAATCTGGCCCATGATTTGTACCCGCTTGCGTGCCCCGAAAGAGACTTTATGCTTAACAATTAACACTTAATCAGTTGTAAATGAGTTTTCTTGTAAACCCACATCCCACGTTGAGTTTCCTCACCCATGCTGAGATTTTAAAACTTTTCTAATTTTTCTTCACAAATTTACGTTTTTTTTATCGCACTTTAATATCAATTTTTCATTCATCTTAACTTCAATTTTGGAAAATTTATACCTTACGCAACGAGAAATAAGAATTCGGTTAAACCCAACGATTTAGACGTGTGAATCCTACTCGAGTTATTGCCACAAAAAGAGCTAAAAAAAAGTAAATCAACTTCTCTTTATTAAGTCTATGTTTCCAACATTTTATGACGGGCTTGCTCGCCAGTTAGTAAACGAGTTTGTTTACGAGCTCACGAGTGACCTATTAATTTTCAAGTTCCTATGTGATCCCGTTGATGAGTTTGTAAATATGCCTTTTCAAGAGATTTTTTGAGCCTATCGAAAAACACAAATAGATCTCGATAATCAAATGATCTTTTAGTTTGGCATGTTTATATGACAAAAACATGACCGTTTTTAACAAGGCGAGTCTTGAGTTAGTCACAAACGGCACGGCTCGTTTTTAGCCTAATTAAATTATCGGTGTGATTCTCTTTGTGATACTAGAATCTGAGTCCAGAACTCGTATGATTATAGGCCCGGCCGGTCTGTTACAAGAGTTGAGGAACTAATATAATTAAGTATATAAATTACAGTCTAAACATTCCTGATAAATTTCTATGATAACAAAGTGGACATATTGTAGCAGTACAGGAAGTTGTGAGTTGATAGCACCTTTAATATTTCCGAAACACAATCACTATTTTTATTGATTGAATTATTGATAATGGTATTGTTGAACGTGTTAGTTTTTTGTACACTATTATGAACTCAAAAATTGTAATAATATGACATCAGATTAAAAAAAAAAAAAAAAAAGCTTATCTTCTTTCCGTATTGGGAATTTTCTGGGGGATTTTTCAAACCTTGATTATAACGAGCGTAGTACTAGAAAATTATAGACTCTGTGCAACAAGTGAAGAAAATGACGTGGCAAATCAAACGGCTAAAATCTACGCGGTGCTGATGGAGGGACCGGATTTGCCGTCGGCACCGTGCGGTGGACCCAAATCATAAGATAAGCTAAAATTCAATTAATACCACTATGGGCCTACGTACATTCAACCGCATATGCTTATTCACATTTAGACCCCACGAAACTTTTGATTTCTTCCGTTTATCTTTTTCCTGTGTAATAATTCCATACTGGGAAATATATGACGCGGCGCGGAAAAAGAAATACCAATGATTTTATTTTACACAAAAGAAAATATTTATAGTCAAGTACACGATATGGCGTCATTTCAAACTGATTTTATTTATTTCTCATTCTTGCTTTCCCGGTAAGTCGAACTGATATTGGTGGGAGTGTTACTATTTTTAATTCGTGTCATTTCGGTTTAGATTTTTTTTCCCTTTGCTCATTAATTTTTCAGGTATATATTTGCACTTCAAATTTTCTTTTTAGCATCCAGTCCCCTAAAATTTTGATATCGAACATTTTTAGCCCCTCTAGAAAAATTGTTCATATTTCAATGAAAAACCAATTTGTAATGTGTATCATAGAAATAGAATTTTGTAATCAATTAGGCCACTTCAAACTTAATATTTTTAATATAGTTAACGTTTACAAAGTTTTAAAGAACAAAAGATTAGGTAACTAGTCAACTAAAACGTTTGTGATTGTTATATAGTCAACGTTTTGTAAAATGTGATATTCCTTGTTTATCATTTCATTGAAATAAAATGGTGGAGTATTTACATCAATTTACGCTTGTAAATACATGGACGTGATTATTTACCTAAGACTTCCGAAACGTTGGATAGCAATATGAAACTATAAATATGCTATATACCTTATGGACCCTTTAAAGAAATAGCCATATATATAAGTTGGCATGCCAATAAGAGTGTAGAAATGCCGAATTCAACCTTGAACAAAATCGAACGGTTTTATTTTTCTTTTAAAATTAAGAAAAAATAGCAAAATAGTCAACTTAAACGTTTATAGAAATATGACTAATTCTTTCATTTGGGCTACTAAACTACACTGCTCATAGAAATATGACTAATTATTTCATTAAATATTTTACTAAAATAAAAAATATTCTCTTAAAAAATTATTTTTATTTTAAATTTGATATAGTCTATGAAATAATTTCTGACGGTTCTCAAAAAATATTTTGATTCTCAATGATATATTTTATGAAATAATTTACGGTGTTACTGAAGAGGCTAATTAAATGGGGGCAATTAGGCCAATAGTCATAACCCATCATCTTTTTAATAAATAGCGCAAGTTTTATTTTATTAATAAAAATGTCCAGTAGACCCACAATAAATTAATTAACTAAAGCAGTAAATCAATTTACTCTTTAGTTAATTAATTTACTATGGGTCTGGTTGACTATTTTCTTAATAAAATGAAATTTTTGCTATGAAATTTTTGCTAAAAACTTACAAGGAGCTAAGAATATGGCTAGTTGCAACAAATTATTAATTAAAATATAGTTATAGCTACAATACTAATGTATTAGAGGGGACTAAGGCAATTAAAAAAAACTGCTTAAAAAAAAAAACTACAGGATGCGTCATGATAAATTGGTAATTTAAAAACCCTACAGGATGTGCCATGATAAAATGGTAATAAAATTTTAGACTAAATCTCCACGTAACCTTACTTTTAGTTTAAAAATTCGTGTGGTACAAAATTATTTGAATTCTAATTGGTTGGCGGAAAGCATACGAAGATCAATAGAGGTGCATACGGAGAATGGAAAAAGTTGGATAATTTGAGTAAAATTTCATATGAAAAATGTCAAGGGTGTCATCAAACCGCATTTAGTTTCCATCCACAATTTGAGAATGTACGATCGATACCAAAATCTTCAAAGTTTAAAGTCATATGATTACTGGTAAAAAAAGTTTAACGGTAATCTATCATTAAAAAAATATAGAAATAAGACTATATGATAATTTTTTTTTTTTTTTTTTTTTTTTTCTTAACCACAAAATTTGCTATGCCTGCTTTATTTGTTAATGTTCCTTGTAAACGACATGAATGATCTTGCGATTCTGGGGGGCGGCTCCAGATTGCAAGTGTTTTCAATTGAGGACATGTTTATTAATTGAATTAACCCTACCTCCTCAGAGAATCACCCAGCTCAGCAATCAATATGGTACTACTACTAATATATATATATATATATATATATATATATATATATATATATATATATATATATATATATAATATACTGTAAAAACAACACACAGCCTCTAGTTCCTTCAGTACTTTCTTGCTGGGTACGTGTTGGGGATGAGAAGTGTCCCAAAGCCATTGTCTGGCTATATCAATGAAACGTGTTTAAGAGCCCAGCGTACGTACATGCTATAATATTGGCCTAGCTTTATGATAAAACGTTACATATACGAGTTTTTTTTTTCTTTTTCCCGTTTAAAATCAATGAACCTACCATAATAAAAACAGTACTGTCTTTCGGTGTGCCTTCTAACGTGGGACTCGAATTAGGGTTATCTTTAGAGTTCATATTATTGGTGTATAATACCAGAATCGACTTGCGGTACTTAATATAAATATTTCCAGCTCATAGCATCATTAATGGTACGACACCGAACTGGAACTAGGGTTTATTTGTCAAGTTCATCATCTAGAATGGATAATTATGTTTATTCTTGTTGGAGATAAGACTATACATGTATATATACACAAACTGTATATAAATATAAAAAGGTTCATAAGTACATATTACAATTTAATCTGCTTTTTAAAATAATTAACTATGAAATAAAGAATTTATTTTTAGTTCAGAGTTCAATCATTTGAAGACATAGATTCATTCCCATGAATGAATGATCATCTTTTACGAGTGCCACAAAGCTTTATAATTGGATTGATGCTAATTAAAATATAGTACTGATTCCTGTTAATTTGTTTCTTCAAGCAAAAAAAAAAAAAAAAAAAAAAAAAGCAAATATATAAGTAAGAATTGATGACGAAACGTTAAATTAGTGCCTATGCGAATTGACTTTTATTTTGGGTAAACCGAAAAGGAAAAAAACTAACATATGAAATTGACTAAATGATAGAGAAGGGAAAAAAGAACAGACAAAAATTATATACATATATAATATTGACAGCAAAGCCGACAGATTTCTTAACACATCAATAAAATAAAAATAAAAATAAAATTTAGAAAAATGAAAGGAATAAAACATTTTTTGAGAATAGTTGACTAATTCATCGAACAGCTCATATGGGTAGTACTATAAGATAAGCTTAGGAGACCCATGATTAGGCATGGAGATTACAAAGCATCTTCTCATTTAATATTCAATGTCTTTATTAGAATGCCTGAATTAAGACATCGCTAATGTCAGGGAAGCTTCGTAATGTAATACAATCAGACAGACTATTACAGAAAGGTATGATTGCTATAATTATTATTACTACTAATATAATTATCAGACGTAAATTATTGGCGTATTGTATATGTGTTAATGCTATGGAACACAGTTTTTTTTTTTTTTTTTAATTATCATTAGCATATAGTATATTGTGGATATACCTCCTTTTCAAACTACGGGGGGCCTATGTTTATGAAAAAATGTTAATAAAATGAAGAATGAATGTAATTTCACCAATATTAAAACTAATTGTTCCATGCAGTATTTTTTGTCACATCCAGCTAGACTAGAAAAGATTCTACAAGAGTAAAAAAAACAACAAGAAAAATGTTTCATGCAACTTGTGATGTTGATGATGACAATTTTCTGTAAAAATTATTTAACTATATGTGTTGTACTTGTACCGAAAGAAAAAGATAAGAAAAAAAAATATCCATTGTGATATTCATCAATATATAATTTTTATACTCATGCACCACTTCCAACCAAAATCGATTTTACTTGCCCTAGCTATAGGTGTCATGGATATTGGCCTCTTCTACTTCTACGATATATTATTAAATATAGGGATATCCTGAATAGAGAGTCAATTATATCTATGTGTCTTGTTCGAAAGAGTGTTGTAGCTTTTTCTTGCACGATCAATATAAAAATAACACTGAAAGAAAACAATAGGATCAGAGAGAGAGAGAGAGAGAGAGAGAGAGAGAGAGAGAGAATTAGAATTTAACGAGCCATGCCAAACTGTTTCAGTAATGATAATATTTAAGTTGGAAAATGAAGACGAAGGATGATTGGATTATAGAGGAATATTAGTACGTGTAATTTGTAACAAAGTCTCAAAACCAGACCGACATAATTACTTGTCTCAAAACAAAGTCTTTTCTTATGCTAGCTAATTAATTAAATAGGTTGCTTTCTTGTGACTAATCGAATTAAAAGTCATAATATGAATGTGACATTACCATCGAAAAGGAATGTGGAAAATTACGATACTTTTAAATCATTCAAATCGTACAATGACTGTTTTATAATGTAAAAAAAAATGATCTCGTCACGAGTTGATCAAGTAATAAAGAATTACATACGTGCCATCTTAATGAGAATTTTAATGTTTCAAGAGACCGCGTATAAATGAAAAATATACTTCAAGGTACAAATCTCATGCAATGTATATAACAGAAAAGAAATACCTGTCATAAATAGGCCACATATACATGTCATTGTAAACACAAATTTTATATGTGATTACAAAACACATTGATATAGAAATATTAAAAAAAAAATTGTTTATGATTATTTTTAAGAGAATCTTAACTAAATGTCAATAGCGTCGTGCAATAATTTTATGGAGACTATCACTATGATTGCATACAAAAGATACCATTAACTTTTAATGATTCTTCCATATTTGTCTTGGTACAAGCTTTAGAAGTGCATACGCAAGAACATAAAATAAGAAGACAAGTGCATTATTAATGTGATAATGTATTGTCTTATTGTTTATATAAGAAGAGTGTTAGAATTTACTTTGTTTTATTAGTCGAGAATTACAAAGATAACTTTCTTACCATAAGAAATGATGCCACAATATATATCAAATCACTTTCTCTTTAAAAAAACATAAATACTTCAATAATATTATAAATTGAAACGACTTGTCGTGTTTCATAACAAATATTAAATAGGTAGAAAAGAATGGAATTATCGTGAAGAAACTAATTTGAATTTACCAATATAAACTGTTTCTCAAACATGTTTAATATATAATCGTTTATAGGAGCTAATAACTAGCAACAAATAATTTCAAAAGTAATCATGACTTAAGGAAAATTAATAATAATAATAATAATAAAAGATTAAGGGAAAAAACTAATCACAAAGGAGTTGTCAGTTAATTCAGGAAGTAGCTCAAAAAAAAAACGTTAGCCAGAAAAAGAGATGGTACAAATGTGAGTATGCAACATTTTATGTACTTTCTCCGTTAGAAACAAGAAAATGCTTATGTGTTATTAATATCCACAATTTATTGCAGATGCCATATTTTGGACACATTTTCTAGTAATAGGTATTCCTTTCTTCAATGAATTCTTTCCCACTTTCCTCAAATTCGTGGCTTCTTTTGGATTATGAATCTGGAGGTCGAATTCGAATGCAATAAGGTATTGCTTAAAATTCAATACAATTTTTTTTTTACCCAGGTTGTCATTTTCCCGGATTCGTATACCCTACTGTGGAGTACATTACTTCAATTTCATCAAGTATAGCAAAAAATTTAGACCTGATTTTCGTTGGAGAGAGAGAGCAACATATTTGCTCTCTGGACTATGGCACTTTTAACACTTCTCTCCTAAATCTTGAATCTATTACTTTGCATTTTCATTTTTTCATTTAAAGCACTTTTAGTCTTTAGTCAAAATTTTCTTCAAAAACAAAGGGGGCAGAAATGTCAAGTGACAAATTTTCGACGAAAAATTCAATTAATGAAATTATGTCTACTCAGAGACACAATGTCACATACATTGTTGTAACAATGAGTGTGACAAGATATCCTAGTGTGATAGATGAACAATCAAAAAATGCATAGTAAGACATGAGGAACTATTAACTTAGTTTGGTGTAATGTTACATACCTTTGGAGTGCTCAAGCCTAATAAAAGGAAATATATTAATCAATAAATCGTCAATAGTATATGATAGTCTTTTATGAATGATCAAATCTTCATAGTCATTTTTCTATTAGTACCCTTGAGTTCTAACTTAAACTCCCCTAAATTTGAGATTCCTCCATTTTCACTCGAACACTCACCCAAGAAAATCCTCTCTATCATTCATAGAAAGTAGTACATCAAAATAGAGATACGCACTACACATGTTGTTTCTCGACTCAAAACGTACATGCCCGAGACCCAGGGTTTATGAGCAATGATTGAAAAAGACCACTAATGACTTACTATCTCTTTTATATAGTGATAAACACGGTTTAATGTCGAATTAGGGTTTCACAAATCATAAACACGTAGATCAGAATATTCGACGCAGATCTTGCATGTAAACTATCTTGAAAAAAACTTAAAACTTTCTAAAATATCGACCAGAAAAAATATCGCAAGACTAGAACATACTAGCCTATAATTAAACTAGTTATTTTGTATTTGAGAAATTAGAGTTAAAAAAATTCGGTAGGATAAAGATGATAATGAAAAACATGGTAAGATAAACATATGATAAGATTTTGCATGTTAATGGTAAGTATTTTACATTGGGCGCGTGAGACACATGAGAGTTTCTTGAGGACCATTCTCCAATGATGGAGAGGTATACCCATACGATGGGGCCTCACGCTGACTTGAATTGAATCAAAGCGTTCAAAAGACAAAATAAAAATGGAAATACCATGCATTTAAAATAATATCAATACCATTATTATTTGTATTTAAAAATAAAATAAAAAAATAAAAAATAAAAACAAAAACAAAGGTCTTCAATCAACTTCTCTCTCTTTCTTGGAGGATGTGACGTCTCTCATTGAGCCTCCCTCCCTATTAATTTGATTCCCCACCATGCTCCCAATTTCATTTTCTTAACTGTCTCTCCCTCTCTCCCTCTCATTCTTTCCTTGTCTATGTTCTCTCTCTCTCCGCAAATTCCACACACACACAAAGGAAAGGAAGAGAAAACTCAGGAGATAAGTAGACACATCAACATAGAAAGAGTAAAAGGAAAAGGCAGTCTCTTCTTAAAGCAATATTAATCAGCATATACCTCCTCTGACACATGAGAGAAACTCTTTGTTTTCTCTTATTTTGTCCATTCACTCATACCCACTCTTCTTCATTCTTCTTCTTCTACTCATTCGCACTCGTAAAGTAATTGCGATCAAATATAACAACAATATCCAAACCAACTTAATTAATTTGAAGTAACACTAATAGTGCCACACATGGGAAGACACTCGTGCTGCTACAAGCAGAAGCTGAGGAAAGGCCTTTGGTCCCCTGAAGAAGACGAGAAGCTCCTCAATTACATCACCAAGCACGGCCATGGCTGCTGGAGCTCCGTCCCCAAGCTCGCCGGTACATATAACATATACATACACATACACATACATATACATATACATATATATAAAAAATGATGATTGTTTACAATATTACAATAATTGGCAGGCTTGCAAAGATGCGGGAAAAGTTGCAGACTGAGGTGGATCAATTATCTGAGGCCCGACCTGAAGAGAGGTCCGTTCTCTCAACAGGAAGAGGGCCTCATCATCGACCTCCATTCGGTCCTCGGAAACAGGTTATATATATAAAGTCATGAGTTACTCGTCTCATTGTCAAATATTAGGTATACTGATATACGATACGATATGATATGACAGATGGTCTCAGATAGCAGCACAATTGCCGGGGAGAACGGACAACGAGATAAAGAATCTGTGGAACTCGTGTATCAAGAAGAAGCTGAGACAGAAAGGAATCGACCCGAACACCCACAAACCCATCTCCGACAACGTAATTGCCGCCGAATCTGTCGCCTCTCCGACCAGCTCGAAGCCTCCTCCGCCACCTCAGCACGCCTTCCCCGCCGCCGCCGAGAAGCCCGACCACCTCTCCGCCGCCGCCAGTAATTACTTCTCGTTCTCCGGCGGAGACGCCTCCGCGTTCTGCTTCCGAAGCAACGCGGCGTGCTCCGAGGACTTCTCATCCGCCTCGGCCTCGGCCGTGAGCTTCAGCCAGATAATCGGCGGCGCGGCGGCGATGTCTCCGCCGCCGCGGGTCCGGCCGTCGGTGAGCCTCCCGTCCGACTCCGCCGCCGGAGCGGCGAACAGTCGCCACCAGCAGAGCTGGGAGGCGGTGAGCAACGGGAGCAGCGGAAGCTTCGATCAGAACCTGTACGAGAGCGGCGCAGCCAATCACGGCGGCGGCGGAGGCGCGGCGAGCCCCAATTTCGGGTGGGCGACGGAGGACATAAAGTGGTCGGAGTATCTGCAGAGTCCGATTCAGCTTCTCGGGAGCAACGCCGCCGCCAACGTCATGAGGCCCGAGAACGCGCATTTCCTTGCCACGTGGCATCACGGCGGTAACGGCGTGGCCAGTAATCTACAGCAGTGTGGCGGTGATAATAATGATGATAATAGTCACAATATTAATAATTTACCGGAAATTTATACCAAGGATCTGCACAGACTCGCCGTGGCTTTTGGACACACTCTCTGATTAATTAACTAGCTTTCTTTAATTTTTTTTTTTTTTTTATATAAAAAAGATATATTGTGTTGGTATTTATGGGATATGGGATGAGAGAATTACGGAGCGTTTAGTCATTGATGAGTCTGATTAAAAGAGGTGGCTTTGACAACGAGACAGTAATTTCTTCTTCTTCTTCTTCTTCTTGGTTATTGCAGGTGTGTATGTCATAGGAGATTCATGATTTTTTTTTTCTATCTTTATTTCCCTTTTAAAAATTATTTGTAAATGTGTTGAAGATCATACAAACTGTTTTTTTTTTTCCTTTACTCCCTTTTTTTTTCAGGCTTTCATTAGTTTATTATATACAGAAATATAAGTATATATATATGTGATTTTACATGTATCATGTTCGTTCTATTGCGTCCTCATAATGACGCATTGTAGAATGATCGAATAAGAGTGCCAGGGCTTTTGTATTTGAATTTCCTTATTTGATCTATAAGTTGACCCCATATATTACTACAAGTTCGCCTTCTGTAAATTGCTTATATATATTTGTGTGTATATATAAGAATATAAAATAAAATGCAATTGGGACTTGAAAAAAATTGTTCCCATTATTTTAAGTTTTAACTAGTTTATTATTTTAAAAATTTATGTATAATCATCGTCATCTTTTGTGGTTCACCTTTCGCTAGTAAAAAGATCCAAGTTGATGGCGACTTTCTCTTTCACTCTATAAATGCATACATGTATCTTTGATATCCTGGGATTTATGATTCTAATGTATGTTGCCAACTCTTTTTCTAACTAATAAATCATTTTCACTAAATTATGCAAACTCTCTCTCTCTCTCTCTCTCTCTCTCTCTCTCTCTCTCTCTCTCTCTCTCTCTCTCTCTCTCTCTCTCTCTGTGTTACAATACATGTACAGCACAGGTATGTTAGTTATATACGTGATGTTTATAATTATTATACATACACATGACGTAGTTTCTATTCCGAATGCAAAAAATCCGGGGACCATATTTCTCAAATGGGTGTCTTTCAGTGTCTCCCAAAGATGGAGATGTTTTCACTTTTCTCTCTCTCTCTCTCTCAAGTACGACGGCTATCAAGAAAATAGAAATGTTAATTATGGATTGTCGATGGCATAATTGTCTTCATAATGATCATCTGATAGAAATTAAGAGAAAGTTAAAATAAACAAAATATTTATAAAGTCGTATGTCCCTCCGTCCGTGCTGTAATCTGTAGAAACCGATAAACTACTCAGCTGATGAAGCAAAATAATTAATTTCACCGACGTAAATATTATAATTATAGTTGTGAAAAAAAAGCACATATGGTGGGGTATATTTGCAACAGAAGTGAGTGATGATCATACACATATTATAAATACTAGTGGTGACCGTACATTTTCGGGTTCTGGTGATATTAGAATACCGTACTCACTATTTTCCCTTTAATCCTAATAGTCAAAAGCCATGAAAATAATAACCTTTCTAATATGTGTAATGTAGCCGGGAACGAAATATTAGATAAAAGTTCTCTCAATTTCGATCACAAAGATCTGAAGTAGCTAGGGCATGTTAAATGCGACCGTATAGCGCTATTAGTAATAAATTATATATAGATTTCTAAAGAGATTTCATCACACTTATATAAATATAGATTTATCAGAGAATCCAAATATGAAAAAGAAATTATGTAAAATTATAAAAGCTATCAAAAAGTGAGACATAAAATATAATTTTTTCTTTTATAAAAAAAGAGAAGTTTTTCTCCTCCCTCTAATTTACTAAGCAAAAGGGGTCGTAATGTTATAGCCGATGCTCGGTCTAATATATGCATAAATGTTACGCGTGCAAGAACTCTAGAGAGACGATGAGTTCATGAATGAAGGATTTAGAAACGGTTTCTTCATTAGGTTGTTCAAATATCAGTTATAGAGCATTTGTACTCTTATTAACACTAACTCAAGCTCAATAGAATTGTAACAGAAATCTAATAATAGTTAAGCTAGGCTAACTAAGGCTGACATGAAGCATCATCTACTCTAACACCCCCGTCAAGCACATGGTGGAGTAGTCTAGAACCTTGAGCTTGAATCTCAATCTTGCAAAAGCGAAATTGGAGATAGGCTTGGTTAAGATGTCATTTGTTTGGTCAAGAGCATGAACATGTTGAACTTTAATCGTATTTTGAAGCACTTTCTCGCGCACAAAGTATAAATCCAGCTCAATATGCTTAGTTCTAACATGCAGGACTGGATTGGCAGTTAAGTGAACTGTACTCAGATTGTCATACCAGGCAACTGGTATGGTTGAGCTTGTCACTTGAAGTTCAGAAGAGAGTAGATTATGAGTTTACGTGACTTGTGCAACTAGAGAGGCTAAGTTTTTGTATTCAGCCTCAGTGGAGGACCTTGAGACTGTATGTTGTTTCTTTGAGTGCAAGGATATAAGATTAGCACCTAAGAAGAGACAAAAGCCTAATGTGGAGCATCTATCTACTTCCTTCCAATGATCCTCCAAAGGTTGCTCCATGAATTGGCACATCTTGTTGACCCTGAATGCTAGTTCAAGCCTAGTGACGGTAACATATTGCAAAGCACTAAATATGCTCCCGTAGAGTTGCACATCCTCTACTGGAGAGTTTCCATAGTTCAAGGACTTGTGGCCAGTGGTGAGTGGAGCAGAAGAGCGTTTGGCATGTTGCATCTTTTTTTTTATCAGAAGATCCTTGATGTACTTGGTCTGTGACTGAAAAAGACTCTCAGCAGTCTTTCTAACTTCGATACCCAAGAAGTAGCTCACTTCTTCCAGATCTTAGAGAGAGAAAATTTTGTCAAGTCGATCTGCGAATGAGGGCTTGTATTGTACTGGCATAATTGTCTGTGATGAGAATGTAATACAAACACAAGGACAAAGATAATGAGTGAACCTAAATGCAGTGTAAAGAGTCAGTGATCAAAAATAGACTTCAACCATTGATCAACTAAGATTGTGTGTAGTTTATCAAACCAAGCTCTTGGAGCTTGTTTCAATCCATAGAGGGACTTGATGAGTCTGCATACATTCTTAGGTCTTGACTAATCTTCAAAGCCAAATGGTTGTGACATGTACACCTATTCTTGCAAATTACCATTTAGAAACGCATTATTCAAATCCATGCACTTTCCAGTTGTGATTAACAACTATAGAGAAGATGATACGGATTGTGGCTAGTCTTACTACAGGGCGAAACATTTAACGGTAGTCATATCAAGCCACTTGATGAAATTCTTTAGCCACTAAGCTTTGTGTCTAAAAATTGATCCATCAGGATTTTCTTTAAGCTTAACGACCCACTTACAACCTATTGCCCTTCTATCTGCAGGTAGATCCACCAACCTCCAAGTATCATTTTTGAGGAGTGCCAAGTATTCATTAGTCATAGCTTGCTTCCAGTCTTTGAACTGTAGAGATTCAGCAACTGTGGATGGCTTCCGAGTGACCAAGAGGGCTATAGTTTTGAAGACTCCATTTTTGGAACGTGTGACCATGTTGTGTGTTAGAGGTGGTTATTGATTCAGATGGGAAGCTAGATGATATAGATCATTCTCTGAGTCAGTCGAGTATGAACTACATGGTGTGGACATGAATGGTTGTTGATGTTCAGCTAGTATAATGACTGTGAAGACACATAAGCTTCTAAATTGCTATCATTGACATGTGCAATTAGGGACACATCATCATGCACATGGTTGACATTAACAACATGGTTATCTACAAGTTCAATTCCTTGTGCAGGTTGGTTATGTCTGTTTTCGGATTGTGGAATGTCATGTAGAATGGTATTGACTGGTTGGTTTGTGGTTTTCTGGCTATCTGTGAGAGGTTCAAATAGTTTGGCAAAAGAAATTTTTTTTCTCATCAGAGATGACATTTTGCGCAATATAAATTCTACCAGTTTTGGACAAGCACTCAGATCCCTTATGGCAGAGGCTGTATCCTATGAAAGTACAAGCACTGGACTTGAAGTTGAATTTATTCTTGTAGGGTCTCGAGTCAGGGAAACATAGACAACCAAAGGTTTTTAGACTGTCATATGATGGTGATTTGTGAAACAGGATAGAGATTGATACATTGTTGCCCATGGCTTTAGATGGGAGGCGATTGATTATAAATACAGCTATTCTCATAGCCTCATCCCAAAGTCTAAAGGGTAGAGAAGCAAGAGCAAGAAGAGCTAGAGCAGTTTCAATAAATTTGTCTATGTTTTCTCTCTGCTAAGCCGATTTGTTCATGCACATGAGGACACAAGATTTGGTGTTTGATTCTTGACTCATTTAGAAAGGAAGTAAAAAGCCCTATACTCTCCACCACCATCACCCTGAACAACTTTGATTTGACACCATAACCATAACTCAATTTAACTCTTAAAGTTAGAACTCTAATGTCATTAACAATTTTCATCATATTTTACTTTGTTGCAAATCAAAATATCCTAACTTAATAAATAGAGATTAGGTAGCGTGTGAGTTACAACATTGTTTTATATTCACAAACATATCCTTTGCTGTCCCTATACTAGTAAGTATTTAATAACTAATAGCGGGAGAATCCTATTAGTGATTGAGGGTATGACAGGATTTTGGACGTTGATCACAATTTTATGAGAGATGGAGAGGAGCACAAAAATAATGTCACCTTTTTCTTTTTCTTTTTTTATCGGAAAATAAGGTCACTTAATAAATGCTGAGACTTCATGAGATATAGGAAAGAAGAATTCGATGTTTCTATAGAACATGACAACAGTGACTGAGAAGATGTTGATTATTCGGAACTAGGATTCATCCATATAGCTGACTTCCCTTATTTATATGACACCACATGAAAAAGAATGTGGTGTAATTAATTTCTATCTAAAATATGCACACCCATGTAAAAATGAGAAAACAATGGGCATCGCCATCACATTGTTTCATTAGGAAACGAGGAGGAAAATTAAAATATGTCACAAATCGAGTAAGGGATAAGTTTTTTTTTTTTTTAATGGAATAAAGGATAAATAATATCTCTTTCACAAAATTTTAATTTTCGACGATATTATCAATTTGGCCTAGCTCAAATGGAATTATATTTTGAGGTTCTTAAGGTTTGATTTTAAATTCCAATTTTTTTTTAATATTAAAGTTATACCAGTGCTCAATATATTTGATTGTTAATTGTGTATGTATGTATGTTATTTTATGTAAAATATAAACTAAAATTATTAAAAAGTCTGAAAGACAAGTGACGTCTTTTTTAAGCAATAAAAGTAAATAGGTGAATATTTAATTTCATCAATTTTCCAAATTTTGATTCATTCTTAAAAAGGTTCTCTAGATATATAGCCTTATAAACATAATAAAATTACTATATTGCCAAATTTTTTGTTAATTATAAGTAAATAGTTATTAATTGTAACATAATAAAGTTACTATATTGCCAAATTTATGTAAATACTCAAATTTATATAATACACAAAATGATATATATGGAATGCTCGTCTTATCCACATGATGATAATGCTATTTATCTATAATTAATTAAAAAAAATTGATTATTTTACAATTCACAAATTTTTAGTGGCTTAATAATTCAAAAATTTGTTCTATTAAAAGTTATAAGCTAGTTATATACTAGGAGTCTTTTTTTTTTCTCTTACCACCGAGCAAAAAATAAAATTAATCTACTTACTTATACTTGAGAGGGAAGGAATTTATGAGCTGAAAAATTTCGTCACATTTCTTAGCCGCCATGTGGCACATTTTACATCATATCTATAGTTGTTTTCCTTTGTTAGTCTCCATTTCTTAAGCGTGGACCCCACTTCATAAAACTTTGAGAAATTGCCCCATTTGCCATCAATTTTATAATTTTTCTCACTTTCCACCAAAAGACTAATTTTTCCCAAAATGCCACCATCTATGTCAACAATGTTGACATCTATTTTTGCGCTTCACTATGAGATGTCAACATTGTTGACATAAATGTCAACAATGTTGACATCTCCGTGGCATTTTGGGAAAAATTAATCTTTTGATGGAAAGTGGAAAAAAATTATAAAATTGGTGGCAAATGGGGCAATTTCTCTAAAACTTTTTAGCTTTTAATTTCTTTGCTATAGCAGCCACACCTTTTTCATTAGTATAGATTTTGTGTTCTATTCTTTTCATTAGTATAGAATAGTAAGTTGTAAAAAAAGACTCTCTCCCTCTCTCAAAACCCTTTTCTCTATGCGACTTAGGGTTTCATAAACCTCTTTTCTGCTTGGCTCGCCGCCACTCCCGGGTCGTCGAACATCGTCAGCGGCTAAGTTTTGACCCGGGAAAGCCCTTCTCATTTTCTCATCCTCGCCTTAGATCTTTTTCTTTCTAAATCATCAACCATTTTTTTCTCCTCCATCACGGTTATTTTAGACATGGCCGCTCCACCGTCATTACGACACCGACGAAAGCTAAAACGCCGGCCCTTCCTGGTGCTTACGGGTTTATTGGAACTAACATCTCAGTGGATTGGGTTTGTGTTGCGAAATAACCCGCGCACGCAAGCGTACATGTGTCGCTCAAGTAATATAGAATGTACGACCCACATAGACAAGAGAAACAGCGATTTCCTAAAACTTGATGCTAATTAACTCCAAGTAAAATTAATAAGATGTTTATAACAAGAGTAATAATAAACTAAAACAGGGAATTAAATACGGGTTTTGCAAGAAGAGAATGTAGGGGTCACGACTTCACCGGAGCTAACTAGATCGGGGGGTTTCGGGTTCGAACAACAAATCTTCTCCTATAAACGCTAATCTCACTCTGTCGAAAATATTCACTAGCCTCTCTCGAGTGATCTAGCAAACCTATGCAATTGATGGATTATTATTCTCTCGGCTTCTAATCCTATTAAAACAATCTCACGCAATGAAACAAGAGTTCAAACGATTACATAAATTGCCTAGATTTTCTAACCTAGGATCAACTATGAAGCCATGAATAGACGCATGATTATCGATTCTCTCTCGAGTAATAAACAATCCTAGATAACAGTTCTAATGGTGATCAAGCACTAGAAAGCATTAAACATGATTCATGACAAGAAATTTAATAGATGGAGCAAACAAGCATAATCTAACCTAACAAAACCCCATTCCCAATGTCAACCCTAACTACATCGTAACCCCATAAGAATTTAGCTGCTAAAGGAACCCATGATAATTAAAACGCAAATCAAAATAATTAAAAGCAATAAGATGAGCATGGAAAGCAAAAACAAATTCATATTGAAATTTAAACGATGTTTAACAATATTTAAAAGATAACAATAAAATAAAAGTAGAGGAAGAAGGAGAAACAGTGGTTGTGAGTTCAAGTGAGTCGCCGGAGTTGTCGATTCCAACGAAGAGCGCTCTATCTCTTAGTAAAGCTCTCAAAAACAACTTAAAAGCAATAAGGAAATAAAAAATAAAAATCAAAGTGTGTTTCTAGGTTACAAGAGTGGTTTATATAAGAACTATGGTGATTTTCGGAGCTCAAATGAGCTTTTGATTGAGTTGATTCGGCCCAAAATCTTCAAAAACATAAACAAGTCACGCCAAAATCGAAGCCTCTCGCGCCGCGCAAACCAACGGTCGCGTGGGATGTTTTCTGGAGGACGTCGTGGCGCGAGAACTGTATGTCGCGGCACGAGGAATGCTGCTGGAGGAGTTCCGCCGAAAGCCGAAATCAGAAAGAATGTCACGGCGCGATGAGCTCGAGAATTCGTCTTCTAATTCTTCTATGCTTCATTTTGACTCGTTTTTTGTCAAAAGCGCTTCCGTTTGTCATCTAATACTCCGAGGCTCTCAAATAACACCTTTTTTCCTGAAATATGTTGTAAAAACTCACAATAACCGTTAAAAACACTTAAGGACTAGCTCGATTCAAGTCAAATGAGGGCAGATTCGCACGTAAAATATGCGCTCATCAGTTTGAACTTCTCGTTTGGTGTTGAGGTATGACCGCCGGAACGCCGCCCCCATTTTCGTGTCTCTGGTGTTTTGTATCCTTTTTGGCGTCTTTCCTCGTGGTTGAGCCCGAACATAGATCTCATCTGTTGTGGATTTTATTTTCAGATTGGCGAGCTGGAATTTTTTTGCTGCTTCGGTTGGTGGTTGTTCTTTTTATAGAGTTCGATGGTTACAACCAATTTCGCCAAAAGAAAACCCTAAGCAACAACATGGCCTGTCAACCTCAGCATCAACCCTCCCCAGTGAGTTAGAAATCCCTCAGCACTTTTCCTCGGTGGTAGCCCACGGTGTCGTCCCTCTTTGGCCGTGGTTGAGCCCTCCGCTGCTATACTTCATCTGCGACCGACATCATCTGATATCGGCATTGCCCTAGACGGTGAATATTGATGGTTACCTAGTTGCCGACTCCGAATGCTCCTCGGACGTACATAGAGGCCGCACTCTACGATGGTAGCCTGGTGTTATTTGTCATCCTTGCCGATCCTGATTTCAATCCGTTTCTTGACGCAAATTTTTCTACTTTGATTGGGTCTTGGTTGAGTAAATTAGGGTTATTCTTTACTAGTTTTGTTTTTGTTTTTTTTTTTGTTTTTTTTTGCCCTTGTTGTGGTTAGTTTGGATTACTATTTTTTATGAAGTGTGTTTTGGGTTTGAGGCCCAGTCCAGGGTGCTTTGGTAGTTATCCCGGACAAGAGTTAATCATTTTTCGGGTATTTCGTTCGAGTTTTCTCTTAGTAGTTTGGAGGTGCAGACACTCGACGATCTTTTTTCACAGTTGATGGTATTCGAGCGTATCGGTTTAACCATCAACTTCGGAGGGTATTGGAAAAGAGTCAATTAGTTGCTCGAAGTTTAGAGTAGTCCATCTTCCGTTCGCCGGAATTCTGCACATGACTTGCGTTCATTGGATTCTAGTTTTGAATCTTTACTGCCTCCGAGCCATTTTATTAAAGAAATTTTTAAAATATAACCCTCTTTGCCATTAAAATTTATGATATTACCACAATATATATGTATATACATATATATATTATATATATCACTATGTATTTATTGATCGATTATCGTTAAAGAATTCATTCAATTAGACTAAAATATATCCATATTAGTATACTTGTGAAATAAAAAATAATATGTGTTGTTACTTTGTGTTAGCTATTTTTTTTATGGAAAAACTGTTGTTCTCTAAGATGTTGGAAACATCAGCATGCAACATGACATATCTGGTTTACACGTCAGTATTGTGACGTGGATTTATGAAGATAGGCATTTTGTCAGATATGTTTACGCGCTTTTTTCGATCGTCCAATGAGCATTCACCAAGTGCATTTGGAAACCCTAGCCTAGGACACTCAGCTGGAATGTGTCATATATAAGGAGTGTTTTCCCTTTTTCGTAGGGTTACACATCTAAGTATTTTGATGCAGCCTTCACCGCCGAAATATTGTTTCCTAGGTGTGCATTTTACTCTGTGATATTGACAGCCATTGTTAGAGTTTAGTCACATAGTTGTTTTGTTGTTATTCTGGTAATTATAAAAACACGTAGTGTTATGAACCTTGTTTGGAACAGTGGGAGAGTGTGTTAGTGAAAAATAAGGGGAACTCAAACACATGGTGAGACTGGGTTAAAAATCACTAAGGTAGTCTTGAAGTTTAAAAAATATAGAAGGTGATCATTCATGGTTGTCTAAAGTTGTACTTATTCTACTGTCTAGTGAATATATATTTCCACCGAGAGTATCATCCCTCCAGAAGTAGACATGATTGGCCGAACTGGATTACCAACTCTTTGTCTTTTTTTACTTATAGTTTATTTATTCTCTATAATCTGCTAAACAGTTAAGTTGTTTCATAACTTGTTATAACATCTTTAGAATTATCACGATAAACAGTGGATCTTCTATTTCAATCTGTATGTGTTATTATAAAACAAAATCAACATTACTGTATACTACATATCTATGTAGAGTTTATTAATTATTATAGGGTAATCTAGCAACGTAGCCAATTTCAAACATGGTTTTAAGGATGTAGCCAACGTTTGGTAAATTTTGTAATCTAGCCATTTACAGAAATAAACGGTTAGAAAATATCGAAAATACCCTTATGTAACATAATTCATAGAAACCAAATATTAGCCAACGTTTCAGCCAGCCGAAGTTTATCGTGCGTAAAATAAACGGAAATTAACAGAAATTAAGAAAGCAGCGGAGATTAACAAAAAATTAGAAAGAAATAAACGCTCAATAACCACCTTTGCCAAATATAGATTTTTTTTTAATTCTAAATATATACACGTGTATTATCTTCGAAAATTCGTATTGAAAATTTGATCGACTTGTGAATAACACCGTATTGAATGCGTATTAAAGGAAAGGAAAGAAATATCAGTTGATAACACCACCGACAACTTCAAACTGGTGGGCATTGATCGGCTCTACCTATACATATGTAAATTTACCATAATTAACAGAAATTAACAAAGTTTGCCAAATATAGAATTTTTTTTAAAATTCTAAATATATACACGTGTATTAACTTCGAAAATTCGTATTGAAAATTTGATCGGATTATGAATAACACCGTATTAAATGCGTATTAAAGGAAAGGAAATAATTATCAATTGATAACACCATCGACAACTTCAAACTGGTGGGCATTGATCGGCTCTACCTACACATATGTAAATTTACCATAATTAATAGAAATTAACAAAGCAGCGGAGATTAACAAAAAATTAGAAAGAAATAAACGCCTAATAACAAACTTAGCCAAATATAGAATTTTTTTGAAATTATAAATATATACAGGTGTATTAACTTCGAAAATTTTGGTTGATCAAACGTGGGCTACAAGTTTTGTAAGCAAATTCTAGTAGATGATATTATAGTAATTAACATCTTACATAATTAAGACACGTCATCATTTTTTGCTAGAGTGAAAATTTGGATGAAACGTTGGCTAGATTACAATTTCAACGTTTCAGGTGGCTTAGTTCGACTAATTTTTCATTATTATATGTAAAGTATTTGTGTAAAATTTTTATGTATGTGAAATAAAATTGAAATATAACCATACAATAATTAAAGTTTAAAATATAAACGTTAAATAAGTATTATGAGATATATAATATCAAAATTCAGTGTCGATATCTAATTATTAAAAATGCATATTTTAACTTAAAATTGTAACTGCTGCCCTCAAAATGGCTTATAATATATTTTGACGGAACAAAACAAAAAATCGGGTGTAGTTATTTTCGGTATAAACATTTAATCCCTTACCGCCTTGAACGATAGCAATTCTCTACGGAAAGCAAGACCACATAGAGCGAAACTAAAATTAAAAAAAAAAAGCCGTTGGAAGTGCAGTACAAGGACGAAAAGGACAAATTGAATGATATTATTAAATTAATTAATTTCGAACAAAAAATACAAAATTGAATCAAACAAATATGAATTCAATATTTATTAAATTTTAATATATATATATATATATATATATATATAAATATATAGTGGCAGTCATTTACTTATAATGACACTTAAATATCAACCACCATCTAAAATTTTGACCGCCACTTTGTAAATTTTAGTAGCATTCACATAGGTAGTACTTTTTTTAGTGCCATCTTTTGTGTTTAGTGGCATAAAAAAATTGCCACCAAATGTGATTTTCCTAGTGAACAATTGGAAGTTTTGTTATGTGTTTATTTTTTCTGTACATTTTGAATAGATAAATAAGGTTTTAATTATGTGTTTCTAATAAAATTTATCTTTAACTTCATTCTTCATTGCCTTTGTCCACACTTTTTTTTAGCTTTTATAAAAATTAAATCAATAAAGGCTTTACATCTTTATATATATATATATATATATATATATATATATATATATATAAGGATAATTTCTATCAATTACCTTTTAAAATTAATACTATGTATTTTCTAAAAAAAATTAATAATATGTGTACCCATTATCCATAAATTCATCAATAATAAAAAAAAACACAGAATTGTTTATGCCATAGAGATATAATATGGTAGTTAGATTGGTCTATTGATAATCTCACACATACTTCGATTGAGAGATTTTGATTCGAATTTTATGAGCTGTACAAATGCAAGTTTTTTGAATTTTATCATAAATTATGTAATTTTGGCTCACATTGCAATGCTAAATATCATGTAATTTTTACTTGTCACTTCTCGAAAAAATAAGAAGAGAAGTTACGTGCGTAAAAATGTTCAAAATTAAATGCACAAACTAAATCGTGTCGTATTCGTTTTTTTGGAGATTTTATATTTATGTTTTAGAATAAATATCAAGGTCATCACATTATTTCTCTAACTCGAACAAAGGCCTTAGCAAAGAAGAAAAAGCCATCGCTTTAGCTTGCCCATGTGCAAACACAATAATCAAATATAGTCTTCCACTTATAATAATGTTTCATTTGAGCTACAAGGATAATAATAATAATAGTATGCGAATAAACTAATCACAATACATATACATCCATTTCTATCTACATTTGATATATAACAAATGTATTTAAATATGTATGAGTGCATGTGAACTAAATTATTGGGTCTACTTTGTTTGGGTCCCAGCAATCAGTATAGAATCAAACGTGTTTTTGGAAAAGAACAAAAAACCTTTTGGTTTGAAAATGGCTACTCATACGGAAATTAATGATGAGATGGCAGCAACAAAAGTCCCAAACTTCTTTAATTTTGTTCTCTAACATAAATCGAAAAAATTTCATGCATAGATTCAAATTCTTATATAGAAAACAAATATATATTGCTTGATGAAACTTTTTTCCGTAAAAAAATTCTTATATTCTTGGACGCAGTTCGCAGATTTATTATTTGTAGACTACAAATGCTCTTTTCTAACCGGAATTTTGAGATACAATAAAGTTAATGGTGTGTTTCCGTATAACATTTAAAAGACGAATAAATACGAGTAGTAGAGTTTTTAATATAGTGAATTTATTATCAATGCTAATAAAAAAATGGAGTATTTGTGGGTATTGATGTGAGCTTTGTTGTTGGTTAAAGGATGATTCTTGGTAAGTTTGACAACTTGGTGACGTTCATTTTTTTTTCCTGAGTTATGTGTTAAGGGACTGTACTGATAAATTTTATATTGTACACCTAAAAAGATTAGAAATATCTTGACAAGACCTCATATCTCCAAAATATTTTATATTGGATATTTTTTTATCATATTTCAGACAAAAATATCCCTAAAATCATCTTAAACCATTTGAAAACATTTTAAACATCTTAAACAATCTGAAAACATCAAAAACTATGTTAAATCGTCTTAAACATTTTTAAACCGTCTTAAACTATCTTAAATTATCCCAAACAATCGCTACTTCACTAGTTTTCTTAAGTCATCTTAAACCATCTTAAACAATCTTAAACCATCACAAAAACTCCTTAAATTTCATCGTAAATTTCGTTAAATTTCATTTTAAACCATCTTAACTTTCACAAAATTCCAGATTTTAAACTCCTTAATATATTCAACACCAATAGCGACACAAATCTTTATATCTTCTTGAAATATTCGCTTACGAGTTTGTAAATTTTTACTTCCGTGTTTCTCTCTTCTTTTATTTTGGCACACTCTCGAATTGTAACCAATTTTTCATAGACTTTTCATATTTGTACTTGATTATTCGTATTTATAATTTTATTTTCGTCAATTTATAATATTATACATACCAATTTATGAATTTGTGTATGGAAAATAAATATATCCATGGTTCCGAGAAAGTCCAATGCGACAAGCGAATTCGAAGTTTTATAAGTTCTGTTTTACACAATTCTTGTTGTCGTCCGCCGAAACGTTGGGTCTACATATTTTTTTGTCCACAAACATTTACCATAAAATATATATATATATATATATATATATATATATATATATATATATGATGCTGTAATGGTCTTTCCAAATATATTATGAGCATATTAAAATAAAATAGAAAAGATATCGTATATAGTAATATGGTATTACTATAGAATTTAAAATATTCAAAGGACAAATCATTGCGCTCATTATTAGCGGTGATAATGACCAATGTCATGCTGCTCATGCAGTTGTATAAAGAGAATATATATATATATATATATATATATATATATATATACAAATTGTTTGGTGGAAGATTTTATTCGTGTGATATGGAATCTTATACAGAGTAAATGAGGGATGTCCAGATCATAATATATTAAACATAATTATTACAAGAATTAGCTCTTGAGGTTATGGATAACTTAACGTAAAAAATTATCACGGCAAAGAAATATATCATATATAGGGATAACGAAAGAAAAATATACGATATATATACGTATTACAAAAACTACCATTCGCCATCAAGTCTTAGCCTAATTAACACAAAAAAAATCTTATTAATACTAGATATGTAACCGACCAACCCTTTTCTTAATCAATAACACGTCACATATCCTAAACTCAGATGGAAGACAAATCAAACGATGTTTAAGATAAAGAGTCTGAATTCAAGCAAATATATATATATATATATATATATATATATGCTTAATATGTATAGATATTTCGTAACAGAAGTTATATATAGTTAAGCAAACTCACTCAATAGTCAATATATGATTTGCTGCCGAAGCTTTTTAAGTCCCAGATCCGGAAAAATGTAACAGTGTTTAATGGTTATGTTAGAAAAATAAGGACTTATTTATAAATTAAAAAATAAAATTAAAAATTAAAAAAATTGTATGTATACAGTCATGACCAGCCAAATTTAAGCTCAAGTAGTACAAGTTTTAGGTCGCTTTTTCAACTTATATAGGTCTCTCTCTCTCTCTCTCTCTCTCTCTCTCTCTCTCTCTCTCTCTCTCTCTCTCTCACTCTCTCTCTCTCTCTCTCTCTCTCTCTCTCTCTCTCTCTCTCTCTCTCTCTCTCTCTCTCTCTCTCTCTCTATGCATTTTTTTATCCAAATCTTTGTAATTCTATTTTTTAACATTCAAAATTCTCATTAACAGCCATCTCGAATGATAGCATTTTGCACCTCAGTTCAATCACAAGAAACACTACTTTTGTGACATAAATTATTTTATAAAATCTTGGCAAAAAAAAAAACAGTTTGAAAATTAAAGAGAAATTAATAATAAAAAAATGATGTGGTTCAAAAGCCATGAAGATGAAAGAAATATATATATATATATATATATATATATATATATATATATATATATATTGAGGTTTTAATTATTCAATTTACGAATCTTAATCTTCATATGAGAGTTGCGTACGTTGTGTTTGAAAAATGGAACATATGCATTAAAAAATCATTTTTAATAAAGACTTTGCACTACTTCACAACTTCATCTATATTCTTATGATTCCTCCAATATATGATAGAAATAAAATAATCATGAGCGATCAAAGGAGGGAAATGATATTAATAATGATTGAAGATATTAGTACAAAATGTTGCCACAATCATTAAAGACTCGTCACTTTATAGCTTAAATTAAGTTGGAATTAAATCTCCTAAAATAATAAATTATCTTAATTAGATTAAAAATACTGGATACTTACTTTTGTCGAGCCAAGCTCCGAGGGACGTCACGCAAGACGCAACCATGGTATATGAGTCATAGCTAAACTTGGGCATACAGACTGAACGACACCGGAATTCCGGTTCCTTCCGATCGTCAGGTACCCACGGAAGGCTCTTCCTTCCGTCCTTGATGGCCGACGGAAGGAACGACTTTCGTACGTGCAGCGGAAGGCGATGATATGACGCGGAACTCCTTTCTTTCGGTGTCTTTTGTCTCTCTTTGTAACTTTTAAATTTTTTTATATTTCTGGCCGTTGGATTTGTGGATGTTGCAAATCCAACAGCCACAAACTAGTCAGATTGTGTAAGTGAGCGTTGAAAATCAGCCAACGGTAAGAAATTGTAACATTATCTCATTATATTTTTTATTTAATTTTTAAACCCTCTTTTTCATTCAACTATAAATATCACCCTCATTCATAACATTTCTTCACGCACCTCACAATACAGTCTTCTCATACTCTCTTCTACTACTCAAAATCTCATAAAATCTTTTCAAATAATCATTTATGTTATATACTTTTCATATGTATTTTTCATAAATATTTTTCATATATATCTTTCATATCTATTTTTCATATATAATTTTCAAATATATTTTTAGTATATAGTTTTAATTTTTTAAAAATGTCTAAATCTCATCATTGAAGCTCTTCTCGTCGAAGTTCCTCACGAGCAAGTTCTTCAAACACACCACCGCCCGAAGATCCACAACCAAATCATGAGTCTCCTGTGAATCAATACCCTAAAAAATGACTCGGTTTATCGCAATTTACGAATTACAAAAACACCGAATACAACTCAACCCAAGTACCATCAACTTCTTACGTACCTCCAAGTTACCATCAAACCGAAAACCAGTTCGATCAAATATCTCAATATGTTCCGAATAATCCATCCCCATATTATTCGTATACCTATTATACACAACCTTAACATCCATCACAACCTTATTATCCACAACAAAAACCTTATTATTCTCAACCTCAACCACAGTATCAAGATCCATACCAAGTGTACCAAGAGAAATTACAAAATTATAAAAATCAAATCAACGAAAAGGAGGAGGAGGAGGAACGCTCACCGTCACCACAATAACCGCCACCACCACCACCATCACCGCCACAAGCACCACCACCACCACCACCAACACAAAATGAGGAGGAAGAAGACCTATCTGCACAACATGAAGGAGGCCTGCCACCCCCCAAAAAAAGATCGAGATCTAAGATGTGACAATACTTTGAAGAAATCGATGAAAGGTAGGATAAAACCGGGAAAGTTGGCAACAACAAATACGGGAGTTCATCATTAATATACAACTACAAGAAGTGCATCTCATCCAAAGTTCACCAGGTAACTTCTCACGATCCCGTCGAGTTTATGAGAGAACTTGTTAATTACATTGTTTCCACATACCAATCATTTAGTCATGTAGAATCCGATGGATTTCTTATATTCATATATTATTTAGTCCCTGGTATTCAAATGATTAAGATGGCTCAATTACGAAGGGACATTTTTTTCGCGAAGAAACTAAAAAAATAAAAGCCATATTTGTGTCGGGAACGTTTAGTGTAGCTTTTACCTCAGACATATGGTCGGGCAATATTAAGATGGATTTCATGAGTGTGGTAGTTCACAACATAGACGATTAGTGGAATTTATGCAAAATAATCGTAGCTTTTAGGAGAATTAAGGGAGGCCACACAGTTGATAGCATCCTACAAATCCTACTTCGAGTGATAGAAGAGTGGCGTATATGTGATAGAATAATATCCATAACTTTAGACAATAATATAAGTAACAACGTCATGGTTAGAAGCTTAAAGCGAGAGATACCTTGTGAGGACAACCTTCTACATCAAAGGTGTGCAACCCATATTATAAACCTCATAGTCAAAGCCGGTTCCGAAACCTATGACTCATGTATTGCCAAAATTAGGGACGTCATTGGCTGGGTTAATAGTTCCAACCCTAGAGTAGATGAGTTGAAGATACGTTTTACTAAATGGCCTAATTGTGAGGACTTTCCATCTTGACAATAGAATTGGGTGGAATTCAGTGCACTTAATGTTAAGGAACTTCTTTTCTCCGAGTTATTACAAGGTCATAGTACAATTTTTCAACCATACGAGTAATGCTGACATAACCGAAGACGACATTGCTATGGCTGAAGTGTTTTTCTGAGTTCTTTCACCTTTTCTATGATTAAACTTGTACATTATCTGTTGTGTATACACCTACTTCGCATTTAGCAATTCATTGCATAACAAGAATAGCACAACATCTTCACGACGTAAACCATTTTTCTCTTTTTCAACCATATGCATTATAGCCATGAAAGAAAAGTAAAGTATAGCAAATATTGGTGTCCAGGCAAAATTCCTTTTCTATACAGCTTTGGGTGCATTTTAGACCCACAAATCATATTTGAAGGATATATGGACTTTTTCCAATATTTAGTGGATATGACTGGTGAAAATTACATTTTAAGCGATCACGCCAGAGTCGTGGAAAGTTTTTGTTCTCTTTTCGAAACCTATCAATCAAGGACTGGATCACAACCCGAGCCGAGTCCACCGCGCAACCAATCCACAAGCACATGCATGTTTCAACAACTTTATCAACCTGCACGAAGTGTGCATAGATCTCCAAGTCCATTGCCATCTTCCTCAAGAACATCTCAAGATTCGGCTAACAACGAGGAGATCGCACCATACAACACGTCTCGGTTTGTTTTCATGCAACAAGATACACTTGACGTCCTAGCGTGGTGGAGACAACGAGAAAACATGTTTCCCATCTTGTCAAGAATAGCTCGTGACGTACTCTCGATACGTGTCTCGACTATTTCATTCGAGGTCACATTCAGTAGCTCCAGTCGCATTATTAATGATGGAAGATGTAGTCTAGCTCCTGAAATGGTGGAGGCATTAACTATTGGAAAATATTGGCTTCTACATGATAGACGAGCTCAAGAGACGTTTGTTAACTTCTATCTCGTGGATGATTTCGATTTCGATCTTTCAAGTTTGAACATTGATGATTAGATTTATATTTGTAACTTTGAATAACTATGAATATAAATAAAGGTTTTCTTTCCTCTAGCGACCCCCGGAGAGGTTTTAAGGAGGCTGTTTCCAATACATTATTTTGTATTCTCACTTTTACATTTTAGTCTTTATTTTAAAAAAATACTACATTTTAATCCTTTAAAATTTTATGGAAATGAAAATTTTCGTTCAATTGTCAGTAGAATTCCAGTCAACACTAGAAAGAATAATTCATTTCAGTCAAAATCGGAATTCCAACTTCAATGATAATGGATTTTCGTTTCCTACCAAATACTTGGGTTTAGCCATAAATCTACTGTCTCATTTTGATATTTCATTCTGTGCCCACTCAGATATAAAAATTATTACACGTAAACATTCACAAATGAACTTGCTAGCTATTGCATATTCATTACATCGTATGATCACGACTTCCCACAAATTCTCAATCACCAAAAGGGTACCACAATATTCCTGACATGTTACATGATATAATTTTTTTTATTTATTTTCGATTACATGGCTATACAATCACTATTTCTATCTTCTTCATCCAATTCTCATTCTGCTCAAAGCAGCCAAATAGCCAGAAAATATAATTCCGTTATTTTATATTTAAAAATACCAACATGTATAACAGAGCTTATATATTTATACAAGCAATAGGCCCCGGCGTTGCCCGGGAGGTTTGATCAATTTTAATTTAGATAAAAATGTGAACAGTTTGCAATTGTTGATTGTCACTTGTCATACGTAAAAGTTAGCATTTTTTTACCACTTTTTAATATATATTTAAACCATTTTAATTAAATAATAATTCAGATATAAAAAAAAATTAGAAATAGTAAGTTATAATTATAAACACGATTTTTTTTAGCAATACAAAAATGATGATTAACCAACATCATTACTTATATGTTCATTAGATGTTTCCAATAATCGTACTGATCATAAGTAATTTGAATTATAAAACTACTAATCGGTTAATTAATTGTTATCGTTTTAAAGTTAGTTTAGGGAATTTTCATTTTTAGAGTTATTTTTGGAATTTTCGTTTTCTAGAGTTGTTTTTGGAATTTTTCGTTTTTTAAAGTTGTTTTTTGAATTTTGTTATGTGGTTACTTATGTAATTTTAAAACTTAAATAGGTATTTTTAGAAATTTAGGAAAAAAAAATAGAGAGTTACTGTAGCATGAATAGTAAAAATGGGGTTTTGCTTTATATATATATAATAATATATTTGGGATTTATCGCAGAAGTATACCATTATAATTATAATTATAATTATAGTTATAATATTTAGTTTAAAGGAAGGATACTTTTAAACTTTAAATAATGATTGTTTTAACTTATTTCAAAAATAGAATTTTGTGTCAAACTAAAGGTTATTTGATACTATTTCTTTTAGAAATGAAACTATAATAAACAATACACAAATGTAAACAATAAATAAAGTTAAAACAGCTCAAAACATTAAACAATTATTTCTTAAAAGAAAATTTAAACATCCAAAAAAAAATTATTAACACCTTGAAAAACTTATTTTCGCGATAAAGGTTATACATACACAATTTTTGCAATAAATTTTAAAAATCACTACTATAAATTTTTTTTACTAAGGGCCAGTGACCTGTTTTATGGAGAAAATGGGCCTACAAAACATGGCCAGTCATACACTTGGAAAAGTCCATGAGCTTCTACTCTGTGGTCTTGTTTGATCTAGAGCAGGGGCTCAGGAAGAAAAAGAAAAAAAACAACTCACTACATTTTTCCTCAATAGGTTTTGGGAATTGGACCTGAATATTAGTGAAATTGAGGATTTTTTTTTTTCAAATCCAACCATAATCATAAATAGAAATAATGTATTAATGGCATAGATATATGTCAACAAATCCAAAATTTGTTGACATAGATGTCATTAAATCACGAATCTCTTTATTAACATGTACATATCAACAAATTCTACATTTGGTGACATATATTGAAGGCCATATTGGACACTAGTCTCTTGGAAATGGACTCCGAAACTGATTTGTTGTCGCCTTCGAAAACAATCTTCTTAAGCTTAAGGCTGTTTCTAGTCCCACGACCACCTAGACACCTAGAAACTTCACCTCCATAGTTTACCGAGTGGCCACTAGTCCTGGCCATAGAGCTACTAATTTTCCCGTCCAATCTTTGATGACAACTTCGCTTCTTTGGTGGAAATAAAAAGTACTGATTCTGAGTACAACAAAAGTACTGTGATCCCATATCCAAGTGCCCGAAATAAAAAGTTCTTTGACCTTGGAGATTCTATTCTATGCTCTCTTCTACTGAAGCTCATGTTTAGTTGAGAGCCACAAATCCCGGTGAGGGTCGATTTATGTGCTCAGTTTATATGTACTCATTTTATCACACACACTTAATATGTACTCATTTTATCACAAACCACCAAAAAAAGCCCAGCATATGAATGAAAACAACAGACTTAGATAAAGAGCTTTTACCCATATATATTTTTTGAGAACAAATACACTTATGGCTTTGCTGAGATGGGCACGTTTTTGCTTCTCAGTAGCCTCATAACAATAATTCTTATTGTTCAATGATTTTGACTTTTCTCAAATGCCTATTTTGGTTTCAATTGAATAGTAGGAATTAAAATGAACTAGAGCTTTAGACATATAAAACTATGGGTCCATATATGAACCAATTTGGAATATACCCTAAAACCAACCAACGGCTGTAATTCAATAATCATCTGAAAACGAGATGGTGACAAGTATTGTCGCAAGGGTAAGGGCAGTCGATGGACTTCACGCCTGATCGGTCAAAGTACCAATCTCCCACGGCTAGCGCAATCGGCTGCACATTATTTATAAACAACCAAAATGTTATTTATTTATTTTAATTTATATTGTTTGCAACAAAAACAGTTCTTTCTTACCTTGTTGTGGAGAACGGGAGAGTTATCAGCGAACCACGTATCTTGCCTCTCGGTTTGGCAGTGAGCGAAGCACGAGTTTATGAACAATCCGTTTTGATGCGACTGTGAGAACTGTTTGACCGCGTTCAACATTTTCGTCCTGAACCCTGTTATACCGGAAAAGAGAAGAAACGAAAAATGATAAGCACTTTTTGTTTCAACTTTAGTAAGATCAATCTTTTCGATCATCATCATCATCATTGTGGAAGTATCATGGGGTTCTATCTCAAAACCAACCGGCGAAGAGTGCAATAGTCATAAACACTTGTTAGTTTTCGATTCCTAAAAATCATCGTCATCGGTGATGTGGTCACCTTGTAGAAATTGAAGCTGTTTCCAACTACATTTGGCGTGATTTAATCTGCATTCGTGCCAATATCCGTGCGGATCCGCCGACGGTGGAGCTAAGCTAGATTGAATCTGATCATAGATAACAAAGAATATTCATTAGCATGAGATATGCCGGGGAAATTTATGGGAGCAAAAAAGTATGAGATTTACCTGCCAAGAGTCATAGGCTGCATTGAGAATAAACAGAGGAGTCTTGACGCTGCCGATTAAATTTTGAGGGAAAAAGCACTTTGGACCAAAAAATGGATTTGATTTTAGGGTTAAAAGGCGCTCGAGATATTTCTTTCTACATATTAAAGAGGGAGAAATGGCTTTTTTACCGAAGTGGGATCGAGGTGATTAGTGCAAATCCGAGGGAGACTCTTTTGCACGCCCTGCACGGTTTACATTTGATAAGCAAACTCACTTGAGATTTTGCAAATTTTTAGTTTGGGTAGCCAAAACATGTACAACTTTGTTTAACATACATGGCCTGGTAGCTTCAGGAAGAAGCAGGTTTTTAATGAATTTAATAGCTCAATTTTTACTTGACTCAATAGATTTATGGCACAGCCGACCAGTAAATCACAACTTTTCTTAACCAACCAATGAATTCCTAGTGACCCAAATGCTTAAGTCAGTCTTTTATTAGAACAGTTTTATCTAAAAGATCCTTGAACGGGGAAAGCTAAAATGATACCTGAAGGCCTACGACACCGTTGTACAAATTTCTTATCGTTCGCCCGCCAGAAATATCAGTCCTGAAATTGCAATAGAATCATCAGTAAAATCACATATAAAAATATATTTGTAAAAGATAAGAAGAGGAGTGAACTTACGTATCAAGAAATAAGCCAGCATCGCTGAGGCACTTTACTTTGGTGGTTCTTGGAAGCAAATCACGGAAATTATCGCAGTGCAAAATAGCCGCTAGACCACCCGCTGAGCATCCCGATAAAAGTGCCTGAAAAAAAAAAGTAAAAAAGAAAAGCATTATACACACGGCAAAAAGAAAGAAAGAATGAGGGTGATCTTGTCACTAAACCTGATGAGCATTTCGCATTCCCTTTGACATCAGATCTTCCATCGCCGTCCACCAAATTTTCTCTCCTCTGAATTGCAAATCCGATGCCTGAAAACAGATGTTTAAGATGAGTTCAATTAGCTCATTTTTTTTTTGCTTGGTAATTTAAGTCTATCGAGATCTGTGTGTAATGAAAAACCTTGTGTTCACTGTCTCCTGTGAACGAAGCGCCGTCGCAGTACCGAAGCTTCACTCTATTCCAGTTGTAGAAGTCTAAAGCCACCAAAAAACATGGTTAAACGAGACACGAAAAAAGGTCTTTAGATTAATTATGAGTTTGAGGAAGAAAAAAAAAAGGACCAGGATTTTCTTCGGCTTTCTCGCTGAGTATTCCGATGAAGGCAATCTGTTTTTCCATGTACGAAGACGAGCCTCTCCGCGTTGTCTTTCGATAAACACAGTTCCTGATGCTATTGCACCAACCGCCACCCTGTCACGTCGCATTCAAATTTATTTACTCGAAATTATTCACCCCAAACCAACCCCGAAAAGGGACTTTGATTGTCAAAATTCTTTGTGCATTGGGCTTCAAAACTTAAGGTTGCTTCTCTAGCCTCCTAATACAACTACTCATGTACAATAATTCAATACAATGATATGTGAAATTGTTGGATAACAAACCTCCAATTGAATGAGCCAATTATTGGCTCCTGAGCCAGACCCACGGTGCCAATGGTATCCAGGCAATGTCCCATCCAAGCAAACTGGAAAGAAAGTGAAACACAAAAAGGAAATTTAAAATTTGTTGACAAGGCCATCAAAAGGGACAAATTATCTTCAATGGAACCAATAAATATATATATATAAATATATATATATATATATATATATATATAAATATATATATATATATATATATATATATATATATATATATATATCAATGGTCCTAGTAGTCCTGGACTGAGTTGCAACCAGATAAATACAAGATCTACTCTTTTGAATTTTAAAACAATATTGTGTTGCAAAAACATGGGTATGTACAAGAATAATAGAAATGACCTCCCTGAGATGGTTGGATTAATATATTACAAAAAAGAATAAACTTTGATGTTCTTTGTGATTAACCCAAGGAATTAAAAAAAAAAAAAAAAAAAAAAAACACACACACACACACATGCATGTTATTTCATCAATGAATACAGATCTAACCAAAATCTTTTCTCTATTTGTAACCCATAATAACTCCTATAACAAACCAAAAAATAAAAAAAAATTAATAATAAAAAAAGAGAGTGAGAGAATGACAGAAGAACATGGAGCAGAAAGAGGAGTGAGAGAGATTTAAAAAAAGAAAAAAGAAAATGTATCATTTTACCAGCTCCTTTAGAGTCAGCTCCTCGGATGAGAGTGAGTCCAACCATGAGGACATTGAGATTGGCCTTTGAGTCTCCATAGCCAATATCTTGATGCATCAGAGTCATCTCTGTTTCATTCAAACTATTTTCCACAAACCCATCAACTCTTTTTCCCAAACAGCCCAGCAATGCAATTACCACTATTCCCACACCAACCCACATCTGGTTCTTCATTTCCTCTCTCTCTCTCTCTCTCTCTCTCTCTCTCTCTCTGCCACAAAAGTTGTTCAACAAATAAGTACTTATTACTTCCAATTTTTCAAAAAACAGGCAAGTATGAATGAAAAGGAAAAAAAGGAACGGACTTTAAATTCAGCCTTGAAGACTGTGAGTGCGGGTATTAATGTATTAAAAAGTGCATTGGCAGTTTTCTGAACGCCAAAGGAAAGGTCTATCAGAGACAGAGATACATTAATGGGGAAAAAAGAAGGATCTTCAAGTTTTTAACTACTGAGATAAATTTAGAAGAGAATACCAAAAATAAAAAAGTTTAGAGATAGAGAGAGAGAAAGAAAATGATTTTACTTATAAGAGAGAACACTGAACACAGAAACAGTGTTTGCCGGGCTTTTCAAGATTTTATGACAAGGGTCAAGTTTAGAATCTAATATTGTTATTATATATATAGGAAAAAGTTCATTCATTGGGCAACAGCTAAAGTTACAGCGTAGCATTGCCGTGATAGCTCACAGACAATAACAAAAACAAACAATGTTCACAATATACCACGCTAAAAAAATTAAGTTGGAAATTAAAAAAAAAAAAAGTTTATTATAGATCTAATAAGTTCATTTATAACGCTGTAACAAAAAAAAAAAGGTAGATCTATTGCCGCAGCAAAAAAATGTAAAAATAACAAAGTTTACCAGTCTACGTTCAAGAGTTGATGATATTAATAGAGTGGTTGGTCTGTCTTTTGAAACAGTGAGAAAGTGAAGCAAATATGATAATGGCGTTTATTGCTATGATAACTTTGAGTTTCTGTACAATAATACAGAAATGGCCAATGAAATTTCTTGATGCTTCTCAATAATTACCATAATAATTACACACTCTCTCTCTCTCTCTCTCTCTCTCTCTCTCTCTCTCTCTCTCAGCATTGAAAATGCACTTTCTCCGGTTTCATTTACTATTTGTGGTGAGCTTTCACGGCCTCTGTGGATCCCAACCCAATTTGTAGCTTTAATAAGGACCATATGTTTTCACTTACTTCTCTTCCAGCTGGTAAAACTTTCTTGTTTTCGCTCCACGTATTTTTCGATATTTTTGTTACCATTATTTTTTAACCTTATTATCATAGAAACACGTTACCTTACTGATCTGATCTTGAAAAATATTGCAATGCTCCTATTAAATAGGTGCTAGAAAAATAAATGTTGTACACAATGAATTAAAACAAAATCGGTGGTATTTTAAATTATATCATGTTCGATTCGATGGTTCGATTCAAGATAATTATTTTTTTTCTGGGGCTTTTTCTGTAGACCGCATCAGTAAATAACTAAATATGTATGGTGTATATAATATATGGGCTTCATGAAAGTGATATATATATATATATATATATATATATATATATATATTCATGATCATGTCCGGATTTAAATATGCACGTCATTATTTGTAATAGAAGAGTAAAAAAGAAGCATTTGCGTAAATATAGGGGATGCGAAATTATTAGTAATTAAGCCCTCTTGTTAGCATGAAATCAATTGTTGAACTAATTCGGAAAGAATTAATCACAAAATCAAGGAAATGGGAAATGACTCAAAAGGAGTAATAAATAGGTTGTGTTCACATTATATCGTGATCATATACAAATCTAGATTAGTCCATTTGATAGAAACTTATTCATATTTTAAAATAAATGTTTTCATATATATTTGAGGTAATGGCGGCATAAATACCTAAAGTTTTTCACTAGATACATTTAACTATCTAATCTTTTTTTCCGATGGGTAAAATACCTATTGTTTGATTTTAGTATCACCGTTACTATTAAACTGTTTTGTTTGGTTGAAAATACCATGTGCCAGGCACATGAGGACTAATTTGTCAAAAAATAAATCTTGGAGCTCATATAAAAACAATTAATATATAAATAAAACTAATTAAAAAAACACTCTTCCTTAATCTGTATCAGGCCCATCAATTGGGGATCTTCAACTTGCATTTCCGATAAATATCATAGGGGTATCCGCCACTTCACCTTCGACAGAATCTCGTCTCAGCTCGACATCCTCTTCGATCCCCTCCTCCTCCACTCCCGACAATCCCAAATCCGAGGAGAAGGACGAAGCTTACGTGGACGCTGTGAGGGGTTGGGGAGCCCGCTGGCGGTGGTGCGGTCTATGGTGGATGTGGCTCTGCTGAGGGAGATGGTGCAGAGGCGGGTCGTCCCGAAGGACAAGTCCGTCTTTTCGAAGCTTCTCTCGGGTCACTGCAAGTCCGGAGATGGTGGAGAGACGATGAACTCGCAGAGAGTCCCGACGAACTGTGGTCACTACGGGGTTCTGATCCAGAGCTTCTGCGAGGCCGAGCGGCGAAGCTCGTGGACGAGCTCGTCGAGAAGGAGATCGTGCTTCAGCCGCGGAGGAGCGGCTCCGCCGCGATGGAGGCGAGCGTGTACAACCCGGTGATCGAGCATCTCTGCCTGAACGGGGAGACCGGGAAAGCCGATAACTTTTTCCGGCAGCCGATGAAGACGGCGGTGAAAGACTCGGCCGCTTTCAACAGCCTCGTGAGAGGTCACTCCAAGGATGCCCAAAAAGCCTCCAACATGTTCCGACTCTTCATCTCCAGCTTCTTCCTTAGCGTCGGTATCCTTGCTCTGCATAATGGAAGCTTGATCTGGTTGTTAACTTTTTTAATATTTAATAATTAAATAAATGAGTTTCAAGGTATTTAGTTGACAAATTTATAGTATGAGTGCAAAGATGGATTTTTTTTGACAAAGTAGTCCTCACGTGCCTGGCACGTGGTATTTTCATCCATATTTAACGGTTTAGTTGTGACGGTGATACTAAAATCAAACAATAGGTATTTTACCCCTAAAAAAAAGATTAGGTAGTTAAATGTATCTAGTGAAAAACTTTAGGTATTTATGCCGCCATTACCTCTATATATTTTAATAAACATATTACAACTTTTATTACAGCGAACTCGCCTCGCCACTTTTAGTTTTTAATCAAAATTTAAAATGATTAGATAAGAGATTATTCCAAAGGTTTAATTGATTAGATAGATACTCTAATTTTACGACAACACATATTATGAAAAATTATATCTGATGACAAATAAAAACGGAATAAAGCATTTTTAATAGAAATTAGGCACACAAAAAAAAAATCCAATTAGTCCTTCTTTAGTGATAGATAACAAATAAAAAGGTATCAATAAATTTCAAACCCATTACTCGATTATTAGTCAATAGGAAAACTGGTTGTCGTTACATAAACAACTTGATCGACCACCATACGTTGTTGTTGGGGCCTACCTTAACCGATGCATACAAAACAAAATACGACTTCGACCTAACCTGCACCTTCATCCCTTTACGACACACATTAGCTCTACCATCTTCGATTCCCTATTTTCCATGCACGCATTGTCTACAATCACTTATCATTTAATCGTTCATGATCCAACATGATACATAACATTCTAATATTCAATTAAGTTTTGCTATGTGAGTCAATATAATCAAATCAAACCCCTTTGTCATGACATTTGTCTCTAAGATTTTTCTCTAAATTTGTGACATCTCCGTCCTAATATTTTTCTTGCTTTAACAAGGTCATCAATGAATGCCAAACAAAATCCTATACCATCCAGCAATCTTTTAATATCATATTTTTTTTTCAAATTCATCACACTTGTTAATATAGAATATAGTCCTCATAAAGCCTTGTACTCATTAGTAATGGTGTTTTTCGACATTAAACGCGGACTAATTTAGCATATAAGTAAGAATTGTTTTTACAATTTTCTTTTAATGTTTTTTTTTTTTTTTGGTATTGCATCAATATTTTACATAATAAATAAAGAAAAAACGCATTGAAATTTTCATTTCCCAATCAATGAATACAATTATGTTTCTTGACTCCATTTAGGGTTTTCTTCCATGAATCCTTGTTGATTCATATATGAAATCAGGTTTATTATATACAAGAACTGAACTCATGAAATCTAGAAAGGCGTAATGATATGGAAAACATGAATTAGTTGTACCTGAGAAGACTCCATGTATGTTGAGTGCGATCCAAATTCGGCATTGGAATTGTCGTGTCATCGATATCTCGTAACGCAGTTGGACAAGAAAAAGGGAGAGTGCATAAAATCGAGCTTTAATACCAATATTTTTGTGATACAAACACAAGACTAAAAGCATAATGCAATCGAAGTTAAAGGTATCCGTTTAAATACGAAAATAGTCTTAAGACTTTGATTACCATATAGGAGAGATCAATATTGATTTTTTTTCCAAGGTAAAACATAATGACATGTATTTGAGTGGTTTTAAGATAGAAGAGAGTTAAACAAGAGTACTAGGTCTGGGCAAAGCATTTGATCGATCGGTGCACGATGAACGTGACATTGGTCTTTTGATCTAATGCAATCAACACTAGTGAAAACCGGTTCATCATTATTAAACAATACATTATGCTGGTAACTTCAATATTATAAATCAGCGGTACAACATTAAAAAATTTGTCATTAATATAATGTATAATAATAAATTGAAGGAAAATAACAAATCTGACACTTTGTAATATTGTCTATTAACTATTTCACTTTAATCTTAACCACTCGAAATATAGTATTAGTTGTCATAGAGTAAATTATAATAAGATATGAAATTGAATCAATTATAAATAGAGGTCCAAATTTGTATAATTAAAAGTGAACGTTTTTTTTTTTGCAAAATGAGGACATTATTTTTGAGAAATTTAACATATTAGGATATTTTGTTGCACAATTAAAAAGTAAGGAGATTATTTCGTTAACAATGAAAAGTGAATGCATTATTTTGTAGTTAACTCTTCTACCATTTCACCTCAATAAAAATAAAAAATAAAAAATTTTGTGGAAAAAATAAAAATAAAATTGGTTACCATTTTTCCCCCTTGTCATCATTTGGGTTGAATTTTTCATATGAAACTGCTGACCTACCATTTTTCTTCAATAAGTAGTAAGAAGGAAAAAGAAATACGGCTTGCCTAACTGTGATTAAAATAAATAAATAAAACTATGGGATTCCAAATATAAATGCCATATATCCTTATCTCTTTTTACTTTCAATACAATGAATGGATACCTTAAATTTTTTTACCTCAATAGGAAAAATATATTCTAGAAGTAATATAAATAACGATCCCAAATCACACGCATTTGTAACTAGCCTAATATAATCGCAAATACTAGAAAATAAGTGACAGTTTAAGCAATAGAGATAGAGTACTGAATGCCCGCAAAGATGAATAGATACAAAAACTAGGATTCAGAAATAATATTAGACGGCAGTTACTTATATAATAAAGAGATAATTCATTAAAATAAAAAAAAAATAAAAAAATTAGTTCCCTATTTTTGGCCGCCGACAAGTGATATGATAATTTTGGATATGTCCAATCGTACAAATGGGTAACATATATTTTGCTTATTTTAAGTGAACAACCCCATTTAAGCATCCACCAAAATAAAAAGATTCGCCACTTTGAAATGAAAAAAAAAATAAAAAAAAAATGTCCAAAACAGACAAAAACAAACAGTAAAAGGAAGTCCTTATTGATCCCCATCCATCACGGATGCCAAAACTATGAGCACTTTAATAGCTAGTCTTATATCATCAACCCCCAAATTTAAGTGACATATAAAATAGACACACATACAAATACAGATCAAGTGACATTAATTAGATAAAACAAAAATCCGTTATTGACAAGGTTGAAAAGTGGAATGAACTAAACTTGCGTTCACGCAACTAATTCATATCATATGTCGAATTTCTGAAGAATACGCAACCACACACAATCCATCAAACACGATACACATGCATATATACTTAGCCACTTAGCTAAACCCGATGATCATTATCTTATACGTGGAATAGAGATTAGGTTTTTCTCTTTCCTTTTCGAAGTGATTAGTTATCTCATTCTTTTATACTAGGTTTGGACTTTGAAGTCAGATAACCATGGAGTATAACTGTATAAGTAATGTAATTTTTGCGGCTTTTAAATCTAATGGGAATAGTAGAGCTTTGGGAAGGTCCTGCAAAATCAGACTTTACTCGTGATTTTTTTTAATTCATATTCATTTATTTTTAATGAATATAGGTCTAATTAAAACCCTAAACCGGATAATTCATGGATATTTTTTTTTATCTATTTAATATTAAATTTATTAATAAAAAAACAAAAAAATCTAAAAAATATTTAAATAAAAATAAACAAATCCAAAAAAGTACTTTAATCAGTTAATACGTACACTAAAATTTACTTATAATTTATAAATATAGTCATAGTTTCAATCGGGTAGGGTATGATTTTTAAGTATCCTACTCATTCATACCCTACCCATACTCATATATTTTTTAATGGGTGATACTCATACCCTACTCATTACCTATTTATTTGGGTAAAACTCTACCCGTGATGGATAGAGTAGTCTTGCGGATACGTGGGCACGTAGGTAAAATTGTCATCCCTAATCTAGATAGATATATGACGATAAGTTTATATTCCATGAAAAAATGTTGCATTATAATATTTTTTACGTTTATAAGTTACAATTTTATAAAGAGCTGTGCATCTGTCACAATTAATTAAAATTGGGTCATGACGTCCATAGTTGCCTAACACGATTCTTGGACCGCCAAAACTCACTTTAGAAAATGGCCAAGCCGAGCAAGGCTTCTTGAAGAGTATGGGATGGACCTTAGGTATAGCCCTTGAGCCCGACCTATCCATACCCTTAAAAATCGCTACACGAGCCTGGTCTGGAGCCAATCTAGACTTAATTGTGCCAATTCTAGACCCGATCGGGGCCCAATACTTCAGAATTAAAAATGTATATTCGTTTCCTCTTTTTCTTCAACCTCTTTTTTGAATCTTGAACTTTCTTTATTATTTTAGGGTTACATGTTTCTCTACCAAAATCAACAAAAATTTGAAATTTGATAATTATAATACTAATAATCATGAGAGAGATTATTTTGTTACAAATTATCATTTCGTAACCATTTTTTATTTATTTCGTAACTAATCTATCACAAAAATATAAATTCGTTCACAAAAAAAATACATAATTTCTTAACTGAATTATCAACGACATTTTTTTATTTTGTGACCGATTAGTAAAAAATTATAAAGGTTTTTGCACAACTCATTCAATAATAAAATGATCATATTTTAAATTTATTTTAATTATGATAAAATGACATGAATTTAATAGTATTTACGTCATAATTTCATTATTTTATCAGCCATATGTGATGCTGTTAATATTTGATCTCCTTTTAAATTTTATTACACATACAATTGATTATTATATGTTTAGCACTGACAGCAAAATCGTACGGACTTTGGATAAATATATGTAACACATATTGTAATATATATGGTATCTATGGGGGTGTATTATATATGTGTATATAAAAATTCATAAACTTAACAACATATCATGTTTACGAATGTACATATAAATTAAATTTTAAATGACTTATCAACATATCCATGCGAAATAAAACACTAAATTATGTTTCAAAAACATTCAACATCGTCAACGGAATCTCCCAAGGATGTTGAATTTTTTTTTCAAATTATATCTATATGCACATTAATTTAATACAGTACACGAGAAGTAGTGTATACTTGAGTTAGAAGTGATCTGCAATTGATTGCATGGGAAGGAATGATAAATAACGTGCATACCATTATACGTATATTCACGCTTTTGTGGTTCAACATCACGTATTTTCACGCTACGCTCATGATAATTTTACACTATTGATTCTAGATTATCCGCCGGGAAATTTAATTTATTAGTAGCATTTTCCTGCTGTCGATCGGTTCATTATATTCTAAAATATACTTTCTAAGATCAACTATCTATATCTTCAATATATAAAAGCAACATATTTGACCGCAATGACACTTTAATATATAATGACTCCGCAAATAATCTATTAGATTAAAACTATAATGTTTTCGATAGAGAGAGATAGAGAAAGAGATTTTAATTGTTTTTTTTAAGGTTCATCAAGTATTGTAGCTATATTTATAGTTTTATATTGCTATATAGTCAACGTTTCGTAAATTTTAAATAAGTAACGACGTTCATGTATTTGCACGTATAAATTGACATAAATATCTCACTTTTTATTTCAATGAAAAGACAAACAATAAATATCACGTCATTTTTATTGATATTTATCTAAAATTTACGAAACATTGACTGTACAGCAATTTCAAATGTTTTAACCGACTAATTAACAAATTTTTTGTCTTTTTAAATTTCTCTTATTAAGTTATCACTTCTCGGCTGCTAGGTATCACCTAATTGCAAGAAATTCATGCTAATAAGTAATGGCTTTGAATAATAAGAATAGCGATGTGTTGATAATGATAGATCATCTGCACAAAAATAGCTAGCATAAAGAAAAAATATCAAACACCAGACATCCACATAACTAGATTTATTTTTTTTCTTTGTTTCCTTCTTCTCTCATCGTTTAATATGATAATAACGACCAATAGGAGAGTATTTGAAATCAAATCACAAAAGAGACCTAATTAAGATCTAAGAAGTAAGCACATCAAAACCAGAAAATTGCTTGCAAAGAAAGCTGGCTATACAGTTCATACTAATTTATTGATTATCTGTATAATTATGATCTCTTTGCTTTAATTGGGAAGAGTGACAAGCCCTGTCCAGAATACTAGCACTAGAAAGTGATTTCTTAACCATATAAAAGTATAAATAGAAGAGAAAGAAACAAGAAAACAAGCAGTTTGGGTTGGGTCAAGTAAACTAATCTTGTTTTTCGGATAATTAATGATGAACCAGATTATGGTTATGAGTGTGACTTATCACGTTGATAAAAACAAAAATAAGAATATAAAAAATACAAAAGAGAGAGAGAGAGAGAGAGAGAGAGAGAGAGAGAGAGAGAGAGAGAGAGATCTGGTTAGACTATAGAGTACGTAGTACTTAGTGCACGAGAGAGCTTGGACCCCAAAATCACATGCATTTCTAATTAAAAGTCTTGTTGGTGCATAGGACATAGTCCACCAACTCCTGTCAAGCACTAACCATTTATATATATATATATAGTTATGTACCACAAAACATATATGAGCCTTCAATATTTTTTATATTTAAATAGGAAAAATAACAAAACTATATGGGTCAAGTATGACAAAGAAAAGAACCTTATAGTACTATAGATAGATCGAGATGGGTAATTAAAAGTAATTAAAACCCTGAAGTTGTTTTTATATGTAAAAACAAAACAATGTTGGCGCGGTGTTATCCGGATCTATATATATTTTTCTCACCGTCAAAATAATGACCATAATATGAGTCTTCATATTAGGAAGATACACGAGTGACCACTTTCTCATATAATGTCATTTCAGGGTGATGTTAACTAAGTTATAGAAATATGATTATAGTCTAGTTGAGAGGTCGAAATTAATGTGCTGATGATAAAATAAACAAAGTAATGCATGCATGCGCAGTACTTTATAGCTAATGGTTAATACAAATTTACAATTTACGAACACTCTCTTCTCTCTCTAAAAATCCCTTTTTAAAATTAAAAAAAAACTAAACCTAGGTCTTCAGCCTCCTGTGCCGCCGCCCCCTCTGGGTGGCCGAGCCTCCGCCTCCGAGGACTGTAGTGTTGATCATACTCTTTTGGGATTTATTTTCTTTTTAATTTTTATTTTTCTAGTCTTTTGTAAGTTTAACTCCGTCGTCACCGAAAAACCTTCTCCGCTGCCTTAGCCCCCTCACGTAGAAGATTCGCTCATTCTCCTCTTCCTTCTTCTCATCTCCTTATGGTGGAAAAATTGTGATTTAAAGGATGGTTCACAACATATTTTGGCGGTTTTTTTAGAGAGATTCAAGTTCTTCGGAATCGCCGTCGATGTTGAGGTTCATCGTCGCCTTTTTCGCAGAGAACTTCCTCCGTCGCATGAAGCTGTTTGGCGTTTCCATTTCCGCCGATGTCGATCAATTTCTCTCCCACGCTGGCCTTGCTTTTCAACGGCGAATTTGTGTGGTAGTTAGGCTGCGGGGAGATGTAGATATGTCTTTGGGTCGATGTTACCTTCGGTGTTGTTATTTGTTTTTATTTTATGGATTTTTCTTACCTTGTTCTTTATTACTTATTTGTTGGTGTTGTGTAATGTTTTGGATTGGAGACGGGTTAGTCGTCGTTCACCTTCCCGCTTGGATAACTCTGGTAGACTTTTACTTATACAGTCTGAAGATCTGTTTACGTCATGGTCAATGGAACGCAGTTGGTTGGATCTCTCCACCATCCATAAAAGGGTTATCTGATATAGCTTGATGTATGTTATATTCTTATTGTGCGTCTTGTTCACAAATTGGACTATTATTACTTGACGTTAGCGTTAGCGGTAGATCTTTTCCGATCTAGGTCTTTATTGTTCCTTGTTTCAAGATCTAAACTTGTATTTGCACGTGTTATAAACTCATAGTCTAATATATGGCTCCGAGCCATTTTCCTCCAAACATTACAATATACAGATTAAAATTATATAGCATAACATATTTTATGAAGTTTGAGAGATAAAAATATATAGCAAAACCTGATAGAGTCGATCTTAGGCATGAGCGTTAGTTATGACTAAATTAAGCATTACATTTTAGTTGATATATGCTTCTCTGAACATTTGAAAAGATTATAATTTTTCATCTTAAATTTTATCTATTTTATATTTTTCATACAAATCCCCTAAATAAGTGTGAGTGTGGAGAAATTTGCTAAATTATGACCAATATATATGAAATTTGATTGTTTTTCATATATATAAAATGTAAGATTGATTAGAAAGATCAAAATACTGCTTCATCTGGCGATAAATTATAGAATCATAATTTTTTTAGTTAGTTTGGATCTTCTAAAATGCTGTGGTCCAACAAAATATATATTCTCAATTTCATAATATTATTAAGTTTGAAATCGAATTTAATGTTATTACTAGTAATAATTGAAATCGCTGAAAATAAGTTATTTATAAAGTGTGTACGATTTGATTAACACGTACATCCTATGATCATGATTAGAAATTTCAGTTGCATAACTAATTGTATTGAGATGAAAGTCAAAGTTAAAATACTCACAATCATTGGTATTTTGACTAAAATGAGACACTATCGCTGAGCAACTATGCATATGGATTTTAACTTTTGGGTAACAGTTAATTCAGGGTTTTGATTTTGACAGTGTGATCCAGCAGACTCTCTGAGCTCCTACTAACTCATGTTGATGTACTCGTCTCATTACTCACTACTCACTGACGACTTTTATTATCATACACTTGTTTCGTTTCACACTATTATATTATCAACCACATGTTGATGATAAAACATACACATAATATATCAATCGAGAAAGAGAGAGAATATAATTAGTAGGTCACATTGCGCTTTTTTGTTCGCCAATATATGGATGTGTACATTATACACTCGAGTACAGTAGTGATAGTAACTTACCACTAAGTTAATTTTCTAAAAAAAAAAAAATTGGCACACAATTTTCAAACTTATAAAAAGTTATCTTGATATGACTCTTAATCTGGATATTCTTCCCGAACATACATTTCAAGTTTTCAACTTTATATATATATATATATGGGCATGGGACACTAATGACACGACACAACGCACAAGAGATACATATGAAACTTTTGGGAATAAATAAAGGCTATATATAAGCTGTTGATGATCTGGACCCCATGACGAGGAAAAACAAAGATATATACCCACTTTTCCCGTAAAGTTTATTCATTTCTGTTTGGCTGCAACTTCTATAGAATCAATTATATCTTCCCTATTGCAAGCAATCACGCTTGGTGTATTTTTGTTCCTTTTTCCTTGGGTAATATTCACATGTACAAGCCATATAGGATTATATAGTCACATAAATTAGGCCCTAAGTCATCGTATATTATAATTGTGATTTAGTTTTAAACCAGCTTAATGTGAAGACATCTGGTATTCCTAATTCGTTCTAGAAAAAATCTAACACTTCTACGTTTTTTTTTTTTTCCTTCTTTTTAGTGATTAGTTCAATCCCCGAGAAGGATAGATTTCCGTTATTTATTGTTGATATAGATTTATTATGTCTTAATTTTATGTTTCTATAATCTTAAGCTTAACCAGTAACGTCGTTCAAAAAGAAAAGAAAAAAAAAAGTAAATGTTAAGCTTCGATTAAAAAATATTATAATTTTAAGCTATAACTTATTACACAGATCCTATATTTGTATTCCTATGTAGCAACGAAAGAGTGACGTCAGGCTATGTTTTTGTATTCCTATTTCTTGTGAGCAGGGAGTGAATCGGTGATGGCCATCTGTGTGTCAGGTCAGTTTGACAAATTAGAAGAAAAGGCAAGGCCTAGGCTAGCAAGCAAATCCAAAATGATTAGAAACATACAAATATTGGTGCTTCCTTTCCAATGAGATTTGACAACCCACATGGAATTCGCAAAATATACTACATACATACTACTATATCGCAAATTCATAATGCAACTAGCTATATTAATGCTTTTTTGGTGGATAATATAGAAAATTTGATTTTCAATTTTTTATTTTGGTAAAACATAATGGCTATTCCATTGAATACTATTTTGTTTTGGTATCAAGTACAAGTGGATCCTTTTTTTCTGTAGTTTTTTCTTTAATGGATCAATAGTTACTATTTAAGTATGATATTGTATTCCTGAAAATGAACTAGAGAAAAGAGAGAGATTGTGGATGAATTGAATTGTGCAGTGTTAATCAATTGCTTCTTATACAATCTAATATAAGACTAACTAATTCTAACAATCTTTACATGAATATTACAAGCTTGTCACTACTCTTAACTAACTCTAACGGATCTAATGTGAATAGCACGCTTAACAGGTGTAATGCTGTGACTAGCACGCTAGGCTGAGATGGCTATGCCTTGCCATCTTAGTACCTTGGTTAATAATCTCCATCAAGCTCATAGTGTGGACTGAACAACTGTGATCTTGGGGCACAAGACTTCAAAGTTAGAATTTGAGAGTGGTTTTGTGAGCACATCTGCGAGTTGATCAATAGCTGGCACATGTTGAACTTTGAGCTGCTTCGCTAGAATCTTTTCACGCACGATGTACAAATCTAGTTCAATTTTCTTAGTAATAGCATGAAGAACTGGGTTGACCGCTAAGTGAATTGTGCTCAAGTTTTCACACCACAAAGTAGGCACATATGGGCTCTAAATGTGTAGCTATGATAGGAGACTTTGTGTCCACATTACTTCAACCACTCGTGATGCCAAGCTTCGATATTATGCTTTTGTGGACGAGCATGATACTGTGCTTTGTTTCTTCGATTGTTAGGAGATCAAGTTCGACCCCAAGAAGAGAAAAATTGAGTGGTTGACCGTGTGTTAAGTGGATTAGAACCCCAATCAGCATCACTGAACCCATTTACTGTCATGGTTGAGCCTAGATTGCAACATGTGAAGTTCAAGCCACAGTTGTTGGTGCCACTGAGATATCGCAAAATTCTTTTGACAGACTTCCAATGATCTTCTAATAGCTCATGCATAAATCGATAGACCTTACTTACACTGTCAGCAAGCTCTAGCTTTGTCATTGTGAGATATCGTAGAGCTCCTATTATACTTCTATACGTCTGAGGATCTTCAACTGGTAAGCTTCCAAAGTTGAGAAATTTGTGCCCTGAAGTCAATGGAGCTCTAGTCGTTTTGGCTGGATGCTCCTGCCTTGCATAACCCTTGAGCTATCAACACGTCATAGAGCTTTTCAATCCAAGCTCTAGGAGCCTGGTTTAGGCCATAGAGACTTGAATAGCCTGCATACAACCTGAGGTCGTTGTGGATCTTCAAAGCCAAACGGTTGCTTCATATACACTTCTTCTTTTAGATCTCCATTTAAAAAGACATTGTCCACATCAACTTGATGGACAATCCAATTCTTCTGCACAACAATGGATAAGATAACTCTGATTGTTGCAGGTTTAGCTACAGGGCTAAAGGTTTCAGAGTAATCAAATCCTGCAACCTGGTTGAATCCTTGTGCCACTAACCTTGCCTTGTGTCTCAAGACAGTGCCATCTAGGTTTACTTTGAGCTTGAATATCCATTTCCATCTAATTGCTCTTCTGTCACTCGGAAGATCCACCAATTTCCAAGTGTTGTTCTTCATAAGTGCTCCAATTTCTTGATTCTTTCCTTCTTTCCAGGCAGACAGTTGGATTGTTTGTTGTGAGAAACATTCTAGGCTTGAGCACTCCATTCTTTGACCTTGTAATCATGTGATGAGTACCAGTTTCCATTTCACTTTCTTGAGCACATGTGTGAACATGTAAGGTGGCACTCTTAGATGATACAGGGTTATTAGTATTCACAACATGATTTCTACTTCAACCTCCATACGTCCATGAGATTGTTGTTGTGGTTCTACTGGGATACTGACATATTTGAATTAGCAGAACTTGACTGAAATTGTGTGAAATGTGTGTTTTGAATGTGAATTTCTTAAACATGGATGGTGTTTATAACATGAATGACATTCAAAGGACAACTCACGTTTTTTTTATTCATGGACTCGACTCAAGGACTCATAAATACTTTTTGCATATGGAAAAGTATTTTCATAAAAAATGACATTACTTGCTATGTAAATTTTGCCAGTACTATATAAGCACTTAAACCCATTGTGACTCAGACTATAACCAAGAAAAGTGCATGGTATAGACTTGCACCTGAATTTGTGTGAGTTGTATGGTCTAAGATCATGGAACACAAACATCCAAAAATTCTAAGGTTCTTATAGTCTGGTTGTTTGTTGAAAAGAATTTTGAGAGGTGTTTTACGTTCTAGAATAGGTGTAGGTAGTCTGTTAATGATGTACACAGCTGACCTAATGGTTTCATCTCAATATTTGAAAGGTGAAGAAGCTTGACCTAGTAAGTTCATGGCAGTTATGGCAGCTTCAACTAGATGTCTATGTTTTCTTTCAGCCAATCCGTTTTGTTCATGTACATGTGGACATGACAATCTATGTTGCTAAGTCAGTAAAAAATTTGAAAGACTTATATTCCCCTCCCCAGTCACTCTGAATGACGCTATTATTTTTGTGCTTAATTATAGCTCTACTTGAGTTTTGAACTGTTTAAAAGTTTGTTAGGATTCTGATTTGGCTCTAAGCAAATAAACCCATGTGTATCTTGAAAAATTATATGTGAAATGGATGTAGTATTTATATCTATTTGTGGTTGGAGTAGGATAGGTTCCCATAAGTCAGTGTGAATAAGTTCAAGTGGTTTAGTTTATCTAGAAACTGAAGCAGAAAAAGGTAATTCATGCAATTTCCCTTGACAGCAAACATACATACAAAATTTGACATTTTATTGACAGGTTTCAAATTACAGTGTTGTAACACAGATGTGATCACTTTATCTGATGAGTGACCAAGCATGTTATGCCAAATTTGGAAAGTTCGAGAGGTAGAGACAAGATTAGAGGTATGATTTCTAGACATAGAATTTGAACTTGTAAGACTAGAACTACAAACTTTGACAGACTTGAGAGATTTGTGGTCTGGACTTGGCTTTTGAGACTGTTTAGACATTCCACTGCTTTGTAGACTTGAACTAGACTGGTGTAGGTTGATATGAGATATATCAAACACATATAGTCATTCCTTAAGCTAGCCTCTCATCAAGACTGAATAGAATATCCTTGACAAAACAAACATCAAGTCTAAACTCAAAGAATACAGAATTGTCTTTTGTAAATTTGGAGACAGACATGAGATTTTTAGTTATTTTTTTAACGTGTTGGAGTTGATTTAGGCAAAAGTTTTTATTATGCACAAAATGGGATTGGAAATTAGAACAACCAATGTTATGAATCTTATTTGATCCGTGCCTTAGAATTCTGATTTGATTGCAAGATTTCCAAGATCAGCTGTGATGTGATTGATAGCTCCTGAATCTGGATACCATTCTTGATCTTCTGGTGTGTACCTGATAAGTGCATAATTCTTGTTATTTTGTGATCATTCTTCACCACGTTATTCATCGTAATCACTTAAAATCACGTTTACAATTGAACATCTTATGATTTGAGTGTTTACATGTGTTTAGGTGAATCCGGGGGAGTTCGGAGCTAAAATATCAATTTTGGAGGCAAACGGATCAACGCACTGAAGAGGAGCAAATCAGTAACAGTACCGCGGTACAGCAGTCTAGTACCTAGGTACAGGAGTAAGAATCAGTGACAGTACCGCGGTACAGCACACGGGTACCGCGGTACAGCTCCGTTGAAAGCCCAATGCGACTCAAATAAAGCCCATTCGGAGTCCAATTAAAAAGGGACTTCGGGATTTTGACCTACACACTTAGACGGCGATTTGGAGAGCTTGAGAAGATCAGAGAGACGCTTTCGGAGAGGGACGACTCGACTTGGAGGATTACTTCACCAAAGCGAAGATTAGAGTCATCGATCTTCGCCGTTTTTCCTGTTCTTTCTTATCTCTACTCTTTATCATGAATTCTATTCGTCTTTGGGTGTCTTTCATTATGAGTAGCTAAATTCCCAAACGATTAAGGGGAATTTCAATCCCGTAACATGAATTGAAGATTTTGATGTAGACTTTGCTTGTGTTTCTAATGTTGAAGTTGTTATTTCTTTTCCAATAGTTCAGTGTTCATGAATTGTTGTGTTTCTGTTTGAATTGATCACCTAGATAGGAATATATTTATTCATAGCCATACTCGCAATTTTAATCCGTAATTGTTAGGATTGCTAGTAATTAGTGGTGCGACTACGGGTACGGGTTTCGCAAGGATCTAGTGCACGTAGTGAAAAGAGTAACTGGAATTAATTGAATCACGCGTGTTGAATTTATATTGTTATGTTCGTCTCGCTTTCTGAATTCATTGCTGTTGTTAGATTAAATCTAGGCGCGTGTTCATTAGGTTGTTTAACAATTAGGGCTCTTTATCGGTGCAACGTCGTGATTAGCCAATATCAAAGGATTGCGGAGATTATAGGCCGCGTGTGTCGATTTTCTGTGGACGTTGATTTCAATAGAGTTGTGTGAGCATTGTCAAACCAAAGTTGGATAGGATTGTTGCGGGAGCGAATGAAACCTTAATCGTGTCTTTTTCCATTTGATTTTCTCAAGTAATTTTAATAATATTTCAAAACCCCCGATTCTCTCTTCTTTTATTTGTTCCTCCTGAAATTAAGAATCAATTGATTACACTAGGTCCTTGTGGGTTCGACCCTTATTTATCACTATACGTTAGTCTTATTTAAGGTTATTTTTGATCGCGGTACGACACACATCAGTACCACGCTTGGTCTAGGTAATTTTGAGTTTTTGCAGCCATGGCATGGATTTATTGTTCATGAAGGAACTCATCTCTTTGGTGGAATTGATCTGGAAAAGGAGTGGAAGCTATGTTCCCCTAACCTTGACTGGAAAAGCTTGGCATTTGGAATTGACTTGGTCGTGTTACAGTTTGATCAAATCGATAATAACATTCAATTGCCGTGTGACGAATTGGTTGTCAATTGCTTTTGCCTCTTCCTTGTTGTGTATGGGAACCGCCTCTGCTCGATTAGCCTCATCTGCTAGTGTTGTCGTCGTAGAGCTGGCTGGGATATGGCGATATTTGTTGTTGATTAAAGCTCCTTGAGGAAAATTGGTTGTTGTTGACCAGTCTTCGAGACTGTTGATTGGCTGTTGCAAGATTCTCCATTTCTGAGAGACCAAGAGTCTCATTTTCATTGTGATTTCTCTCCAACATAGCTTCATGATTGAGAATGAGAGATTCAAGTTCTGCGACCGAGTATGAATCAGTACGGAGATTGATTGACGTGACAAACATCTCATACTCTTCTGGGAGCCCGTATAGAAATGCGTCGATGTGTTCCTTCTCCGTTGTTTCGTGGCTAACAAGCGCAAGAAGGTTGACGAAGTTGAGAATCTTCATTAGGGATTCGTTGATGGTGAGGCTTTGCTTCTTTGCCTTTTGTAATGCTAGCTTATATTGTGACACTTCAGCGCGCATTTGAGATCTAAAGAACTACTCTAACGTCGAGAGAAGTTGTGCAGTAGTTTCATGGTTGAGAAACCTAGAAACCAAATTTTCTTTCATGGAAGAGAACAACCAAGATAGAATTAACTGATCTTGTTGTTCCTAATCCTGAAATTCTAGATTGACATTGTCGAGAACCTCATCTTCGTGAGTAGTGAACTTCAACGGCGAACAAAAAGTAGTGGAGACGAAATTCTGAAGGCGATGGCCTTTGATTGAGAGAAGAACATGTTTCTTCCATGAGAGAAAATCGTTCTTATCCATCTTCGTCGAGATCAAATGAGTGAACGATATAGGGATCGCAGATCGAATCGTGGCTGTGGAATCACCTGGAGTAGCAGCAGAGAATCTCTGAGGATTGACTTGCTCTGATACCATGATAGTGTATGTGAGGTGTTTGTGAAAATGAACGAGAGAAAGAGAGAGATAGAGAGATCGTGAATGACAGTGATTGATTAGATTACGGAAATCTTCATTGAATTGTGTAGTGTTAATCAACTGCTTCTTATAAAATCTAATACAAGACTAAATTACTTTACCATCATTTACATGAATATTACAAGCTTGCCACTACTCTTAACTAACTCTAACTAATCTAACTTGACTAGCACGCTTAGCAGTTGTACTGCCGTGACTAGCACGGTAGACTGAGATGGCTATGCCTAGCACGGTAGACTGAGATGGCTATGCCTTGCCATCTCAATACCTTGGCTAATAAAGTATTGTTGGGAGTCAAATATCATTCTGGCCCATGTCATCAATACGTATGATGGTGAGTGACATCATTTAGTGTTGATATAAGTTAGAATGAAAAGGAGGCAGACAGTCACTATGTGAAGACGAGAGAGTCTAAGGACTAGTGAGGATTTTTTGACTCCGGAAAATTTTTCAATTCTCTCAGGCTTTCCACGATACATGCGAGTTTTCCTATTTCGAAGAGCTATTTTACTTTGATTTGCCTTTCAATATCCTTTTGATGACTAAGGTGTAAGGGTCTAGCGAGCTCAGAAGTCGGGCTAAAAAAATGATATAAATCAATTTAGATTGAGTGAAAAAAAATTAGTGAGCATATTTTTCATAGAAATACTAATCATTAGCTGAATAATAAGGACATTTTTTTTAATTTTTCATCAGCACTTGTAATATTTCAGTTTCTCTCTTTAGATTGCTTCTTCCTTTTTCTTAGGAGATTTGAGAATCTATTATGAAAAATATGAAGAAAGAGAATTGAAAACTAAGATTTCGTTTGTTTGTTCTTTGAGATACATTTTACGCACAAATAAGTATTGAATTCGTATAGGAAATATTGAAGCCACGGCTCACATTATCTCCTTCGTAGCCTCTGTCTAGAGTACGTACCTAGCTTTACAACTAAAGAGAGCTAGTTACTATCTTTTGCAACTTTTGAGATTCAACAAATCGCATTACCTTAGAAGATGTAAACATTGATGTGCTCTTCTTGCTATCAAAACCATCCCTAGTGTCAACATCAACATATTCCTGCAAACCCACCTCTAACTTATGAAAATACAACGCCGACTTGTGTTGCCCTTCGAATACTTGAAAATCTACTTTACACCATCTTAACTCTAATGTTCTTTTTTCGGGTACGTAGCTCATAAATCTGCTGACCAATCTTGTTGCATATGCATTATTAATCGTCAGAAAATATCCAGTCTTACTGAACGATAATTAGGCTCCACAACTTAATATTAGCCTTTTTTTTTTACATATTAACCCCAATAATTTATATGTTCAGCTCTTTCTCTCACCATGAGTGTGATTACTATTTATGCCTAATGGATCTTTCACTGAAATTTCGCACATCAAATTAATGTACTCTAGCTCTTGTTGGACACGCAAAGCCACAAGTTTCTAAACTCCTATTCTGTTAACACAAAAAGGGACTTGACCAACTTTTTAAGTTGTAACGTTTATTGATCTAGCTATATATACACATCCTTCTGTAACAATGGTTAGTTTCGGGTGTTGGATTTGTTGTTCACGTGCTTTGTATCTCAACTATATTCGGTACTTTTTAATATCGTACGTCCTAGATATACTTTGAGGGTGTGCGTTTGTTTCATGAGAATATGTGCTTGAATAAACTTTTATAGCCCTTTGGATACATCTAAATATTTAATATCCGTTTGTTATCTTGTCCATTTTGTCGTTATATCTTTAACAAAAGCTTATCCCATCTTATGCAAATTTATAAAAATGAAAGCTTTTACCTCCTAAACTTTTTTGAGCTCAGGCAAATCGTTATCACAAATAGAGAAGCCGTCACATTTCTCCTTATCTTATTTTAGTTTGTTCTCTCTCACTCACTCGTTTAAAATCAATCATCTCTTCTTATCTTAATAGATCACTATGCCAATTATCTCGCCTAGAAAGTGACTAATTATGATAGGTACTAATAAGCACTCATGTACTGTACATGAATCGAATTACACTAGAGCAACATATAATATCAGAAAATAACTACCACAAAAAAAGAATCATATTGTATCCATCTTTTTTTTCTTCCCTTTTGTGATAGATCAATGTGTGGTTCGATCTTCTACGCTCTAACCAAATAAAAAAGGAAATAGAAAAATCATCTACGGTATATTTTTAAGCATACGGCATCTCATACAACATCGCTACTGACATTAACAATGATAACTGGCACTGTCTAAAAAAAATCTTAATTAAAACAAAGAAAAAAAAAATCAAAACTCTCATTGCAATAGCTGTGTGATACGACCCTGCTTCAGGGGTATGGGTTATTCCTCTTCGAGTGAGGATAAGCTCCAATGAAAACATAGACATGTGATACTAATTTGTTCATTCATTTGATAGGAATCACTAATTTCCCCGTATATAACCATTTGCATAATTAACTTATCCTCTAAGAATATTCTACTCTTATGTAGGGGCGTATTATTAATTTCCCCTTATGAAGAGGGTAAGACTGACCCTCGTAGCCGGCCCTTGTCCTGAAGCAAGATGCGGCACTCATTGTCTAAGCGAGCGTTATTCTTTATTCGATGAGTGGCGAGATTACGAGCTACGCCAAGGCAAAACTAGTGCCCGACCCATTAGGGGCTTATTTGGGCCTGTTTTTGCCAAAGTGAGCTAGTCTAGTTGATATAAATTGAGAGATTTGCACCAAAGTCACTTCTTATAAATAAAATTGCATCTATGTCACCACAAAAAACGTGTTGCAAGTAAGTCACTCTTATTTATTATTAGACCAAAATACCATTAAAGTAGAACCAGAGTTAAATATTTACAAAACAAAAGTAGACTAGAAGAAGAAAGTAGAAGCACAGTTAAATATTTACAAAACAAAAGTAGACTAGAAGAAGAAAGTAGAACCACAGTTAAATATTTACAAAACAAAAGTAGACTAGAAGAAGAAATCGATAATCTGAAGCGCCTCGACTCCGTTGGACAACTTATCGGCACCATTCTCCACCGCGGCCGCCTTGGAAGACGCTGCCGCCTTGCCTCCTCTCTTCGCCGCCGTAAAACACACACCAACTTCTTCACCGGATCCGGAGAATCTCCGCGATCCCGAACTCCGGCGAAGGCGGCGATGGTGAGTTTATCGGCTTCGTCATGGTCGAAACCATATACTCCGTGGACTGGTTCTCCGTCGAGTCTGGACCGAATCTCCGCCGGCGAAGACGAACACCGGGAGAGATCGGAGCACGGTGGCTTCAAGGCCGCGGGAAGGCTGGTTCTGTGATTCCGGCGAGAGCTATGGCGAGGGTTACGGCGGCGGTGGCCTCGTCGGAGAAGCGATCGACGCGGTGGTCGGAGCTTGAGCTAGAGAGATTAGGGTTTGGGAGAGAATTTGATGAGAGATTAGGCTTTGGGTGTGGATATGGATTCTTGTTGGATATAAAATAGAAGGGTAATTAAGATATTATATAGGTGACAAATATGCAAAAAAAAAGACACGAATGCAATTTAGACTCATTTGTGATACAAATGAAATAATGTGCTGTTGTTGTGACTTCAACAACAAATTTCACATATAAATTTGGGTTTTCCGTGTACATTGGACGTCGATTTTAGGTGTTGTTTTTGTAAATATGCCGTTTTTTCGATGTAACCGTTGTTTTATTACCTATATATATAACTCTCAAAACTACTTAAAAGGAAACATATGTCATATGGTGTAAATATTCTAGTCCACCGCTGTCTACCACACCCCAATCTCGTTCAGTTGGTCTAGTCCATGATATTCTAGATTTTCATTTGATGGAAAAAGTTTTTTTTTAATGATTAAAAATAATATTTCAAAGGTATTTTGCTTATGTAAACGTGCATATAATTGTTTAATATTTGTATAAAAAATAAATATAAAAATATTTTTGTAGTGAAATTTATCTTTCTCTAACTAAATCCATTTTATAAGTTATTGATGTTGTGTATAAATATATCAAATAATTGGCTACATAGCTATCTTAAACACTAGCAATTAGGTTTTAGCCAACCTTTCGTTAATTTTCCGTAAATAGCCATCTTGCTTACGTGGCATCTTATTAATTGAATTAGTTTTACACATTTGCCCTTATTTATTACGCCCGCTAATTGAATTATGCAGTTTTTTTTTTAATTTTGAATCTAACCGATTTGGAAATTTTCAGCGTTGACTTTAGCTAATTAGTTTATATTTTTGTGGCAATTCATTATGGATAAAATCTGTAAATATATTATTCATTTATAGATATTATTTGTTTTCATAATTTTAGAACGTCCAAAATATTTCCAGAATTTTTTTCAGTTTATTTACACGAATATATTGTAAATCATCTTTGTATTTACAATGCATTACGATGAAACAATTGGTATTAACTGTAAATCAACGTCGTATTTACAATACTAGATAAGAAAGAACCAAAATCTCAGCAAATTCACAATCACTGAAACAAATCTCATACACTCAAAACCACCAGCAATTCCGATGAAGAAGAAGAAGAAGAAGAAGAAGAAGAGAGAAAAAAATGAAGGATCGAACACGTCGGAGAACACCATGGCCGACATCACGGCGTGGACAAATGAACATTTTCCTCTTTAAAACGAATCTTTTCTTCTTCTGTCATCTTCTTTCTTCTCGTTGCCTCCCCGGAGAAGAAAGAAGATGACAGAAGAAGAAAAGATTCGTGGTGCTCCTGTCGGCGAGGGAGCATCTCGGTGAATTTTGTGGTGCGTGTGTTTTGAATGGATTTTGTGGTGCGTGATGTTTAATTATGTTTGTTAATGATGGTCCCTTGATTTGTGTCTTGATTTGTGCTAGAAATTATGACCTAATATTTGATTTCCATTTTAATTAATGGGCTGAAAATAATGAGCGGGAATTTGACACTGAGGTCAGTTTGGTCTTTTTACCTTTTGTAAATTGGTGGGTGTGGCTAGATACTAAAAATCAACAAAAGGTTGGCTAAATTTAAATCCCCTATAACAAAATGGCTATACACCTATATAACCCTAAATATATATACAAGGACGAAATCAAGAATCTAGATCAGCAGAGGCTAATTTGCAAAAAAAATTCAGGGAAAGCTGATTTGTAAATTTTAAGAGTAAAAAAATATAAAAATAAAATAAAAAGTACAAAAAAAATTTAAGGGAACCTATAGCCCACCCTAAACTGATACTTGTTTCATGCCTATTTGCGTGTGTGTATATATATATATATATATATATATATATATATATATATATATATATATATATATAAAAGAAATTTAATGTAGGTGGAATATAATATTTCTAAAATTATAGGAGAAATTTTACGGATGTCGATTTTATGCTCATATCAAGATTACCGATTGTCAAATTAAACTTCCCCAAATTTAGTTTATAAATTTAATGTAAACAACTAAATAAATAAATAAATCTGATAGAAGTAAAATAAATTAAAAAATACTATACATCATATAAATAAACCAAATAAAGTAATACACAATAAATTTATTTTTATAGAAGGTTGGTATTTCATGGGATTAACTTTTGAAATTTATTTGTGAATTAAGTTTGAAAACTAACTTCTTCTTAAATATCATTGAAGAGAATTCATGAAAAATGATTGTTTACAAACTTAGCAATAAATTAATTTTATTATAAAAATAGTGTTTGTTCAAATATTTATTTTCTTAAACAAATACTGTTAGAAGTTAATAAAGTTAAATGAAGCTACCCGTCACAACTCACAAGTTTTGTAAGCATAAAAAAAGATGGTTTACAACTTGCAAAAAAGAAAAAGCTATTTTCGCCATAAAAATGAGTGCTTGAGTTAGCCAAGACAATTTCCACAATTTAATATGGCCAATCCAGAGGCCCAGAAATAGTAAAGATCAAGGCCCAAAAAGAAAGCCTGGGTAGTGTAGACATATGCCAAGGAGGGAATTTGGGAGTATAGGCGGGAAGAGAGAGAGAGAGAGAGAGAGAGAGAGAGAGAGAAGTCATCTTCATAAAACTCCTACGTTTTTCCGACGCAAATTCAAAGTCTCAGCAAACACATAAACTTTCTGGAACTGCGATGGGTATTAAGGTATTCATTTACATTTAATAATTTAATGTGTATGCGTTTGATCACAGTTGCTCTGTGTTTGTGATTCATGAAATTGCGGTTCGTGTAAAAATGTAGGGTTTAACTAAGCTTTTGGCCGACAACGCTCCCAGTGCGATGAAGGAGCAGAAATTCGAGAGCTACTTCGGAAGAAAGATTGCAATCGATGCCAGTATGAGCATTTACCAGTTTCTTGTAAGAACTTCCCTCGTCGTTGATACTGTCCTCTCAATTCGAAGCGTTTAATTTTGTTTGTATTTTTTAGGCTTAATTTGGTAGTTTTCTGTTTCGGTAATGGTAGATTGTTGTGGGAAGAAGTGGGACAGAGATGTTGACAAACGAGGCTGGTGAAGTTACTAGGTTAGCTTACATTTCTCTTTATACATTTTTTCTAATTATAAAAATAAAAAAAGAAACTTTTGGCTGAGTTATGGTGTTTCTTTTCGGTATTTTGTTAATTACAGTCATTTGCAAGGGATGTTTTCAAGGACGATTAGGCTACTTGAAGCAGGAATTAAGCCAGTGTAACGATTTGTTTTCCTTTTCATTTGATTATGAATCCGTTGGCTTCGTTTTGCTCTCGATGTATAATTTATATTGAACGGATCATTTTGGGAGGTTTTTTTTCAGATATGTTTTTGATGGGGCACCGCCAGAGTTGAAGAAGCAAGAGCTGGCAAAACGGTACTATTTTCAAATCACGTACAACCAGACGTGTTTATTCATGCCTTTCTGCCAGAAAAAAAAAAGAATAAAATTTCTAATTATGCTGTCAATTGATATTCTTTATCGTGATTTAGGTATTCAAAGAGAGCAGACGCAACTGCTGATTTGGCCACGGCTGTGGAGGTAAATCTGGCACTGTTTTTTCTTTCTGATGTTTGAAATAGTATGTACGTCGTCTAATAATATATATATATATATATATTTTTTTTTTCTCTCTTTTCTCTGCAGACTGGTAATAAGGAAGACATCGAGAAATTCAGTAAGAGGACAGTAAAGGTGGGCGGTTGTTTGGCCTGCATTGCTTCATAATCAATGGCTTTCTTGTTATTAGAATTTGTTTGTCCTTCGCATCACATGTGACAAGTACAAATGTGAAATAATTAGCAGAAACAGTCAGTTAAAAAAAATGTGCATACTTTTGTTGAAGTATTCGCAATTAATTTTTCAGGTGACGAGGCAGCACAACGATGACTGTAAAAGACTTCTGAAACTCATGGGTGTTCCTGTAATTGAGGTGACAAGAATGTTTTATAAATTTTAATATATAAATTACTGATTTCTTATATGACCTTTAGTTTATATGTGGATTTGGAATTTCTCACGAGATGTGGTGGTTTTTCTTTCACAGGCTCCCTCAGAAGCTGAAGCACAATGCGCTGCACTGAGCAAAGCAGGGAAGGCATGAATCTCTTTGCTTTGGTGTAGTTTAAATTAAACCTTTTTGTCACACAGAGTTACTTTCGTGAAATTAAGAGAAGGAAGAAAATATGTTTTATGTTCTTTGTCATTAGCTTTATTGTGGCACACCAATCTGAGTATACTATTATACACCTTTTGGCCATATTAGGTTTATGCGGTGGCTTCAGAAGATATGGATTCATTAACATTTGGAGCTCCTAAATTTCTTCGTCATTTGATGGATCCTAGCTCAAGAAAGATCCCCGTTATGGAGTTTGATGTTGCAAAGGTGCTTTACGTCTTTTATGCCTTCATTTTCTCTATGTTTTTTGGTGCACAATCGAATCCTTGAAATATGATTTTTTTTCTAGGTCTTGGAGGAGCTAAACCTCAGCATGGACCAGTTTATTGACTTGTGCATTCTATCTGGTTGTGATTATTGTGACAGCATTCGAGGTACCAAGACTTAAATTCCTTGTTGAATGTGTGTATTTTCCATTTGTGTTTCAAAGTATTACTTCAGTCCCAGAGTTTGATTGAATTTAAGAGGGCACTCAGGATACGTTGCACATAATTGTATCTTTATTCACAGGAATCGGTGGACAGACTGCATTAAAGCTTATCCGCCAACATGGCTCAATAGAGAGTATATTGGAGAATATAAACCGAGAGAGGTTCTTCGCTTGCTTATCTCATTTATTTGTTATCATTCATTAGTTTGGCACACTTACTCAGTGTTTTCAACATGGAACATGCTTTATATCTGAAAATTGAAAACTAAGATAGCCATAGGCTATGGGCTGGTAGCCAATTTGAGATCCACAATCTCATTTTACATGGATATTTTAAATCCTGTTTCTTCTCAAGTGAACTGATTTCTATGTTAAGATTGGTAGTGCTCTTATTCTTCTATAGGAGGTTAATAGAAGTTGGAGAATGGACTGGCTACTTTGGAACTGATATCGTCTTGTTACAGGTATATTCACATTGTCTTGATTCAGCAAGTATTTACCTTTTCAGGTATCAAGTACCAGAGAGTTGGCCGTACGAAGAGGCTAGAAAGCTTTTTAAAGAACCTTTAGTCCGTACAGACCAGGAAGCTGAGATTAAGTGGACTTCTCCAGATGAAGAGGTAATGTGGCAATTGATAATTTTTTTTTATATGTGGTCCGATGGTTTCAAATCACGGGCTGACGTATATTTGACCTTCTATATGGTTTGACTAATAAATTCCATGTCATATTGCAGGGGTTGATCACGTTTTTGGTCCATGAAAATGGATTCAACAATGACAGAGTTACCAAGGTGAGCATGTTTATTTTTGGATGCAGTTGGTTCTATGCTAGCTGTTGCTGTTCTTGTTGTTATTGACATACTAAACACTTTATTGGAATTCTATATCATTTTACTTTTAGGCAATCGAAAAAATCAAAGCAGCAAAGAACAAGTCATCCCAGGGCAGGTTGGTTACGCTCGTATCACAAATGTGAATATTTCACAATGCAACTCCTGGTATTCCGGGTTTTAAAGCTTTATATTTTCTTTTGCAGATTAGAATCATTTTTCAAACCAGTTGCTAGCTCTACAGTTCCGATCAAGCGAAAGGTAAAATTCAACCATGAATCCTTTCATACCATCTATTCTATATTTTCTGATTTAGATCCAATATTTGGTATGTGGATTATTTGCACCACATGAAATGGGTACTTTTATAAGGGCTTCAAAGTCGGCCATTTTATATGTATTTTTTTTTTCTTCTTCCTCTTTTCTTGTATTTAGTAATAGTTTCGGTGGGTCTGTTTTCGTTGGTGTGTGGCTTTCAAAATTAGTTCCCTATGCTCTAAGGTAGTTTAATCTTCCGTACAAGCTGTTTTTCTGGCGCATTTCTCTTCCTCGTCAAAACTGATTCATGGGTATAACAATCTGAGATGAGAGCAAGTTAAGAGATCCCCTGGGCCGAAATCATGTAGACCTGATTTGTTATAACATAATTGACAGGGAACCAAATGTGTTCTTAGATTGCCTACACAGCCATTGAAGCATAAGATGTTTTCTCTGCAAGCTTTTGATTCTTCGAGGATCAACATCACTCTCAGTTTGACTCTTCACCCAAAACCAGACCCAATCTCACGGCCCAGGGGTGTCTGCTCGGCCTGCTTTTGAACCTCTTTCCCAACCATCACAATACCATTACAATTAAAGTCTACATTTTTATTTATTTGATTTTAAATAGTTGGAATGTGGGAACTATCTCGTATTTGAACTTTGTTACAACCCTACCCTGTGAGCTTGAGCCGCTAAATGAGAAATCATCCCCGACTCATTATTCTTCCTTTTTTGTGATCAAAATTCGTTTTCCATCTTCCGTTGGGAATAGCTATCTTGTGTTGCTTCGGATTATCAATGTGTTGTTCGTTCTTGTCTTAATGGCAGGAAACTGCAGAGAAAGCTAAAGAAGCGAGTAATAAAAAGTCCAAAGCCAGTGGCGGTAAAAAGAAGAAATAATTTGCTTTTATGGCAATACATTTTTATTTATTCCACCAAGGTTTAGGGAACTATGAGTACCCTGATCAGGTTAGTATGTATAATGTATTTCTCTCTTCCGAAGCTATTTATCATCAGCACGGTGTCACTAGATAGAGTACGTTACTAATGAAAGTTTGTTTTTGTGGTGGTATGATTCGGTTCTTTTCTTAACATTGGACTTTGTTAGTTTTTTTCTTTGACTCGGCAAACTTACTATGAAAACGTTTTTGTTTTTGTTTATTTTTTATTTATTGTTATACATATACATATATGTGTATATATATATATATTCCCTATTAAATTTTTAAAGATAAAATATTTTATAAGTATGATACATAAGTAAATGTATATAGACTGAAATTTTATATATAATTAAATATTGATAATTGTTTCACTTTTAGATGTATATTCTTTGAATAGTCTTGAATAAAAAAAAAAAAAGCCGGTCTCACACCAATCAAGATTAAAATAAAAAAAATGTATTAAGTTTTTTTTATAAAAAAAAATGTATTAATTTTTTTTTATTTTCAATTCACACAACCCCGTTAGTAGGAATTTTGATGAGAGAAATGATTATAAACTTAATTTTCAAAATTTTGTATGATATATATATATATATATATATATATATATATATATATATATATATATATATATATATATATATTGAAGAACGTTCATGTAACATAAACTAAACTACACGACTTTTCATGGAAATTCGTTGAAAAATGAGGCCAAAAGTTTTAAAGCATGTCTTTCGAAGGTCGGAAGTGTTGAAAATTGATTATTCCATGGAGAATCATGGAAATTCTTACATTCAAGTAAAATAAGAATTTTTGTAGTTTGCAGTTTGCTTGCAATTGATATTTATATTTTGATTACTTTCTTTTGTTTTGTAATTCTCTATAGTATAAAAAAGTACATTTTACACCAATTTTTTCCATTGATTAGAATGTTATCAAACAACTCTAAGTTTATATGAATTACTTTGTTCTGAATTAAAATATATAGATTAAAAGTATAAATTTAAAATGATCATGGGGTCATTTTGAAATTAAAATAACTATTTTTAATTTAATTATTTTAATTCCGACATGGAATTACATTAGATTTACCTCTTATTTATGGAAGGGGCAATGCAACTAAATAGACTTGGGATTTTAATTTAGTGATATCAAATTAAATAAAAGAGGTTACAATATCTTAATTTGTGGAAATCGTATGTGGTAATGTTTTTACTAAAATTAATCGCAAAAATAATGTATTGGAAAAATAATTTGTTTAAGCATTAAATATATATTTTGTTTATGTTTACACATTGTTTTAAAAAGTTTGTTTATAATAGGACTTCGATTACAGTTTATAATTTTATTTATAAGAAAAATAATTGAATATAATTTGAAGAAAATTTTATTAAAATATAAGATGACCACAATTTTTTTTTTTTTCAAAATCACACTTTTAAAACACTATTCTTCTCGTAGTTGACTAGTTGTAGTGGTTCCTATTTTGATCTAACACCAAATGACCTTGAAGAAAAAAAAATCCAACTTAATAAAAAAAAAAAAAATCCAATTCTTAGACCGAATCCGGAACCCGTTTTGGCACAATTAGTGCAACAAAACTCTGAAAACCCGTTGATGCTCACGTCAGAATGTCCTTTGCGGCCGACGCCAAAGCCAAAGCCGTTCTAAGATTCCTTCAAGGCTGCGACTCCCACCGAAAGCTCCGCCAAATCCACGCCGTCGTCCTCACCGCCGGCCTCCTCCGCCACTTCCCCGGCGTCCCCTCCGCCCTGCTCCGCTTCTCCGCCGTCTCTTCCGCCGGCCGCCTCTCCTACGCCCTTCTCCTCTTCCACCACCACCTCCCCCACCCCTCCTCCGACGACTTCAACTCCCTCATCCGCGGCTTCTCCCAGAGCCCCTCTCCCCAAAATGCCCTCTTTTACTTCAACCACATGCTCAACGCTTCCTCCGAGGCCTCTCGCCCCGACACGTACACCTTCTCCTTCGTCCTCAGAGCCTCCGTCAGAGCCAGGTCGCCGGAGAAGTGCCGGGAGGTCCACGGCTCTCTGGTCAGACTCGGGTTCGAGAGGGACGTTGTCGTCGGGACGAATCTCCTACGGTCCTACGCTGGGCATGGAATGGTTTCGGTTGCAGCCCAAGTGTTCGACGAAATGCCCGTGAGAGACCTCGTCTCGTGGAACGCGATTCTCTCGTGCTACTCCCAGGCGAGCCTCCACGGGGAGGCTTTGGAGGCTTATCGCCAGATGAGGCTCGCCGGAGTGACCCCCGACGCGTTCACGCTCGTCGCGGTTCTCTCGAGCTCGGCCCACGTGGGCGCTCTCGCCGTCGGGCTCGAGGCCCACCGAACGGCCCGCGAAAAGGGGCTCCTGAGAAGCGTCTTCGTCGGGAACGCCTTAATCGACATGTACGCGAAATGCGGGAGCTTGGAATCCGCTCTCGCCGTGTTCGATTCGATGCGGAGACGCGACGTGCTGACGTGGAACTCGATGATCGTCGGGTACGGAGTCCACGGCCGAGGAGAAGAAGCCATCGAGTTCTTCGAGAAGATGGTCTCGTCGGGGCTGAGCCCGAACCCGATCACGTTCCTCGGCCTCTTATCCGGGTGCAGCCACCAAGGCCTGCTCGAAAAGGGCCTCGAGTTCTTCGACCTCATGACCTCCAAGTACAACATAAAGCCCGGGATCAAACACTACGGTTGCCTCGTGGACTTGTACGGGCGGGCCGGGAAGCTGAAAAAGGCTCTGAGCGTGTCCGAGGCTCGCGGGTCGGACCCGGTCCTGTGGCGGACCCTGCTCGGGTCGTGCAAGATCCACGGGAACGCCGAGACCGGCGAGACCGCGATGAGGAACCTCGTCCGCCTCGGGGCCGCGAACGCCGGGGACCACGTGCTTCTCGCGGCGATCTACAGGGCCGGGAACGACTCGGACGGGGTGGCGAGGATGAGGAAGATGATCAAGAGCCGCGGGATCAAGACGAGCCCCGGGTACAGCTGGATCGAGGTCGGGGGCCGCGTGCACAGGTTCGGCGTGGACGACAAGTCTCACGCGGAGTCGGACGAGATTCACGAGAAGCTTAGGGAAATAGTGAGGGAGCTGAGTCAAGTGGGTTTCAGGGAAGAGGAGTGTTTCATGAACATGGAGGCTTGTTCGCACCACAGCGAGAAGCTCGCCATCGCGTACGGGCTGTTGAGGACCCAGGAAGGGACGGGTCTCAGGGTCGTTAAGAACTTGAGGGTTTGCGTGGAGTGTCATTCTTTCACTAAGCTTGTTTCCAAGAAGTTTGGGAGGGAGATAGTTGTTAGGGATCGAGTGAGGTTTCATCATTTCAAGAACGGGTTTTGCTCTTGTAATGACTTTTGGTAAAGAAGTGGAAAGAGATACAATAAATTGATTTTTTAAATTTTTTTATTTATTTATTTTATGGTATCAAGCTGTGAAGTGTGATCTAAGGCATAGAATTTAGGTCATATGCGAATCCATAGTAAATTTAAATGGGTCTCGTTCGGTAGAGAAAAGAGCATCTTTTGAACCTCATTTACTGGCATCTGTCTCAAAAATTTTGTGCACAAAAGTGGGATGGAAGTGGAACAAAAACGCCATAAAATTCGGACCTGGACCGCCTATATTGGTTCTCAACTCATACTTATCCGATTAAAGTTTACAGACTCAAAATCATCTCCCAAATAATTATCAATTCAAAAAGTGGCAACGATGAAATTTTGATTACACGCTGTAAAACTTCGGGATGATTGCGAAAGTCCATAAGATTAGCGTCTTTGCACAAAACACGAGAATTGTGCAGCTTTCTCAAAAAAATTATTATTTATTATTATTATTTAGCGTCTGCGTACAATTTGATGTACATGTATTAAAAGACTCTTTGGTTATATATCAAGCTCCATGTCACGTAGGATATTTTAAGACGATTAACGATTCAGGTAGATAAAAGGCTTAAAATACTCTTTGTTAAAAAACTCCGAAACAATTGAAAATATAAAAACAAAAACTTTGAAATCATTAGAAAAATGAAAAAAAAAAAAAAAAACTTTCGAAGTCAATGTTAAAAAAAAGGCAAAAATTTTGAAAATAAATTATTATGACATTAGTGATTTCGTTTTTTTTTTTTTTTGCCGTCATCTTTTTAACTATTTCTAAAGTCTTGTCTTCATCTTTTTTAATTGTTTCGAAGGTTTTGTCTTCATTATTATGGTGATTTCGAATTTTTTTTATTATATATATCTTTCTAATTGTTTCGAAGTTTTTTAACAAGGATATTTCAAACGTTTTACCTATTAGCATAATATATATGTCATTCTATTTATTTAGGGTTATTTTAAGAGATTTGTAAGTAACTAGGCCATTTTAAACATGTGATTTTGGATCTAGCCTATGTTTGACAGTTTTTAGGGATATAGCCAAATGACTTATGTGGCAATAATTAAGGTATGATTTGCCCTTATTTATTAACAAATTCGTCACTTTCTCTCTCCTATTTTTTTCAAATAATTTTTTTTGCATCAAAACTTCAAAAATTGTATCTTTCTCATACGAACTCGAAATTGAGTGATTTCAGATCCTACAAATTCGTGGCGTCGAGATCTTCAAAAATAGACCTATTGTGTTTGATGAAAAATTATGTTTAATGCATCATAGTTACGTTTCCATTTATTTTTTTGATAATTTAAAAAATTTCCATATTTAAGGTAGTAACATGATTTTTCTACATCTATGGTATTAAACATGATTTTTCATCAGACACAATTGATCTATTTTTGAAGATCTCGGCGTCACGAATCCGTAGGATTTGGAATCACGCAATTTCGAGTTCATATGAGATAGATATGGTTTTTTGAAGTTTTTATGTAAAAAAAAGTGTAGGAAAAAAGTAGGAGAGAGAAAGTGACGAATTTGTTAATAAATAAGGGTAAATCAGATCTTAATTATTGCCACATAAGTCTGTTGGCTATTTCCCTAAAAGTTGTGAAACATAGGCTAAAAACAAATTTCGTAGTTTCATTTTGGCTATATCGCTACAGTGCCCTTATTTTAATCTTTTTATTTAGTTGTATTAGGATTATATACCAAGACTATTGTATTATTCATTCTTACATTATTATCCGTATCTCTCATTTTCTGTCTGAATCTCGCATGGATCTTGGTTCTCAAATGTGAAGTAATATTAAATTTGGTTTCTCAAGTTTTCCTATATATACATATTACAATTTTATATATTATTTTTTTAATCTTCCAAAGGCTATTCAGAGTCCCAGTAAGAGAAAGTTAGATGAATACTGTTTTATAACATTTAAAAATAGTGTTTTAAAATTATAAATTAATATTTGTGATTATTTTCTTAAAAAATGAATCTGTGTTACTGTGTTAAATAAAGCCCACGGCAATAAAAAAAAAAATTATTTTTAACATCCAAAACAATAATTGTTTACGACTAGAAAAACGTCATTTTCGCACTAAAATTTTTAAACATGTTATTTTTGCGATAAATTACAAAAAAAAAAGGTGCTAGCAATGTCCACTAAATAAATCCTAACTCTACTTATAATGATACTTGAAGCCTCATTTGTTCCAGAAAAATAAAATAAAATATTATTCTTACCTAATAGAATTGGACCTGGCTCTACTTCCAGACCCTGCTCCCTTATAGTTCTTTAGGGGAAATTACAAAATAACTGTTTTAAGTGTAATATATCAAAAATAGCAACTATTTTAAATCTATCAAAAATAGTTTATTTTAAATGGACAATTAGGCCAATAGCCCAATAAACCACCATGCGTTTAAGAAGTAGCGCAAGTTATAATTTATTAAAAAAATAGCCGATCGGACCCACATTAGATTAATTAACTAAACTGTAAATTAAATTTAGTTTTTGGTTAATTAATTTACTACAGACTTGTTGGACTATTTTTTTTAATAAATAAAACTTGGTTAGAATCTTAAAAGAAGCTAAGGAAATTACTAGTTGCAACAAATTTTTGTTTTTTCAATGTTAAACAAATATTTTTATTTTTAATTATAATATAAACAGTAAATAAATTTAAGTAGAGCCCAAAATAGTACACTAATATTTAAAAAGATGATAAAAATAAAGAAAAATTATCTATTAACACTCTAAAAAAATATTGTTATAGTAAAAAATTTAAATAGACTATTTTTGCAACAAATTACAAAAACAACTATCAGAAGCAATTTACACTAGTTATTTTAGTGAGCAATGTACCTTATTTCGTATACCTTTTAGAATTATAAAGCAATTAGGTCTATAGCTCAATAGTCCACCGCTCTTTTAACGAATATCTAAAATTTCATTTTACTAATAAAATAATCCAATAGACATACAGTAAATTAATTAACGAATGAGTAAGTTAATTAATTTATTGCGGGCTTGGTGAACTATCATCTTAATAAAATAAAATTTGACGAGAATTTTAAAATAAATTAAGAGACTGATTAGTTGAACAAATTCTTTCAGAAAAAATACCTCCAATCGAAGTCTTGGAATTGACATCTAGTGTTCGAACTTAATCCCCAAAATATATCATTGCTTTTTGATTATTTAAATACCAATTTTTTGGGACCAGATTGCCACTCTAGAGGATGTCCCTTTCTGTAAGGCTTTCCTGATCGGGTGCTCTGTTCGCACCACGACCTGGTGCGCCTGGAAGTACGGGCGAAGCTTCCTGGCGGCGGTGGCCAGGGCGAGGGTGAGCTTTTCTATCTCGGGGTACCTGGTCTCGGCGTCCAAGAGTGCCTTGCTGACATAGTAGATGGGTTGCTGGACTCTATTTTCTTCTCGAACTAGGACGGCGCTGACCGCCCTGGTTGACACAGATAGGTAGAGGTAGAGTGTCTCGCCGTTTTTCGGCTTTCCCAGGAGTGGTGGGGAGCCGAAGTAGGCCTTGAGCTCTTGGAATGCTGCTTCGCACTTTTCGTCCCACGCAAAGTTTTTCCACCCTTTAAAGCCTGGAAGAAATGTTGGCACCGGTCAGTTGCCTTGGACACGAAGCGACTCAGGGCGGCGACGCGCCCGGTCAGGCTCTGAACTTCCTTGATTCTCCGTGGGCTTTTCATGTTTATAATTTTTTTTTACTCTTTTGTTCAACTGTTTACCGTAACAATTAAAAATAATAAATCATTTTAAAAGGTTTGAATATATTCAAGTTCGAAAAACTAGCAGTTTTATATGAGGTATTTGTGTAGATGTCTCAAATTTTTAAACTCATATCCTAAGCATCATAATCACCTTAATTCCAAAAAAGGATTATACATGGTGTTGATGTCGGAATCCGAGCTTTCAACAATCACAAAGAAAATTACGATAAAATATTTATTCAATTTTTTTTTATTAAGTGGATCTCAAAAGACTTCGTAATTGAAATGAATTGTTCAACGTAAAGAATGAACATAAATCTAAACATGAAAGAAATGCTTTATTGACTTCAAGAATTTGATTACAGAGCGAGGTCGACAGATTCGAGGTTACAAGAGTTATCAGTAAAAATGGGGAACTAATAATCTAGATGCATAAAAGTAAAGTGCAAATTCTCTTGTAAGAAGGAAATTTATAGTATGTCGAGGTGCGGAATCATCAAAGACACGTATTTGACAACTTCGCTCCCTATCTGACACGTCCCCTGGTTATTTAAATGAGCGCTGGTTGAAGTCGTCTTTGATCCGATATCAATGGCGAGGTTCGTGTGTTGACTGCGACTTCGTCCTGAGTTGGTTAAAATTGGAAGGAGCTCATCGAGGTGACGAAGCCTTGCTTGGACCGAATCCATATAATGTTTTTGGGCCGAATCATTCTCACTATAATTTACTTGATCAACGAGTTCAAGGACATCATGTTTAAAAGTCAAGTGTATGACAACCAAGGCTAGAAATGACATCATATTTAAAATGTGCTCGTAATTCAATATGTCACATAAATACCCAAATGAAAGGGTCATGGGATTAGGTTATTTCCGCTTTTTTTAGTCTATTCTCAGGGGCGTGGTTGTTTTTGAGGAGTTTTCTTATGTTGGGTCCCTAGATTTTGTAACATTGTGGCTAATCATATCATAGCCGTTTGGCTTTCCCAAAAGAATTTCATCACAAGTTTAGTCTCGAAAACATTCATTTTCAAATTTTTTTTATTCTCCCTATATTGCTAGGATTTAATAGATGAGTTGATATGATCTAAAATATAAAAGAAAAAAGAGTTCTTTTGGATTCGTGATACACAATACTATATGTGGGAAATACGACAGAACAATAAATATTTCTTTCTAGATCAGAATTTCGGTACAAACCATAACGGAATCTTCCATTCCAAAAGTGAGAAATTTCGACCAAACGGTATTAGAATTTTCTGCTTCGATACTATTAAAAACATGGATTAGGAATGTTTTTTTTTTAATTATACCGTTATGATAGGACTAAATTTTATTCCACCACTCTTTTAAGAACCAAAAAAACTCCATTCCGGTTGAAATTGGAACTTAACTCTGAATCTGGTCTTTCTAACATAATGGGAGAGAGATTGATTATTTTTCTGTTTTGTTTGTCCACATCTAAACGAGACTCGCTTAAGTTATAACTTATTTTGTTGTTGTTCAATGATTTTTTTACATTGGTAATTATGTGATGACAGAAGGTAATATTAAAGGTTCATTAGAAAAATAGTCAATTTAAACTTTTGATAGCCAACGTTTATGATTATTTTTAGTAAATAGTCACTTCCATATATTAGGCCACGTCATTATTTATGATTATTTGTCAAACGTTGACTTTTTAGAAATGTCAAACGTTTAAATCGGCTGGTTTCTTAATTTTCTTTTAATAATAATGTTAATAAGAATAACTCACACGCTGTTGTCGCTTTTGACGATTCTTTCTCAATAACTAGTGCTCCGACGACTTGCTATATATAATGAAAATAATATAATATAAACAAAATTATTTGTATGTATTCTTATATCTTCCCTTTTTTCCCTCCTGATCGGGCATGAATCGTGCATAGAAACTCCTACGTCATGCGTGAGTTAAAGCAAATAAATAAAGCGTAAAATTATCCGTCTAAATATTACTGAATGCATAAACATTTCCCCAAAAAGTCAAATAGATAACAGCTTAAACATGCTTATTACAATATTATAGATAATACACTAATCACTAACAATAAGTTTTTTTTTTTTTTTTTTCTTTTTCTTTTTTTGAGGAGCTATTACAAAATTATCATCCCATTAGTACTACTATACTAGCTAGTATTATTTAAAACCGTTGACATTCCTTTTTTTGCCCTTCAGATCGTTTACAGCATCTTTAACGTTTTCTAATGCAATATTTGCTTCAAATAAGCAAATACATTCAGTGCATTATATATTTTATACGTCAATATATATTGCTAGCTAGTTTAGAGGTTGTTTTTAAAAAAAAAAAAAAAAAAGAAGAAGAAGAAGTAAGGTTTACTTCAAAAAAGGTTGGTCACTTCGATGTGTTGGCATAAATGATAAGTGTTCCTTTTTTTCCTGCCAAATTTAAGAAATATGTGCCATGTATTCGATTTGATCCAGGTCAAAGTCTCTCGGTATCACATGAGAGTTCTATTTTTAACTATATGTAGATGATTTTATTAAGTTTGACAATCCCCAATTATTATTATTTTTTTTTGGACTATTTTTTTATTCATACATTGTATAGTAATTACATGGAACTTAAACTCAGAATAGAAGGGGATATATATGAAAAAATTGTTTGAAATAGTCAAATAACTATTTTTCATTAAAATAATAATTATTTCAATATTAAAAATATAATCCAGTTTTTAAATAAAATCATATCATAATTACTTGAATATTAAAAATATACACGCATATCTTAGTTTGAAATATATTCCAATTATCAGATAATTAAGTTTAAATTTTAACATAGATAGTATAAACCGACCATATATTTATTGTTGTTGTTTTTTTTTTTTTTTTTTTTTTTTTTTTTTTGTTAAGGGTTTCCAATCTAACTTGTGTTCTTATTTGAGAAATTATCATGTGTATTTCTTATCTTTAGTTATAATCCGGCTACTTATTCTCTAGTATCTAGAAATATCACGCCCATCCCTTCATATACATACATATATATATATATATATATATATATATATATATATATATATATATATGAGATCTTCCGTTCTTATTTTTCTTTTCTTTCTCTTTCTCTTGAATATACAAACTAAACTAACATTAACTTCCAAAACTATTTATTAGCTAAGGCGCATTACGTGATCAATTATTTAATCTGCAACGTCAAAGCTTGTTTAATGTTCTAGAAATATTGCACATAGTTAATGCAATTTTATTATATCTAAATGTTTTGGTTAAAACAATGCAAGAACTCGTATTTTTTTCAACTCTTTCCATTACATATGCTATAAAACAAAAGTACACCGTAGAACCTATATATAACCTATTGTGGTGTTGGCAAATTTCATTATTAATTCTACCTAGAGTTTAGACCATGACAACGTTCCTCTAAAGGGCTTGTTGGGTGTTATATATGAGCAAATATTCTCCAACACATACATGTAGGAGCTTAGTAAATATTCAAATGGGCTGCCTAACCCGAGCGTTGAAGTTATTGCTAGACATTATTAATAAAAGTAGACTTGAAAAGACTGTAACATCTAGTTATATGTGTAAATCTTAGTTTGAGATTAAAATGCTAAAGGGAGTTGAATTGAACACAACTTTTAAATTTTTATTTAATTATTATTCCGTATTAAAAATTAAACTCCTCAATACATGCATGAAGGAAGACAAAAAGAGAAGTGTTTGGCTAAATGAAACTAACATAATCAGTTAGCCAATGCCAACTTGGCTTAAGTGGTTGACTCAGCTGCTGATGTGGCTGACTGGACTGGACTGGACTCTAACAGCCAATCCACGTGGAGATTGTCCTTCATCTTTAGGAACCAAGTGATATGATCAATCGCACACGTATTCAATTTTCCAATTGCTTGCAAAGAACCATATATCAAATGAAGTAAAGATAAATTTTTGATATGTTAGGAACCATATGTCGTGAAGTACTGGATTTGTAACCATTGCACCTGCTGCATCGATAAATTGTCCCACCATATCACTAATACGCTTAGCAACTTGATCCATAATAATTTTGCATGTTTTCACGTTGCTCGAGCTTCAAGCACGTGTAATATGCCCATCGGCGTTGACACGTTGTCCATAAACATTAGATGTTGCTTCAGTGTAGAGCAACCTTGATTATAGTACCAGTCCAATTATTTTTAGGCGGAGTCCAATTAATTTTTTATTTTTTTTATTATTGTGGTGTTGTTTTATTATTAAATGAGATTTGCAAATATCAAATTTATAGTGTTATGATTGGTCTTTTTTTATGAAGTTGTTTATTTCAAAATATGTCTTTCATGTCGCTTTAAAATATGACGTAAATGAAGCATTTCTATTCTCATTGCGATTTTGTGAGCTTGCATTTCAAACTTATGAATGACATGATTAAGACACGCTATGATATAATGAACATTATCAAATTATCACATGTTGTACAAGGGACGGTAAATACAACTTTTAAATACGTGCCCTCAAATTAACTACTGCAATATATATATATATATATATATATATATATATATATATATATATATATATATAATGTATTTGTATGTCACCAGGCATAAAAATGACACATAATCTAATAGATGCCCCACAATGGTTGTAGGTATTAGTTGGACGAAATATATTATATAAATATTTGTTTTAACTTGGCAAACATCCTAACCATTTCTTCGATTTCTCCATCTTTCCACCAGATAATGATAACAACCTTTTCCATGATTTTTTTTTCATGAACTTTTCAGTCGCTCTTGTACATTACTACATACATATACACACATAATTAATAAAGTGATTGAAATATAACACACCAAAGTACATGAAATATACATACACCTTTTGAGTACCAAGCCATCCATAACAAGTATGAGAAAAAGAAAAAACTATAATTAGAAAGATGATCATCTCATGAAAAAGGGAGTGCTATATTTAATTTTATCATTACAAAAATCTTATTTGAATAATAACTTTCCTTGAAATAGTGCTTTCTACATGGCAAAGTTTTGTTATAGCGCGGTCATTTACGTTTTGAAATTCATCCGATACTAATAGTGAGATGATCTCAAATATTTTAATACCATAACGAAACAAAAAATCATAAACAAATTTCCTGATGAAAACAAAATGAAGATACGTGTACCATTGGGTCTCTATTACTTGCTGTTTTCACGAAGAAGAAATATATAATACTTGGAAGACAAATTATAAGAGGATGGTTAGATAAAAAAGTAAAGCAAAAGCATTGGAAAAAAAAAAGGATTGATTATCTTTTACCCGTCTTAAACATTCAAGCAAGTCGGTATAATGATCTCTCCATTATGTTAGTTACTATGTGATTACACAGTTTAGGTTAAAACTTAAAAACATTACCATATTAGCCAAAATGTATTATGTGACGGGAAATTTTGTTATCCGCCAGATTGTCTCGCATAAGAAAATTTTTGGCTTTGAGTAATTTTTTTTTTCAAATACCACAGAAATAATTCGAAAAAAAAGAACTAAAATTCGAAAAAAATCGGAAAAGATGATACCACGGAAATAGCCGGTATATTTCCGCGGAATCAGACAAGAAAAAGAAATTTATGTTTCTGTTTTTGGAGCAAACGGACTGAGAGAAATAAAATTAAAGCATGTTACACTAATACTAGTAATACGAGAGTCAAATCCTAACCGCTCATATAACCCAAATATTAGTAAGGCCGTGCGCGAGTGACACGATCTTCGCATCTTGGCCATTCAAAATTCTATCTTTAAAAAAAAAAAAAAAAAAAAAAACTCTCAAATTCAGATCACAAGTTATTGCATTTACATCTAAATTCTAAAGCCACCAATTTGGTGTGCAGTAATAAGGGAGTCCAATTCACGCGCAAATAATATGGTCAACGACCAAACTTAGGGAGAGAGAGAGAGAGAGAGAGACGGCATTTCGGGTGATGACTTGGCTTCCGGAATAAGAAGTAGAAGCAAGTAAGTAAAAAAGCATGTCCCATGCTTACAAAACACCCCTCTCTCCTACCTATAAATACATTCACCGCACCCTATCACTTCCTCATCTTCCAAATCATTTATTATTCCAAACAACCAAAAACAAAAGAAAAAAGAAAAAAAGAAAAAGTCTCCTCTTCTCTCTCTCTCTCCACAAGCAAAACGACATGTCGTCGGCGAAGCTCCTCCTCCTCTCGGCAGCCTTCTTCGCCGTCGTCTGCTTCTCCGGCGCCGACCCCGACAACCTCCAAGACGTCTGCGTCGCCAATCTCAACTCAGGTCGCTAACCAAACTGCTTCAAACAAATTCCATTTTATCTAATCTGTTTATTGATAATTTATTTTACTGTTACAGAGGTGAGAATGAACGGGTTCGCGTGCAAGAGCGCGTCGAACATAAGCGCGGAGGACTTCTCGAGCAACGTGCTGTCCCGTCCCGGCGCGACCAACAACACTTTCAAATCCCTAGTCACCGGAGCGAACGTGATGAGAATCCCCGGCCTCAACACGCTCGGAGTCTCCATGGCCAGGATCGACTACGCGCCCGGAGGCATCAACCCTCCCCACACGCACCCACGCGCCACCGAGATCGTCTTCGTCATGTACGGCTCGCTCGAGGTCGGCTTCATCACCACCGCCAACGTCCTCGTCTCCAAGACGATCACCGCCGGCGACACCTTCGCTTTCCCGCGCGGCCTCGTTCACTTCCAGAAAAACGCCGGCGATTCTCCGGCCGCCGTGATCGCCGCCTTCAACAGCCAGCTTCCGGGGACGGTGTCCATTCCGCTCACGCTTTTCGCCGCCTCGCCGCCGGTTCCGGACCACGTTCTTACCCAGGCGTTCCAGATCGGGACGAAAGAGGTTCAGAAGATCAAATCCAGGTTCGCTCCCAAGAAATAGGGTTTGGATTTTCGAGACTCTACTCCGATTGCGAATCCGTGAGTTTCATCGTGTTTGTTTGTTCGTTTCGTTTGAAATATGATGATGATTTGATTTGGTCGCACATTGGGATGTTCGTTCGTCCCTCTGTTTGGGGATATTTTTTCACCTTTTATTGTCGTTCTTTGTTTCTTTAATTTCACAATTGAAAAGATGAAGATAAAAAACAGTTGTTGGTTTTTTATATTTATTTTATTTTACTTACTTTTATAGATTGTTGTTGAAGAAGAAAAAAATAAAAAATAACACAAAGCTTTTGACCAATGAATTAATACTACTTTGCAGTTGGATAATGTACGTTATCAGTTTCCTCAATTTCCCAAATGTTCGTTTCGCTTGATTCTTTTTATTTTTTATTTTTTTGCTCAATCAATTACGTTTTTTTTTTTTTTTTTTTTTTTTTGCTCGAACTCAATCAATTACGTTGTGCTGTGTACGATTGCTGATTGCATGATGTCTAAATTTGCCAAGTGCCAAATGGTAATGTTAGTCTGTTCTATTATATGATTAAAATTTAAAAGTGGTTGTTTTTGCCTTTTAATATTTTTTTCTTTTGTTTGACATGAGTGTGAGTGCTCACTTTTGAGTTCTATACTCATAGAGTCATCGTTAGATTTTTATTTTCACCAATTAGAGCTAAGCAAAGTTAAACAGCCATTATTCAATTGTTTTAAGAGCTGGCGATGAAGATGTATATAAAATCTTTACGAATACTTCACATGGCGAAGTGTAATCAGCGAGTGTGATGAGAATCGATGATGGCTCAATGATTATTAAACTACGTGTTTCGTTTTTTCTAAAAAAAAAAACTCGGTCACACTCACACATGTACCTTTTATATGATTTTATTATATTCATTGGATTACGTGTCAACTCTCTTTTATTCCACCAATGAATTATAATAATGTGTGCATTTCAAGTAAATTTATATTGAAAATTGAAATTGAAATATGATTAAAACATTATTCTTTAATTGATTTCATTTAATTTTATTCAAAATCTAAATAACTTGTTTCAAATACTGTTAAAAAAAACAAGACGCTCTAGCAAATAGTGTCATCATAAGCTATCTCATTTGCAAGTTAGCCAATTTTTTTCAACGGAAGCTAACGCTAGTACCGTTATTGTTAATGACACTTCCGTTAGGCATTTGGTTGACTTAGGAGGCTTTACGGTAACGGTATTATCGTTGACCTTAATAGAAATATAGATTTTCGATCATTTTCATTTTAGTAATTAAAAAAAAAAAATCAATTATAAATGAGAAATGAAAGGGATTAAAATGTTAAACTTTTAAAGCAAGGGATTAAAATGAAAACTGAATTGTATTTTTATTAATCACTTCAAAATAAAAAAAAATATAAAGGTCAAACATTACAATTCTACTCATGAATACTCATGTTTTGAAAGTTTACATCAAAATTATCACCAAGATCAATGTTCACAAATGCTTCTTGAGCACGTTTTTCATGTTGACACAAATCTTTGTAAACGGTCAATGTCTCGACCATTTCGGATTTCAAGTTCTGTCTTCGATCGTCAATAATGCAACCCTAGCTACTAAATGCGGATTCAGATGAAACCGGGATCGAATGTAGATCTCGGGTCATCTTGGACAATATTAAGAACATGTTTTTGTGTTGCCTCCACTATACTAGCAAGTTGAGGTCGTCTTGGTTCATGGAGGCGAATTGTTGAGAGTTGTATAGCGTGATATCGTCGTGTTCAGATGTTTCTCGAGAGGTGTTGGGATATGGTGACGATCTTGGAGACGAACTCCCACCTCGTGCAAAACGCCACATTTCATGATACATTCATCTCGCATCATCAACGGCTCAGATTAATAAAAAAAAACTGATTTATTCAACAGCCCAAAATCAATCGTTGCACATTAATTTTCCATTAGCTAACGATACATTGTTGCCTTGTCTTTTTCTGCTTGCCACACTTCTACTTCCGTCATGTGTCGGAAGTTTGTCTGCCATTTTCAAAGCCACTGAAATTGGCACTTCCGTTAGCTTAAAAAATGTTTCGGTAACAACACTTTGGTTATGTGTCATTAGTGTAGCTCAGGATTAGTCATAAACATTTCATTTACAATTTTGAGAGAGCAAATATTCCATTGAAAAATACCAAACGTACCCTAGTTATAGATTTTATGGTAGACATCTATAACTTGGCGTGTTCTTTGTTATTCAGACGTTAGACACAGATTGAGTCTTCATTATTAGCGAATTTCTAATAATGAATAAATAATAAGATTATAATGATAGTTAACAAGCATACACAAACCTTGATTAACTTTCAAGCTAAATTGGCCAAAGAATGACTTTAACTTCTCGTCGATATCTATGTCATTACATTCCAAATCAACAACTATCTCTAACTAAAACTCAAAGTTCAATTTTAGCTTTTTACTTATTGAAGTATTTATGGACTTTCGAAATGTAAACAAGAAAAAGCAAGTTAGCCTATTCTAGATTCTAAGTCTTTTTTGCTTTAAATGGGAAAATTATGTAACTATCTTGAAATGGACACATAATATTATAAATATCTATTACATAAACTCAAACTTCATTTTGTTTTTGGGAATATTATCTTCTATCTATAATCGCAATCTAGCATATATAAGATCATATTGCATGCCAATTGCCATTATTACACGGCTACATTTATTTATTAAAAAAAAAATTCTTAAAAAAAAAAACCGTTGCCGTGCAATGGCATGCAATGTGATCTATATACATATTCCGAAAATTAGATGAGAAGTACTGCCGAGTACTAATTTTAATTACTCAAACCAAGTATATGCTCTAATTTTTTTTTATTTAATAATAATGTTCGGTTCAAAATTTAGAACTTTTTAAGTTTTAAGTTTTAACACAACTTTTTCCAAAAAAACAAAAAGTTTTAACACTATATTATATTGTTGAAAATGGTAAGGGATCATTAAGTGCTGCACTGGAGTAATTTTTTGTTGCTCTATAAAAAGTGGTGGACGTCATTATTAACATCCTATTTTTTTTTCTTTAAAGTCATTATTAATTAGCAGCTGTGAGAGCCTCGCGCAGATATTAATTTGTCAAATAATTTTGAAAGAGGACTAATCTCATTTATTGAAAATAGGATACAAAGTTAGATGATGTTGAGCTAAAATTAACCATCCAAAGATAATAATTTCATTTTAGCCCCAAATCATGATACCAGACTTACCACTCGTCATAGAAAAGATGGCCATCTATAAACTAATTCTTTTTTCTCTTTAGCCAACAACCAAAAAAACAAACCCCAGAAACAACAAACAAGCAGAGAAAAACAACACGACAATAACGGCTAATAAATATGTACATGTAGCCAAATTCATATAAAAAAAATGGAAAAACTACATTTATTAAAAAGCATACAGCGTTAGAGACTCTCTTTAGTCTTTTCTCACTTGTGGGCACCGGCGAGTTCGACGGAGACGATGAAGGTGGACCGACCGGCCTCCTTGAGATACTGAACATCTCCGTTCATGAGCTTCACGAGCTTTCGGCTGATCAGAAGACTTATTCCGTCCTCGGACACGTCTGACTCGCTTCCGAACATTTGGTTCAGCAAAGCTTCCGGAATCCCAGAACCCGTGTGAGTTAACCTAACAAACAAACAAACGAAAAAAAAAAAATACACATTGTGTTAAACTACTATTTCATTGCCCGGGTATCTCTCTTATTTTATAAAAAAATAAAACAGAAGAACGACCTTAGGTCGAGGCGGGCGAGGTGAACAGAGTCTCCGAGGCGGTCCTTGGTGAGATTGGCGGCGACGATGACCTGGCCTCCGCTGGGAGTGAAGTCGATGGAGATGAGCAAGAAATCGGCCAAGACTTGTTGGAGTCGGAGAGAGTCTCCGTACAAGGTGTCGTTCATGGTGTTCTCCGAGGCGTCTTGAATCAATCGCACGCCTTTTGCCTTGCTCTTCATCATCACTTGGCTGATCGCCGCCACGAGCACCTCGTGCAGCGTGAACTCCACCATTTCCAGGTCCGAGTAACTGTTTGTTCGTTTATGGCATACATGTAAATACAGCACATAAAAAATAAATGAACTGTTACGTCTGCAACCTGAGAAAATGTTCGGTTTAAGAAAATTTGAGAGTTTCACTAAAATTTAGATATAAAACAAAATTCAAGAGAATGAAAATGCTAATCTAGTCTTTCTTTTTTTTAAAAAAAAAAGAAAAATTACATGAATAGTATTTCGAGAGTGCAACATTTCTGAAATAGAGGCTATTTTAAATCTTTTTTTAAAAAAAGTCTTTTTTTTTAATATAAACTTATATTCGTTATAAATGAAACAGTAAACAACAAACAAAGTTAAATAAACAATTCAAAATTGTTGTTTACTACTTAGAAAAATATTATTTTCGCTATAAAAACTTTGAACACGTTATTGTTGCGATTAATTTATAAAAAAAACTCTCAAAATTTCATCCTACTCCCGAGAAAAGTTATAATTTTCATTCAATGCAAAACCAGGTTTGCACCGGGTGAAAATACGGAAGCGAGAACGAAAGCATACCCATCGATGATACTGTCGAGATCGGAGTCTTCGAGGACTTTGCTGAGCTGGCGCTGGCACTGAGCGCTGGTGCGAAGAAGCTGTTTCTGCTCGGGCTCAAGCTCGGTGCCTTCCATCATCTTCCTCGAGAAGGCGATCCCGGACAGAGGGTTCTGAATCTGCCTCTTGATGTAAGACAGGGCTCTGAGTCTCTTGGAAGCCGTTTGTTCCATCAATCGCTGGACGTGAAGGACTTGCTGTAGCTCCAAGCTCGCGAGCTGCAAGAAGCAGAACAGCCCCGTCACCGACCCCTCTCTGTCGAGCTTCTTGCTCACGCAGAGCAAGCACTCGATGTACTTGCCGCTCCGAGCGAAGAACCCGTACTGAATCTTCTCGGATTCGTGCCCCGTCATCGCGTTGTTGAGAACGACGCCGAGGTTCACGAACGCTTCCTGATTCTTGAGGCGACAGCAAGCCGCGCCGACCCCGAAGACTTCCCCGAGGAGCATCTTGTCGATGACCTCTTCTCTTTTCCAGCCCGTGAGCTTGGTCATCGCCGGATTCCACTCCGAGCACCACCCGAACTCGTCGGCCCCGAATATGGGCGGGATCAGAGGGTTCCGGTTCTGGACGATGGCTTTGTAGTCTCCTTCGATGCGGGTGAACTTGTCCATCATCGTCTTCTGAACCGTCAGGTCTTGCGCCACGAAGCACACCCCGACCACGTCCCCGTTGAGGTCCCGGCTCGCACACGCGTTCACGACCAGGCTGATCGGGCCCGAGTTGGCCCGCGGACCGTGCGTCTTGATCTCGAACTGAATGTTCTTCTCCTCTTTACCCTGCAGCGCCAAGTCCAACATCCTCTTGACTATGTCGACCGACGCGTCTTCGGCGAGGGTCAACAAGTGCTCTCCGATGGCCTTGTCGACGGGGAGGCCAGTCAAGTCGGCGATCTTGGTGTTCCAGCCGTTGACGAGGCCGTCGACGTCGACGGCCAGGATCGGCACGGTGGCGGTCTCGATGAGACGGACCATCTCGCTCGTGACGGCCTCGAGCTCTTGCATCCCTTCGATCTTCATGTCGGTGAGCCTGGTGTTGAGGGTGAGCGTGGCACCGTCGAGCCCGGCGTCGGAGTCCTTGAAAGCGTTCCTGAGGATGAGCTGGAGCGAGTGTATGGCGTCCATCTCGAAGTCCTTCCACGGGAAGCTTCTCGTCCTCACGACCTCGAGGAAGGCCTTGAAGGAGGACCTCGGGTGCATCTTCCGACCGTCGTCCCGGTCCCCGGGCTCGTGCTTCGCTCCTCCCCAGCGGATCTCCGCGGCCGTGTGGGACCGGAACCAGAAGATCATGTCTTTGGGCGATATCCTCACCGCGGCCATGCCACAGACCATGTCGCCGAGCGAGAGCGCGCCGGGGTACCCCGCGTCGCTCAGGCTGTCCGTGCTCAGCCCCGTCGAGTCCATGTGGCACTCGCCCAGCCACATCACCAGGTCGCGGAGCTGCGCGTCGCTCGGGCAGACCCCGAGCCGCCATATCTTGCCCTTGTACAGCAGAGCCGCGCCGTCGCACTTCACGAGGTCCATGATGTTCGGGCTCTGCGTCACGATCCCCAGCGGGGCGTCCCTCATCAGCATGTCGCACAGCAGCGTCTGGGTTCGGAGGATGTTCTTCTCCACGATCTGGCTCTCGAGCTCGAGCTCCTTGTTCACGTGGATCGCGAAGACCTGGGCCAGGAACTCGCACGCGTAGCGCAGCGGGAACGGGACGAACCTCGGGGACGTGTTGTGGCACACGACCAGTCCCCAGAGGCGCTTCCTCTTCTGCGCGTTGTCGCCGTCCTCTTCGCCCTCGTTCACCACCACGGCCATGACCAGCGACGCGATCGAGTTCATGTTCGCCATGTACTGAAGGTGACAGCTGTGCGGGGCCCGCAGCGTGGACCCGCAGAGCGTGAGGTCGAAGGGAAGCTTCTCGTCCTGGAACACCTTGACGTGCTTGGCATTGCAGTCAACGATCATTCGGACCTTGTTCTTCATGAAGAGGAACCGCGCGGCCTGAGGGATGTCCGTGGCCGGGTAGTGCAGGCCCAGGTAGGGGTCGAGGCCGGGCTTGGTGACCTCCGAGACGACCTCGCCGTGGTCGTCCTCGTGAAACTTATAGGCCATGACCCGATCGTAGCCCGTGAGCTCGAAGACCTCCTGGACCATGGTGTCGCAGAGCCTTTCCATGCTTCCGCTGGGCAGAGATTGGAGGCGAGCGATGGCCTTCGCGGCGAGCTTGTACGACTGGAGCGCTCCGGCGGCGGTCATCGGGACCTCGTACGGCTTCACCGGCTCGAAGTCGATGATGAGGCTTCCCGTGACTCGGTGGACGATCGCGTAGAAGGGCTTCCCCGAGGTCTTGCAGTGGACGAGGATCGGGTTGAGGAGCGAGACGTCGCCGAACGCGAGGGCTTTTTGGAGAGCCGAGGCGCTCGGGCCGGTGAAGATGGTTCTGACGTCGGTTCCGACGCCGAGGACAGGGTGGTCTCCGACGCTGGGGACCGCGTGGCTGACCATGGTCAACATCTCCGGGGCGTTCTCGCTGTACGCCACGACTTTCAGATTCTTCTCGTCGAGGGCCAAAAGGCAGCCGAAGGGTTGGATCTGCTTTCCCTTCTGGATGTGGTGGAGGTACGCGGTGGTGACTTTGTCCGACCGCGGAGGCTGCTCCGACGACGCCGAGTTCGTCACCCGAACCGAGCTCGAGTAGTCGAACGAGCTTCCAGATTCCTCGAAGTCCGCGTGAAGCTTCGCGTCCACTGTCGTTTGGGCCACGATCCGGGCGCTGTGCCTCGACCGCCCTGAGTTCGTCGAAGACTGGCTCGGCTGCCGAGAAGACGACATTTTTTTTTTTTTTTGCTTTTCTCTCTTTCTTTTTTTTGGTTTACCTGAGAAGACAGCAAATGGTGAGTATAAAGTGTTCGCTTTGCTACTTTTTAGCTTTTTCTTTCCAGCAAAAAGGAAATACAAGCATACATAGATAGATTCCCTATTAATTGAAATGTGACTCAACAAAAAGCTTAATTCAGAGTGTGAAATACAGTAACGACAAAGGATCAATACAGAAACATGTCAAAATTAGAACTTGATTCCGGGTTTTTTGTCTTTCGGAAAAACAGGTCAACAGGCAATCATATTCAACGGTACTATTGTTCGTCTATCCCTAAAAAAAGCTAACAACCATAGAGGAAAAAAAAACAATTGAGCTTTTTAGAGTAGCTACACAGTTTTTTTAGTCCTATAATTTCTCTCCTTGGTTCCGATTTCATCAGGCGTGTCTCCAAAGAGGCTTTCAGAGGTCAAAGGAAAAACAAGCACAAGAGAATAAATTGACACTAACCTTGGTGGAACTTAGCTCTCAATCAGAAGCACTTATCTTCTTCTTCTTTCAGATCCAAACGCTCCACCGATTTAAACCCAAAAACAAACTCAGCAGAAGTACGACAAAAGAAGCTAAAAAAGGACAATCAAAAGCCGCGGTGAAGAACCAAAGCCAACAAAAACTCTCAGTCCCATAATCTATCTCTCTCTCTCTCGACCCAAGAAGAAAGGAAATTTATCGATCACCGCCTCTTCTGTCTGTGGGCCCCACAAGCCACTCCTTTCCCCATCAGACCTCGTGCGTCGCAGCTGATTGACGAACTGCCTCTCAGAGCAATAAAATACTACTTCTTTTTTTTTAATTTAATAATACTACTTTTTGTCATTCACGCAGGCCCAGAGTAAGAATATGGTTCAGAAATTTTTACAGAGAGAAGGAAAAATAGGAAAAAGAGAGCTGAGGCTGAGCTGAGCTCAATTAGTCTCCAGATATGGATAACAGTGGTAAAAATGGGATGGTTGGCTCACAGAGCCATAAATAGCAAGCAATTCATGAGTCTAGTGTTTCGAGTTCATGATTTCGAAAAGGGAAAGAAATGGAAAAGCTGACCCTTGATTACGGAAGTTGGTTTTTGTTTGTTAATCGCAGTCAATCAGAGAAACCAGAAAGACAAATATTTGAGTCACTGCTTTCCTCAGCTTTGCTAGTTGTTTTTGTTGTTACGCACTTACGAGATGAAATTGGGTGAGACTCCACGAAGAAAAAGAAAATGAAAAATCATAATAATGATAATAATAAAGGAAAGGAAAGGAAAGGAAAGTGAAATGACCGAAAAGCCCATGGGGTTTTGAGTCACGTATCGAATGGCAACAAAAGATTGTGTCAAACGCACATACGGGAGTCACGTGCGTAATCCTGATCCTGTTGGGATTGCGCTCGCTGGATAGCGCTGATTTCTTCCTATAAAAATATAAGATATTCATCGCAACTTGCCCAAATCTCTTTTTTTTTTTTTTTTTTTTTTTTTTTTTTATGTTTTTTATATAATTATTTATTATTATCATTACTACTAGCTCTTAGCTTGCCCAACTGCTGTGTCTCTTTTTTATTTTTGTCTTTTAATTTCTGGGGAAGTAAAATGAAAATGTGTGAGGTATGAGCAAGGTTCGCAATCCCGCGGGTTCCGACCGGATTCCGGTCGGGATCCCGTGAACCGGAGGGGACCGGGACGGGTCTTGCATAAACCGGTCCCGTGAACCAAACCCGGTCGAATTCCGGTCGAACCCGCCGGATCCCTCCCAGCCGAAGCCATTTTTGTCCAGATCCCGGGGAACCCGAGGTATCATCCGAGTTTTTCATTTTTTATGATTTTTTTTTTCAATTTGTACTTATGAATTGATGATTATTGCGATGATATTGTTGAATTTTAATTAATTTCGAGATTAGTTGTGATAATTAGTGTGTTTTATCGTACGTGTTGTAATAATTTTATACTCTACTTATGGTATTTTATGTTTAAGAACTCAGTTTATGTTTGGTATGAATCTTTGTTTGAAGTATGAACTATGAAGTTATGAACTATGAAAACTATTTTTATTATTGTAAAATATTTGTCTGAATCCCCATCGGGTTCCTACATTTTTTGTCGGGTTCCTCTCCGGTAAACGGGTTCCTACCGGTATCGGTTTCCTTTTTTTTTTTTCCTGAATCCCCTTCGGTTTCCTCTTCGGTAAGCGGTATCCCCCTAAAATTGGGGGCCCGGTACGGTAACGGTAACGGTAAGGCGATCCTTGGGTATGAGTATGAAGATGCAGTTTTAACTTTAAACTAAAATAAAATGAATGCTTGATCCACTGTACCTTGGGAAAATATCGTTCTTGAGTTTATCGAATGTTGTATTTATATATTGCTTTCAGATATATCAGTATCTATCTATTTAAGGTCCATCAGTTAAATAATCACATTTATAATTTAATATTATTAAATAATCGATATTTCATAAATTTCAAGTAAATAATTTTTATATATTTACAAGCGTAAATCTTAGATAAATAGTCATTTTCATTTATTAGATCACAACATTTTTATGACTATTTATTTAAGATTTACGAAACGTTGGTTATAAAGCAATTTCAAACGTTTTAATGGATTATTGACCTAATTTTTTGATCTATCTATTATATAAATGTCTTTTATGTTCAAAGCAGTTATTAATGAATCTTCTAATAAATTTTTTAATTAATTTTTTGCTTCCTAATTTATCAAAATTTGCTTCCTAATTTATTAAAATTTGCATAATAATAATAATATGATTATCTAGTTAACAAACTAAATTGAAATATTAATTTTGAAAAGGAGTTAATGTTTAGCTAATATTTGTACAATAGCCATTAAGGCCATCTCCAACCGATCACTCTATTTCTCACTCTATTTCTCTGTAAACAGTGATTTCTCTCCAACCGAACTCTATTTTCCACTCTATTTTTCACTCTATTTTTTCCCCCTTTATTTCCTATTTATACTTATACCCCTATATTTTTTATTATTATTACTAATTAGATAACTTAGATGAATTATGATAATGAGTAAAATATTACTCTATAAATTAATTATAATTATAAATATAAATACATATTAAATAAAATAAAATTTTATTTAATAAAAATCACAACACAAAAAATAAAATACAACACAATACAATTAAAAAAAAAAAAAAAAATTACAACACAACTCAATTAAAATAAAGTAAAACAAACTACAACGCAATACTATTGTTATTTTATTTTGTTGCATTGTGTTTTTAATGTCTTTTGAGTTTTCTTGTTGTTTTTTTTAAATTGCTAATGTAATTGTGTTTGGTATTAGTTTATTATGACCGTTTTAATATTATAATTTTCTTGCAATGTGCAAATATCATTGTTGTATTTTAAAATATTGTTGTCTTTTAAATTATGCACAATAATAAATTTTATATAAATTAAATAATTTTAGGGGTAAATATTAAGTAATTATATACAATTTGGGCATTTGGGTAAATTTTAAAACCTAAAAGAGAAACAAAAAAAAAAAAAAAAAAATTTGCGTTTAAACAGTGCAGCGCTACAAATAGCGCTGCACTGTTGGGAAATAACTTCCCACGCTATATTAGCGTGGGTTATGCCGCTCGAGTGGAGCACCAACGCTATATTAGCGTGTGTTTTGGCGCTCCACTGGAGAAGGCCTAATAACATCTAAAAAGCAAAACTGAACGAATATGCCTTTTAACCGAGTTCAATTAAAAAAATACATTAATTGTACAACAGAAAACCAAAAATCTAAAATGTTAACGAAGAAAGCAAGAAGCCCAGAATCCCATAAATTTATATAAAATTAATAAGTGGTATTTGCATCTTATGTCACAAATTGGCAATCCAATTGCAAATAAGTCACATGCAAAAATTTTAGAAAGTTTTAGAGGAAGATGAAGTGGTTTTTAATAAGGTATTGTAAAAATTCAGAAGACATGTAGTAACTAATAAAAAGATTAAATGATTAAATAAAGTAATTTGAAATTTGCACATGTGACACGAATGTAAATACGTGACACAAATGCAATTTTGACAACTTTGTGACACAAATGCAAAAACCCGACGAATTTGTGACATTGACGCAAATTCCCCAATTAATAATCCGATTTATATATTTTCAAAACCAAATCTTCAACAACTGCGCTAAAAAATTTCCAAATCGAAAAATCGTAACACCTATTCAATTTATCATGCGTAAACGTGGCCTAACGGTAGCGGGACGGGACGGAATCCCCGCTACCGTTAGGAACAGTAACGAGAGCGAGACTTCCGTTACTGCTATTGGGACGAGACGCGAGTCCCGTTAATGGGACTAACGGGATACGGTGATCCCATTAGTCCCGGACGTTAAATTTTTTTTTTTAATTTCGGCCGTTGGATCTTTGATCCAACGGCCCAAAAAAATAGCCGTTGAAAATTGTTACCGTTTTAATTATAGCCGTTGTAATTTCGGCCGTTTTTTTTTACCCTTTAATTTCTAAAATCTATAAATACCCCCCATTTCATTCATTTTCTTCACACATTTCTCTCAAACTCTCTCAAATTCTCTCACTCTCAATCTCAAATACTCTAATACTCTTTACCGCTTTCAATTTATCATGACATCATCATCCCACAATCGAGGAGGTCGAAGGGGAAGAGCTTCCCGAGGTGAACGAATGCACCGTTTTGAAGAAAATTGGTTGCACTTGTCTCAAAACGCCCCCGACTTAAACACTCAATACTCTTTCGATCCAAATTATGTTGCTCCTACTTTCGACCATTCGGAATTCACCGAAATTCCAAACACCCAAGTGTCATACTACCCTCAAATGGATCCTGAGCAAGCCTATCAAGCTCAAATTCCGCCATCCGAAGTGGCTTTTGAAGCATTTCAAGAATTCGAGCAACATTATCGTGAATCCCAAAATCCAAATGAAGAACAAGATGACGATGAAACCCAAAATCCAAATGAAGAAGAGGATGAGGAGGAAGAAGAAGACCTACCACCTCAACGTCGAAGTCAAGTTCCACGACCTCGACAACGTGAACAACAAGAGGAGACACAACAACGACGAGCACGACAAGAACAAAACAACAACATGAAGGTGCTCAACAACAACAACAACCACCTCAACAACAACAACCACCACGACGTCGTGCTAGGTCCGTTGTGTGGACTTTCTTTGAAGAGGTGATTGCGAACGGCGAAAAAGCCGGAAAATGTCACAGTTGTGGCAAAATCTTCAGCGCTCACAACACAAGAGTCGGGACGTCGCTGTTGTGTAGTCATCACAGGCACTGCCAGGGGACGCAATCTGGATCCTCGTCAAGCCAGGTAAGTCACATCGATCTTGTAAGCTTTATACGTGATTTAGTTGAATATTTTATTTCCACTGATCAATCTTTTAGTCATATCGAATCTCAAGGCTTCGTTGAATTCATGAGTTCTATAATTCCAAACGTTCAAATAATGTCTAGGAAAGCCTTGAGATCCGATATCCTAAAATGATTTTTAGGAGAAAAAGAACAAATGAAAGACACAATATCATCTGGTAGGTATAGCGTAGCCTTAACCTCGGATATCTGGACTGGTCAATCTAAGATGGATTTCATGAGCGTTGTAGTGCATAATATAGACGATGATTGGAACCTAAACAAACGTATCATAGCTTTTAGGAGGATAGAAGGTTCTCACACTAGTCAAAACATCTTAGACATCATAGTTAGTGTTATAGCTGAGTGGGGTTTGACCGATAGGATTATATCTGTAACCTTAGATAATACCACAAGCAACAACGTCATGATTAGACAGTTAAAGGAGAAACTTAATGTTGACGATACCCTTTTGCATCAACGATGTGCTACCCATATCATAAACCTCATAGTGCAAGCCGGAGCCGCTAGTTATGACCCTTCGATCAACAAGATTAGGAATTACATTAGTTGGATAAATAGTTCAACCTCTAGAGTAGATGAGCTTAAGAGACGCCTTAGAGTAAGCGGTCTCCAAGAGCGCACCTTTCACCTAGATAACAAAATTAGGTAGAATTCTACATTTCTCATGTTGACAAACTTTTTATCCGAGCATTATGTCAATGTTATTGTTTCTTACATTAACAGTGAACATGGCGATAACGCTATCACCGAATATGATATTAAGATGGCCGAATCATTTGTTTCTTTTCTCGACATTTTTTACAAAGAAACTTGTTATCTCTCTGTTGTTTACACTCCTACTTCTTTTCTCGGTCTTCAAACTATGACCGCAATTGCTGTGCATCTTGATAAATATAAAAACGAAACAATTTTTGAAGATTCTATTCAAGCAATGACAGCCAAGTTTTTAAAATATTGGGGGGCTGGAAAGGTTCCATTATTATACGGTTTTGGAGCCATTCTAGATTGTCGATGTAAAATTGGTAGTTTAAAAAAATTTCTTAAGTACATTAGAAATCATTTCGAGGACCAAGATTACGTTGCACTTGATCTCGCGAGGATTGTGCAAGCTTTTTATGATCTTTTCAGGGTATACGAGGCGAAACTCCTACCGCAATATCGAGCACGAGCAACTCAATCACAAACACAGTATCCAAGAAGACACCAATACACGAATGTCTTCGTCAACGCGCCCGCTTACAGCCCATTGTTGCGATATTTTTTATAACTAGCACGCAAGTGGACGTATCGAACAAGTAATAGTGTTACGTAAGTAACGGATATCGATCCACAGAGACTAGTTACTATAGCGACGTTTAAACAACCTAAAGCAAATTGATTTCACGGTATTAAAGTGGGTGGTGAAAGACTTGACTACAATTAAACTAACAAAAACAGCAACGGAAATGTAACACGAAACTTTGAATAAGAGAAAATGGGGGTTACGACTTCACCGGAAAATTAGGACTCGGGGGTTTCGGGTTCCAACAACTTGACCTACTTTACTCACGCTAATCTCATTCTCCCTATGATATTACTAGCATTTCTCGAGTGATCTAGCAACCTACGCAATTGACGGATTATATATCATCTCGGCCTCTAATCCTATTAAAACAATCACGAGCAATAAACACGAGAATTCAAACGATCACATTAAGCTTAACCCGTCTAGCAACCTAAGAATAAAACGAAGCATGGGTTATGAGCATGAGTTTTCGCCCTCTCTCGAGTGACAGAAAACTCCTAAAAACAATACTAAAGATGGCCAATCTAAAGAACGCATTAAGAACACATCCACACAAGCATGAATAATTAAGTAATTCAAAGCATAATTTCACCCTAACGAAACCCCCCCTAACCCAATTCAATCCGGCTACATCGAAACCCCGCTAAAAATCTAGCCTCTAACGGAATCCATATTTAACAACATAATGATCAAAACAAGAATCAATATAATCATAAATAAGAAACACACTATGAGATTCATGACTGGAAGAATGAAACTATCAATTAACGAGAAATTAGAGTAATAGAGAATAAGGGAAAGAAGGAAAAACTATTAAAAACGGGAGTTCGCGGTTGCTTGTTCGTCGGATCGTCGACTCAACTTCGCTCCCAAAACAAAAGCTCTCAAAGAAAAAAGTGCAGCCAAAAGTAGAAAAAAAGGGAAAATAACACATTTATACCATGTGTTTTAGTGAAATGTCGAGTTTAACCCTCAGTTTTCAAAAATGTCGAGTTCATACCCTCTGTTTAACTAAAATGACGAAATTATACCCTGAAATGAATAACAGCGTCACAAATCTCCCTTTCATTGATATTAACTCTTATATAAGAAAAACCGAATCAAATCTAAATCAGTACCCTAATTTTCAAATTTTCAATTTTGAAATAAAAATAGCCTTAAATTGAAATTAAATAATAAAACTCATACTGCCTAAGAAATGACTTCATTCCGTGTTCGAATTGTAACTCTAAATCTTGGATTCTCTGTTCGAATATGCGATTTCGATGACTATCAACTATCGATGTTTACCCCTTGCCTCTTTCTGTGTTCTTCACGATTAAGAGACTGTTGTTTATTTTTTAGTTTTTAAATAAATTACATATATGGCGCGAATGAATAAAGATAATTGGTGTTTATATTATAAATATTATAGTTAACGTCAATGAAAAATTAATAAAAAGAATATTTGTGACACTGTTGTCTATTTCAGGGTATAATTTCGTCATTTTAGTTAAACAGATTGTATAATTTCGTCATTTTAGTTAAACAAAGGGTATGAACTCGACATTTTTGAAAACCGAGGGTTAAACTCGACATTTCACTAAAACACAGGGTATAAATGTGTTATTTTCCCAAAAAAAAAACTAAAACAAACTAGAATGATTAATTAGGTTACAAGAGTTGTTTTTAGCCCTGAATGTGTGTTTTTCGGAGTCATCTGAGCCTTCCAATTCAATCCAATGGTCATAAATCTTCAGAAAATGTTAATTTCTTATTCCAGTAATCCGAAGGCGCGTGGCGCGCGGACCCAGCTCCCGGTTATGCGCGCTCCACGCATAAGACTCTGTGCGGCTTCCCGGTTCGTGTCCCCGTATGCGCGGCGCGCGGTCTCGCATTCTATCTTCCCGCTGCGCGCGAAGGGATGCGCCCGGCGTGCGTGGTCGCCAATTTATTTGCTCATTTATTTTTTACACTATTTTGACTGTTTTGTCTCCAAATCCCGTATTCTTTCAACTAAATTAATTGTAGACGCTCTAATGCTCCTCTGAACATGAAATTACTCAAAAACCTACTAAAAACCATTAAAATACTTGAGGACTCGTCGATTTTTGGTTCGGGAAATAGGAGTTTTACGCGTGATTAACGCACCTATCACTCATCGCCTCAACAACAAGAAGCTGGGACAAGTCAGATGAGGTCGAGCGCAATCGACGCACGGTCCCATCCGGAGATCCAAGAGTACGATCGGAACGAGTGGGTCAAACCGGATGACGAAGCCATCGACCTATTGGTTTGGTGGAGACTGAATGCGAGGAGGTTCTCAGTCTTGTCATCTATGGCACAAGACATCCTCACCATCACTGTTTCAACCGTGTCATCTGAGGAGGCTTTTAGTAGCGTGGGCCGCATCATCGACGATAGAAGATGTAGCTTGAAACCGGAGATGGTCGAAGCATTGACGTGATGTTTACATTTGCGAAATCAACTTCAAAATCGTCAAGAATATCGAAGCATTGACGTGTGGTAAGGATTGGATTCAGCATGGAAATCGAGCACAAGAAACATTCATGTGCTTCGATATTCTTGACGATTTTGAAGTTGATTTCGCAAATGTAAACATCAATGGTTAGACTACCTTGTATACCTAAGGGATATTCCGGCCCTTGTGATAATTTTTCAAATAATTAACGAGGAAATGGGTGCTCTTTTTCCTCGCTGTCGCACCTTTTCAGGGGTCGGTGGTGTTTTTAGGAGGCTCATTTTTAATTTTACATTCTTCTTTATTCTTTTTTTCTATCCACTTAGTTTAAAATCCTTTCAATTACATCATTCTATATAATTATTTATATTCTTTTTAAACATTTTTTTTTCCGCCTAACGGGGTCCGAATCCCGTTAGGCGGGACCCGCTACCGTCCCGTTAGTTAACGGGACGGGACTCCCGTTTGGCCAAATAACGAGAGTCCGGGCTCGGGCGGGACGGGACTAGCGGTTATTACCGCTAGGCCAGGTTTAATCATGCATGTTGATCACAAACACCGCTCGTATCATCTCCTTTAACACTCACTTTCTCCTCTCTTCGCGACAACATATCCTTTTTAATTTGGAAAAGGCTGATGTCAATCTTTGTAAATAAAATATCAAATAACTCCTACTTGCAAATCAAAATAGGATTATTAATTAATTCAATGAAAATTTGATTTTGAAGTTTAAATAAAAAAAATCCTGAAAAAATAGTACGGCTAAAAACGCAAACTCGTATATGAAAGTCATCTCAACTTTAAGGCTTTATTTTTAAAGAAATTGAAACGCTGGCTAAATTGAAATAATTAGGTTTCAAATGGCTTATTCAATTATAATTCTCTTATAGAAACTTTAATAAAGAAACCAATTAATCACGTTTTAGGCTATGAGCAGTACACATAATTCAATTGTTACCTCATCGATTTGGCTATTAATTTTAAATCTTGAAAGATTGGCTAGAATTCAATTATGACGTTCAAAGTGACTTAGTTGATATAAAAAAAATGCTCAAAAAACTAGGGAAAATATCATGAGTATCCTTTGTGTTTAATCGAAATGCGAGATTTATCCCCTTTATTTCTAGAAATATCAAATATATCCATTCAGTTTAATATAAATGACTTATACTTCCCCTAAAATAATGTTAATAATGTTAGTTAACGGGACGGGACTCCCGTTTGGCCAAATAACGAGAGTCCGGGCTCGGGCGGGACGGGACTAGCGGTTATTACCGCTAGGCCAGGTTTAATCATGCATGTTGATCACAAACACCGCTCGTATCATCTCCTTTAACACTCACTTTCTCCTCTCTTCGCGACAACATATCCTTTTTAATTTGGAAAAGGCTGATGTCAATCTTTGTAAATAAAATATCAAATAACTCCTACTTGCAAATCAAAATAGGATTATTAATTAATTCAATGAAAATTTGATTTTGAAGTTTAAATAAAAAAAATCCTGAAAAAATAGTACGGCTAAAAACGCAAACTCGTATATGAAAGCCATCTCAACTTTAAGGCTTTATTTTTAAAGAAATTGAAACGCTGGCTAAATTGAAATAATTAGGTTTCAAATGGCTTATTCAATTATAATTCTCTTATAGAAACTTTAATAAAGAAACCAATTAATCACGTTTTAGGCTATGAGCAGTACACATAATTCAATTGTTACCTCATCGATTTGGCTATTAATTTTAAATCTTGAAAGATTGGCTAGAATTCAATTATGACGTTCAAAGTGACTTAGTTGATATAAAAAAAAATGCTCAAAAAACTAGGGAAAATATCATGAGTATCCTTTGTGTTTAATCGAAATGCGAGATTTATCCCATTTATTTCTAGAAATATCAAATATATCCATTCAGTTTAATATAAATGACTTATACTTCCCCTAAAATAATGTTATATTACAAATCTCACCCTTTTCGTTTATTTTTTACAAAAAAATAATTTGAACTCCCCATAATACCCTTAATAGAATAAATATGTATTTACTATTTTATTAAAAAAAAATCAAATTTTCTCTTTATAAAAAAATCCTTAACTTTTTATAAAGAAATTTTTTAATTTAATTTAATTTTTTTTTGTATAGAATAGAAAATAAAAAATTATTTCATTAAGGGTATTTTAGGGAGTTCAAATTATTTTTTGTAAAAAATAAACAAAAAGGGTGATATTTGTAATATAACATTTTTTAGGGGATGTATATGTCATTTATATTAAACTGAAGGGATATGTCTGATATTTCTAGAAATAGAGGGGATAAATCTCGCATTTCGATTAAACGAGGGATACTCATGATATTTATATCAAAACATCCAAGTCAATCTATCTAGCTATTTTAAAGCATACGCAAAATGTTGATTAGATAACAATTCAAACGTTTCAACTGACCTAATTAGTTATATTCTTCTACTGATAATAACCATGGACATTATAGAATGGGAAAATCTATAAATATGTATGATACTGAGTGTATTTAAGTTAATATGTGTCAAAAATAAAAATAAAAATCTTAGATATATGTGCTATTTTACTTTAAAAAGCCTATAATTTTCAAACTACGTTTTTTACTTTCACTCTCACTTTCCTTTTACTTTCACTCTCACTTTTCTTTTACTTTCACTCTCACTCCCTCACTTTCCTTTTCTCTCTATCACCAACACGATGAGCGATGCCCAACCGCACGTCATTGCACTCAACTGCACGTCGCCGCCATCTCCACCTCATGTTGTCGCATATCACAGTGTGGTTTGCACGCGTTGAGTTTCTCTCTTCTCGGCCATTCCACATATTTCAAGCTCTCGCGATCAATTATTGTTAAAATGTAGATTATCGATGGATTTGATATTTTCAAGTTAAAATTAAAGGTTGTAGAATTGGGCTATAAAAGCGTAAATCTATGGTCATGGTCATTTCGGTCAACATATTTGTGATCAGCAGTGGTATTCGGTAGACAATAATATTGTATAGAAAAATATGCAACTGATATGACCACAAAACGTTGCAGTTGTCCGTAGACGAGTGCAAATGATCATAGCCGACCATATGAGTCCCAACCGCATCTCACCACATTAATTATTGCCAGTTTTAAAAAAGTTCGTCCAATTTTTCTAAAAATTATCTAATAATGCAAAATCTTAACTCTTTCAGTACATAACACTTTTACATATGTAATAAAAGTTTATATAACAAAAATTAGTTCTTCACAGCTAAAATTAGTTCTTCACGTCTAAAATTACTCGAAAAATAATGAACATTTGATTTTAAACGAGAGAGAGAGAGAGAGGGGTTTAAAAGAGGATAGTCGAAATAAATGATTTTTTTATGTCAATTGATATATATTTTTTATATTTATCATACGTGTAGAAATTAAATTATGTATAATTTAACCGGCTTTATTTAATTTCCCGATAGAAACTCCGCATTTTTTTTCTTCCCATAAGACGACTTATCATGTTATAAAGGTATTTGACAACAAATAATCAAAATTTAAAATTGTCAAATAAATGGGCACAAATCTAAAAAAAAAAAAATTAAATAAATAAATGTAGGACTGGCAGTTCACTCAAACTATTTTTTGTTTTTTATTTTCAGTTTTTTTTTTTTATATTTGTAGCCTAATAGTTTTCTGCAGTTGTTTTCAAGTAACTATTTGGTAGGGATTATAATTTTTTTATTCAGTTTTTTTGTAGTTGTAGTGTGATAATCCACATAAGAATTAGGTGTTGAGATATATACTAATTGAAAGTCTTTGTTGCGCATAACATTGTTGTACCTTTTGTTTTAACTTGAACTATTGATCGGGCTGTGCAGAATATATATTTTTATCTGCCACATTTGAATTCCCAACCAAAAATGTGTCTGAGGGTTCGCCGCGGTTCATTGTTGTGCTTACACACTCGGCGACCCTTCTCTTTCCTTTATAACTAAGCTACGCGGGACCACCTACCACTAGTCTTCGGCCGGGTTTAAAGGGACCGAAGCCCAAGGAATTTCAGATGCAAAGCTCCGCACCTCATTAAGATCATATTGGCGTACTCTCCCAAAAAAAAGAATGATTGGTCACAGAGTGACCGGAAAACACAACGTTTTTCGCCATAGTTGGAATGACAACTGTCAGATTTTGAAACTTAATTTTGACAAAAAATATTGGAAACTGATCTACTCGAAGAGATGATCACGACCCAATTTACGGTTTGTGAAAAAGAGTCTTGATTGTTGAGATATTAAAGTTTAAAGTTTTTTCGTCAAAGTTGTAAAGCTTGAGTTATGAGTAACGAAAACAAATTCGATATTTGAAAATTAGGAAGATTGAATGATGTTGATAGGAGAGAAAGAGATGTCAAGAGGAGATAGTAAAAAAAAATTAGTGAAAATTTTTAAAAACACTTAAAAATTATTTTATGAATTTTTTCATTAAAACAAAATATATTTGAATTTTTTTTTAGTTTTATTATGATAATTATCAAATAAATACTGAATTCAGTTTTTTATTTTACTATTTAAATTAAAAAAAAAAAGTCAAAAACAATTGTGAAGTTATTAAACGAAACCATAGATGTTTTTGTTTCTTATTTCGGTATATAAAATGCCCTAGTCCCCACCAACTTTTTGTCTTAAAGAAAAAAAGAAGATATTTATTGTTGATGACTATTTTAGACGTGGGAGACAGAGAAGAAGTGGCCCATATTTTGGGACGTCGTTTATGGGCCGATTCCAATTCCATAGACTTTTATACGTTCCTTTGAGCAACCAAACTATAGGCAAAGTGTTTTTTTTAGATTCTCTCTCTCGCTCTACAGATAAGAGGAGAGGGATAAGGATGATGGACTTTGACAGCCAAACCTGTAGATTGATACACACCCGAGCCATGTGAAATATAATATATAATAATCTTATGGATAATGGATTTGTCCACTCCACTTTTATTTTTCATTTTATAATTTGTAAGCACCAAAAAACATTTACAACGTTAGGTATGGGCACTCAAAGATAGTGCAACTGTCTCTTGGAAAAAGTATTAAAGAAGAATAAAAAACTAGAACGAGAAGATACTGGAAAGAGAAAAAAAAAAAAAACATCGTTTTGTTGTGTTTTTTGGTATTTTTCAAAAGCATAGTTGGCATGTTTTTAATAAATATTTTTGTTTGATACAAAAAAAATGCCAATAATTAAATTAATTTTTGTATACTTTATTCAATAAAAACATATATAATGCTTGATTTATTATTTAGTCAACTTTTCAACTATATTTAAAATATAGTCAAATTAGATGACGTAGCCATATTAATTAGATTTAAATTTACATTATTATCCCGACTTAAAAAATAAATGAAATATGGTATGTAGCCTACGTTTCAATATTGATGTTTCCCTAACTATATAGTAGGAATTAGTTATTTTAAAAAAAAGGTATTAGTAGCGAAAATAGTTATATTAGACAACTGACGTTTATTTTTTAATTTCGAATGTCGATTATTAGATATTTATCAAAATTAATCACAAAAACCTTTTAAAACAAGTAAATTAGGCGGAGAATTTTAAGTAATTTTTTTAATATAATTATTTAAATTTGTTACGAGAGAGAGAGAGAGAGTATTGAAAAGAGAAATTGCCACAACTACTACCAAATCACTAACTTTTTCCAATTTCTCACCAAAACCATAATTTGGCCAAAAATGTCACTAACTCAAATGTACAACTACATTTTTATCCTCCACTTAAATTTTTCTTACAACCCACACCAACTCTCCATATCCCACTTATATCTCATTAATACATGAGACTTAATACATTAATCCCTGACTCTCTCTCTCTCTCTCTCTCTCTCTCTCTCTCTCCGTCAGTCTCTAAAACCCTCGGCGTCTCTACCCCCACGGTCACGCAGAGCCAAACGCCTACGAGACCCAAACGCCCACGAGTTCGTAGTCCAAGACCAGCTTGCCCACACGGTTTGTCTCGCATTTCTTCATTTCCCATAAATTTCGTGGTTCAAAAAGTTCAAGTTCTATGTCATTTTGATAGTTTAAAGAGATTCAAATGTTCTGTTTGGTCTCTTTCTCGCACCAGCTCTCTAAAACCCGAGGACCCAAACGCCGACGAGACCCAAACGCCGACGAGATCCAAATGCCAAACTCAAAACTCCAGATTTAGTCTAAGATCAGGTCGCGCACAAGGTTTGTTTCGCTTTTTAGGATATTGTTTGGGATATTGTTTGGGTATGTTAAGAATCTTCAGAGTTTATCAGTTGTTTAGGATATTGTTTGGATGAACTTTGTGGTTAAGATTTTAGGATATTGTTTGGGTATGTTAAGAATCTACAGAGTTCATCAGTTGTTGACATTAAATGTCAACAATGGACGTTCAAATTGTTCAAATAATGACACATCATCCGAATGACTATCGAAATGTTGATTATTTAGCGATTCAGAATTTTGTAGTGACTTAATTGTTTTATCAAATTCTAATGGAACGTGTCTGCAATGTTTAAAAAAAAAATTGTCAAATTTGAAACATCCTATTTTATGTGATTGGGCAATTTGGTATATCGAATGTAATAATAGCCAAACTTCGCATGTGTTATTTAAAAATATGTTTTGCATTTTGTTTTTGTTTTGGCATCAACGATGCTTAACTGATTTTATTGTACAGTAGGAAATGTAGAGAAAATGTGTAGTTTTTATATGCATATATGTATATATATTATTTAATTTACTTATTTTGAAATACTTTAAGGTGTAAACGATTTTATGGTCACTTGCTCTAATATATAACTCTTACTCGCTTTAATAAACGATTTCAAGGTCACTTGCTTAAATATATAGTTAACTCTTGCTTTTATAAACGATTTTATGGTAACATTTTCTTTCACATCTGAATATTCAGCTTGAGTTCCTTTCCATAAAAAGTTTGAAATGTTGTCGTCTGATGAACTATCAGTGCTTAGGCTTCACTGAAACATCGAGATAAATGTTAGGCAAATTTAGAATCTTATTTTTTTTTATATATGTGTTCATCTTTCAAAGTTGAGACTCTTTGATTATTCAAGAAACTTATCGAACTTGTTATGGTTGTTCTTTCTTCGTACTTATCGGTCCGCATGGCCAGAGCTACAGTAAGTTGAGTGGATTAAACCCCACATCAAATTTTTGTTTTTGTACTTTTGACCTATTTTAAAAAAAAAATTATATTTTTTACTCTAAAAATTTACAAATTAGCTCTTTTGAAACTTTTGTGTTCAAATTAGCTCTTTTAAGTATTGGATCGCAGACTGTCCAAATTTCTCAGGGTCACTGTATGAACACACACGGTTATTGTGTCTACGAGGATTTTTTTTCACTGAATAATTAGTCTCTCTTACCGTATCCGACATTGCGTTGGATCAAGGAGGACATTGAGAAAAAAAATCAGCAAAAATCTGAAATGATTTTGAAGAGAAACGAAAGAATAAATAAAGATATTTCGTTTAAAATTTACCCTGTTTTAATAGTATGAAACGGGCAAGTTTGGCCGGTTAAACGTGCTAATGATTTGCCTAATAATACCAAACCGCTCTTTTTGTTTTGGCTCTAATTCGATCCCCCATTCACATCAGTGGGGCTCTTTTACTCTAAAAGTCTAAAACAATTTGATAGTGTTTGATAGCAGTATATTAAAGAATATTTTATGTTCTCAGTAACGTCAAAATATCGGTTTAGCCGTGTCAATCGATGATAACATTTCTCACCCCCGCGGCAATAATTAAAAGATAATGGTAGAAATAATAAGGTTGTCAAGAGCCATGTTTAACATGTTGATGAAATTTCACTAAATTTCGCTCAACATTTTTTTTTAAGAAGGTGATGTAGGATTAGGTCCATTACGACGAAAGATACTTGTAGTCGAAAAAAGTAAGATTTATTTCTTGAAATTTCCATTCATAATGGCTATTTTTATTACATAAATTTTCATTGGCGATTTATTATAAATATTTTGTTATGTGTGGTTAAAAAAAAATTGTTTATTTGTGATGCTTGTTGCTATTTTTTTTTTTAAGTGATACTATCGGCTAAGGTCTGTTAACATAAACGACATTCCTTCACAAATATTGTCGTTCAACTATAAATGACCCTTAGTCTTGTATCTTGCAAATAGTGGCGTGGCAAGATAAGTCTCATTGAAGAATATGCTGAAACGATTTCTTACCGTTACCAGCGTAAGATGACAAGCAAAGATATTTTGACAGCTGCACAAGGACAAGGGCCAGCCTATTTACATTTTACTTTTTACTCACAAATATACTGTAATTATTTGATTGGCTGTGTAAAGCCCTAATCGCTCATTCCCTGACATATAAAAGGAAATGAACAGTTATCAATAAATACAACCTGCTTTTATATTTATCAATACATACCTTTCCTTTTCATGGTATCAGAGCCACTGCAGCATTAGAAATGACAAAAATACCAGATCCCGAAATACATAAGCCAGCCCTGCAAAACCAAAATAACCCAGAGATAGCCTTACCAATACAGCCTATTGTCAACCCAGGAAATCAAGTTCTCACCATTAAACTCTCAAATACAAACTATCTTCTCTGGAAACAGCAAGTGACTGCTGCTGTTAGAGGCCATGGTCTCACCGGCTATTTGACCGGAACAACCCAACCACCATCTCAAACCACCAACAATAACCTCCCGAACCCAGCCTATGATCTTTGGGAACGCCAAGACCAACTCTTGGTCTCATGGCTTCTTGCCTCCATTAGTGAGTTTGTTCTGACCACCACTGTTGGGCTGAACACCTCCAATGAGGTCTGGACAGCTCTAGCACAGACGTTTGCCGGTGAATCTAGAGCAAAAATACTACAATATAAGTTGCAGGTTCAGACAATGAAAAAAGGAGCAATGAGTATGCGTGAATACCTCACCAAAATGAAATCTTGCATGGATTTTCTTGCTTCAGCAGGTTATAAGCTCAAGGAAGATGACCAAGTGCTTCATATCTTGGTCAGTCTGGGAAGCGAGTATGATCCGGTGGTTGTTCCTATCACCACCAGATCAGAGCCATTCACCGCAAATGACGTATGATCACTTCTTCTCAGCTTTGAGGCAAGGCTCGACAGAAATCATGCGTTGGCAAATGACACGGCTCTTCCCAACATCAACTTCACCACCACTCAGAGAAGGCCATCCTACAACAACTCCCATGGCAGCAGCAGCAACAACAACAACAACAACAACAACAACAACAACAACTTCTCTGCAAATCGAGGTGGCGGTCGAGGAAACAACCAAGGTCGAGGCAGATTCAATCCCAATAGAGGCCTTTAGTGCCAAATCTGCGGGAAACAAGGACACTCTGCCCATAAGTGTTACAACAGGTTCAACAATAGCCACAACTACAACAACGAAAGCAACACCAACTACTCTCAGAACAACAACCACAACGGAGGCTTCCAGGCTCAAAACCCTTCAGCCATGGCTGCTCTGTTCTCACCGAACGATCAAATGAGACGAACGACCTCAACAGTCTCAATGTGGCGATGGAATACAGAGACAACAGTCGGGTTCAAATTGGGAATGGTAAAGGTCTATTTATCTCACATATTGGTAGCTCATCTCGTCTCAAATAGCCATGCAACCAGAAAATTTCTCCTCAATAAATTACTTCGTGTACATGCCATTAAAAAAAACCTGATTAGTGTTGCTCAGTTCTCTTTTGACAACAATGTTTTCTTTGAATTTCACCATTACCATTGTATTGTGAAGGATCGAACAACAGGGCGAGCTCTTCTTCAAGGGCAGCTTAAACAAGGACTGTATCAGCTCTATCTCTAACCCATCAGATCCTTAAGAGTCAATGGAGTCAGCTAAACCATCAAATAAGTCAGCAATAAAAACATGTCTTAAATTCCCTAAAAATCACTGAACCATGTGTCAATTCGGTTCAGCAAATCAATGAGTCTAGCGTTTCAGATGACTCTAGTGATGTAATCTCGTGGCACCGAAAACTTGGCCACCCTGCTATTTCAGTTATCAAAAAAATTATTTCCTTTTCTCATTCTCATTTTCCAAAGAAATTTTTTTGTACTGCTTTCCAACAAGGGAAATCTCACAAACTTTCTTATTCTCAAAGTGAAAATGTTGTCTCAAATCCTCTAGAAATCATTTATTCTGACCTATGGGGGCCATCGCCAATAACATCAAGAAACGTGTACAAATATTATGTGAGCTTTATTGATGCCTACACAAGATATACGTGGATTTACTTTATGAAAAATAAGTCCGAAGTTCATGAAATCTTTACAAAATTCAAAACAAAAATTGAACTTCAACTTAATCACAAAATAAAAAGAGTCAAATCCAATTGGGGAGGCAAATTTCAGGCCCTTACCTCTTTTTTCTCCAAACACGGTATTGAACACACGGTTTCTTGTCCACACACCCCGGAACAAAATGGCATAGCGGAACATTAGCACCGTCACATCATGGAGACTGGTCTTACGTTGCTTGCTCAGGCTCACATGCCACAAAAATTCTAGGATGAAGCTTTCTTCTCGAGTACCTATCTCATAAATTGTATTCCCTCAAGTGTCATAAATTTTCTCAGTCCTTTTGAAAAGATGTTTAACAGAAAACCAAACTATCACGTTCTTAAAGTTTTTGGTTGCCAATGTTTTCCACATTTGAGACCCTACAATAAACATAAGTTAGAGTTTAGATCACAGTAATGCACCTTCATTGGATATACACCACAACATAAAGGGTATAAATGTCTAGCTAGTGATGGTAGAATTATATCTCTAGAGATGTGTCTTTTAATGAGTCTGTGTTTCCTTTCTTACCACTCACCAACCATACCTGCCACTGATACAGCCTTGTCACAGCAGCCCTTGATCAAGCTCCACACCCCCAACGTTGATGAGGTAATTCCATCTATCTCTGACTTTTCACTACACGCCTCTATCAGCCCCTCATCACTTGCATCAGCATCCTCACAAACACAAACACCCAACCAAGCATCATCATCAACACATACATCGACCATAAATCAACCATTAAACAACCAAGATGAGCAACTGATATCAGAGATTACTTTACCTTCTCAACAAAATGAACATCCGATGGTCACAAGAGGAAAGGCCGGGATAAGAAAACCCAAAATTTATAATGATGCTCTACGCATTGACACTAACCTCTCAGAGAAAGAGCCTTTGACAGTTGATGCAGAGCTTGCGACCCCACATTGGAAGAAAGCCATGTTGTTCGAACTCGGAGCTCTCAGCAGCAACAACACATGGTATATCACTCTACCACCTGAAGGCAGGAAAGTCATTGGCTCTTGATGGGTGTTTAAGGTCAAACGTCACGCTGATGGCTTAGTGGCACGGTACAAAGCCCGACTGGTCGCAAAAGGATACGATCAGATTCCAGTTTTTAGACTATAGCGATACCTTTTCGCTAGTAGTCAAGCCAGTTACAATCCGAATTATTCTCACCATCGCTCTTGCGCAAGGCTGGAAGGTTCAACAATTAGACATCGACAACGCATTCCTAAATGGAAAGCTTACCGAAGAAGTCTTTATGGAGCAACCGTCGGGTTTCGAAACTCAGTCAACACAACCGCTTGTGTGTCGTCTCCACAAAGCCATTTATGGCCTAAAGCTGGCTCCGCGTGCCTGGTTCAACACCTTGACTACTACTCTTCTGAAGCTTGGATTCGTCGCATCAAAAGCAGACACTTCGCTTTTCACCCGCTTTACAACCATGTCAACGACATATCTGTTGGTCTACGTCGATGACATCATCATCACCAACAGCAACGACAAGGAACTCCAACATCTGATTCATTCACTTAATCGCAGTTTCTCGCTCAAAGATCTCGGTGCCTTGAGCTATTTTCTGGGAATTGAAGTTCAGTACGCACCGGAGGGAATCCATCTGTCTCAGAAGAGGTACGTTACTGAACTTCTTCAACGGACCAAGATGCTTGAGTTGAATCCTCTGCCAACGCCGATGCTCAGCAACCTTAAACTCACGCGATTTGACGGAGATCCAGTTGATGATGCCACACACTATCGGACTGTTGTATGAGCTCTGCAATATGCGACTATTACCAGACCTAAAATCAGTTTCAGCGTCAATAAAGTCAGTCAGTTCATGCACTCACCGTTACAACCACATTGGAAAGCCGTTAAAAGAATTCTGAGATACCTTCGAGGAACTCTGAATTTTGGCTTATTTCTTCATCGATCGCCAATGCTCGAGGTCACTGGATTCTCTTATTAAGATTGGGGAAATCAATTGACCGACAGAAGATCAACGAGTGGAATGTGTGTATACATTGGAAAGAATCTGGTAACCTGGTCTTCGAAGAAACAACCCTCTGTTTCCAGATCTTCAACAGAGGCAGAGTACAGGAGTTTGGCGACAACGACGGCAGAGATTCTTTGGAGCAAATCTTTGCGGGGAGAACTTCGAGTCGGAGGAAATTAAACTCCTACCATCTAATGCGACAATCAAAGCACCGTGTTTCTCTCGGCGAATCCGATCCAAAATTCGAGAACAAAACACATGGAGCTCGATTTGTTTTTCGTACGGGAGAAGGTGATAGAGAAGACTCTTCGTGTCCAACATCTTCCGAGCCAAGACCAAATCGCTGATATCCACACGAAGCCACTGTCACAAGCCTTTTTTCATCCTCTCCGAAATAAGCTTGGAGTCATGCCATGGGGGTGGCTCGAAGAATAAAGTGAGTCTTAACATAAACGACAGTCCTTCACAAATATTGTCGTTCAACTATAAACGACCCTTAGTCTTGTATCTTGCAAATAGTGGTGTGGCAAGATAAGTCTCAGTGAAGAATATGTTGAAACGATTCCTTACCGTTACCAGCATAAGATGACAAGCAAGGACATTTTGACAGATGCACAAGGACAAGGGCCAGCCTATTTACATTTTACTTTTTACTCACAAATATACTGTAATTATTTGATTGGTTGTGTAAAACCCTAATCGCTCATTCCTTGGCATATAAAAGGAAATGAACAGTTATAAATAAATACAAGCTGCTTTTATATTTTTCAATACATACATTTCCTTTTCAAGGTCTGCATTTTAAGCTAGTCATGTGGAATCCGGAAAATGAGATCCCTTAGTCTCGTCCCACATTTCGTGGGAAATGAGACTTCAGGAATCATTTTCCACGGCACCGAAAATTCCCTGTACCATATTTCGCGGTTCCGAGATTCTCATATATATTTTTTTTAAATTTTAATAATGAATGCGATTAAAAAAAATTCTCATATTTAGAATAAAAATATAACTTGAAAAAGGTACTAAATAGTGCTTAACGGAAATCTCGATTCTGTCTCATTTCCTATGTTGTTCCGAGACAGAAGTCTTGGTACCACATTTCATATTACGGGTTTTTCTCATTTCTCACATGGTACTAATAATACGGGAAATAGGATTCCGTGGGATCTCATATGATCAACTTTATCTGAAGTTCATGCGGACCGAAAGGCACCACAATTTAAAGGGTATTTAAAATGTACTTTTTATATGTTAAGTTGTTGTCCGGTGGTCAATAATATGATAATATTATTATACAATTTTGATAGATTTCAAATAGCATGTTTAGTTAACTCATGATTTATTAATCTTGTGTAGCTTTGCAATCAACTTTACTAGTTCTTGAATTTATTGAGTATTATTTTTTTGTTGTTGTAAATTTGTTTTATATAAGTTTTGCAGCCTATTTTTTTTTTCGTCGTGCTTGTACAATATTTATGCCGATATTTCAATCTGCAGCCAATAATTTCATTAAATTAAATTATCAGTCATTTATTTGCCAATATTTGATGATAAATATTCTTTACCCATGTTGTTAGCTTGGCATTTTTCGTTTCATGTAAACCAAAATTCGAACCTTAATTTCAAGCTTTCTTCGTTAGAGAAGGCTTTATGGCTTAGTCTTGTGGCGGACAAGCTCTTACAGCTCGGCCGAGCATGTCAATGGTTTATACGTCTTAAAATCGTTGAGGTAAATTGTCTAAATTTTAATCAATAGTATAGAATTTAGAGGAATCAACCGATATATTTAAATTGGGCATCCAAAACTAAAAGCCCACAACCCAAAATAGTTAAGTCTTTTGAACCAATCTAGTTAGCATTGAATTTCTCAAATCATATAGCGTCTTAATTATCTCTTATTTTCAAAAAGGATCTTCAGACTATTATAATTATTGGCCAATTGCGAGCCTTATTCGATTGACTAAAAAGGCTGAACACGAGATCTCAATCATCCAATATTTTGGTACAAACAAGACCATTTCCGGTGGTTTAATTATTACATTTTAAGTTATAGATAGTTATACATGACATAATATATTGAAGAGCTAAAAGGAGACAGTTCAGTTTCTAACCATGAATGACCATGTTAACTCTGCTGGAGACATACTTTACCTAGTTAATTTCAACATATGACATTATTTTTGAGATTTCACCAACTGCGAGGTTTATGTCTAGGCATGGTCTTATCTTGTTCTAAATCAGTCTCGAAATCGGATTGGAATGATTTAAAAAAAAAAAAAAAAGATCGAACCAAACTAATTGAGAAAGGAAATCAAGATGGCCCGGAGCACAAGCCATTTTGTGATCCCACTGAGTGTACGTTTGTTAATTTTACAAATCTGACTGAATTAAAGTCCTTGAACAGTTAAAATTTCCTTATATATAATCATGCTGACAATTAACAAGTTTAATTTTACAGCTACAATCATCCAAAAAAACTAGAAAAAGAGAAGGACTTTGAATACCCTAAATTTTTTTTTTTTTTTTTTTAAATAATCAATCAAGAACTGGTCCTATCCGATTTCAATATCTGGTACTAGGCCGATACCAATTTGGGATGTTCAAATCAAAGCGTGACTAAACTGTTTATGTTTGAACTGCTCAAGACCCAAATATTGGTGTGAAAACCTGTTACAAGTACTTAGCCAAGTTGTAGAAAAATGCATATATTTTCGAAGAACTTGCTTTAGTTGGTAGTTGAAATGAATTAGTCAGATTAAGCTGAGAAATCGCAAGCTTGGGTTATATGAAATCTCTTATATTTAAGCTAGCAAATAATATCAAACACCCAGATCTGCAATGTTCTATCATCACTGAACTTTTGGCAAACCAGGGTTGAGACATTAGGAGGAGCGTAAAATAAAAATCAAGAGAAAAAACTAAACCAGAGTATTAAAAGAAATCTATCAACCTGGGACAATATATTTTTTTTTTGCTTGATGACATTGTCATGTTTTTCTATATGGTGATCTCAAAGGTAAGTAAAAAAAATACTAAACTATGGACTGAGCATAAATGTACTTCATGTCACATGCCCTTAATTTATTAAGAAGACACTAATTCACCCACATGTTCATGAAAATAAAATGCATTATCAATTCATCACACGTGCACTAAATCACCAGACTCCCATAGATTTCCATATAGCTTGTACTTAAATTCAATCACACTTTGTAAAATACCAATCAAACTATTTTTCTTTTCTCTCTTTCTTTCTCATCTCCTTCCAAGTATTCCCTTAAACTAACATGGATTCTATCACTAAACAAACAACAAAGGCAAGGATTCTTAATAAATCTCAAATGGGCAATTAAGAACCACACAACAAGAATTTAGCTTTCCGATTTCAGAAAAAAAAAAAAAAAAAAAAAAACCTTGTTCATCTCCTATACATGTATAACAACTTTTCAAACTACCAACAGAAACAATATAAGGCAAGTATATAAATTCTCTTCTCTTTAACATAATTTAATCTTCCGAATCCGAATCCGAATCCGTTTCCGAATCCAAATGGGTATTGCATTCTTTGCAACAAAAATCATTCCTCTCAATCAAAACTCTCAACATATCATAAGTGAAATTTGGGTCATTGGGGTCACTCGAGTGAGACCCATTTGGCGACACTGATTGCCTGTTTGAAGATCGTCTCAAGCAAAAGTAACAACCTTTGTTCTTAACATCGTTACCTGAAACAGAAGAGCCTTTGGATTTGGATTTGCCTTTGGATTTGGGTTTGGGCTTTGTCTTCAACGGACTCAACACAAAGCTCTTGGCTTTCTTTCCCAAACACGCCGAGAATGGGAACCCACAAAAGGCTTGCACTTTGATAACGGCTTTATTCCGTTCCTCTCTGTGGACCTTGGTGTCCACGTCATCATCGTCGTCGTCGTCGTCGTGATAATCTTCAACGCCGGTAACACTGGAGCCGGAGATCTCTTTGTCCGACACAGGCATCAATTGCGTGAGTCGATATCTGAATATATATTTAGCGATTGTATTTTGTGTCAGTGCGAGTTTTTTTTTTTTTTTTTCTTCTTCTTACTTCAGAATTCCAACGGGAAAACTCCAAAATAGGAAGGACCACTAATTTCAATTCATGGACAGAAAATAAGAGAGAATGAAAATAAATTTTAACTTTTTGTTGTTGTTGTTGTGGATTTTGGGAGGGAAGGATCAGGAGAAAGAAACCCAGTTGAGGATTGGATTCGAGTCTGTGAAGGAAAAAGAAAGAAGAAGAAAATGATTTATTTTCTATTTATTTTTAATTGAAAAAACGAGCTCCGATTAATTAGGCAAACTGTTGGAAAATAGACTTTATTATTTTTATTTATTTTTCGCTTTTCTTTTTTTGGTTGGCAGGGCAAAGGAGGCCAAGGCTTACGTAGCATATCTTTTTGCCAACCAATGTTTACAATAAGATTTGACGCGATGAATTATTTTAAAATATTTCTTTTTCAATATTGTTTTCCTAATAATTTAGATGAAAGTATGAAACTAGCTGTTGTACCCCCTAAAAGAATTTCTGAATTGATGTTTAAAGGTTTTCTGGATTTGAGTGCAATTTGTGTTGTTCTTGAGACTCATTTCTATAGGGTTTTTTCTTTTTCCTGCAAAAGGAGGTTGCGAAATACTTTGATTTTTTAATTAAAATATTTGATTAAAAGTCGATTTGGCTAATTAGCCGATTTAAAATTTAGGATTTACAAAATAGCTAAAGTTTGTCTAAGATTAGAAGCATAGTCAAAACGTGCAGTAACCAGATTTCAAAAACAAAATTTATCTTATGATTAATTTTTGAAAGTGATAAATTGCTTATATTAATTGTCAAATTAAATTAATCTTACTCGCAAAAAATATTTGATAACGTAACTCTGGCTACTTTGCTAAAATTTGAAACTTTGACTATTTTACTAATCAATTAGTTTCAAATGTCTATTTTGTACAATTTTTCATTGATTAAACTCATTTTAGTCTATCCTTGGAGCGATCATGTCTGGGTCTAGGACCACTCGCCAAACTGCAGGTAGATGACCGTCTAGTTTGAACATCTTGCGAGTGGTCCTGAACCTAGACATGATCGCTCCAAGGATAAGCTAGATGCCACCAAGTTGAGACTAATGATGGAAAGTCGTTACCGTTTTCGTATCAAGATTCAGATTTTGAGGGCTTACCGGGAGATACGATAAATTTATCGGGATATCCAATGAGAGTAATAATAAACTATACCGATGAATTTATCATTACCGACGTGAGTTACCGACAAATATCGGATTTATCGATGAAGTATCCAGTGCACAATAGATTTATACATGTATATATATATAATTAATAATAATATTAAGAAATTGAAAAGTATCAATACTTAATTAAATTTGTCATTCATTAATATTTGTTGTTATTAAATATTATTAATACTACGGAAAAAAATTATAAGTAAGAGAAATAAAGAATTTAAAGAATAAAGATGGAGAAATGGTTTGGAACCATATATATTAGAAAAATATTAAAACAAATATAGTATAAATAAAAACAATAAATTGTGTGAAAAGGAAAAGCTGAAATTTGAATTGTTAGTATGACAATGGCATGTCTTTCATTGCCACTGTTACTTAACCTTTTATTCTTTTTATTTTTTACATGCATCAAACAATTAACAAAAAATTAGGTAATTAGTCAGTTTAAATCAATGATTGAAATACCGTTATCGTATCGTACCGGGACTCATATTTTGCTGGGTTAACGGGAGATATCACTGGTTTACCAGAGTATCTAGAGAGGGTAATGATAAACTGTACCGATGAAGTTACCGTTACCGACGTGGTTTACCGAAAAATACCGGATTTACCGAGGGGTATCTAGTGAACACATCATTATATAATTTTTTTTTAAACATAGGATAAAAATGTAAATAGTCTACAATATTTTCATTACAATACATCACGTTTTGCACTTCAACATACCCATTGGAGCAATCAACCCTCTATTATTTAACACCCACGATCATGAGCTTAAAATTTCAAAATTTTCAAAGGTCGCCGCACGATCATTGGCTGAAATTTTTTAAAATTTAAAAAATTTGCCCATTTTTTTTAAAATTAAAAAAAAATTGACCTGGTTTTCGAGGTTTCGGTAACTGATCCGGTTTTCTTCCGGTTACCGGCTGTTTTCTCGGTATCTATCGGTTTTGTTCATACCGCTGCCGGCAAGTGCAAAAAAACGGCATACCGATCGGTTTTCTTCCGGTAACCTCGGTATTTCAATCCTTGGTTTAAACGTTTGAAATTGTTATATAACCAACGTTAGGTAAATATTTGATAAATAACCACAGATACAACGCGACATTCCTAGTTTGCCCATTCATTGAAACAAAAGATGGAACATTTACGTCAAATTAAGCGTGTAAATACGTGAATGTGACTATTTATCAAATATTTACAAAACGTTGACTAAATAGCAATCTCAAAGTGTAAATATGGCTATATAGCTAATGGAACCAACATTTAATGACCTCATGTCTTAAACCTTGTTTGTGTAGGTGGGCCCATTTTATACATTGATTAAAGTCAATTGAATTATTTTACTGGGCTTTTGAATAAGATCAGATATTAAGAAGCCCAATACAATTTATAGATAAATCTAAACCGCTCATTTAGAATATCCTTTAACCTCGCTCACTTGCACAATCGAATAACCCTAGCCCTGGCAGAGCTCTCAACCATGGCGGCAGTTGCTCCCACGAAGAATCCACGAAGTGTTTCGGCCGGAAGAAGACTATAGTGGCAGTAACCTACTGCAAGCGCGGCATCATTCTGATAAAAAAAAATAGAGTTTCGGAAGCTTACCCATGCATGTGAGCTCTTCTCGTCAGGACGCACGAAGTTCTCAATGTCAGGTTTCGGGAAAGTGCTCGGACCGCGGGAAGTGACGATCTCACGTGAAGATGCTTCAACTGAGTGACGGGAAATGGTGACCTAAAATTCGGCGTAAATGGAGAAAATGAGCGAGAAATTCATTTAAATACCTGATTTGAAAAAAATTAGTTGAGCCACGCCGGTTCTTGTCAACCGGGAACCAGATCACTTCCCATCCGACTCTCACCGGTTTTCAGGAAAACTGGCGGTTTTGTACGAAAACGTGTCGGGACCCTTCCTGAACCCGATTCTCAGACGGGAATCCCAAAATTTCAAACCCTGGTTACGACCACTACAAAGTCAACTTCGATGCAACAATTCCAAAACTTCAAATTGCATTGGTGTCGGAGCCATCATTCGCAACTGTTCTGGTTTGGTAATGGCTACCTTGGCTCAAAAACTCCCACACATATACACGGTTAAAGAAGTTGAAGCTCTTGCTCTCCGCTACGGCTTATCTTGGGCTTTGGAAGTATTTTTGCCTATCCACTCCGTCGAGTCAGATGTTAAGACGGTGGTACAAGCTCTCGACACCACAATAAAAAATGAGTCTGGTTTCATATTATCAAATGTATCTAATTTATTTTCTAATTTTTCAGGAGTAAAGTTATCACATATCTATAGGGAAGCCAACATGGCAGCCCACAATTTAGTAATTTACGATTTTTTCATAGATAATAAATTCATTTGGTTGGAAGACACCCATCGTTCGATAAAGTCTGTAATTAATCAAAAACTTTGCGATTAATAATAAATTTTTATTTCTAAAAAAAAAGGATGAAAATATATTTTTCTTAGTGGTCAATCATAGGATTCACAATCACGGCTACGCGTTGAGCATACCTTGGCGAGCTTTGTTGAGTAAGCAAAAGAAGTTAGGTAGATGGTAGATGGTCTTTGGCAAAATTAAAGATTGCTTTAATTCAAATAAATAAATGGAAACACGTGGCAACTTCAAGTACCTATGGAGATTCTTCTAGCGAAAGAAAAAAGAATAAAAAATTTGAACTTCGAGAAAAGTTAGGTAGTCTTGTGGACCCATTTGAGATAAATGTTCACATCCTTGGAACAAATTAGCCACCTATGAATCTATGATAAGCTTCTATACAAATGCTGAGTGGTCAATGCTTTGCTAATTTATTTATTTATTTTTTATTAAAAAAAGGCTAACTTTTGATAGCTAAGAGAAATACCACATGCCGTACCAAATTGTCAACTGTTTAATATATATTTTTAAAAGGGGAAATGGACATACAGTTATTCTTTGGGAGGCTTTTTTATTATTATTAAAAAAATTATTTTACATCAATAATCATTTTGTGACAATGTTGTCACAAAAAGTGAGTATTTTGTGACAACATTAACACAAAATAATCATATAAAAATATAGAAAAAAAAGAAAGTTGCTTTATTTTATTCATAGATATTGCCTTTTCCTTAAAAAAAAAGTGTAAATTGTAATTGAAAAAAAATGATAAAATAATGAAGAAATGTTAAAAAAAAATCCTAAAAAGCTGAAAAAGAGTGGAATATCTCGGATTGCATGCATATTCATGATGTCTTTCCAAGGGACATAACGGTCATTATTAGCAGACAAAAAACTATAAAACAAAGACCGGTTTATATGATTGTTTCCATCGCTGTAAAGAAAGCAAACACATTCATTCATTATAAACAATGTTGTGTGGTAGTAATGAAAGCCTCTCTGTCTTCATAGGCCCATCTCTCCAACTCCAACCAATTCACAAACCCTTCCATTCCCTTTTAACCCTCTTTCAATTCTAAATAATAATCATCATAAAAAGTTACACACAGGCACATCATGAGGCACACTAATAAAGGGAAGGTCTCTTTCTCTTTCAATCATGCCACACAACACAACACAACACATCTCAGGTGTGAGAATATCTAAAAGCAAGCAAACAAGAGGTTTGAGTTGATATGAGAAGGGCTTATAATCGGAGAGTAATGATGTGGCGAGTCGTGCCTTGTGGTAGCAGGAAAAGTCTGCGCACCGACTCGTGGAAGGACATCGAGGAGATTCTTCAGAGCAAGCTCGCGACCATCAACGAAGAGCCCGAGAATCTCGAAGAAGCCGATCATCATCTTCATCGTAATTATCATAGCTCTTCTAACACTTCTTCGCCCTCGACCAGGCTTAAACGCTTTATAGCCAACAAGGCGAAGAAGAAAGGGTCGTCGACCAAAGAGAAGAACAACAACAAGAGCAACAACAACAAGGTCGGGAATTTTCTCGTGATGCCGCGTTTCAGCATCAAGGACTCGTACGCGCTTTTCATGACCCGTTTCGCCACTAAAGGCAGTTTCGGAGGGCTTCTTCAGTACTGATGGTGATTTCTTGCTTCTCAAGAAAAGTAGGGTGTTCTGGTCTGTGTGTGTGTGTGTGTGTCTTTTCTCAACATTTTAGTGAAGTCTGTTTTTGTAATAATCCGGGGTTAGTACATCTTTATCCGTGTGATGTTCTTTTAGGCATCTTTGTATAGTCAATTTATTGGTGTAATGACCGGAAATTTCATAACATAGTCAGTCTAGAGTAAGTTGTGTTATTGCTTAGTTTGTGTTTTATTTTTATCTGGCAAAGAGCTTATTATTTTATTTTATTTTTTCATTTTTTGTTTTCTCTTTTGTGAGATATCCAATATATTTTGTGATATTATCACTAGTGAGAGAAATTGCTTTTTTTTTTCCCTCTCTTGTTCTTTTATAAAGTACTAAAGAAAAGCGAGCGATTCTTGACAATAGCTTGTCAGCTGTGAAATGAAGTGAAAAACATTGAACAAGATTATGTTTTACTTTTGTATTAGGTTAAACTGTTCGTTTTTGCTAGTATTCTGCGTCGTCAGTACTCTTGTAGTTGCTCTAAATGTTCGAGTGAAAGAACTGTATAACCTTATCCAAATTCTGAGTTTAATCAATTTGGAGCAGATTTTGAGTGAAGATATGATCCACATGATTTTTTGGAAATCTATTATAATGTGTGAGAAGTTGCGTATTTTTATTGCGGGAGTGTTCATTTTGGTCACTTGCACATTCTAAAAGAGAGTGAGTTTACAAACCACCCATTTGTTTAGCTTAGAGGATCTACGGAAAACACAAGTAAATGTGAGGTATCTATGTACTCTGAATGCTATTACTCCGCAAATTTTTTGCTTTTGAGTGTGATTCCTAGAAGTAATTACTAACGTGGTATTTTTTAGAGAATTTGTTAATGCGGGTATCTAGTCATTTTAAAGTTTGAATTTGGAAAAATAGTTCAATTTTTCAAAGTTGAAACAAAATAGTAAAAAATTGAAAAAACTCCCAAAATACCCACACACACAACCCCGCTCTTCGTATCGATTCCGTTATTCACCATCAACAATCCTTTATCTTCTCTTCGCCCAATCAAACCCTAGTCCCTCTGCAGATTCGCCGCCATACAACCATGGCAGAGACTCCGATGAGACACTCCTCGAGAATATCATAGCACTCACAGAACCTTAATTTCATCTCTAAGCTCTCGCTGTTAAACTCGCTCACACCTCCCACTCTCCAAACTCAAACACCTCGCTGATCCAATCGCCGAGCCTGCTCAGCTTCAAATCCGAAACCCCTTGTGTGGTCGTCGTTGATTCGCTCAAGGTCACCTCGAAGAGATCCCCAGATCTTCGGCGATCAAAACCCTAGATTCTGATAAAAATGGATATACATAGAAGAAAACTTTGTCAAATGGAGATATCCCACCACGTAAGATTTTCCTATTTTATACCATCTTGATATTGATGATGTTGTTGTTGATGATGAACCTCTATCTGGTAGAGATGACATTGGTGTACCCATTATATTATTAGTGAAAAGTTTATTAAGCGACCTACGGGTCCCGTGATTTTTTACTCTCATCTTGAGAGTTATTCACACTAAAACTGGTTGTCTTGATTGCTGTTGATAATCTGCTTTACTTTATTTTTGCTTTGATTGATTTGTCGTATTGAATTTAATTGTGAACAAAAAAGTTAGGAAAAATCAAATTTCGTATTGCTTCAAGTGATTTTTTCCAACAAAATCGTGCAAGGGAATAAAGCATATCTCTAACAGTACAATCATTAAACACTACAAGAAATAACACATTTAGCGACGACACTATTAGCGACGATTTAGTCGTCGCTAATAACCCTTTTAGCGACGATATTATCGTCGCTAATTCTTTGGTGCGAGAAATATTAAAGTTTGGCGGCAAAGATAATTAGCGACGACTTTATCGTCGCTAATTCTTTTTTGTCGTCGCTAAGTTCGCGGGAAAATAATTAGCGACGATAAATTAGTCGCTAATTATTTCAAAATACATTTAGCGATGATATTTTCGTCGCTAATAACGTTGAATTAATTTCGAATTTTAAAGAGGGAAAAATCCCTCCAATGTAATTAAGACGAAAACATTTAGCGACGATTTTATCGTCGCTAAATGTTGTTTTATCGTCGCTATACAAGTAGCGACGAAATAATCGTCGCTAAATGTTATCAAAATTTGACGAATTTTAAAGAGGGAAAAATCCCTCCCATTAAATTAAAACGAAATGATTTAGCGACGATAAAATCGTCGCTAAATGTGTGAAATTTACTAATAGCGACGATTTAATCGTCGCTAAATGTCTGGTTAACGTAAGTTCATTTAGCGACGAACTGAAATCATTTAGCGACGAAAAAATCGTCGGTAAATGTCTTTAAATACCAGAACGCGACCCAGCTTCCCCATTCGCTCAGAAACCCTAACTTCCATTTCTCTCTCTACTTTCTCCCTCCTCCGCTGTGTGCCTCGTCCGCCGTGTGCCGCCGACGCTCCTCCGCCGTGTGCCTCGCCGGTAAGTCTCTCTCCTCACTACTTCTCTCTCTCTCCTCACATCTCTCTCCTAAAGTCTCTCTCTCTCCCATTACAGCTCATCCTCCGCCGCTCCTCCGCCGCTCTGCCGCCGACGCCGACGCCGCTCCACCACCGACGCCGCTCGACCACCGACGCCGACGCCGCTCCCCTTCTCTGGCCGCGCGCGCTCTTCTTCTTTTTGTCCGATCGGTAAGTTTTTTTTTTTAAAAACTATATATATATATATATATATATATATATTAGTTAGTTATAGGATTAATATATATTAGTTATAAATTTATGTATATATTAGTTATATATTAGGTATATATGATTAATATATATAGGATTATAAACTTTAGTTATAAATTTATTTTAATTAGTTATAGGATTATAAACTTTAGTTATATATTTGTTATAAATTAGTTATAAATGAATTATATAATTTTAGTTATAAATGTTTGTTATATATAACTAATATAATTTATTTAGTTATATAAGTATAAATTAGTTATAAATGAATTATATATTTTTAGTTTATAAATTTGTTATAATTTATATTTTTAGAATTATATATTTGTTATACCAAATATAAATTTTATAAATTATGAATGAATTATAAATATTTGTTATAAATTTTATAAATTATAAATGAATTATATATTTGTTATAAATTTTATATTTGGTAAAATGATGTAAAAACAATTAGTTAGTTTATGTAAATTAAATGGAATTGTATTTAATTGTTGTTAGAAATGATTAAAAATGTGATGGATTATGAATTTTAATAATCGAACCACTGAGGTTGGATTTATTGTTAGCTTTAGGATGTTTCTATGCGGGTTTTAAAGTTAAAGGCTTGATGCCGGGTTGTTAAGTTTATAGGGGAGGTTCTGTCGAAATTTCGGTAGGATCGATCGTGAAATTATAAAATAAAATCCGAAAACTACTAAATTTTGAAATGTTCAATCTATAGGTAAAATGAGTTATCCAAATAGGAATTGGATAATCGAGGACCACCATTTAAGCGTTGAGTTTGCGGCTGGCATGACAGAGTTCATGGCAATGGCCCGACAACACGTAAATGTCGAAGGACGAGTTAAGTGTCCATGCAAGAGGTGTAACAACGTGTTGATGCAAAAAATTCATGATATAGAGAATCATCTCTTTATCAGAGGATTTAAGAGGAATTACACGAGGTGGAACTTTCACGGGGAGGAAGAAGATGACGTAATGCAGTATCAGACGGAGTACAGAGGAGGATGGATGTTTGATGCTGTACACGATATCTTAGATCACAACGACGTAGACGGTGACGATGACAGTATTGACCCGAATGCAGAATACCAGAGTGGACAGTTCGATGACCTTTTCAGCGACCTGAACACAGAATTATGGCCGAGTTGTACGGAGTATTCGTCACTCTCATTTGTTGTCACGTTGATGCATTTGAAAGTGATGAACAAGTGGACGAATAAGTCGTTTGATCAGCTTCTGAAAGTACTGAAAAAATCTCATCCGATCGACAACACGATTCCAGAGTCACATTATGAAGCAAAGGCGAAATTGCGTCGATTTGGTATGGGTTACGAGTCGATTCACGTTTGCAAACACGATTGCGCATTGTTTTGGAAGGACAACGCCAATCTAGACGAGTGTCCAGTTTGTAATGAGAGCCGGTGGCTGATGAAAGACGGTGGAAAAAAAGTAGCGCATAAAATGTTGCGCTACTTTCCACTGAAAGATCGACTTAAGCGACTGTACGCGAGTCGGCACACAGCTCTAGAGATGCAGTGGCACGAGAATGAACGCATTAAAGAGGATGGTGTACTGCGACATCCTGCTGACGGAGCAACGTGGAAGGAGATCGACCGAAAATATCCCATGTTTGCGGCAGAACCGAGGAACGTCCGGCTTGGACTTGCCGCCGATGGTTTCAACCCATTTGGCGACATGAGTTTATCGTACAGTATGTGGCCGGTAGTCTTGACTGCGTACAATTTACCGCCGTGGTTGTGCATGAAAACATCGTACTTGATGTTAACATTGCTTATACCAGGTCGTAGTGCGCCGGGTAAAGACATGGATGTTTTCTTACGACCGCTGATTGATGAGCTGAAGGAATTGTGGGAAACCGGTGTTGTGTTGAGAGATGGTTCGACCGGTGAGCTATTCAGGTTGTTTTCCGTACTTCTATGGACGGTGAATGATTTTCCAGCGAGAAGCAGTTTGTCGGGATGGAGTGGTCAAGGGTACCTTGCTTGTCCGACGTGTAACAACGACACACCATCTTTCAAGGCTCGAAACAAGATTGTTTACTGCGATCATCGTCGATTCTTGCCGTTGTTACACCCGATGAGGAAGAGCAAACTGTACAAGGTACGAAATGAGAAACGACCACCACCAGTGAGAAAATCAGCGAGCGATATACTTCGACAATTGCGATTAGTGGGAGATGCAACCCCGGGGAAGCACCCTGACTTCGGCGGGAAGAAACGAAAGCGCGATGCGAGTGAGCTGAATTGGACAAAGAAAAGTATTTTCTTCGAGTTGCCGTATTGGTCGAGTCTTACGCTGAAGCATAACCTCGATGTAATGCATATAGAAAAGAATGTATGCGACAATCTTCTGGGTACCTTGCTGAACATCGAGGGGAAGACGAAAGACACAGATAAGGCGCGGTTGACTTTGGCGGACTGGAACATAAGGCACGAGCTTCATTTGTACAAGAAGGAGATAGATGGATGAAACCGCCTTCGTCATACACTTTGACACCTTCAGAACGGAAGCGGTTTACTGAGTTCTTGAGATCTGTCAGATTTCCCGATGGTTTTGCGGGGAATTTGAAGAAGAATGTTACCGCGGATGGGAGGTTGACGGGTTTGAAGTCTCACGATTGTCACGTGATTATGCAGCGCCTATTGGCTCCTGCTATTCGTCCTTTTCTGGATCGAACAATTCGAGATGCCATAATAGAGCTCTGCAACTTCTTCAGACTTATTTGCTCTAGAACGCTGGTAATTTCAGACATTGAGAAGGCGCAAGAGGATGTGAAGCTTATATTGTGTAAGTTGGAACGAATTTTCCCGCCTGATTTCTTCACAATCATGGTTCATTTGGTAATGCATCTACCGGAGGAGGCAATTAACGGAGGTCCAGTTCATATGCTGTGGATGTACCCATTTGAGAGATACCTTGGAACGCTCAAGAACTTTGTGCGTAATCGAGCTAGACCAGAGGGTTCAATTGCTGAAGCCTATGTTGTAGATGAAGCATTGACATTCTGCTCAAGGTATCTAGAAGGCGTTGAGAATCGTTTCAACATGCCCCAACGAACAGACGTCGCGTCTAACTTCGAAGGTGTCGAACGGGAGTTATCGGTGTTTCAGTCATCAAGTTGTCGGCCTTACGGGAAGATGACCACGATACGCTTAGATGAGAATATACGATTGCTCGCTGAGTGGTACATTTTACGAAATTGTCCCGAAATTGACAATTTCATGAGGTAAATGAGTGAAATAAATGAACTTGAATTATATTTATACGAAGTGATGTATTAAATGAACATGAATTTTATTTCAGTGAACACATAGATCTCATGGAATTAGAAGGTCGGCCAGATGTTGAAGAAGCGCATCGACTTGAGTTCCCAAAGTGGTTTTGGGAAAATGTATTTCACTACCAAACTCAAAGAATATGAGATAATTAATAACCGACTCGTTAATGGTTGTATGTAGGTATTTCGCATGAGCCAAGACGGATTATCCGTTACCTCCGAATTATATGCATTGGCATTGGGACCACATTTCGCACCACAGACGTATCCGTGTTGTGTAGTGAACGGGGTTAAATTTATCTCTCGTCAACGTGATAGCAGAAGAACGACTCAGAATAGCGGGGTATGTGTACCAAGTGAAGGAGGTCACGACTTCTACGGTCAAGTAGAAAACGTCATTGTCTTGACGTATCAGAACAATTGTCGCGTCGTCTTATTTCAATGTTGTTGGTTCGGTGATCAAGATCCGAGGAAAAGGACACGCAACGACAATAACTTGACAAGCGTGTATGTGGCAAAAGAATGGTACAAAGACGAGCCATTTATTTTGGCAACTCAAGCGAAACAAGTTTTCTACTTGGAAGATAACTTGAATGGTCCTGATTGGCGAATCGTCGAAGAGTGGAATCATCGAAATGTGTGGGATCTTCCTGATATTGACCTCATTCTTGGTCAATCTTCGTCTTCAGTTCAGTTGTCAGTAGAACCGTTAGATTTAGATTCACTGTCAACGCGTCATCAGTCAGCGATACCAGAGCCCGTGAGCAACGACGCAGTGAACTTGTTGGAAAATATTGAAGAAGAAGAGTTTATCGATGATGAAGAAACTGAGGACGAAGATTTGATGGAAGAAGATGATTTGTCAGACGACGATGATTGATAGTATATAACGTTTTTCATTTACTTACTAAATTAACTGATTTAAATCATTAAGAATGCATAACTAAATATTTTTTTTTTTTTGAATTTCAGATGGCTGCGGCTACAGGAGCTGGAGGCAGCGGAGGCGGGGATGACTTCTTAGCCCGTCTCCCGAATTATTGCCAGTCGGCGCCCGTACGTGATGGCGTCGAAGAAGAAGACGAGGATATCGAACCGGCCGTGCGTGGGCCGACGGTCGGGCTTCGATCTGAGCGTGCACGGCGCCCCGGGGTGAAGGAAGTCGTTACTTATAACGAGGACTTTCAGTCGTTCTTGCAGCCAGAGCGCGAGATGGATCCGGATCTCGCGACGTTCGCGAACACGCTCGGGTTGGTCGCCCGAGACAAGATCTCGCCTACGGTCCCAAGGTGGACGAATGCGAACGTGGGGCCGGCGAAGGAGGCCGAGATCCGAGCAGCGATTCGAGACAAGTACGACATTCGAGTCGATGGTGATGCAATCGGTAAGAAGAAGGCGATTGTCGATGCGGCAATCATTCGAGACGCGAAGACTCGTCTTCGCGATTGGAGGCATACATTGCGGTCGTGGTTCGACATCGACTGCAAGAGCAGCGTACAGGTGGCGCGGTCGCTGAAACCGAAGACCGTTAAGCTCGACACCGAATGGGAGACGCTGATACAACGATATACGAGCGATGAATTTAAGGTAATATCGAATCATTTACGTTACTCGAATGTTTATTAAACGATTTGTTATTTACGTGTACGTTTACTTATATTACAACAGGCTATACAAGCGAAGAATAAGGCGAATCGCGCGAAGAAGAAGACGAAGACTCGACAGGGGACGATTGGGTTCTCGACCCACCGCATGAAAAACGTAAGTTTTATGTTTATATGATACATCAAATCGTTAAAATTATCTAACACTTGAAGTTTTGTTTACATGCAGAAGAGCGTCGAGACAGACGCATTCGAGAGCTTGTTTGCGAACTACAAGCGCCAACATCAGTCCGACAAGTCTGAATGGCTGACTCCTGAAGCCTCCGCACATTATGTAAGTTTACATTTATTTTTCTTATTTTTCGATTAATATATACTAACTAGTTAATTATATCAGGATCGAATGGTCGCTAGGTTCAACACGTTGCGAGCGGAGGCTGAGCACCAAGGAGCGGACGTTGATATTTCCGTTCTAGAGCAGCAGGCGATCACTTGACCGGCGTCGGACGTTTGGTGCCACAGGGAGCACGGATGGCGGCTGAAGTCGCCGAAGTCTACGGTTCGGAGGCTGGGACGTCGCAACCAGGATATGTCTCGCAGGAGGTGTTGGCATCGACCCTCGCCGCGTTCGCCGAGACAATACAGAGTCAGGTGCCCGGCCTCAACCTTAGCTCGTTCATGTCCCAATTTCCGCAGAGTTCGCAGCAGGCTCCGTCATCCCACAGCCAGCAGACTCCGACGGCCGGCGTCCACACTCCGACGCCCGACGTCCGCACTCCGACGGGCGGCCAGCAGAGGACTCCCGACGCCAGCCAGCAGACGACGCCCGGCGGACCAAGTCAGTCTACTCCGACGCCGCAGCCTGCAGAACTTCAGCGCCAGCAGAAGAGCGTTTCTCGTCGAGGAGGGGGAAAACGAGTGGCGGGACGACAAAGCAAACGTCGCGACTAGTGGTTTATTAGTTGTTTTGTGTATTTATTATTTACATATTTCTCGATAACCGAAAACGTACGTAACCGGATTTTATATAGTTGTTGATTTGGATAATATAATTTAGTTTTTATATGATTTTTCATTTTAGAATTTCACAACCAAAAAACCGTAAAAAATAAATAATTAACGACGAAAAAAAAATTATAATAATAATAATTAGCGACGATAAAATCGTCGCTAAATATCATTCACACAACGTTTTAGCGACGACTTTGTCGTCGCTAATTGGCGCGGGAAAAATTCCCGCGTGAATTAGCGACGACAAAGTCGTCGCTAAAACTCTGTTTCACAACGAAAAAAACTTCTCGTCACAACATTTAGCGACGACTTTGTTGTGATTCCCGCGGTAATTAGCGACGACAAATTCGTCGCTAATTGTCTGTTTCAAAATGAAAAAAAACTTCTCGTCACAACATTTACGGACGATTTTATCGTCGCTAAATATTTACCGACGATTAAATCGTCGCTAAATATATTTAGGCACGGCGAATTAGCGACGATTTTTATCTTCGCTAATATCGTCGCTAAATACATTTAGCGACGATTTTAGGGTTATTACCGACGAAAAAAATGTTGTAAATGTTGTAGTGAAATTGGTGATATTATTTGTTGATTTATAATCACCGTCGCTAAGATTTCTTATTTTGCTGCATTTCTCATATTCGCATTTGATACAAACCAATATATGCCTCTAACAATATATATTAACCAATATGAATCTTAAAATTTGGAGTTAAAGTTCAGAACAAATTATTTTGTTTGTTGGTTTATTTGATTACTTAATGTGTTGGAGTATATTTCCTCTGTAACCGTGGGATTTTAAAACCTAAATAGGTGGTTTGTTTTAGTTTTTCTTTTTTAATTTTTATTTGTAGATAATAGGGTAATTTTATCAAATGCGTGTCGTTTATTTTGGCTACTATCGCTAGTTTCAATTTGGTTAGCTAACTTGAGTAACCCATTGATATTTGTTCTGAGCTTTCAATAATATATGTGTATCCCATAAATTTACTATTTATTACGTCCTTGTGCCTTTATATTTAATTACTCAGTTATACACTTTACTGTATTTTCAATGACTTTTCATAATAACAGAACTACCCTCACACACAAAGATTTGTCACCATTTTTTTAAGAGTCTATTAGCTATATAGATAATTTAAACATTTGATATTGCTGAATAGTCAACGTATAATAAATCTTAAGTAAATAGTCATTTTTATATATTTACAGACGTAAATCTGAGATAAATAGATACCTTCATATATTAGGTCACATCATTATTTACGGTTATTTATCTAAGATTTATCAAACGTTGATTATTTAGTAAAATCAACCGTTTAAATTGACTATTTTTCTAATTTTCTGTTTTTTTTTCCCGAAAGTCCCTTAGTTCTATTCTCTTCTTTTCACTCTAAAACAGCCTTGCTCGAAATAGTACTAAGGTGATATCAAACAAACCAAAGAGGAACAACGGTGAAGAGTCTTTAAGTACGAGGGTGTTTTTACATTTTTGAAAATTTGTTAATGAAAAAGCCTACGAAAATTAAATGAAATGATGTATTTGAGTCATCCCTATTAAATAATATCCGACTTAAACTTAGGATAGATATGATAAATCGATAGCCCGTAAAAAAAATATTTTTATTTATTATCCATTGATATTTATATAACTATACCAAAGTTTATATTCAAATGAAGTCACAGCTTAGCTGAAATCGACCCCACTATTTTTTTTTTTTTGCTTGCTAGCATTGACCCCACTATTAATTAGGTCTGTTTGACTACATGACACATGTGATGTGACTGTGTTGAATAGAACTGCATTATATGTATTCTCTCCTTTTTGTTGCTAAAGCTAAAAGTGCATTACATATCTTACTTTGTGGATTGTAAATCTCCTTTAATCCCGACTTGAAGTATACAAAATGGACGGATATATATATATATATATATATATATATATATATTTAAACTCAATCAAAATTAAATTCTTTTTTTGTCACATGATTTCCAGAACAATAAAAAAAACAGGGATTAATTCCTTTTAGCTTTAGAGACGCCACTATCTCAAATCATTGCTTGGGTCAAATTCATAACAATTAAATTAATATACCTGGAAAAATAAATTACCCGCCAAAAACAACTATATACCAAATATGGTCACAGAATATGAGGTTAAAAAAAAATTCATTAAACCAAAGTCTGATATTACAAAGAAAAAAAAGAAGAAAAGAAGAAAAGTTGAATCTATCACATAAAAACTCCCCTATTGAAAGATGAGGAGTGAGAGAGAACGGGTAGTCCCCAATGAGAAGTGAAGATGATATTTGGATAAACACCACGATGATCAATAGCGTTCATTCTCTTAATTACCTCATTGTACATCTTCACGATCTTGGTCGTCACCGAGAAGAGCTTCAAAGTCAACTTCTTTGACCGCGAAATTCGAATCCCCTTGAGCCTTTTCAACCCATTATTACCACAACTATTAGCCCTCTTCACCCAAAACCACTTTCCTTGCCTCTTCTCGCTCAGCTTCTCGTATTTCCGACCTCTCACCATCTCTTGAAACCCCATTAATTAGTATTCGATGAGTGATGACAGATCTTATACTAACAAATGTGTGTATATGTGTATATATATACTAGTATTTGTAGTAGTAGTAGTAGTGTATAGCAAAAAAAAAAAAAAAAAAAATAGGTGTGATTTTTCTAATGATAGAATGGATGTCAAGTTGGTTGGTTCAAACAGAAAGAAAGAGATGAAAATCGCCGTTCTGATTCCATTCACCACACATGATTTCCATTACGTTATTAATTTCATTAATATATGCAACTTATATGTGCATTGCATGAAGAAAGAGAAATTAAGATGGCGTGGGAATTATATTTAAGTATTTCCCAACACATGGCTAGCCTCATTATTTTTTGGAGTAGTAGATCTTGATTAGTAAAATGATCAAAGGGAATAATAATGGTGACATGTGCAATGATTGAGGACCACGTTATGAGCTGCAAATCAAGGCCAATCATTTGGTTAAGAGAGAAAAGAATGTAGGTTTGGTTGGTTACGATCTTTGTTAATACAAAGAAAGAGAAAAAAAAAATCTACTTATTACTTAAAATCCATATATTTTGTGTGATCGAGCCTAATTAGTCCATGTCCAAGTCAAGGGTATTGAACAATTCGGTACTGAATTTGGATTTGTTTAGGTGTAAGACATTTGTCATGACTCATGGCTTTATTTAAAATTAATTATTAGTAGTCCAATTTCACCAAAACCAAATTAAAAATATACAAAGGCTCTACACTCGAATCAATCGGTCACATAAGACAAAAATGCTCCACCACAAATGCAAACCGATTTTCTAATCTACCATCGAGCAACTAATAATGGTTCTGAATGCTTCCACAATATTCGAGTAAAACGGTCAACAACGACCAATTTTGTACAAACAACAATGACACCAAAACAAATATAAAACCTTTATTAAGAAGAACCTAATGACGAAGCCTAACCACCTATAAATCATAATCAATTCATAGTTTCATAGAGAGATAAGAGACCTTTTTTTGTTGGTTTATGGCCTTATTTTATCTTGTTGATTACATGATTTTCATCATGTTTAACCGAACTTTTTATTTTTACGAAGAAGAATAAAAGCAGGAAAAAAAAAATACTATTTTAATTACAAATCACACTGTCATTTATTTGATGGGATTTGAATACAAATATTAGTTGTTTGGAGAACTTTTACCAAAATCAATCAAAATACAAGTACTAGTAAAATTTGGAGAGAAAATTTTTTGTGTACATTTCCACCCTCTTTTTTATTTTTATTTCTCCTCTCTTCTCTATCTATTCTCTTTATTCTCTTTCTCAGTTTTGTTTTACTTTTTTTTCCCTTAGATTCCTCAGATCTCCTTGACATTAAAAAATCGTAGAACTCTCCGACAGAGTTCTTCTTCTTCTTCTTAGGAAGAGGCCGTGAAACAGAGTGACGATTTCAATTTCTAAGCTCTGAGCTTTAAAATGTATAATCTATACCCTTCAACTTTAAAAATTGATAAAAGAGTCATAATAAGCTATTATAATAAGATCGCATAAATTATCAATAGCTTGGATTGATTTTTTGTAGAAATTGAAGTTGTGAAATAATTTGTGATTATAATCTATGCCGTAATTTATATGAATGCTTGGCAATGGAAAATGACATTTTTTTTTATCGTAATCTCCCATCTAATTGTTTTTTGTTCCGTAGTTATTGTTAGTTTAACTTCTTCAGAAGCAAAAACTCTCATTTTATTTATTTTCAGTCAAAGTAATTAACCATGATCATTGTTGGTTCGGCTCTTTCTTAACACTATATAGCAAACGACACGCATCATTTACACAAATGTTGATTGGATTGAGTTCAAATAAATATTTAATACTTCAAACAAAATTACAAGTTTATAAGTTGAAAACTAATTTTATTTATAGTAATTTGTATTAAAAAAAAGTAATTTGTAAGTAATTAGCCTTTTTTATGGGGATAATTAAAATTATAGCAAAACTATCATGTAATTACAAAAAATAGCTTGTTTTATATTCTTTTCCAAATGGGAAAATAACACATATATAACTTGTGTTTTAGTGAAATGTCAAGTTTAACCTTTGGTTTTCAAAAATATCGAGTTCATACCCTCTGTTTAACTCAAATGACGAAATTATACCCTGAAAATGGATAACAGTGTCACAAATCTCAATTTCATTGATATTAATTTTTATATAAGAAAAATATAATCAAATCCAAACCAGCACATAACTTCAAAATTCTCAATTTTGAAATAAAAGTAGCCTTAATTGAAATTAAATAATAAAATTCATATCTCCTAAGAGATGACTTCATTCCGTGTTCGAATTGCAACTCTAAATCTTGGATTCTCTGTTCTTCGAATATGTGATTTTGATGACTATCAACTGTCGATTTTTACCCGTTTGTCTCTTTATGTGTTCTTCACGATTAAAAGACTGTTGTTTATTTTTTGTTTTTAAATAAATTGCATATACGGTGCGAATGAATAAAGATAATTGGTGTTTATATATGATATTATAATCAACGCTAATGAAGAGTCAATATAAATTCAATAAAATGAAAATTCGTGGCACTGTTGTCTATTTCATGATGTAATTTTGTCATTTTAGTTAAATAAAGAGTATGAACTCGAGATTTTTAAAAACCAAAAGTTAAATTCGACATTTCACTAAAACAAAAGGTATATATGAGTCATTTTCCCATTCCAAATTACCGTTTTATCACTGGAGTTTTGGGGTCATAGAAATTCATATTCCGATACAGAATCATCGCTTTTATCGAGAAATTTGAAAATAGCTTGTCTAATAATTTTTGCAACAATTTTTGTTACTAAGATCTTTTATGTGGTGTTTTGATAAATTTGTATAGGTTTGTGACTTAATGTTCTCAATTTCTACGCACTTTTTTTTTGTTCCATTGTTAATTTCTATTTTGTTTTCTTGATTCATAAATCACCTCGAAGGATTATGGATGAGTTCATATAAACAAAGTTAGAATCGGTTTAATGTACTTTTGAATTTCGTCAATGGGTAAATATTATTAAATATCATATATACTGTAAATATTATCAACCGTCAGTTTCAAGTTTATTTAAAATTTTGTGAGATAAATCTTATTAACCATCTTGTGTTTAAACTTTAAACACAGTAAATATTATGCACAAAACTATGTTTAGGGATAATTATGGCTATTAATCTTCATAGTTAATTTTATCAATCACTAATTTCAGTTTTTATAATTTTATGAATTGTAAATATTATTAGTCACATATGCATATACAATAAGTATTATTAACCGTTGAATTTAATTTTGTGAATGGTAGATATTATTGATCATCTTATGCATATACAATAAATATTATCAACCAGACTATGTTCAATGATGATTTATTATTAACGTCAGATGTCGGAGGTAAGAACGTCGTTCATCAGCAAGATTCGCGCGACTATGGGAATATCTAGCGTAGAGGTTTTTAGGGATTTATATGGTTGTATTTTTTTAAGGTATTTATTGTTTGAGTAAGTGGTGGGTATTATGAAAATATTAAAATGTTGTTATAATGTTGGCTATTTTTATTAAATAGATATTTCGATCAAAATTTTAAAAGAAGGTGAATTATTTGTGCTATATGCTTAATGCGCCTATCTATATTATATATTTCCACTAAGAGTTATTTACGAATTCCATATTAATTAAATCTGAACCACTGATTCAAAATTATTTTATCAGATAGTGTCGCATAACTGATAAATTATTTTATCTTACTGGGCTGGGCTAGTTTTGGGTGGGCCAGACGGCCCAAATTTACAGAAAACAATGTGACCCAGTTAGTTTTGGAACGCCAGCTCAACTCTACATACTCTGCTTGGTATGCTTTACATCACTACTCACTACTTTGAACTACCCACTCAAGTGTTGACACGTGGACAGATTTGTCCACGTGTCAACAGTTGAGTGGTTAGTTCAAAGTAGTGAGTAGTGCCAAATAGCATTGCTCTTTTATAAAATTCGAAGTACTAAATAGTTTATAAAGGACCATCGATTTCCATGCCTACAGCAAAATTCTCAATCGAGTTTCTATTTATATATACAGAAACTTTCTATATATATTTTTGTCAACACGCCAAGTATTTAAGAGTTCGTGTAAGGTGATTTTTAGCACTTGAATCGATATCTAACTCATACTTGGTCTTCAAAAGGACTCTTTAATTTATAAAAATAAAATTCTTTGAAGTGTGGAGATATATTTTTTAAGGGTTCAAGGTTTGGAAACCAACCTTGTGAACTGGGTTGGTGTCGAGGAAAATTTTGGACATCAATTCAATATCAACACCAAACGGAAAGCTGAGAAAATTGTAGGGGCATGTAACAGTATTTAAAATCGATCTCTAAATTGAACTAGATCGTTTTAAACGGTTAGGAATTTTTTAGACCAAAATCTGTCACGACCCGCAAGCGATAGCTCGCCCACGAACCGCGACTGATCAACTCAAATCTGTACATAACTCATAATATAAACACATAAATTAAACATAATAAAATAGTTTGCGAAAATTCGGGGAAATTTTTCGCTTTTATAACTTAGAGTCTTATAGCGACTCCTATACAAACTCAAATCAATCGATTCCAATTCCATGAGAAAGACAACTTCCGTAGCTTTCTGAAAACATATTATAAGACCAATTTCAAGAATCATAGCTATCTGAAAAACTATCCGAAATTTCCGGTCGCTGTTCTGGAAATTCACATTTCACAGCTTTGAATACCAGATTTCAAAAATTCATAACTCTTTCAATACTCCACGGATTATTACGTTCTTGGTCATTTTAGAAAGCCCATAACGTCTACTTTCAAGGAAAAATACTAACAAAAATAATATCAGAGTATATCGGACTGTCCACGTCCGTTTACTCTCATATTTCGTCCAAAATCAAACCACACAAGAAAACGAGTTTAAACTTTCAATTCAAATCATCAACGTCACAAATCAAACCCCAACATCATCTAACCACAGCCAAAACCACAAATTCCAACCCGAAATCAAAAACCCCAAATTCTCCAAGAACCCTAGATTTCAATCCAACCAAGGAGAAGAAATTACCACTTCCAAACGCGAGATTAAGCTTCCTTGGCGAGTCACCACGCCTTCCCCGGCGTTTTCTTTTCTCCGGCGTCCTTTCTCGGTCGGCGACCACGGCGGCTCAACGGCGGCGGCTCTTCTTGGCTAGTGGCGCGCGCGCGCGGAGCTCGGACTCCATCTCCGTCGCTCACTCGCTCTCTCTCTCGGCTTCTCTCTCTCCCCCGATATCTCTCTCTCTCCCTCTCGGTCATCTTCTTCTTCTTTCTCTTTTCCTTTCTTTCTTCTCTTTTCTTTTTTTTTTCTTTCCTGCGTGTGGTCTTCTCTTTTTGGGCTGGTGGGTTTTGTCTTGCTCGGCTGGAGAGACTTAATGAGGAAGGCAATAGATGAGGATAAGTGATGAGTTGGCAATGCTAAACTTATCCTTCTATTTACAATCCAACCCTTTTTTTCTCCTTTTTGTTTCAAATGGGTCCAGAAAAATTGTTACAACTAAGTCCTTATCATATAATTATTTAATTAAATCCATCGTTCACTCATTAATTTAAATTATTTTAAGGTAATGGAAAATCGAGTCTCGACTCGTGCTAGTGCGAACCTATAATTATTTTTGTTGGGTCGTTCTAGATTGTGAGAGTTGCGATATAATATCAATATGTATGTTTTATAATCGAGCTCGTTTTATGTAAGTCGTTAAGAAAAAATAATTAATATGTATCATTATTAAACTCGTTGATTATTCACGTAATTATTTAGTATATTTATCTTAATTATGTATTAAAAATCGAGTTCGACTATAAGCTCGACTCTTTTAATTTGGAAAAAGAATATCAACGAGAAATGTTTTATTTACGTTCTCAAACATTATAACTTGTCAATAAAAAGAGACAAGTCATAAAATATTTTCTAAACCACATTTGAGAAGTGTCGGTTTGAGTTATTTTCATATAACTTACGTATTCTATAGATTGTTAGTAAGAGTTTCTTTATACGTTCTTTTCTTTTAGTTTCGACCTTCGGGACCTATCCTAAGCAATGGGCTTTGTCCCGTCAAAAGAATAGGTGGTCGAATAGCGGGGCGTTTCTTAGCCTAGATCACGGAAGTTGTTAAGGCCTTGTTCTTAGGCGTCGATTCTTTCCCGTCTCTGTTCTGTCATGTTTTCCCTGATGTTTGTTCTGTCATGTATTCTCTGTTCTGTCACTAGGAGGACGTTTTGAATGCATTCCTTATGAGCTTTCTTTTAGTAGAAGTGTGTACGTTAGTAGATCAATGGACGAGATACTGAGTATGCTCGATGTTCGATCTTTCTCTTCCATAGATACGTCCAGATTGCTATAAGGATTAGCAGGAGAAGCTTACGAGGACTGGGTTATACGTGAAGTTAAGAAGAACCCTTTTATTTGGAAGAGAAGATCTCAGGATTCGAAAGAATCGTTATCCGGGTAAGTGGATTTTAGGCACCTACAATATCAAGAAATATTATATATATCTTTATATATATACATATATTGTACGTGCATTTTCTATATGCTTTCTAGTAAGCAAGAGTAAGATAAGCCAAAAGATAAGTCACTATCAAGATTAAGGGCTTTAAGCCGCTAACGAATTGGGAAACGGAATTAGTCCGGCTAACAAAAATGGCTAGAGGTAACTAGGAACCCGAGCCTTTGCTATGTGTTTAGTTAGCCACCTTCCAGAGATCCAGTCCTAGTGAACTGGATTATGAGAGACTGAAGTTAAGACTCGTATTCAAAAGCGAGAATATTATGATAGGATCTTTGGGAGTCGCATCTCAAGATCTTATAAGTCACGAGTTAATAAGCGAAAAGAATATATGTTAAGATCGGGATTAAACCCGAATTAAGCAGTCTCTCATGTTAAGTTAATTAAAGAGAAAACACAGAATGATACCGCCTCCGACATATACCCCTTGTTAGCAGGTACCTATTATGCTTCGTGCTGGTACCACATGGGGATTAGGCAGGAGACTGTGCACCCTCCTGTCTGGCGCCAATAAGACATGTGTCGTGCGGATATCATTAAGGGATCCCGAGCAGGAAATGTATTGTATGATGGGAATTGCCGGGACCTAAGCTGGAATATTCTCAAGTAAGAGGAGTTACCGGGACCTAAGCTGGTAATTCCATAGTTATGATTAAAGCAAGTATGTTATGATGTGAATCACCGGGACCTAAGCTGGTGAATTCTTAAGTAAGGGGGATCTCTCGGGACCTAAGCTGAGTGATTCCTAAGCAGATGAATCTATCGGGACCTAAGCCGATTGGTTCTTAAGTAAGATGAATCTGTCGGGACCTAAGCCGATTGATTCTCAAGTAAGGTGGATTTATCGGGACCTAAGCCGATTGATTCTCAAGTAAGGTGGATTTATCGGGACCTAAGCCGATACTTCCGCAAGTTATGAAAAGATATGATCTCATGTTATGTATTGTTTATGTGTTATGTGCATTGTGCATTAAATATGTAGATATCCGCTTACTGAGTCTTTCGACTCACAGTTATTATCTTGATATTGTAGATAAAGGAAAGGCCAAAGAAGACTAAGCAGAGCATCAGCGAAACCGGTAAGTAAGTATGCGTGTGTATGTACGGCTGCCGACCTGTGGCTAAGTCAAGGGCGAATGAGTCTGTTTTGTTTTTAAAAAGAGACGAGTCTTTTTGTTTGTAAAGTTTTAAATAGTATGTTGTAGGAAAAACGAAAAATTCGCCCATAGTTTTGAGACGTTTATGTAAATATTTTTAAAGTTTTTCTAGAAAATGTTTTCAGGAAGCGCTTCCACCAAAGTTTTTATGAATTTTATTTATGTTAAGTAAGATACGAAGATCTCTGCCGCGGCTCGTGGGCGAGCTAAGGCTCGCGGGTCGTGACAGAATTTTTGGTAGATTTTGTGGTATCAGAGCCCCAGGTTTAGCCGTTTCTGTAGACTTGGGATACGTGTTCTCGGTATAGGTCGCGAGTATGCCATGTGATAGTGTTGTGCTTAGATTCGACCTGTCTAGAGATAGGTTCGACATGATGCAGGATGAGTTGCTAGGAGTTAGATCTCTCTTCCCCGATGAGATTCGTCTGTACCGCGATGCGATCACGTGAATTCCTTCGACCGCAAGTACGTTCAGTGTCGTGGGAGGCACCATCACTTAGGGGCCGGTGGATCGGTCTGACTTGTGAGTGGATGAGTGTCATCTCGACGTTTCACTGCTCCAGTACGAATATCGCGATGACCCCACCTTATTGGCCAACGTTGAGTCGATGGACTCGTTTCACCGCTGACGGTATTATCAGCCGAGATTGTGAGATGTTCCAGAAGGTGATATGTAAAGGATAACTTTTGAATCTCGCCGTTTGTAAAATTTACGAGCTTCCGTTTGTTACAATTAAATTAATGAGTGAATTATGGACGTATGAATTTATTGAGTTAATTTAAGTTCTTTTAAGGTAATGGAAAATCTCGGAATAAATAAAGGATTTATCGAGTTCGTCTCGAGTAATAAATTATTTTCCGATGAAATATTCCGGAATTTAATTTAAGAAATAAATTCTCAAGGATGAGAATTATTTCCGAGAAACCTTAAATATATTTAAATTAATCGAGAACGAACAGGAAATTCTCGGTTTAGTTATTTAATTAAAATTTGATCAGTCACGGATTTAATTAAATAATTACATTACAACGGACGTGATTGTAATGAAAGTTCGGGACCCATTTATAAGAATTTTTGAGTTTGGGGTCGGTTTGGAGAGGAGGATATGGGAGGGATCTATGAGCAAATAAGGGATTCTTTTTTCTTCTCTTATCCTCTTCTATCTTCTACTCTCTTCTTTTCTCTTCTTCACGTCATTCTTCTTCTTCTCTTCCTCACCCGCGCGAGCTCCAACACAACCAGAACAAAGAAAAAAAAATTCAATCGGCAACGACCACCCAAGCCTTTTCTCTCCGGCTGCTCAACCCCCCAGCACCACTCCTTCTCTCTCTTCTTCTTCCTTGCTCGCGCTCGCCCAGCGCTCCGTCACCGAGCCGCGCGCGCGCCGTCCAGCTGAGACCGAGCGACGGCCGTGAAGCTTGAGCCGCCGCGAGCTAGAGCGGACGCCGGTGAAGAGAAGAGTGAGCACCAAAGAGTTTGATTTCTCCAAAAGCAAGGTGAAATCCCTTTTACCCAAATTGAATTTAAGAGTTGGGGTTTGGATAAATTAATTTGGGGGTTCCTATTTGTGAACGTGGGTGATGGTTTTGAATTGGTTTCTGGGGTGATTTACGCTGGGTTTTGATGTTGATGATTGGAATTGATGAGATTTGGTTTCGGTGTTGGGTTATGGTTGTTTGCTTGGCCGTGTCATTGTTGGCTGTGTGACTTGATTTTGGCCGTGGGCCTTATCTTTGGCTGAGTATTTTTGGCCGAGATTGTTTTGGTCTTGAAATTCTTATTTTAGCCGTGTGGTTCTTTGTTGTGGCCGTGAGTTTTCTTGGCCGAGGGACTTGTTTCAGTTGTGAGTCCTTTTGATTGTTTGTGAAGATAAAATCTGAGTCTCGGGGATTTATTTTGTGGTTAATGCTCGGTTTGATTGTTGGTTGAGTTAGTTCTCGGGTTGTGAAGTCATGTGAATTTGAAATCGTCGTTTGTGTTTTGAGATGAGTTGGTTCGTTTCGAGTTTGGTTAGCTCGTTGTGAGATTGAAATGTGAATTTATTGACAAGTTTGGGTTTTGTGACAAGTGATGTTATTAGTGGTTTGATTTCGGATTCTAAGTCGAGTCGGGAGTTTGGATTTGTAAATTGACTCGATATTCGTTTTTATTTCACAGCTCAGTTACAGATCAGAGAGAATCGAGCGAGAGCCGGCGGAATTGAACACGTTGAAGCTGGAAAAGTAGTGAATTCAGAACAGATTTTTAAAGCTCGATCTCACTCGTGAGTCGTTTATCGCTTTATAGCGTTAGACTCGAGTCTTAATTTTGGATTTGAGATTTGTATTCAGGGATTATTAATTATTTATTAAGAGATGTTCGAGAATTTAATTTTTGGTTAATTCATTTAGAATTCTCGGTTTGTACTATTTTCGGATTATTCATTTAATTTATTTAAGACTCGTTAAATAATGATTTGGATTTTATTTCGTACTCATTCTCTGGTACGAATTCGTACGAGTCTTGAATAAGTTTAAATTCCGAACAGCCGGGAAATAAGTGAATTAAATTCTCGAACCCCTGAACCGACTCGCAGTGAATCCCGATAACGAACCTTAAGCTTGTCATCACCTTTCGGATCATTGACTAATGAGTTTTCAACTTTGGGTTTTAGTTTCTCGACGCCTCAGAACGTGATAACGCTCCAGGATGTGTAGAGTCTCGGGAAGCGTGAAAAGCGAGGAAACTCCAGAAGTCAACCAATTTTCAGACGATCTTTTCCGGGTAAGTGAGGAGACATAAGTCAACTACTTACCAAGGGAATAACCCTGTTTGTTTGTGCATTTATTTGCTAGTAAACGAGAGTAGGTGAAAGCCCTAAAATGAATAAACTTGAAAGTTAAGGCTTCGGCCACTCTTGCTTGAAAACTTAGTTCGGGTACGCCCGTTAGGTTCAAACGCTAACTTGAACCAGCCACGTTGTTGCTTTGTTGTTGTTAGATCCCTCTGCTAACCATAGAGTTTGGCTAGATCGGAGGTGACAGGAGAGCATGTTAGACTCTCGGATTCGAGCCGAGGGTAGAAGTACCGGGAGTCACATCCTGAGTCTTCAATCTAAAACACTTAACGAGCATGAAAGGGAAACCATAATTCTTTCGGGATTTATCCCGAGACGCTCTCCTGTTTGTAATTAGTTGTATACTCTATAAGCTAGAGTATCCAAACAATAAATAATGTTGTCGGTGGTACCCACGAGTTCCGACTCGTGTTGAGGACTAAGACGGTCCTGATGGCGCTGAGTACTCCACGGGAGCTGCTGAGAGCACCCCGTTCTAGCAATGGGAAAGGTCGCCCCGGCGAGCCCATTTGCTGTGTCATGACGACACGTAGCGCCGGCGCCCAAATGAAGATGGTACCACTAGTGGATCCCAGACAGTCTTAAAACACTTAAGCTACTGATGACTACTGCTCGAAGTCTGAGGTTGGCTTCTTGTCATTCCAAGGGTTGTAGCAGGGGATGTTGTATAACCTTGTGGAATGGCAAGTGATAGCGTAGAGCGAGGCCCCGCGTTAGGCATGCTCTTGAATCATATGTATCTGCATTCTGCATTCTTGTATATTTGTTTGCACGTCACATGGCATTAGTCGTTTTACTTTATAGATAGACTCCCACTTACTGAGTCAATCGACTCATAGTTTTATGACCCTTGGTAATGTAGATAAGGGAAAAGCTTGTAAGCGGGAAACGAGATTGAAGACCGAGACCGAGCGCGTATTGCCTTGACCTATGGGCTATGGGGTTTCTTAATCGGGGTTAGTATCTTTTGATAAAACGTTCCGGAACATATTTGTATAGGAGTCGCTATAAGACTCTAAGTTATAAAGGCGAAAAATTTCCCCGAATTTTCGCAAACTATTTTATTATATAATCTTATGAGATATTATGCTTAATTAATGTGTTTATATTATGAGTTATGTATAGATTTGAGTTGATCGGTCGCGGTTCGTGGGCGAGCTGTCGCTCGCGGGTCGTGACATGATACAATACACGTTGGGGCCAGGAGAGGGGGACGAGTGGGAGGAGCAACTTACGAATTCTACCGGCTCGGGATTGAATCGGTTGTCCGATATGGAGACCGACTTGTCCAAGAAATTGTGGATCGGTGTCCGATGTGCTCGGGGATAGACTCCAGCGAGGTATCGAGTATTGGGAGCTATGTGTAGAGCTCCAATATCTGACGCTGGAATCTGATTGTCCCTTGTTCGCTGTCTTGCGAATGCAGACCGAATTCCTCGTCGTGACGCGATGTGGTATATGAGTACCTTACCCCCGATGATTGTTTTTCCGGTGGTTGTTCCGCATGATGACGATAAGGTTGACTGTGACGAGGGAGATTCCGAGGAGGATCCCGCTGAGCCTTCAGACGACCCAGCTGCGTAGACGTTTGCTTGTCAACCACGAGAGTGGTTGCTTTGTGTGTGTAACGAGAGAACTAGCATTTTGTGCTTAAGTCTCGTTTGACTAGGCCTTGAGAGGCTAGTCCAGGTTGGTTATGCAGTCTCGATGATGTGACTTGGGTTTTAACCATTCCCTCTTCCATGTGTATAATTGAGTAGGCATGGGGCCTAGACAAGACCCGTCTAATGCCGAGAATGTTACAGCGGCGGATCTCACGGAGATCAGACGCATGCTGGAGAGACAAGGTGCCGACGCAACCCAGAGAGATGAGATGAATCGGAGGTTCGCGCAGCAGCTAGAAGAGCATAACCACACGATCGCGGAACTCAACAAGGTTGAACGCGCCGTCTCAACAGCACCCAACGCCTCCAATTCCCGGAAAACGACGTGAGAATCCACAGCCAGTGCATGTGGATCCTCTTGAAGAGCTTAACCTCCTGATTCCTGACGTCGACCCTTCAGTGGGCAAGCCTGTGTACGAGAGATTTTGTAAGCAAAAAAAAAAAAAAAACCTCCGACGTTTGGAGGCAATGTTGATCCAGCTGCATTTGGGAATTGGATCAAGAAGATGCAGCAGATCCTCAACTTTATACAGCTATCTAATACAGAGTGAGTGGCTTGCGTCACAATCAGCTGGAAGATGAGGCTAGGGGCTGATGGGAGGTGATGGCGTCATCTGAGGATGTCCACTCCATGACGTGGGTCCATTTCCTCAATCTGTTCCATGGGAAGTACCTGAGTGAAGCTAACCTATCGAACAAGGTACGCGAGTTTATGAGACTACGACAAGGTTCAATGTCAGTATCAGAGTATACGACAGAGTTCGACATGTTAACAAGGTTCGCTTCTTCCCTAGTCCCTACTGATCAGGCTAGAAAGATGAAATACATGCATGGGCTCAACGTGGATATCGTGAGCCAAGTGGATAGCGGCGATGATGGACCTCGCTCATACGCCAACGCCGTGCAAAGGGCTTTGCGGATTGCTTGTTGGCGCGAGGGTGATCGGAATCCTGCACCGAAACAAACTGCTGCAACACCTTTTAAAGCTGCTGGCCTAAGCATAGTGAATCAAGGAAAAGATTCATAACCCAATCGAGATGGGAGAGTCGGCCGCAGCAAAGAGATGGTATGAGGTCCCAGCAAGGCTCGAGTTATTGACCTCATGTAAGTTCTGGAAACTGATCACTGTCGGTGAACCATACCAAAAGCCGAAAAGATAGCGGACGGTCAGGGCCGCCTAGTAAGAAGTCTATGACCTCTGGAAGCAATCAGTCGCCCATGTGCCGAAGGTGTGGTAGATCGCACGAGGGAGAGTGTTATGCTCGTGCGCTGGTGTGTTTCAGATGCGGGAAATAGGGTCATCTGTCTCGGGTATGTGAGAATCCAGAAGTAAAGACCCCTGCATCCAAAGAGCGCCGAAAGCTAATGCCAGAGTCTTTTCCATCCGTGAAGATGAAGTATGAGCAGCGTCGTCCACCGCTGTCACAAGTCAGATTTTCGTGGATTCCTTCTCTGCATAGGCATTGATAGGTGCAGGAGCCACGCATTCATTCATCACATCCAAAAAGTCTGACCAGTTGGGTGAGCATCAGAAGGAAGTCTCGTACCCGTTTGTTACGGCTACGCCTTCTGGAGAAAAGTACCGGTCGTTATGCTGGTATAGAGATGTGCCCATCCGAGTTCATGATTGGATAATGGAAGCACACTTGATAGAATTGGAAATGGTGGACTATGACGTAATCCTTGGAATGGATTGGTTGAGTATGCACCGTGCAATCATAGATTGCCGAGGGAAATCAGTTCTGTTCCAGAGCCCAGGACTTGGACCGCTGCAGTTCCAAGGTTCCTCTTAGAAATCGAGTTTTCCGATCGTATCGGCGCTGAAGGCCGTGAAGATGATGCTTTAGGGATGTGCTGGTTACCTTGCAAGTGTGGCAGATGTCACGAAGACAGTCAAGCCACAGCCGTAGGGGATTCCAGTTGCTAGAGATTTCCTTGATATTTTCCCTGAAGATCTTCCAAGTCTACCTCCTAATTGAGAAGTTGAATTCAACATAGAGCTCATTCCAGGTACAGCTCTGATATCGAAAGCTCCATATCGTATGGCTTTGGCAGAATTGAAGGAACTCAAGAGGCAGCTACAAGAGTTGCTTGACAAAGGGTTCATACGACCGAGCCATTCACCTTGGGGAGCGCATGTCTTGTTCGTGAAAAGGCTGATGGTTCATCACGGCTATGTATTAACTACCGTGGGTTGAACAAAGTAATGATCGAGAACAAGTATCCATTGCCATGGATCGCAGATCTTTTTGATCAACTGTTAGGAGCGACAGTGTTCTCGAAGATTGACTTGCGTTTGGGATACCATCAGCTGAAGGATTACGAAACCCGATATCCTACACATAATCTAGAACTTGCTGCAGTAGTGTTTGCAGTCAAGATATGACGACACTACCTGTACGGAGTCCATTGAGACATCTATACAGACCACAAAACGGTAAACATGGTGACTTCAAGTTGGATGAGAACGAGATTCTAAGGTGCAACGGAAGAGTTTGTGTGCCTTCCAACGAGGAAGTCAGGAAGCAGTTAATGGAAGAAGCTCACAGGACACCATATTCGGAACGTCCAGGCGTGACAAAGATGTATCAAGACTTGAGAAAGGTGTATTGGTGGCCAGGAATGAAGAAAGACATGGCCGAGTTTGTCCAAAAGTGCCTAACTTGTCAACAAGTTAAGGCATAACATAAGAAACCAGCTGTAATGCTGCAACCACTAGAGATTCCACAGTGGAAGTGGGAGCAGATAACGATGGATTTTGTGTCAGGATTGCCAAAAACCACAATTGGACACGACTCAGTATGGGTCATTGTTGACAGATTGACCAAATTAGCTCATTTCCTGCCCATCAAAACCACTCACACCGTGGATAAGCTCGCTGAACTCTAAATAAAGGATATTGTACGTCTTCATGGGGTTCCTAGCTCGATTGTTTCTGACCGTGATGCTCGCTTCACATCCAGGTTCCAGAAAAGATAACAAGAGAACCTGGGGACTCGCCTGAAGTTTAGTACTGTTTTCACCTGCAAACCGATGGTCAAAGCGAACGAACGATCCAAGTGTTGGAAGACATGCTCCGAGCTTGTGTTTTAGACTTCCAGGGCTCGTGAAGTCGTTATCTTCCGCTAGTTAAGCTCTCATACAACAACAGCTATCAGGGGTCAATTGACATGGCGACGTATGAAGCTCTATATGGGTGGAAGTGTCTCTCTTCAGTTCATTGGGATGAAACTGGTGAGAGCAAGTTTGTTGGACCTGAGATACTAGAGCAGACCACAGAAGCAGTTAATAAAATCCAAGCTCGGATGAAATCGTCCCAGAGTTATCGGGAAAAACTACGCTGACATAGGAGGCCTCTAGAGTTTAGAAGCAGGAGAGAATGTTTTTATGAAGATCTCACCCTTGCGAGGAGTTATGAGGTTTGGAAAGAAAGGAAAGCTCAGTCCAAGGTATGTTGGACTTGTTGAGATCCTTGAGCGTGTAGGCCAGACAGCTTATCGCTTGGCGTTACCGCCGTCTATGTCAAACCTGCACGATGTGTTCCACATGTTCATGTTACGGAAGTACGTGTCTGACCCTTCGCATGTTCTGCAAGAGCAAGAGGTTGAGATCTCTCCTGAAATCAGATATGAGGAGCCAACCGTTGCGGTTCTCGATCGCAAAGATAAAGTCTTGAGAAACAAGACCATTCCCTTGGTCAAGGTTTTGTGGAAGAGACATGCTGTAGAAGAAGTTACATCGGAGCTCGAAAGTGAGATGCAAAAGAAGTACCCTGCTCTGTTTTAAGTTTCGAGGACGAAACTCTTTTAAGGGGGTAGGGATTGTAAAGGATAACTTTTGAATCTCGCCGTTTGTAAAATTTACGAGCTTCCGTTTGTTACAATTAAATTAATGAGTGAATTATGGACGTATGAATTTATTGAGTTAATTTAAGTTCTTTTAAGGTAATGGAAAATCTCGGAATAAATAAAGGATTTATCGAGTTCGTCTCGAGTAATAAATTATTTTCCGATGAAATATTCCGGAATTTAATTTAAGAAATAAATTCTCAAGGATGAGAATTATTTCCGAGAAACCTTAAATATATTTAAATTAATCGAGAACGAACAGGAAATTCTCGGTTTAGTTATTTAATTAAAATTTGATCAGTCACGGATTTAATTAAATAATTACATTACAACGGACGTGATTGTAATGAAAGTTCGGGACCCATTTATAAGAATTTTTGAGTTTGGGGTCGGTTTGGAGAGGAGGATATGGGAGGGATCTATGAGCAAATAAGGGATTCTTTTTTCTTCTCTTATCCTCTTCTATCTTCTACTCTCTTCTTTTCTCTTCTTCACGTCATTCTTCTTCTTCTCTTCCTCACCCGCGCGAGCTCCAACACAACCAGAACAAAGAAAAAAAAATTCAATCGGCAACGACCACCCAAGCCTTTTCTCTCCGGCTGCTCAACCCCCCAGCACCACTCCTTCTCTCTCTTCTTCTTCCTTGCTCGCGCTCGCCCAGCGCTCCGTCACCGAGCCGCGCGCGCGCCGTCCAGCTGAGACCGAGCGACGGCCGTGAAGCTTGAGCCGCCGCGAGCTAGAGCGGACGCCGGTGAAGAGAAGAGTGAGCACCAAAGAGTTTGATTTCTCCAAAAGCAAGGTGAAATCCCTTTTACCCAAATTGAATTTAAGAGTTGGGGTTTGGATAAATTAATTTGGGGGTTCCTATTTGTGAACGTGGGTGATGGTTTTGAATTGGTTTCTGGGGTGATTTACGCTGGGTTTTGATGTTGATGATTGGAATTGATGAGATTTGGTTTCGGTGTTGGGTTATGGTTGTTTGCTTGGCCGTGTCATTGTTGGCTGTGTGACTTGATTTTGGCCGTGGGCCTTATCTTTGGCTGAGTATTTTTGGCCGAGATTGTTTTGGTCTTGAAATTCTTATTTTAGCCGTGTGGTTCTTTGTTGTGGCCGTGAGTTTTCTTGGCCGAGGGACTTGTTTCAGTTGTGAGTCCTTTTGATTGTTTGTGAAGATAAAATCTGAGTCTCGGGGATTTATTTTGTGGTTAATGCTCGGTTTGATTGTTGGTTGAGTTAGTTCTCGGGTTGTGAAGTCATGTGAATTTGAAATCGTCGTTTGTGTTTTGAGATGAGTTGGTTCGTTTCGAGTTTGGTTAGCTCGTTGTGAGATTGAAATGTGAATTTATTGACAAGTTTGGGTTTTGTGACAAGTGATGTTATTAGTGGTTTGATTTCGGATTCTAAGTCGAGTCGGGAGTTTGGATTTGTAAATTGACTCGATATTCGTTTTTATTTCACAGCTCAGTTACAGATCAGAGAGAATCGAGCGAGAGCCGGCGGAATTGAACACGTTGAAGCTGGAAAAGTAGTGAATTCAGAACAGATTTTTAAAGCTCGATCTCACTCGTGAGTCGTTTATCGCTTTATAGCGTTAGACTCGAGTCTTAATTTTGGATTTGAGATTTGTATTCAGGGATTATTAATTATTTATTAAGAGATGTTCGAGAATTTAATTTTTGGTTAATTCATTTAGAATTCTCGGTTTGTACTATTTTCGGATTATTCATTTAATTTATTTAAGACTCGTTAAATAATGATTTGGATTTTATTTCGTACTCATTCTCTGGTACGAATTCGTACGAGTCTTGAATAAGTTTAAATTCCGAACAGCCGGGAAATAAGTGAATTAAATTCTCGAACCCCTGAACCGACTCGCAGTGAATCCCGATAACGAACCTTAAGCTTGTCATCACCTTTCGGATCATTGACTAATGAGTTTTCAACTTTGGGTTTTAGTTTCTCGACGCCTCAGAACGTGATAACGCTCCAGGATGTGTAGAGTCTCGGGAAGCGTGAAAAGCGAGGAAACTCCAGAAGTCAACCAATTTTCAGACGATCTTTTCCGGGTAAGTGAGGAGACATAAGTCAACTACTTACCAAGGGAATAACCCTGTTTGTTTGTGCATTTATTTGCTAGTAAACGAGAGTAGGTGAAAGCCCTAAAATGAATAAACTTGAAAGTTAAGGCTTCGGCCACTCTTGCTTGAAAACTTAGTTCGGGTACGCCCGTTAGGTTCAAACGCTAACTTGAACCAGCCACGTTGTTGCTTTGTTGTTGTTAGATCCCTCTGCTAACCATAGAGTTTGGCTAGATCGGAGGTGACAGGAGAGCATGTTAGACTCTCGGATTCGAGCCGAGGGTAGAAGTACCGGGAGTCACATCCTGAGTCTTCAATCTAAAACACTTAACGAGCATGAAAGGGAAACCATAATTCTTTCGGGATTTATCCCGAGACGCTCTCCTGTTTGTAATTAGTTGTATACTCTATAAGCTAGAGTATCCAAACAATAAATAATGTTGTCGGTGGTACCCACGAGTTCCGACTCGTGTTGAGGACTAAGACGGTCCTGATGGCGCTGAGTACTCCACGGGAGCTGCTGAGAGCACCCCGTTCTAGCAATGGGAAAGGTCGCCCCGGCGAGCCCATTTGCTGTGTCATGACGACACGTAGCGCCGGCGCCCAAATGAAGATGGTACCACTAGTGGATCCCAGACAGTCTTAAAACACTTAAGCTACTGATGACTACTGCTCGAAGTCTGAGGTTGGCTTCTTGTCATTCCAAGGGTTGTAGCAGGGGATGTTGTATAACCTTGTGGAATGGCAAGTGATAGCGTAGAGCGAGGCCCCGCGTTAGGCATGCTCTTGAATCATATGTATCTGCATTCTGCATTCTTGTATATTTGTTTGCACGTCACATGGCATTAGTCGTTTTACTTTATAGATAGACTCCCACTTACTGAGTCAATCGACTCATAGTTTTATGACCCTTGGTAATGTAGATAAGGGAAAAGCTTGTAAGCGGGAAACGAGATTGAAGACCGAGACCGAGCGCGTATTGCCTTGACCTATGGGCTATGGGGTTTCTTAATCGGGGTTAGTATCTTTTGATAAAACGTTCCGGAACATATTTGTATAGGAGTCGCTATAAGACTCTAAGTTATAAAGGCGAAAAATTTCCCCGAATTTTCGCAAACTATTTTATTATATAATCTTATGAGATATTATGCTTAATTAATGTGTTTATATTATGAGTTATGTATAGATTTGAGTTGATCGGTCGCGGTTCGTGGGCGAGCTGTCGCTCGCGGGTCGTGACAGATCCACGTTCACCATCCTTCTTAAATTCGTGAAAATATTCTAAAACCTTATCGACCTTAATATTCTTAATTTTCCATTCTCGATTGTTTTCTCGTAACTCTCAAGGACTAAAATTTTCAACGCTCAAGTACTTTCAAAATCCTTTTGTTGACTTTTTATTTATTATTTACATAAATAAAAGTCGGTATCTTACATCCTCTCATCCTTATAAAAATTTCGTCCTCAAAATTTCTTTCCTCAAATAGGTAGGGATACTTGAGCTTCATCACATCTTCTTGTTCCCATGTAGCTTCCTCACTTGAATGATTTCTCCAAAGCACTTTCACAAGCTGAATTGTCTTATTCCTTAGTGCCTTCTCCTTCTTATCGAGGATTTTAACTGGGAGTTCCTCATAACTCAAATCCACCTGTAGATCAACAGGTTCCTCCTCCAGCACGTGAGAAACGTCTGACACATACTTCTTTAGCATGGAAACGTGAAACACGTTATGAACAGTTGACAGATTTGGAGGGAGTGAGCGCTGAGGAGACCCAATTTCATGAAGTAAGGTGAGAATTCGTTCTTGCCCTGTTTTGATTTTGAAGTTAGGGTTGGAATTTGGGGCTTTTCAATTATGAACGTGTTTGATACTCCTTGAATTGGTTTGGTGCTCGAATTGGTGTTTTATGATCCTAAGAACCTTGATTTTGGATTAAATTCTGGGTTTTGGGTGTGTTAGTTGGCCGTGTGGTTGGCTGGAGATTTTGTGATGGTATGTTGAAGTTATTGTTGATGATTCGAGACTGTTAGTGTTGTGTTGGCTGGAATTGTTAAGCGTTTTGTTGTTGTGTTTTGGATCGAAATGATGTGAAGTTGTTTGTGATGACGATTAGAATCTGAGAAGTGTGTTTATTAGGAATTATGGTTATAACTTGTCAATAAAAAGAGACAAGTCAAAAATATTTTCTAGAACATATTTGAAAAGTATCGTTTTAAGTTATTTTCATATAACTTCGGTATGCTATAGATTGTTAGTAATAACTTCTTATTGCGTTCTTTTCTTTTAGTTTCGACTTCGGGAACCTATTCTAAGCAGTGAGTCTTGCCCAGTCAAAGGAATAGGTGGTCGTATAGTATGAGACGTTTCTTAGCTTAAGTCAGAGAAGTTATGTCAAGATCTTATTATCTTTAGGCATCGATTCTTTTCTGTATCTATGTTATGTTCTCATGTGTTCTTAATTGCTCGTGTTTGAGATGCTCTGAGTAGCGTGACTAAGAGAACGTTTGAATACGTTCCTTATGAGCTTTCTTTCCAGTAGAAGTATGTACGTTAGTATGTCGAGGGATGAGATACTGAGTACGCTCCATGTTCGATCTTTCTCTTCTATAGATAAGTCCAGATTGCTACAAGGATAGCAGCGAGTGTAAGGATATTACGTGGACGAAGCTACGAGAAGTAAAGAAATGACTCTTTCTGTTGGAAGAGAAGGATTCGGGATTCGAAAGAATCGTATCCAGGTAAGTAGAAACATTTCAACTGTATCACAAAAATAATGTGTTGTGTGTGCTGCTTATGTGCTTGCATTTACATGATATGATATGTGATTATTGCATTTATTGCATTTGCATTCATGTGCATCTCATCTAAAAATGGAAAAGAGTTTTACGAGAAACGAGGTTTTTCGAAAGAAGGATGTGTGTTGTGGATCGTCCATGAATGGTTGGCTAGCTCCTAGGATCGGGGAGTTAGCTACAACTTCGCGAGATAGGATCGGTCTCACGAAGGATCGGGTCATTTGAATAGTTCTGGGAACCTTATGACTTCGATGAGCGGATCGTATGTAGTACTGGGTACCTTATGGTCACGTCGGACCATTTGAATAGTGCTGGGCACCTTATGGTTGCGACCTCCGGGCTGTATGTCATAGTGCTGGGCACCTTACAGCTGCGGCGTTAGTCATGCATGTATGCGAGAGGACCTGAGTGAACTGTTTACAACACACACCTTGCGCGCAATTAAGAAGAGATTTAAGAAGAAGAAAAGATGAGAAAAACTTGCTTGAGTTTTTAAAGTGAAAATCATATCATATGCATTGTTTCTGCTTACTGGGCGTTAGCTCATTCGTTTTTGTGATACAGGTGAGGGATGTGATTAAAAGATGTTTATACGGTAGCGGGTTGACTGGCGAGTGCTTCCACGTAGACGAGACTTCGTATATGGGCTATTTTGACCTGATGGGCCTAATAAGAAATTGTTTTGAATGATGTTTTGTGAAAATGGTTATGTTTTGTGAAGTCTGTCTAAGACCTAGAGGTCAAGTAGATTGTTTCTTTCACTATGTCGTTTATGCATGTAGACTTTAAGTCAATACGATGGTGTTGTGTGTAGATACGAAAGGTTTGTCACGACGTCGTGTCGTTTATGTTTAAAAAAAAAAAAATTTCCACGTGTTTTCATTTAAATAAACGACTCGTCGGGGCGTGACAAAAGTTTGGTATCAGAGCCCGGTTGTTGTTGTGGAATTTGTATGGGGCAGATTCTGTGACATTCCCGCTTGAATTGTGGTTGAGCTTCTTCATGTACTTCCCAAACTTCCCGAAATTCTTTACCAACAAGTCAATGCTTTTAGCCATATCATCATCGTCGGAAGGTGCAAGGTCTCCATGGACATCCGCTTTCAAGGCGATTCCCTTCATTTTGGGCTCCGCATCAATCATCTTCTCAAAGGTTCGGAGAGAACCCATGAGTTCTTCAAGTTTCATGCTTCTTATGCCTTTGGCCTCCTCAATAGCAGTGACTTTGTAGATGAATCGTTTGGGCAGCGATCGCAACACTTTCCTGACAAGTTTCTCCTCGGAAATTTTCTCGCCAAGGGCAAACGATTCATTAGTCAGATCACAAAGACGAGAATTGAACTCATTTATAGTTTCACTTTCTTCCATTATGAGATTCTCAAACTTTGTGGTCAATAGTTGAAGTCTCGACGTACGTGCCGTATCGGTTCCTTCATGGTGGACTTGAAGGATTGTCCATGCGTCTTTGGCAACCTCGCAGGTGTGGATGAGTTTGAAAACGTTGGCGTCCACAGCGGAAAAGATGGCGTTGAGAGCTTTAGAGTTGGAGTTTGCAAGCCTCTCTTCATCGACGGACCAACGTTCTTCAGGCTTGAGAGACGAGCTACCATCGGCTTCCTCAGTGGTCGGATGAGTCCATCCCGTGAGAATCGCTTTCCAAGCCTTTTCATCCAAGGACTTCAGAAACGCCTTCATACGCGCCCTCCAATAGGAGTAGTTGTTGCCGTCAAGTAATGGAGGTCGGCTAATCGACGCACCTTCCTTCATGAAATCCATCTCGAATACCAGATCAGTAAACACCACGGATCACACTCAAGATGAGGAGTGAACCGCTCTGATACCAAACTTTTGTCACGCCCCGACGAGTCGTTTATTTTAGAAGAAAACACGTGGAATTTTTTTTTTTAAACATAAACGACACGACGTCATGACAAACCTTTCGTATCTACACACAACACCATCGTATTGACTTAAAGTCTACATGCATAAACGACATAGTGAAAGAAACAATCTACTTGACCTCTAGGTCTTAGACAGACTTCACAAAACATAACCATTTTCACAAAACATCATTCAAAACAATTTCTTATTAGGCCCATCAGGTCAAAATAGCCCATATACGAAGTCTCGTCTACGTGGAAGCGCTCGCCAGTCAACCCGCTACCGTGTAAACATCTTTTAATCACATCCCTCACCTGTATCACAAAAACGAATGAGCTAACGCCCAGTAAGCAGAAACAATGCATATGATATGATTTTCACTTTAAAAACTCAAGCAAGTTTTTCTCATCTTTTCTTCTTCTTAAATCTCTTCTTAATTGCGCGCAAGGTGTGTGTTGTAAACAGTTCACTCAGGTCCTCTCGCATACATGCATGACTAACGCCGCAGCTGTAAGGTGCCCAGCACTATGACATACAGCCCGGAGGTCGCAACCATAAGGTGCCCAGCACTATTCAAATGGTCCGACGTGACCATAAGGTACCCAGTACTACATACGATCCGCTCATCGAAGTCATAAGGTTCCCAGAACTATTCAAATGACCCGATCCTTCGTGAGACCGATCCTATCTCGCGAAGTTGTAGCTAACTCCCCGATCCTAGGAGCTAGCCAACCATTCATGGACGATCCACAACACACATCCTTCTTTCGAAAAACCTCGTTTCTCGTAAAACTCTTTTCCATTTTTAGATGAGATGCACATGAATGCAAATGCAATAAATGCAATAATCACATATCATATCATGTAAATGCAAGCACATAAGCAGCACACACAACACATTATTTTTGTGATACAGTTGAAATGTTTCTACTTACCTGGATACGATTCTTTCGAATCCCGAATCCTTCTCTTCCAACAGAAAGAGTCATTTCTTTACTTCTCGTAGCTTCGTCCACGTAATATCCTTACACTCGCTGCTATCCTTGTAGCAATCTGGACTTATCTATAGAAGAGAAAGATCGAACATGGAGCGTACTCAGTATCTCATCCCTCGACATACTAACGTACATACTTCTACTGAAGAAAGCTCATAAGGAACGTATTCAAACGTCCTCCTAGTCACGCTACTCAGAGCGTCTCAAACACGAGCAATCAAGAACACATGAGAACATAACATAGATACAGAAAAGAATCGATGCCTAAAGATAATAAGATCTTGACATAACTTCTCTGACTTAAGCTAAGAAACGTCTCATACTATACGACCACCTATTCCTTTGACTGGGCAAGACTCACTGCTTAGAATAGGTTCCCGAGGTCGAAACTAAAAGAAAAGAACGCAATAAGAAGTTATTACTAACAATCTATAGCATACAGAAGTTATATGAAAATAACTTAAAACGATACTTTTCAAATATGTTCTAGAAAATATTTTTGACTTGTCTCTTTTTATTGACAAGTTATAACCATTTGAATAATGAAGTGCATAACGTAAAAATCTTTCATTTAAAATAAACCAAGTCGTTTATTTTAAATATCTAACCATATATAAATAATCTTGGATTCGATTTAATAAAATGTTTATGAAATAACCGAACCCTCGGTTCGTAGTCGAACCGTTCTTTTATTTCTATTTTCGTGCGTAAATAAAACATTTCTCGTTGATATTCTTTTTTTTTCCAAATTAAAAGAGTCGAGCTTATAGTCGAACTCGATTTTTAATACTTAAGTAAATAAGAATACTAAATAATTATTTGAATAATGAACGAGTTTAATAATGATAACATACTAATTTCTTTTTCTTAACAACATATATCAAACGGGTTTGACTATAAAACATAATAATAATAACGTACTAACTCGAGCACTCGCACAACTTAATCAAAACTTCGTAACTAACTCGAAAAATAAACTACTTAATAACGTCTTAGACTCGAGTCGGAACTCGGGAAATTTCGACTCGTTAACATTAGGCAGAGACTCCCGTAAACTGCCCCCCGAGAGCCGCCACAGCGTCGCTGCCGTCCCTGGCCCAACAGCTCGCTCCAACCGAGCCGATGAACCACGCTGACCAGCCCCGTTTCGTTGTCGCTCGCGCAGCACCTCCGCCAATCTTCGGACAGCCTCCTCGCCGTCCCGAGCCGCTGCCCCGAGCGCTATTCAGCCTACCTAAACCGAGCCTAACTCTCGACGAGAAACTCGCAACAAAAACGACTTAATAATTCTATAACAAATCTGAAAAAAAAAACATATATCACACTATAACCATAATTCCTAATAAACACACTTCTCAGATTCTAATCGTCATCACAAACAACTTCACATCATTTCGATCCAAAACACAACAACAAAACGCTTAACAATTCCAGCCAACACAACACTAACAGTCTCGAATCATCAACAATAACTTCAACATACCATCACAAAATCTCCAGCCAACCACACGGCCAACTAACACACCCAAAACCCAGAATTTAATCCAAAATCAAGGTTCTTAGGATCATAAAACACCAATTCGAGCACCAAACCAATTCAAGGAGTATCAAACACGTTCATAATTGAAAAGCCCCAAATTCCAACCCTAACTTCAAAATCAAAACAGGGCAAGAACGAATTCTCACCTTACTTCATGAAATTGGGTCTCCTCAGCTCTCACTCCCTCTTTTCCCGGCGTCTTTCTCGGTCCGGCGTCCTTGGCGTGCTCGCGGTGGCTCACTTCCTCTCGGTCCGAGCGCGCGCGTGAGATTTGGTCTCGGTGGCTTGCTGTCGGCCAAGCTTCTTCTTCCTCCTCAAACTCTCCTCCTTCACTCACTCTCTCGCTCTCTCGCTCGACCTCTCTTTCTCTCCCTCTCTCGGTTCTCTTCTTCTCCTTCTTTTTCTCCTTCTTTTCTTTTTTTTTTTCTTTCGGCCTTTCTTTTTTTTTTTTCCCTGGTTGCTGCTGATTCTCTCGGCCAAGTGATATACATCACTTAAGAAGAGGTTTCTAGACACCAATGACGTGGAGAAGATAGGAACAAGTGAAGAAATTTCAAAAATTCTCATTTGACCTTCTTTTCCCCCTTTTTATTTCAAATTGGTCCGAAAACATAACAATTTAGTCCTTCCTTGTTGCACACAATTCCTTTTTAATTTTATTCTTTTCTTGAGAGATGGAAAATATAACGAGAAAATTAGTCCAATAATTTTCTATCGAATTCCTTTAACGTAGAAATTAATTAAGATCGTTAGAATTTATTTTCACGTTCACCATCCTTCTTAAATTCGTGAAAATATTTTAAAACCTTATCGACCTTAATATTCTTAATTTTCCATTCTCGATTGTTTTCTCGTTCCTTCGAGAAATTCCTTAATATTATTCCCGTAACTCTCAAGGACTAAAATTTTCAACGCTCAAGTACTTTCAAAATCCTTTTGTTGACTTTTTATTTATTATTTACATAAATAAAAGTCGGTATCTTACATCCTCTCATCCTTATAAAAATTTCGTCCTCAAAATTTCTTTCCTCAAATAGGTAGGGATACTTGAGCTTCATCACATCTTCTTGTTCGCATGTAGCTTCCTCACTTGAATGATTTCTCCAAAGCACTTTCACAAGCTGAACCGTCTTATTCTTTAGTGCCTTCTCCTTCTTGTCAAGGATTTTAACTGGGAGTTCCTCGTAACTGAAATCCACTTGTAGATCAACTGGTTCCTCTTCCAGCACGTGAAAAGTATCTGACACATACTTCTTTAGCATGGAAACGTGAAACACGTTGTGAATACCTGACAGGTTTGGAGGAGGTGCTAACATGTACGCTACTTCTCCAACCTTTTCCAGAATCTCAAAAGGACCTATGAATCTTGGGCTCAACTTTCCCTTTTTTTCCCAAACCTCATGACACCTTTCGGGACATAAAACTACGCGTTCCGTCTCAGTTTCCTTCTCGGTCGTCTACATTGCCGCCTTACCCTTATCTACATTACCAAGGGACATAAAACTATGAGTCGAAAGACTCAGCAAGCGGGAGTCTAGCTTATGAAAGAAAAGCAGCTAATGCAAAGCATATGACGTGCGAACAAGCAAACAAGAATGCAGGATGCAGCTATCACCTAAAAGTGACTAATGAGCGCGCATCCTAGAATACTAGCCGTCCCGCAAGGTTATACACTCCACACTGCTATAACCTCTGGTCCGACTAGAGACCAGTTCCCGACTTCGAGCAGCAGTCGTTAACCGATCTAAGTTTTACACATGTCTGGGATCCACTAGTGGTACTTCCTTCATCATGACGTCAGCGCCACTGGTCTCTGGCATAGTGAGCTCGCGAACCGCGACCATCACCCACTACGCCCCGGTGTGCTCAAGGCAGCTTCCGGTGAGTCTTCCAGCAAGCAATGAGCTCGCGATGCGCGACCTTCACCCATTGCTTCGAGTACTCGGCGCACGGACCGACATGGCCCGCCAAGCACAAGTCAGGGACTTGTGAGTACCACCGACACGAGTTTAAAGTTTGGGTACACTGCAGCTAGCAGCGTACACGTTAAACTTATATACGGAAGAGCGTGACGGGATAAACCCCGAAAGAAATTATTGTTTCCCTTTGAAGCTCGTTTAGTGTTTTAAGTTGAAAGCTCGAGATGTGACTCTCGAACTCTCTACTCTCGATTGAATTTGAGAGTCTATCGCTCTTCCGTCCTCTCGATTCTAACCTACTTCCTAGAGTTAGAAGAGAAGTCTAACCACACACAAAGCAAGCAAGGCTGGTTCAAGTTAGCGTTTGAACCTAACGGGCGAACCCGAGCTAAGTTTTCAAGCAAGAGTGGCCGAAGCCTTAACTTTCGAGTTTATTCATTTTTAGGCTTTTACCTACTCTTGTTTACTAGCAAGCATATGCACAAACAAACAGGATTATACCCTTGGTAAGTAGTTGACTTATGTCTCCACACTTACCCGGAATTGTTCGATAGAACGCTTGACAAGTCCTGAAGACGTCTTGCTTCACACGTTCTTTGAGGCACCTGGCGCTTGTCGAAACGTCGGAAGAACTATCATCCGGAGTTGAACAACCATTAGTTATTGGATTCGAGTTTACTTAAAGAGAGTAGGGTTCGTTGTCGGGATTAGAGTCGGTTCGGAATTCGAAAATTTAATTTATTATTCCCCGGTTTTTCGGAGGTTTATTCAAGACTCGCGTATCCCATATCGAGAGTGATACGAGATAATGTTCAACGAGTAATCACGAGTCTTAAATAAATCGAATAATCCGAAATTAAAAATAACCGAGAATTCCAAACGAATAATTAAATTAAATTCATAAACATTATTAAATAAATAATTCTAAATTATTTATTTAAATACTGAAAGTACATATATAAGAGTATTTAAACGCTGTAAGCGATTTAAAACTCACGAGTTAATCGAGCTTTATTTCGATAACTCTATCAACTTGAGATCTTCAGAGGCTAATCTCAACGCTCTCGACTCGTCTGGTTCCCGTCCGTCCGTCAATGTCTGTAAATCAAACCTGGAACCCAACGACGAGTTAACATCTTAAAACCAAATTCCGATATCACATAACTCAAAACCCGAACCCATAACCCAATCAAGCGAACTCAACAAAAATCCAACTGACCGGAAACGACCACAAAACTCAAATCGAGGCTCAGACTTTATCATAATTATTTGTGAACTAAAACGCATACCCGAGACCAAGTTCACGGCCACAACAAACATACGGCTCAACCAAGTCACACGGCCAAGACAACACACGGCCACACAAAGCAAACAAACAACTCACAGCTAAGACAATTACCAAGCTAAACAATTTCCAAAATCCTTCAATCATCACAGCCTCTCCTAATTCCAGGAATGAAATCACTTCAACACATCACAAGAACTCAAAATTCTCAAATCCAAATCTCAAATTTTAGAGCACACGGCCAAAACCACAATCCAAACCAAAACTCATCAAAATCCCACAATTCAATATAGCCTCAAAAATTCTGATCATAAACCACATCAACAACAACAATCAAGCTCAGACAACATTACAAACCGAGCAATTGCACCGAAATCGAACCCGAAATCAAAAACCCCCAATTCAAACCCTAGTTCATCATTTTCGGATAAATTAGGAAAAATCCGAATCAAAACTTCAAATTCAGGTTACAAACAACATCAATCGAGTTCAATGAACGATAAAAACCAATCAATTTAACCGAAATCAACTCGGATTCAAAAATCCCCAATTCAGAATTTCAAATCCTAATTTCTCAGAAAAATCAATTGGGTTTAGCTTGTTCTTACCGAAATTCTCACGAATTCGGTGTCCTCGTCGCTCGATTGTGTGTTCCCGGCGTCTCCTTCCTCGGCGGCGGTCACGGCGAGCTCGCGGCGGCGGTGTGTCGCTCGGTCTTTGCGCGCGCGGTGGCTCAGCGGTCGGTGACGCGCGAAGGAGAGGAAGAGAGAGGAAGGCGAGTGAGAGGTGGCGGTGGCGACGTCGGGGCTCGGCGGTGCTGTGCTTCCTCGGGCCGGAGCGCGCGGTGGAACTCGGTGCTGGGTGATGGCGCGCGAAGGAGAAGAAGAAGAAGAGAAGGAGAAGAACGAGGGTGATGGCGGTGATGATGGTTGTCGGCGACGAGCAGAGGAGCGGCCGAGAGTTTTTTTCCTTTTCTTTTTTTTTTCGTTTGTCCTGGTTTGCTCGTGTGTGGGTTTCGGCCGAGTGAAGCAAGGGAGAAGAAGAAGAAAATAGAGAAGAGAGAGAGAAGGGTGAGGTGGCAAGGTTTTGAGGAGGAAGTGGCCATGTGGCACCCTCATTCATTGCCACGCGTGCATACGTGGACCAATCCCCTCCTGCCACAACTCTCTCAAATCAACCCCAGCTTCTCTTTTTCTTTCACTTTCGTCCTTCAAAATATTGCATATAAGTCCTTTCAAAATAAACTCTCACAATCCTGTCCTTAATTAATTAAAAAAATAATCTTGAAAAATAACCGAGAAAATTATTATTATTTCTCGTTATTTTGAATATATTTAAGGGATTTCGGAATTCATTCTTTACTCTTGAGATTTTTTTAAATCTCCGAGTATGTTTCGAATAATAATATTGGATTACTCGAATATTCTCATTCCGAAATTTCATCGACCTTAAATATTATCATATTCCAAGATCTTTAAAATTTAAGGACGTCTCATATGCAACAAGAATTTGAATTAAAACTCGTCCATTTTATTCAAATTCACAAGTCGAGCGGTTACAAAAGTTTATACATTACAATCCCTACCCCCTTAAAAGAGTTTCGTCCTCGAAACTTAGAACAAGGAAGGGTATTTCTTTTGCATCTCGCTCTCAAGCTCCCAAGTAGCTTCTTCTGTAGAGTGACTCTTCCAAAGTACTTTGACCAAAGGTATAGTCTTATTCCTTAAGACTTTCTCCTTGCGATCTAGGATTGCGACGGCTGATTCTTCATACCTGATGTCAGGAGAAACTTCAACCTCTTGATCTTGCAGTACATGTGAAGGATCAGACATGTATTTCCGTAGCATCGATACGTGAAATACATCATGGAGGTTGGACATCGACGGTGGTAGAGCTAGGCGATACGCTGCCTTGCCCACTCGCTCCAGAATCTCGAAAGGTCCAACATACCTCGGGCTTAGCTTCCCTTTCTTCCCGAATCTCATGACACCACGCATCGGGGAAACCTTTAAAAAAACTTTCTCTCCTGCTTCGAATTCTAGCGGTCTTCTCCGCTTGTCTGCATAGCTCTTTTGACGACTCTGAGATGTTTTCATTCGGGCTCGAATCGTCTTGATTGCCTCTGTAGTCTGCTCCACCAATTCAGGTCCGAACAGCTTACTCTCGCCAGCTTCATCCCAATGAATTGGAGAGCGACACTTCCGTCCATAGAGGGCTTCATAAGGCGCCATTCCGATTGTCGCTTGGTAGCTGTTGTTGTAGGAGAATTCGACCAAAGGGAGATAACGACTCCATGAGCCTGGGAAGTCTAAGACACACGCCCGAAGCATATCCTCCAACACTTGTATCGTGCGTTCACTCTGACCATCTGTTTGGGGATGAAAAGCAGTACTGAACTTCAATCGTGTTCCCAAATTCTCCTGTAGACTCTTCCAGAATTTGGAAGTGAACCGAGTATCTCGGTCGGATACGATTGAATTAGGGATTCCATGGAGACGTACAATCTCCTTGATATACAATTCAGCAAGCTTATCCACCGTGTGAGTGGTTTTGATAGGTAGAAAGTGAGCTGATTTGGTTAATCTATCAACAATAACCCAGACAGAGTCATGACCAGCAGTGGTTTTTGGCAAACCTGACACGAAATCCATCGTTATCTGCTCCCATTTCCATTGCGGAACCTCTAGGGGTTGAAGCATTCCTGCTGGTTTCTGATGTTCTGCCTTGATTTGTTGACAAGTTAAGCACCTTTGAACAAATACAGCTACATCTTTCTTCATTCCTGGCCACCAATAGACCTTTTTCAGGTCCTGGTACATCTTAGTCACACCAGGATGCACGGAATACGGCGTTCCGTGAGCTTCTTCCATCAATTGTCTCTTGATTCCTTCGTCGGACGGTACACAGACTCTCCCGTTACACCTTAGAACATCTTTCTCGTCCAGTGTAAACTTACCTTCTGCGTCATTCTGAGCATCAAACATCTTGCTGAGAAGATACTCATCTGCGTACTGACCGTCTTTAATCTGTTCCAGCAACATTGGTCGCACACTGAGCGCAGCTATCCTTCCCGTGATTAGCTGAAGCTCCAGTTGCTGAACATCCTTCTTCAGCTTGAGGGACGTCTCAACTAGACTTGCTAGTGAAACTACCGACTTACGACTGAGCGCATCTGCGACCTTATTAGCTTTACCAGGGTGATAATGTAGCTCGAAGTCGTAGTCATTCAGAAGTTCCAACCAGCGTCCTTGTCGCATGTTCAGCTCTTTCTGGGTGAAGAGATACTTCAGCGTCTTATGGTCCGTATAAATGTCGCAATGAACTCCATACAAGTAGTGTCGCCATATTTTAAGCGCAAAAACAACTGCTGCAAGTTCCAGATCATGCGTAGGGTACCGGGTTTCATAATCCTTCAGCTGTCGCGAGGCATAAGCAATAACCTTACCATGTTGCATTAGAACCGCGCCTAATCCTTGCTTAGAGGCATCACAGTAGATCGCGAATCCGTCGGCTCCCTGAGGAATAGTGAGCACTGGAGCCGTGGTCAGACGATTCTTCAGCTCCTGGAAGCTTTCTTCACACTTCTCAGACCAGACAAACTTCTGTCCTTTACGGGTCAGTTGGGTTAACGGCATGGCTAATTTAGAAAATCCTTCTACGAACTTCCTGTAGTAGCCTGCAAGACCCAAGAAGCTCCTTATCTCGGTTACCGTCTTCGGCTGATTCCACTGCTTCACTGCTTCCACTTTGGTCGGATCTACCATGATTCCTGTGCTACTGACTACGTGACCAAGGAAAACAACGTGCTCTAGCCAAAATTCACACTTTGAGAACTTGGCGTACAGTTGTTTTTCTCGTAGTCTTGTCAGAGCCATCTCTAGATGTTGCGCGTGTTCTTCCTTGGTTTTCGAGTAAATCAGGATGTCATCAATAAACACGATGATGAACTTGTCCAAGAAATCCTCAAATACTCGATTCATCAAGTTCATAAACGCTGCAGGTGCATTGGTTAGTCCAAAAGACATAACTAGGAACTCGTAATGACCATAACGAGTTCTAAAAGCCGTCTTTGGAATGTCCTCGTCCCGAACCTTCAGCTGATGGTACCCTGATCGCAGATCAATCTTCGAAAACACAGTTGCTCCAGCAAGTTGGTCGAACAGATCATCAATGCGCGGCAACGGATACTTGTTTTTGATTGTCACCTGATTCAGGCCACGGTAATCGATACATAACCGTAACGAACCATCTGCCTTCTTGACGAACAAGACTGGCGCTCCCCATGGCGAATGGCTCGGTCTGATGAATCCCTTATCCAATAACTCTTGGAGTTGCGTCTTAAGTTCCTTCAATTCCGCCGGAGCCATCCGATACGGGGTCTTCGATATCGGTGCTGTTCCTGGAAGGAGTTCTACATTAAACTCGACTTCACGGTCAGGAGGTAGACCTGGAAGATCCTCTGGGAAAACATCCAGAAAGTTCCTCACAACAGGAATATCTTGCGGTTGTGGCTTGGTCGCCTTCGCAGTATCCACAATGCTCGCGAGATATCCGGCACATCCCTGCTGCATTATCTTCAACGCTTTAAGTGCCGATATCACGGGAAATTCCAACTTCCGAGAGGAACCTTGGAACTGGAATGGTTCAAGCCCCGGTTCTCGGAACAAAACCGACTTCTTTCTACAATCAATGACTGCATAATGCTTACTTAACCAATCCATTCCAAGTATTACATCATAGTCAACCATTTCTAGTTCAATCAGGTCTGCTTCAAGGACCTGATCCTGAACTTGAATAGGCACATCTTTATACCAGTATAGCGACTGATATCTCTCCCCTGAGGGTGTAACCGTAACAAACGGATACGAGAAGGTCTCTTTGTTTCTACTCAACTGATCAGATCTTCTAGATGCAATGAAAGAATTCGTGGCTCCTGAATCTATCAATGCATATGCGGAGAAAGAGGCTACAGAAATCTGACCTGTAACGGCAGTAGAGGACCCTGCACGAACCTCATCCTCGTAGATAGAGTAGACTCGAGCATTAGCCTTTGGTTGTTCCTTTGGTGCAGGAGCCTTTCTTTCTGAACTCTGGCAGACTTTCGACAAATGACCTACTTTTCCACATCGGAAACATGTCAACGTGCGAGCAAAGCAGTCGCCATCATGCACTTCGCCACATCTCCAGCACTGGGACGACGGCTGGTTCCCGAAGTTTCTGGGCTTCTTGTTGGACGGCCCTGGGCGTCTATTGTCTGCCTTATTCTTCTTCTGGTTCACGGACTGCGAGCGATTGTTAGAACTCGCCTGAGATCGGTTATTTGATCCTTGCTGAAACCTATTGCCAGACCTCTGCTGCTGCCGATTCTCCCATCGCGATAGAGATCGGGTTCTTCCTTGTGAATTACCTTGCCCCGTTTTAGCAGGTTCAGAAGACGGTGCTGCAACCGGCTTTGACTCAGGAATTCGTTCACTTTCACGCCAACCAGCAATGCGTAATGCTCTCTGCACAGCGTTGGCATAAGTACGGGGTCCGGTGTCGCCACTATCCACTTGGCTCACAATTTCCACGTTCAGACCGTGCATGTATTTCATCTTGCGAGCTTGATCAGTGGGAACCAAGGAAGGAGCAAACCTGGCCAACGTATCGAACTTCGCCGTGTATTCGGAAACAGACAGGGTGCCCTGTCGCAAGTTCATAAACTCGCGTACCTTGTTCGATAGGTTCGCCTCGCTTAGATACTTTCCGTGAAACAAGTTGAGGAAGTGAATCCACGTCATCGTGTGGATGTCCTCATATGACGCTACGACCTCCCACCAACCTCTCGCCTCGTCTTCCAGCTGGTGCACGGCACACGCTACCCTCTCCTGATCTGACAGCTGCATATAGTTGCAAATCTGCTGAATCCTCTTGATCCAGTTCTCGGCTGTCGCAGGGTCAACGTTACCGCCAAACTGCGAAGGCTTCTGCTTCCGAAATCTTTCATACACCGGTTCGCCTACCGGGGGAACGACATCAGGGATCCGGAAGTTCAGCTCTTCCAGGGGATCCACGCGTGCTGGCGGTGGATGTTCACGTCGTTCATCTTGAGCAGGAGGCTCCGGGTTTGGTGGAGGTGGCGCATTTAATCTCGTCAAAAGTTCAGTGATCGTGCGATTCTGGGCTTCAAGTTGCTGTGCAACTATCTGATCTCGTTGTGCTGCGCTAGCAGCCTGTCTCTCCAAGGCGTGTCGCATTTCTGCGAGGTCTGCCGCCGTAGCATTTCCGGTAGGAGACGGGTCTTGTCCGGACATATTTCCTCAGTTCTACACATGAGAACAAACAAGGTTACTCATATATCCATACCGGAATGCGAGAGACATACAAACAACACATGATCAACTGAAACTAAAGCGCGATTTTATATATACAACCATATCTACATCCATATATACATGTCAAAAGATACAACAAGCTTTTCAACATCAAGTTCGCACGTACACATGCTAAACAAAAGAACTACAGGTAGACTAGCTCTCACAAGGCTTAGTCTACTAGATCAAAAAAACATGTACAACAACCATCAACCATCGAAACCAACCTCTCAAAAAAAAAAACTAACCACCACTATCTACACAAGCCTAAACACACCCTCACATAAGAGGATAATCCTCAACGGGATCCTCATCCTCATCGTCATCCACCTCGCTCTCCTCGTCGTCAGAGATCACAATAACAAGAGGAGCTGCAGGTGGCTGTGCGGGTGGTGGCGGTGGCGGTGGCGCGTGCGGCGGCGATGCTGGTGGTGCCGGCGCCTGAGGTGGCTGGGCTGGTGGTACTGGTGCATAAGCTGGGTGCGGGGCAGGCTCGTAACCTGGAGGAATCCAACATCCTACCTGGGACTGAATCATAAACGCCAAACGCGCTCGGAGAACTCCCATAGACGGGCAGCAACACAACAGCATCGGATACCTGTACTCGGGTCGTAACCCCTGGTGAAAGATAAACTGCTGTCGGCGGTCCTCTAAAGCAAAGGGGCAAGATGTCACGATCTCCTCCTCAAATCGATCCTCGTACTGAGCGATCGACTCGAAGTCGAGCTGAAAGAAACCATGAGCGAACTCGTTCCACTCATCCGTGCGCCCCTGGGCTGAAAAAGTGGCCCCCATGATGGCCTGGAACATGTCCCATGATCGATACAGACTACCCAGCGCTACATGCCGGGTCCAGCGAGTCCAGGCTGGTCCCTGCAAGAGCGTCGTGGCAATACTAGTACGGAACATCTCAGGGATAGCAAGGGCGTCCATCCACTCGATGGTAGTACCAATCCATCGCACCCACGTAAGTGTACCCCTCACCCCGCTGAAAGTCGGAGCGGTAGGAGGAACAGATGCGAGAGCCTCCGGGTAGGATAGTATCGTCACTTGAGCCATTCCACCTGCCAAAACGACAGGCCAACGGTCAGCACAAGTTCCAACACTTTCCCATAACCAGAACATGTATCTCAGGTCTACAGAAACGGCTAAACCTGGGCTCTGATACCACAAAATCTGTCACGACCCGCGAGCGTCGTCACCTCGCCCGCAAGCCGCGACTCGGCGGAACCAACATCACGTAGCGGGAGCATAACATATATGAATAATATAATGTAAACAAAACATTTAAAGTAAATACATAATTTACAAAACATATAACATATGAAATACGATATTATTAAAAGTGCGGAAACGTTTACAACAAAAGTGGTTATCGGAAAACTCGGGAAATTTTTCGTTTTTCTTTAAAACTAGAAGTCGTATATCGACCCTTATACATACATACATATGTACATAAAAGCTCCCGACTTTACATATATACGCGAGGTATTATTTAAGGAAGAGTCGATATTATTCAAAACATTATACATATAGAGGTTTACTTCCCGAGCCAGAACCCATAGCCCGTAGGTCAAGAGATACGCGTTCCGTCTCAGTTTCCTTCTCGGTCGTCTACATTGCCGCCTTGCCCTTATCTACATTACCAAGGGACATAAAACTATGAGTCGAAAGACTCAGCAAGCGGGAGTCTAGCTTATGAAAGAAAAGCAGCTAATGCAAAGCATATGACGTGCGAACAAGCAAACAAGAATGCAGGATGCAGCTATCACCTAAAAGTGACTAATGAGCGCGCATCCTAGAATACTAGCCGTCCCGCAAGGTTATACACTCCACACTGCTATAACCTCTGGTCCGACTAGAGACCAGTTCCCGACTTCGAGCAGCAGTCGTTAACCGATCTAAGTTTTACACATGTCTGGGATCCACTAGTGGTACTTCCTTCATCATGACGTCAGCGCCACTGGTCTCTGGCATAGTGAGCTCGCGAACCGCGACCATCACCCACTACGCCCCGGTGTGCTCAAGGCAGCTTCCGGTGAGTCTTCCAGCAAGCAATGAGCTCGCGATGCGCGACCTTCACCCATTGCTTCGAGTACTCGGCGCACGGACCGACATGGCCCGCCAAGCACAAGTCAGGGACTTGTGAGTACCACCGACTCGAGTTTAAAGTTTGGGTACACTGCAGCTAGCAGCGTACACGTTAAACTTATATACGGAAGAGCGTGACGGGATAAACCCCGAAAGAAATTATTGTTTCCCTTTGAAGCTCGTTTAGTGTTTTAAGTTGAAAGCTCGAGATGTGACTCTCGAACTCTCTACTCTTGATTGAATTTGAGAGTCTATCGCTCTTCCGTCCTCTCGATTCTAACCTACTTCCTAGAGTTAGAAGAGAAGTCTAACCACACACAAAGCAAGCAAGGCTGGTTCAAGTTAGCGTTTGAACCTAACGGGCGAACCCGAGCTAAGTTTTCAAGCAAGAGTGGCCGAAGCCTTAACTTTCGAGTTTATTCATTTTTAGGCTTTTACCTACTCTTGTTTACTAGCAAGCATATGCACAAACAAACAGGATTATACCCTTGGTAAGTAGTTGACTTATGTCTCCACACTTACCCGGAATTGTTCGATAGAACGCTTGACAAGTCCTGAAGACGTCTTGCTTCACACGTTCTTTGAGGCACCTGGCGCTTGTCGAAACGTCGGAAGAACTATCATCCGGAGTTGAACAACCATTAGTTATTGGATTCGAGTTTACTTAAAGAGAGTAGGGTTCGTTGTCGGGATTAGAGTCGGTTCGGAATTCGAAAATTTAATTTATTATTCCCCGGTTTTTCGGATTATTCGATTTATTTAAGACTCGTGATTACTCGTTGAACAGATTTCCTTGATATTTTCCCTGAAGATCTTCCAATTCTACCTCCTAATTGAGAGGTTGAAATCTCTCCTGAAGTCAGATATGAAGAGCCAACCGTTGCGATTCTTGATCGCAAGGATAAAGTTTTAAGGAAGAAAATCCAAGCTCGAATGAGAACGTCCCAGAGTTGTCGGAAAAAACTACGCTGGCAAGCGTAAGAGGCCTCTAGAGTGTAGGACAGTTTGGCCGAGTGGTCTAAGGCGCCAGATTTAGGCTCTGATACCACAAAATCTGTCACGACCCGCGAGCGACAGCTCGCCCACGAACCGCGACTGATCAACTCAAATCTATACATAACTCATAATATAAACACATTAATTAAGCATAATATCTCATAAGATTATATAATAAAATAGTTTGCGAAAATTCGGGGAAATTTTTCGCTTTTATAACTTAGAGTCTTATAGCGACTCCTATACAAATATGTTCCGGAACGTTTTATCAGAAGATACTAACCCCCGATTAAGAAACCCCATAGCCCATAGGTCAAGGCAATACGCGCTCGGTCTCGGTCTTCAATCTCGTGTCCCGCTTACCAGCTTTTCCCTTATCTACATTACCAAGGGTCATAAAACTATGAGTCGATTGACTCAGTAAGTGGGAGTCTATCTATAAAGTAAAACGACTAATGCCATGTGACGTGCAAAACAAACACATAAAAATGCAGAATGCAGATGCATATGATTCAAGAGCATGCCTAACGCGGGGCCTCGCTCTACGCTATCACTTGCCATTCCACAAGGTTATACAACATCCACTGCTATAACCCTTGGAATGACAAGAAGCCAACCTCAGACTTCGAGCAGTAGTCATCAGTGGCTTAGAGTTTTAAGACTGTCTGGGATCCACTAGTGGTACCATCTTCGTTTGGGCGCCGGCGCTACATGCGTCATGACATAGCAAATGGGCTCGCCGGGGCGACCTTTCCCATTGCAAGAACGGGGTGCTCTCAGCAGCTCCCGTGGAGTACTCAGCGCCATCAGGACCGTCTTAGTCCTCAACACGAGTCGGAACTCGTGGGTACCACCGACAACATTATTTATTGTTTGGATACTCTAGCTTATAGAGTATACAACTAATTACAAACAGGAGAGCGTCTCGGGATAAATCCCAAAAGAATTATGGTTTCCCTTTCATGCTCGTTAAGTGTTTTAGATTGAAGACTCAGGATGTGACTCCCGGTACTTCTACCCTCGGCTCGAATCCGAGAGTCTAACATGCTCTCCTGTCACCTCCGATCTAGCCAAACTCTATGGTTAGCAGAGGAATCTAACAACAAAGAAACAACGTGGCTGGTTCAAGTTAGCGTTTGAACCTAACGGGTGTACCCGAACTAAGTTTTCAAGCAAGAGTGGCCGAAGCCTTAACTTTCAAGTTTATTCATTTTAGGGCTTTCACCTACTCTTGTTTACTAGCAAATAAATGCACAAACAAACAGGGTTATTCCCTTGGTAAGTAGTTGACTTATATCTCCACACTTACCTCTATCTCCAACTCTTGCTGCTTGTTGGTCTCAACGCTTTCCTTCGCGTGACTACCAAAGCTAACAGAAGAACAACCTGCAAAGGTCTGAGCGGAGTAAGATACGTTATCATACTTGCTAAACAACGGATCATTGAAGAAACTCCGACTCGCAACGGTAGAGGAACTAAATTCCAGGTTGTGCTCAATAACTTAACTTATCATTTATTAATATAATTTGGTTCCCCGATCGAGAATCTGAAAGTCTCGTATCGTAAAACACGATACACAAAATAAATTCCTTAACCAAGCAATTACAGACATATAAGGAATTTATCGACTTTACATAGATTCCAGACTTATAAAACGAGTATATCTCTACAACGTGAAAATCGCAACTTTAACACTATCCAGTTTAACCCTTTTTCGAATGAGTCCGGGGTTTCCAAATTATATACGAACGATAAACCGAAATTAAAATATGAGCACAACGGCGAACACCAAAGTCATAAACTCTACGATAGTGCACTAGACACGTGACGATCGAACATAAAATCACGAGTTTATATACCAATTTCTTCTTCCTCGTCTTTCACCAGCCTCATTGAGTTGGAAAGTGCCGATACTCGTTCGCTGACTCTCGATCTTCTACAACCACGCTGCGGGTCAAACCATACACAAACAATTCAGAATTACGCAGCCAAAACAAGTCGCACGGCCAAGTAACACACGGCCCACAAATCACACGCACACGGCCAGCCTTAACCAAACGAATTCCTGAAATTAACGATCATCACAACTCAAGCATTAATTCAAAATCAATTCCAGCAAAACAATCTCAGAGTCACGTCACAAAATCAAACCACCAGGTTTGGGTTTCTGTCTCCTTAGAAATCAAGGATTCAGAGGTACGAGCCTATAGAACAGATCCCTAATTGAGAAGTTGAATTCAACATAGAGCTCATTCCAGGTACAGCTCTGATACCACAAAATCTGTCACGACCCGCGAGCGTCGTCACCTCGCCCGCAAGCCGCGACTCGACGGAACCAACATCACGTAGCGGGAGCATATCATATATGAATAATATAATGTAAACAAAACATTTAAAGTAAATACATAATTTACAAGACATATAATATACGAAATACGATATTATTAAAAGTGCGGAAACGTTTACAACAAAAGTGGTTATCGGAAATCTTGGGAAATTTTTCGTTTTTATTTCACAGCTCTGATACCACAAAATCTGTCACGACCCGCGAGCGACAGCTCGCCCACGAACCGCGACCGATCAACTCAAATCTATACATAACTCATAATATAAACACATTAATTAAGCATAATATCTCATAAGATTATATAATAAAATAGTTTGCGAAAATTCGGGGAAATTTTTCGCCTTTATAACTTAGAGTCTTATAGCGACTCCTATACAAATATGTTCCGGAACGTTTTATCAAAAGATACTAACCCCGATTAAGAAACCCCATAGCCCATAGGTCAAGGCAATACGCGCTCGGTCTCGGTCTTCAATCTCGTTTCCCGCTTACAAGCTTTTCCCTTATCTACATTACCAAGGGTCATAAAACTATGAGTCGATTGACTCAGTAAGTGGGAGTCTATCTATAAAGTAAAACGACTAATGCCATGTGACGTGCAAACAAATATACAAGAATGCAGAATGCAGATACATATGATTCAAGAGCATGCCTAACGCGGGGCCTCGCTCTACGCTATCACTTGCCATTCCACAAGGTTATACAACATCCCCTGCTACAACCCTTGGAATGACAAGAAGCCAACCTCAGACTTCGAGCAGTAGTCATCAGTAGCTTAAGTGTTTTAAGACTGTCTGGGATCCACTAGTGGTACCATCTTCATTTGGGCGCCGGCGCTACGTGTCGTCATGACACAGCAAATGGGCTCGCCGGGGCGACCTTTCCCATTGCTAGAACGGGGTGCTCTCAGCAGCTCCCGTGGAGTACTCAGCGCCATCAGGACCGTCTTAGTCCTCAACACGAGTCGGAACTCGTGGGTACCACCGACAACATTATTTATTGTTTGGATACTCTAGCTTATAGAGTATACAACTAATTACAAACAGGAGAGCGTCTCGGGATAAATCCCGAAAGAATTATGGTTTCCCTTTCATGCTCGTTAAGTGTTTTAGATTGAAGACTCAGGATGTGACTCCCGGTACTTCTACCCTCGGCTCGAATCCGAGAGTCTAACATGCTCTCCTGTCACCTCCGATCTAGCCAAACTCTATGGTTAGCAGAGGGATCTAACAACAACAAAGCAACAACGTGGCTGGTTCAAGTTAGCGTTTGAACCTAACGGGCGTACCCGAACTAAGTTTTCAAGCAAGAGTGGCCGAAGCCTTAACTTTCAAGTTTATTCATTTTAGGGCTTTCACCTACTCTCGTTTACTAGCAAATAAATGCACAAACAAACAGGGTTATTCCCTTGGTAAGTAGTTGACTTATCACAAAATCTGTCACGACCCGCGAGCGTCGTCACCTCGCCCGCAAGCCGCGACTCGGCGGAACCAACATCACGTAGCGGGAGCATAACATATATGAATAATATAATGTAAACAAAACATTTAAAGTAAATACATAATTTACAAAACATATAACATATGAAATACGATATTATTAAAAGTGCGGAAACGTTTACAACAAAAGTGGTTATCGGAAAACTCGGGAAATTTTTCGTTTTTCTTTAAAACTAGAAGTCGTATATCGACCCTTATACATACATACATATGTACATAAAAGCTCCCGACTTTACATATATACGCGAGGTATTATTTAAGGAAGAGTCGATATTATTCAAAACATTATACATATAGAGGTTTACTTCCCGAGCCAGAACCCATAGCCCGTAGGTCAAGAGATACGCGTTCCGTCTCAGTTTCCTTCTCGGTCGTCTACATTGCCGCCTTGCCCTTATCTACATTACCAAGGGACATAAAACTATGAGTCGAAAGACTCAGCAAGCGGGAGTCTAGCTTATGAAAGAAAAGCAGCTAATGCAAAGCATATGACGTGCGAACAAGCAAACAAGAATGCAGGATGCAGCTATCACCTAAAAGTGACTAATGAGCGCGCATCCTAGAATACTAGCCGTCCCGCAAGGTTATACACTCCACACTGCTATAACCTCTGGTCCGACTAGAGACCAGTTCCCGACTTCGAGCAGCAGTCGTTAACCGATCTAAGTTTTACACATGTCTGGGATCCACTAGTGGTACTTCCTTCATCATGACGTCAGCGCCACTGGTCTCTGGCATAGTGAGCTCGCGAACCGCGACCATCACCCACTACGCCCCGGTGTGCTCAAGGCAGCTTCCGGTGAGTCTTCCAGCAAGCAATGAGCTCGCGATGCGCGACCTTCACCCATTGCTTCGAGTACTCGGCGCACGGACCGACATGGCCCGCCAAGCACAAGTCAGGGACTTGTGAGTACCACCGACACGAGTTTAAAGTTTGGGTACACTGCAGCTAGCAGCGTACACGTTAAACTTATATACGGAAGAGCGTGACGGGATAAACCCCGAAAGAAATTATTGTTTCCCTTTGAAGCTCGTTTAGTGTTTTAAGTTGAAAGCTCGAGATGTGACTCTCGAACTCTCTACTCTCGATTGAATTTGAGAGTCTATCGCTCTTCCGTCCTCTCGATTCTAACCTACTTCCTAGAGTTAGAAGAGAAGTCTAACCACACACAAAGCAAGCAAGGCTGGTTCAAGTTAGCGTTTGAACCTAACGGGCGAACCCGAGCTAAGTTTTCAAGCAAGAGTGGCCGAAGCCTTAACTTTCGAGTTTATTCATTTTTTTAGGCTTTTACCTACTCTTGTTTACTAGCAAGCATATGCACAAACAAACAGGATTATACCCTTGGTAAGTAGTTGACTTATGTCTCCACACTTACCCGGAATTGTTCGATAGAACGCTTGACAAGTCCTGAAGACGTCTTGCTTCACACGTTCTTTGAGGCACCTGGCGCTTGTCGAAACGTCGGAAGAACTATCATCCGGAGTTGAACAACCATTAGTTATTGGATTCGAGTTTACTTAAAGAGAGTAGGGTTCGTTGTCGGGATTAGAGTCGGTTCGGAATTCGAGAATTTAATTTATTATTCCCCGGTTTTTCGGAGGTTTATTCAAGACTCGCGTATCCCATATCGAGAGTGATACGAGATAATGTTCAACGAGTAATCACGAGTCTTAAATAAATCGAATAATCCGAAATTAAAAATAACCGAGAATTCCAAATGAATAATTAAATTAAATTCATAAACATTATTAAATAAATAATTCTAAATTATTTATTTAAATACTGAAAGTACATATATAAGAGTATTTAAACGCTGTAAGCGATTTAAAACTCACGAGTTAATCGAGCTTTATTTCGATAACTCTATCAACTTGAGATCTTCAGAGGCTAATCTCAACGCTCTCGACTCGTCTGGTTCCCGTCCGTCCGTCAATGTCTGTAAATCAAACCTGGAACCCAACGACGAGTTAACATCTTAAAACCAAATTCCGATATCACATAACTCAAAACCCGAACCCATAACCCAATCAAGCGAACTCAACAAAAATCCAACTGACCGGAAACGACCACAAAACTCAAATCGAGGCTCAGACTTTATCATAATTATTTGTGAACTAAAACGCATACCCGAGACCAAGTTCACGGCCACAACAAACATACGGCTCAACCAAGTCACACGGCCAAGACAACACACGGCCACACAAAGCAAACAAACAACTCACAGCTAAGACAATTACCAAGCTAAACAATTTCCAAAATCCTTCAATCATCACAGCCTCTCCTAATTCCAGGAATGAAATCACTTCAACACATCACAAGAACTCAAAATTCTCAAATCCAAATCTCAAATTTTAGAGCACACGGCCAAAACCACAATCCAAACCAAAACTCATCAAAATCCCACAATTCAATATAGCCTCAAAAATTCTGATCATAAACCACATCAACAACAACAATCAAGCTCAGACAACATTACAAACCGAGCAATTGCACCGAAATCGAACCCGAAATCAAAAACCCCCAATTCAAACCCTAGTTCATCATTTTCGGATAAATTAGGAAAAATCCGAATCAAAACTTCAAATTCAGGTTACAAACAACATCAATCGAGTTCAATGAACGATAAAAACCAATCAATTTAACCGAAATCAACTCGGATTCAAAAATCCCCAATTCAGAATTTCAAATCCTAATTTCTCAGAAAAATCAATTGGGTTTAGCTTGTTCTTACCGAAATTCTCACGAATTCGGTGTCCTCGTCGCTCGATTGTGTGTTCCCGGCGTCTCCTTCCTCGGCGGCGGTCACGGCGAGCTCGCGGCGGCGGTGTGTCGCTCGGTCTTTGCGCGCGCGGTGGCTCAGCGGTCGGTGACGCGCGAAGGAGAGGAAGAGAGAGGAAGGCGAGTGAGAGGTGGCGGTGGCGACGTCGGGGCTCGGCGGTGCTGTGCTTCCTCGGGCCGGAGCGCGCGGTGGAACTCGGTGCTGGGTGATGGCGCGCGAAGGAGAAGAAGAAGAAGAGAAGGAGAAGAACGAGGGTGATGGCGGTGATGATGGTTGTCGGCGACGAGCAGAGGAGCGGCCGAGAGTTTTTTTCCTTTTCTTTTTTTTTTCGTTTGTCCTGGTTTGCTCGTGTGTGGGTTTCGGCCGAGTGAAGCAAGGGAGAAGAAGAAGAAAATAGAGAAGAGAGAGAGAAGGGTGAGGTGGCAAGGTTTTGAGGAGGAAGTGGCCATGTGGCACCCTCATTCATTGCCACGCGTGCATACGTGGACCAATCCCCTCCTGCCACAACTCTCTCAAATCAACCCCAGCTTCTCTTTTTCTTTCACTTTCGTCCTTCAAAATATTGCATATAAGTCCTTTCAAAATAAACTCTCACAATCCTGTCCTTAATTAATTAAAAAAATAATCTTGAAAAATAACCGAGAAAATTATTATTATTTCTCGTTATTTTGAATATATTTAAGGGATTTCGGAATTCATTCTTTACTCTTGAGATTTTTTTAAATCTCCGAGTATGTTTCGAATAATAATATTGGATTACTCGAATATTCTCATTCCGAAATTTCATCGACCTTAAATATTATCATATTCCAAGATCTTTAAAATTTAAGGACGTCTCATATGCAACAAGAATTTGAATTAAAACTCGTCCATTTTATTCAAATTCACAAGTCGAGCGGTTACAAAAGTTTATACATTACAATCCCTACCCCCTTAAAAGAGTTTCGTCCTCGAAACTTAGAACAAGGAAGGGTATTTCTTTTGCATCTCGCTCTCAAGCTCCCAAGTAGCTTCTTCTGTAGAGTGACTCTTCCAAAGTACTTTGACCAAAGGTATAGTCTTATTCCTTAAGACTTTCTCCTTGCGATCTAGGATTGCGACGGCTGATTCTTCATACCTGATGTCAGGAGAAACTTCAACCTCTTGATCTTGCAGTACATGTGAAGGATCAGACATGTATTTCCGTAGCATCGATACGTGAAATACATCATGGAGGTTGGACATCGACGGTGGTAGAGCTAGGCGATACGCTGCCTTGCCCACTCGCTCCAGAATCTCGAAAGGTCCAACATACCTCGGGCTTAGCTTCCCTTTCTTCCCGAATCTCATGACACCACGCATCGGGGAAACCTTTAAAAAAACTTTCTCTCCTGCTTCGAATTCTAGCGGTCTTCTCCGCTTGTCTGCATAGCTCTTTTGACGACTCTGAGATGTTTTCATTCGGGCTCGAATCGTCTTGATTGCCTCTGTAGTCTGCTCCACCAATTCAGGTCCGAACAGCTTACTCTCGCCAGCTTCATCCCAATGAATTGGAGAGCGACACTTCCGTCCATAGAGGGCTTCATAAGGCGCCATTCCGATTGTCGCTTGGTAGCTGTTGTTGTAGGAGAATTCGACCAAAGGGAGATAACGACTCCATGAGCCTGGGAAGTCTAAGACACACGCCCGAAGCATATCCTTCAACACTTGTATCGTGCGTTCACTCTGACCATCTGTTTGGGGATGAAAAGCAGTACTGAACTTCAATCGTGTTCCCAAATTCTCCTGTAGACTCTTCCAGAATTTGGAAGTGAACCGAGTATCTCGGTCGGATACGATTGAATTAGGGATTCCATGGAGACGTACAATCTCCTTGATATACAATTCAGCAAGCTTATCCACCGTGTGAGTGGTTTTGATAGGTAGAAAGTGAGCTGATTTGGTTAATCTATCAACAATAACCCAGACAGAGTCATGACCAGCAGTGGTTTTTGGCAAACCTGACACGAAATCCATCGTTATCTGCTCCCATTTCCATTGCGGAACCTCTAGGGGTTGAAGCATTCCTGCTGGTTTCTGATGTTCTGCCTTGATTTGTTGACAAGTTAAGCACCTTTGAACAAATACAGCTACATCTTTCTTCATTCCTGGCCACCAATAGACCTTTTTCAGGTCCTGGTACATCTTAGTCACACCAGGATGCACGGAATACGGCGTTCCGTGAGCTTCTTCCATCAATTGTCTCTTGATTCCTTCGTCGGACGGTACACAGACTCTCCCGTTACACCTTAGAACATCTTTCTCGTCCAGTGTAAACTTACCTTCTGCGTCATTTACAAAACGTTTATTAAATAAACAGCGGAAATAAAATTAATTTACATATAAGGAATAACAAGGGTTCCTAGAGCTAGTCCGCTAAAAACTGGTAAAATTTTTCGCTTTTAGAAGAGTTACAAAAATGCGGACTACCCTAGCTTGCTATCCATAAGCACAGGCCCATAATCGTGCTAACCGAGTTTCAAAACGTAAAAAGAGGTTTGGGCCGAATATCTAAACGTTATGATATACTAAAAGTTCTTCCAAAAGCTATATAAAACTTTCACGAGCATATAAGCTCGGTTTTCAAAAACCTGATACCCATTTCCCAAAAAGACATTTCCTATGCCACAGGTCGTCATGAGATCTACCTTGACTAGCACTCCTGCTTCGCCTGAGCTTTTCCTTTATCTACAAGGAGAGGGATTTAAGGGGTGATAAAATTCTGTCACGACCCGCGAGCCTTAGCTCGCCCACGAGCCGCGGCAGAGATCTTCGTATCTTACTTGACATAAATAAAATTCATAAAAACTTTGGTGGAAGCGCTTCCAGAAAACATTTTCTAGAAAAACTTTTAAAATATTTACATAAACGTCTCAAAAATATGGGCGAATTTTTCCTTTTTCTTAAAACATACTATTTAAAACTTTACAAACAAAAGACTCGTCTTTTAAAAACAAAATAGACTCATTCGCCCTTGACTTAGCCACAGGTCGGCAGCCGTACATACACACGCCTACTTACTTACCGGTTTCGCTGATGCTCTGCTCAGTCTTCTTTGGCCTTTCCTTTATCTACAATATCAAGATAATAACTGTGAGTCGAAATAAATCTGAGTCTCGGGGATTTATTTTGTGGTTAATGCTCGGTTTGATTGTTGGTTGAGTTAGTTCTCGGGTTGTGAAGTCATGTGAATTTGAAATCGTCGTTTGTGTTTTGAGATGAGTTGGTTCGTTTCGAGTTTGGTTAGCTCGTTGTGAGATTGAAATGTGAATTTATTGACAAGTTTGGGTTTTGTGACAAGTGATGTTATTAGTGGTTTGATTTCGGATTCTAAGTCGAGTCGGGAGTTTGGATTTGTAAATTGACTCGATATTCGTTTTTATTTCACAGCTCAGTTACAGATCAGAGAGAATCGAGCGAGAGCCGGCGGAATTGAACACGTTGAAGCTGGAAAAGTAGTGAATTCAGAACAGATTTTTAAAGCTCGATCTCACTCGTGAGTCGTTTATCGCTTTATAGCGTTAGACTCGAGTCTTAATTTTGGATTTGAGATTTGTATTCAGGGATTATTAATTATTTATTAAGAGATGTTCGAGAATTTAATTTTTGGTTAATTCATTTAGAATTCTCGGTTTGTACTATTTTCGGATTATTCATTTAATTTATTTAAGACTCGTTAAATAATGATTTGGATTTTATTTCGTACTCATTCTCTGGTACGAATTCGTACGAGTCTTGAATAAGTTTAAATTCCGAACAGCCGGGAAATAAGTGAATTAAATTCTCGAACCCCTGAACCGACTCGCAGTGAATCCCGATAACGAACCTTAAGCTTGTCATCACCTTTCGGATCATTGACTAATGAGTTTTCAACTTTGGGTTTTAGTTTCTCGACGCCTCAGAACGTGATAACGCTCCAGGATGTGTAGAGTCTCGGGAAGCGTGAAAAGCGAGGAAACTCCAGAAGTCAACCAATTTTCAGACGATCTTTTCCGGGTAAGTGAGGAGACATAAGTCAACTACTTACCAAGGGAATAACCCTGTTTGTTTGTGCATTTATTTGCTAGTAAACGAGAGTAGGTGAAAGCCCTAAAATGAATAAACTTGAAAGTTAAGGCTTCGGCCACTCTTGCTTGAAAACTTAGTTCGGGTACGCCCGTTAGGTTCAAACGCTAACTTGAACCAGCCACGTTGTTGCTTTGTTGTTGTTAGATCCCTCTGCTAACCATAGAGTTTGGCTAGATCGGAGGTGACAGGAGAGCATGTTAGACTCTCGGATTCGAGCCGAGGGTAGAAGTACCGGGAGTCACATCCTGAGTCTTCAATCTAAAACACTTAACGAGCATGAAAGGGAAACCATAATTCTTTCGGGATTTATCCCGAGACGCTCTCCTGTTTGTAATTAGTTGTATACTCTATAAGCTAGAGTATCCAAACAATAAATAATGTTGTCGGTGGTACCCACGAGTTCCGACTCGTGTTGAGGACTAAGACGGTCCTGATGGCGCTGAGTACTCCACGGGAGCTGCTGAGAGCACCCCGTTCTAGCAATGGGAAAGGTCGCCCCGGCGAGCCCATTTGCTGTGTCATGACGACACGTAGCGCCGGCGCCCAAATGAAGATGGTACCACTAGTGGATCCCAGACAGTCTTAAAACACTTAAGCTACTGATGACTACTGCTCGAAGTCTGAGGTTGGCTTCTTGTCATTCCAAGGGTTGTAGCAGGGGATGTTGTATAACCTTGTGGAATGGCAAGTGATAGCGTAGAGCGAGGCCCCGCGTTAGGCATGCTCTTGAATCATATGTATCTGCATTCTGCATTCTTGTATATTTGTTTGCACGTCACATGGCATTAGTCGTTTTACTTTATAGATAGACTCCCACTTACTGAGTCAATCGACTCATAGTTTTATGACCCTTGGTAATGTAGATAAGGGAAAAGCTTGTAAGCGGGAAACGAGATTGAAGACCGAGACCGAGCGCGTATTGCCTTGACCTATGGGCTATGGGGTTTCTTAATCGGGGTTAGTATCTTTTGATAAAACGTTCCGGAACATATTTGTATAGGAGTCGCTATAAGACTCTAAGTTATAAAGGCGAAAAATTTCCCCGAATTTTCGCAAACTATTTTATTATATAATCTTATGAGATATTATGCTTAATTAATGTGTTTATATTATGAGTTATGTATAGATTTGAGTTGATCGGTCGCGGTTCGTGGGCGAGCTGTCGCTCGCGGGTCGTGACAGATTTTGTGGTATCAGAGCCCCAGGTTTAGCCGTTTATGTAGACTTGGGATACGTGTTCTCGGTATAGGTCGCGAGTATGCCATGTGATAGTGTTGTGCTTAGATTCGACCTGTCTAGAGATAGGTTCGACATGATGCAGGATGAGTTGCTAGGAGTTAGATCTCTCTTCCCCGATGAGATTCGTCTGTACCGCGATGCGATCACGTGAATTCCTTCGACCGCAAGTACGTTCAGTGTCGTGGGAGGCACCATCACTTAGGGGCCGGTGGATCGGTCTGACTTGTGAGTGGATGAGTGTCATCTCGCCGTTTGTAAAATTTACGAGCTTCCGTTTGTTACAATTAAATTAATGAGTGAATTATGGACGTATGAATTTATTGAGTTAATTTAAGTTCTTTTAAGGTAATGGAAAATCTCGGAATAAATAAAGGATTTATCGAGTTCGTCTCGAGTAATAAATTATTTTCCGATGAAATATTCCGGAATTTAATTTAAGAAATAAATTCTCAAGGATGAGAATTATTTCCGAGAAACCTTAAATATATTTAAATTAATCGAGAACGAACAGGAAATTCTCGGTTTAGTTATTTAATTAAAATTTGATCAGTCACGGATTTAATTAAATAATTACATTACAACGGACGTGATTGTAATGAAAGTTCGGGACCCATTTATAAGAATTTTTGAGTTTGGGGTCGGTTTGGAGAGGAGGATATGGGAGGGATCTATGAGCAAATAAGGGATTCTTTTTTCTTCTCTTATCTTCTTCTATCTTCTACTCTCTTCTTTTCTCTTCTTCACGTCATTCTTCTTCTTCTCTTCCTCACCCGCGCGAGCTCCAACACAACCAGAACAAAGAAAAAAAAATTCAATCGGCAACGACCACCCAAGCCTTTTCTCTCCGGCTGCTCAACCCCCCAGCACCACTCCTTCTCTCTCTTCTTCTTCCTTGCTCGCGCTCGCCCAGCGCTCCGTCACCGAGCCGCGCGCGCGCCGTCCAGCTGAGACCGAGCGACGGCCGTGAAGCTTGAGCCGCCGCGAGCTAGAGCGGACGCCGGTGAAGAGAAGAGTGAGCACCAAAGAGTTTGATTTCTCCAAAAGCAAGGTGAAATCCCTTTTACCCAAATTGAATTTAAGAGTTGGGGTTTGGATAAATTAATTTGGGGGTTCCTATTTGTGAACGTGGGTGATGGTTTTGAATTGGTTTCTGGGGTGATTTACGCTGGGTTTTGATGTTGATGATTGGAATTGATGAGATTTGGTTTCGGTGTTGGGTTATGGTTGTTTGCTTGGCCGTGTCATTGTTGGCTGTGTGACTTGATTTTGGCCGTGGGCCTTATCTTTGGCTGAGTATTTTTGGCCGAGATTGTTTTGGTCTTGAAATTCTTATTTTAGCCGTGTGGTTCTTTGTTGTGGCCGTGAGTTTTCTTGGCCGAGGGACTTGTTTCAGTTGTGAGTCCTTTTGATTGTTTGTGAAGATAAAATCTGAGTCTCGGGGATTTATTTTGTGGTTAATGCTCGGTTTGATTGTTGGTTGAGTTAGTTCTCGGGTTGTGAAGTCATGTGAATTTGAAATCGTCGTTTGTGTTTTGAGATGAGTTGGTTCGTTTCGAGTTTGGTTAGCTCGTTGTGAGATTGAAATGTGAATTTATTGACAAGTTTGGGTTTTGTGACAAGTGATGTTATTAGTGGTTTGATTTCGGATTCTAAGTCGAGTCGGGAGTTTGGATTTGTAAATTGACTCGATATTCGTTTTTATTTCACAGCTCAGTTACAGATCAGAGAGAATCGAGCGAGAGCCGGCGGAATTGAACACGTTGAAGCTGGAAAAGTAGTGAATTCAGAACAGATTTTTAAAGCTCGATCTCACTCGTGAGTCGTTTATCGCTTTATAGCGTTAGACTCGAGTCTTAATTTTGGATTTGAGATTTGTATTCAGGGATTATTAATTATTTATTAAGAGATGTTCGAGAATTTAATTTTTGGTTAATTCATTTAGAATTCTCGGTTTGTACTATTTTCGGATTATTCATTTAATTTATTTAAGACTCGTTAAATAATGATTTGGATTTTATTTCGTACTCATTCTCTGGTACGAATTCGTACGAGTCTTGAATAAGTTTAAATTCCGAACAGCCGGGAAATAAGTGAATTAAATTCTCGAACCCCTGAACCGACTCGCAGTGAATCCCGATAACGAACCTTAAGCTTGTCATCACCTTTCGGATCATTGACTAATGAGTTTTCAACTTTGGGTTTTAGTTTCTCGACGCCTCAGAACGTGATAACGCTCCAGGATGTGTAGAGTCTCGGGAAGCGTGAAAAGCGAGGAAACTCCAGAAGTCAACCAATTTTCAGACGATCTTTTCCGGGTAAGTGAGGAGACATAAGTCAACTACTTACCAAGGGAATAACCCTGTTTGTTTGTGCATTTATTTGCTAGTAAACGAGAGTAGGTGAAAGCCCTAAAATGAATAAACTTGAAAGTTAAGGCTTCGGCCACTCTTGCTTGAAAACTTAGTTCGGGTACGCCCGTTAGGTTCAAACGCTAACTTGAACCAGCCACGTTGTTGCTTTGTTGTTGTTAGATCCCTCTGCTAACCATAGAGTTTGGCTAGATCGGAGGTGACAGGAGAGCATGTTAGACTCTCGGATTCGAGCCGAGGGTAGAAGTACCGGGAGTCACATCCTGAGTCTTCAATCTAAAACACTTAACGAGCATGAAAGGGAAACCATAATTCTTTCGGGATTTATCCCGAGACGCTCTCCTGTTTGTAATTAGTTGTATACTCTATAAGCTAGAGTATCCAAACAATAAATAATGTTGTCGGTGGTACCCACGAGTTCCGACTCGTGTTGAGGACTAAGACGGTCCTGATGGCGCTGAGTACTCCACGGGAGCTGCTGAGAGCACCCCGTTCTAGCAATGGGAAAGGTCGCCCCGGCGAGCCCATTTGCTGTGTCATGACGACACGTAGCGCCGGCGCCCAAATGAAGATGGTACCACTAGTGGATCCCAGACAGTCTTAAAACACTTAAGCTACTGATGACTACTGCTCGAAGTCTGAGGTTGGCTTCTTGTCATTCCAAGGGTTGTAGCAGGGGATGTTGTATAACCTTGTGGAATGGCAAGTGATAGCGTAGAGCGAGGCCCCGCGTTAGGCATGCTCTTGAATCATATGTATCTGCATTCTGCATTCTTGTATATTTGTTTGCACGTCACATGGCATTAGTCGTTTTACTTTATAGATAGACTCCCACTTACTGAGTCAATCGACTCATAGTTTTATGACCCTTGGTAATGTAGATAAGGGAAAAGCTTGTAAGCGGGAAACGAGATTGAAGACCGAGACCGAGCGCGTATTGCCTTGACCTATGGGCTATGGGGTTTCTTAATCGGGGTTAGTATCTTTTGATAAAACGTTCCGGAACATATTTGTATAGGAGTCGCTATAAGACTCTAAGTTATAAAGGCGAAAAATTTCCCCGAATTTTCGCAAACTATTTTATTATATAATCTTATGAGATATTATGCTTAATTAATGTGTTTATATTATGAGTTATGTATAGATTTGAGTTGATCGGTCGCGGTTCGTGGGCGAGCTGTCGCTCGCGGGTCGTGACAGATTTTGTGGTATCAGAGCCCCAGGTTTAGCCGTTTCTGTAGACTTGGGATACGTGTTCTCGGTATAGGTCGCGAGTATGCCATGTGATAGTGTTGTGCTTAGATTCGACCTGTCTAGAGATAGGTTCGACATGATGCAGGATGAGTTGCTAGGAGTTAGATCTCTCTTCCCCGATGAGATTCGTCTGTACCGCGATGCGATCACGTGAATTCCTTCGACCGCAAGTACGTTCAGTGTCGTGGGAGGCACCATCACTTAGGGGCCGGTGGATCGGTCTGACTTGTGAGTGGATGAGTGTCATCTCGCCGTTTGTAAAATTTACGAGCTTCCGTTTGTTACAATTAAATTAATGAGTGAATTATGGACGTATGAATTTATTGAGTTAATTTAAGTTCTTTTAAGGTAATGGAAAATCTCGGAATAAATAAAGGATTTATCGAGTTCGTCTCGAGTAATAAATTATTTTCCGATGAAATATTCCGGAATTTAATTTAAGAAATAAATTCTCAAGGATGAGAATTATTTCTGAGAAACCTTAAATATATTTAAATTAATCGAGAACGAACAGGAAATTCTCGGTTTAGTTATTTAATTAAAATTTGATCAGTCACGGATTTAATTAAATAATTACATTACAACGGACGTGATTGTAATGAAAGTTCGGGACCCATTTATAAGAATTTTTGAGTTTGGGGTCGGTTTGGAGAGGAGGATATGGGAGGGATCTATGAGCAAATAAGGGATTCTTTTTTCTTCTCTTATCTTCTTCTATCTTCTACTCTCTTCTTTTCTCTTCTTCACGTCATTCTTCTTCTTCTCTTCCTCACCCGCGCGAGCTCCAACACAACCAGAACAAAGAAAAAAAAATTCAATCGGCAACGACCACCCAAGCCTTTTCTCTCCGGCTGCTCAACCCCCCAGCACCACTCCTTCTCTCTCTTCTTCTTCCTTGCTCGCGCTCGCCCAGCGCTCCGTCACCGAGCCGCGCGCGCGCCGTCCAGCTGAGACCGAGCGACGGCCGTGAAGCTTGAGCCGCCGCGAGCTAGAGCGGACGCCGGTGAAGAGAAGAGTGAGCACCAAAGAGTTTGATTTCTCCAAAAGCAAGGTGAAATCCCTTTTACCCAAATTGAATTTAAGAGTTGGGGTTTGGATAAATTAATTTGGGGGTTCCTATTTGTGAACGTGGGTGATGGTTTTGAATTGGTTTCTGGGGTGATTTACGCTGGGTTTTGATGTTGATGATTGGAATTGATGAGATTTGGTTTCGGTGTTGGGTTATGGTTGTTTGCTTGGCCGTGTCATTGTTGGCTGTGTGACTTGATTTTGGCCGTGGGCCTTATCTTTGGCTGAGTATTTTTGGCCGAGATTGTTTTGGTCTTGAAATTCTTATTTTAGCCGTGTGGTTCTTTGTTGTGGCCGTGAGTTTTCTTGGCCGAGGGACTTGTTTCAGTTGTGAGTCCTTTTGATTGTTTGTGAAGATAAAATCTGAGTCTCGGGGATTTATTTTGTGGTTAATGCTCGGTTTGATTGTTGGTTGAGTTAGTTCTCGGGTTGTGAAGTCATGTGAATTTGAAATCCTCGTTTGTGTTTTGAGATGAGTTGGTTCGTTTCGAGTTTGGTTAGCTCGTTGTGAGATTGAAATGTGAATTTATTGACAAGTTTGGGTTTTGTGACAAGTGATGTTATTAGTGGTTTGATTTCGGATTCTAAGTCGAGTCGGGAGTTTGGATTTGTAAATTGACTCGATATTCGTTTTTATTTCACAGCTCAGTTACAGATCAGAGAGAATCGAGCGAGAGCCGGCGGAATTGAACACGTTGAAGCTGGAAAAGTAGTGAATTCAGAACAGATTTTTAAAGCTCGATCTCACTCGTGAGTCGTTTATCGCTTTATAGCGTTAGACTCGAGTCTTAATTTTGGATTTGAGATTTGTATTCAGGGATTATTAATTATTTATTAAGAGATGTTCGAGAATTTAATTTTTGGTTAATTCATTTAGAATTCTCGGTTTGTACTATTTTCGGATTATTCATTTAATTTATTTAAGACTCGTTAAATAATGATTTGGATTTTATTTCGTACTCATTCTCTGGTACGAATTCGTACGAGTCTTGAATAAGTTTAAATTCCGAACAGCCGGGAAATAAGTGAATTAAATTCTCGAACCCCTGAACCGACTCGCAGTGAATCCCGATAACGAACCTTAAGCTTGTCATCACCTTTCGGATCATTGACTAATGAGTTTTCAACTTTGGGTTTTAGTTTCTCGACGCCTCAGAACGTGATAACGCTCCAGGATGTGTAGAGTCTCGGGAAGCGTGAAAAGCGAGGAAACTCCAGAAGTCAACCAATTTTCAGACGATCTTTTCCGGGTAAGTGAGGAGACATAAGTCAACTACTTACCAAGGGAATAACCCTGTTTGTTTGTGCATTTATTTGCTAGTAAACGAGAGTAGGTGAAAGCCCTAAAATGAATAAACTTGAAAGTTAAGGCTTCGGCCACTCTTGCTTGAAAACTTAGTTCGGGTACGCCCGTTAGGTTCAAACGCTAACTTGAACCAGCCACGTTGTTGCTTTGTTGTTGTTAGATCCCTCTGCTAACCATAGAGTTTGGCTAGATCGGAGGTGACAGGAGAGCATGTTAGACTCTCGGATTCGAGCCGAGGGTAGAAGTACCGGGAGTCACATCCTGAGTCTTCAATCTAAAACACTTAACGAGCATGAAAGGGAAACCATAATTCTTTCGGGATTTATCCCGAGACGCTCTCCTGTTTGTAATTAGTTGTATACTCTATAAGCTAGAGTATCCAAACAATAAATAATGTTGTCGGTGGTACCCACGAGTTCCGACTCGTGTTGAGGACTAAGACGGTCCTGATGGCGCTGAGTACTCCACGGGAGCTGCTGAGAGCACCCCGTTCTAGCAATGGGAAAGGTCGCCCCGGCGAGCCCATTTGCTGTGTCATGACGACACGTAGCGCCGGCGCCCAAATGAAGATGGTACCACTAGTGGATCCCAGACAGTCTTAAAACACTTAAGCTACTGATGACTACTGCTCGAAGTCTGAGGTTGGCTTCTTGTCATTCCAAGGGTTGTAGCAGGGGATGTTGTATAACCTTGTGGAATGGCAAGTGATAGCGTAGAGCGAGGCCCCGCGTTAGGCATGCTCTTGAATCATATGTATCTGCATTCTGCATTCTTGTATATTTGTTTGCACGTCACATGGCATTAGTCGTTTTACTTTATAGATAGACTCCCACTTACTGAGTCAATCGACTCATAGTTTTATGACCCTTGGTAATGTAGATAAGGGAAAAGCTTGTAAGCGGGAAACGAGATTGAAGACCGAGACCGAGCGCGTATTGCCTTGACCTATGGGCTATGGGGTTTCTTAATCGGGGTTAGTATCTTTTGATAAAACGTTCCGGAACATATTTGTATAGGAGTCGCTATAAGACTCTAAGTTATAAAGGCGAAAAATTTCCCCGAATTTTCGCAAACTATTTTATTATATAATCTTATGAGATATTATGCTTAATTAATGTGTTTATATTATGAGTTATGTATAGATTTGAGTTGATCGGTCGCGGTTCGTGGGCGAGCTGTCGCTCGCGGGTCGTGACAGATTTTGATACCAAAAATTCTGTCACGACCCGCGAGCCTTAGCTCGCCCACGAGCCGCGGCAGAGATCTTCGTATCTTACTTAACATAAATAAAATTCATAAAAACTTTGGTGGAAGCGCTTCCTGAAAACATTTTCTAGAAAAACTTTTAAAATATTTACATAAACGTCTCAAAACTATGGGCGAATTTTTCGTTTTTCCTACAACATACTATTTAAAACTTTACAAACAAAAAGACTCGTCTCTTTTTAAAAACAAAACAGACTCATTCGCCCTTGACTTAGCCACAGGTCGGCAGCCGTACATACACACGCCTACTTACTTACCGGTTTCGCTGATGCTCTGCTCAGTCTTCTTTGGCCTTTCCTTTATCTACAATATCAAGATAATAACTGTGAGTCGAAAGACTCAGTAAGCGGATATCTACATATTTAATGCACAATGCACATAACACATAAACAATACATAACATGAGATCATATCTTTTCATAACTTGCGGAAGTATCGGCTTAGGTCCCGATAAATCCACCTTACTTGAGAATCAATCGGCTTAGGTCCCGATAAATCCACCTTACTTGAGAATCAATCGGCTTAGGTCCCGACAGATTCATCTTACTTAAGAACCAATCGGCTTAGGTCCCGATAGATTCATCTGCTTAGGAATCACTCAGCTTAGGTCCCGAGAGATCCCCCTTACTTAAGAATTCACCAGCTTAGGTCCCGGTGATTCACATCATAACATACTTGCTTTAATCATAACTATGGAATTACCAGCTTAGGTCCCGGTAACTCCTCTTACTTGAGAATATGCCAGCTTAGGTCCCGGCAATTCCCATCATACAATACATTTCCTGCTCGGGATCCCTTAATGATATCCGCACAACACATGTCTTATTGTCGCCAGACAGGAGGGTGCACAGTCTCCTGCCTAATCCCCATGTGGTACCAGCACGAAGCATAATAGGTACCTGCTAACAAGGGGTATATGTCGGAGGCGGTACCATTCTATGTTTTCTCTTTAATTAACTTAACATGAGAGACTGCTTAATTCGGGTTTAATCCCGATCTTAACATATATTCTTTTCGCTTATTAACTCGTTACTTATAAGATCTTGAGATGCGACTCCCAAAGATCCTATCATAATATTCTCGCTTTTGAATACGAGTCTTAACTTCAGTCTCTCATAATCCAGTTCACTAGGACTGGATCTCTGGAAGGTGGCTAACTAAACACATAGCAAAGGCTCGGGTTCCTAGTTACCTCTAGCCATTTTTGTTAGCCGGACTAATTCCGTTTCCCAATTCGTTAGCGGCTTAAAGCCCTTAATCTTGATAGTGACTTATCTTTTGGCTTATCTTACTCTTGCTTACTAGAAAGCATATAGAAAATGCACGTACAATATATGTATATATATAAAGATATATATAATATTTCTTGATATTGTAGGTGCCTAAAATCCACTTACCCGGATAACGATTCTTTCGAATCCTGAGATCTTCTCTTCCAAATAAAAGGGTTCTTCTTAACTTCACGTATAACCCAGTCCTCGTAAGCTTCTCCTGCTAATCCTTATAGCAATCTGGACGTATCTATGGAAGAGAAAGATCGAACATCGAGCATACTCAGTATCTCGTCCATTGATCTACTAACGTACACACTTCTACTAAAAGAAAGCTCATAAGGAATGCATTCAAAACGTCCTCCTAGTGACAGAACAGAGAATACATGACAGAACAAACATCAGGGAAAACATGACAGAACAGAGACGGGAAAGAATCGACGCCTAAGAACAAGGCCTTAACAACTTCCGTGATCTAGGCTAAGAAACGCCCCGCTATTCGACCACCTATTCTTTTGACGGGACAAAGCCCATTGCTTAGGATAGGTTCCCGAAGGTCGAAACTAAAAGAAAAGAACGTATAAAGAAACTCTTACTAACAATCTATAGAATACGTAAGTTATATGAAAATAACTCAAACCGACACTTCTCAAATGTGGTTTAGAAAATATTTTATGACTTGTCTCTTTTTATTGACAAGTTATAATGTTTGAGAACGTAAATAAAACATTTCTCGTTGATATTCTTTTTCCAAATTAAAAGAGTCGAGCTTATAGTCGAACTCGATTTTTAATACATAATTAAGATAAATATACTAAATAATTACGTGAATAATCAACGAGTTTAATAATGATACATATTAATTATTTTTTCTTAACGACTTACATAAAACGAGCTCGATTATAAAACATACATATTGATATTATATCGCAACTCTCACAATCTAGAACGACCCAACAAAAATAATTATAGGTTCGCACTAGCACGAGTCGAGACTCGGGAAATTTCTCGACTTTCTAACACTAAACCGAGACTTCGCGAGTCTCCGAACGAAACCCGACAGCCGTGAACAGCCCCCCGAGAGCCGCCACAAAGTCGCTGCCGTTCCCGACCCAACAGCTCGTCCCAACCGAGCCGATGAACCTCGCTGACCAGCCCCGCTCCGTCGTCACTCGCGCAACAGCTCCGCCAACCTTCGGACAGCCTCTTCGCCATCCCGAGCCGCTGCCCCGAGACCTGTTCAGCCCACCTAAAACGAGCCTAGACTCTCAACATATATAACTCACACGCACAACAACGAAACAACCGTTAACTCCTATTCTCAAACTAGAAAAACAACATCAAGCTCAGAATCACGTCCCAAAAAAAAATCAAGACTAAACACACGGCTAGAACCATTCTACACGGCCAAGACCAAAACCACACTGCCAAGACCACAACCACACCCAAAGCCGTCCAAAACCAAGAACAACACCATAAGCAGAGGAATCATCACCGAAATCAACTCTTGAACCATTAATTTCGCTTAACATCAAAAACCCCCAAATTCCAACCCTAAAATTTCGAACCCTAGAGATAAAAATCTCTCTTACCTCAGGTGAAATTGGTGGGTTCGAGTCTTCTCCGGCCCTTTCTCCCTTCTCTCCCGGCGATCTCCTCTCAGCCGGTGTCCTCGGCGGCTCACGGCGGTGGTTCGTCTCTTCTCGGTCCGCGCGCACGTCCAGCGACTTTGGGTCTCGGTCCTGGTGGCTCGTCGGCCGAGCGTCCCCTTCGCGAGCTCACCCCCTCGCTCTCTCGTTCTCTATTTCTCAGCCGCTCTCTCTCTCTCTCTCTCTCTCCCTCGGTCTCTCACTCTCGGTCTCTTCCGCTCTCTCGCTCTCTTTCCCTCTCTGGTTCTCTTCTCCTTCTTCTTTTTTTTTCCCGTGTCTTTTCTCTTCCTTGGGCTGGTGGGTTTGATTTTATTCGGCTAAGTGATAAACATCACTTGATATTATCCAAATCTTTGATTGATGACATGGCAATGCTCATCCTTATCCCATTAATTACAAACCAACCTATTTTCTTTGTTTTCTTTCAAATGGGTCCCTTAAAATTGTTACAACCACGTCCTTTCATACAATCATTTAATTAAATCCATCACCGAACGGATTATAATTATATGATTTGAACCGAGAATTTTCTCGTTCGTTCTCGAATAATTTAAATATATTTAAGGTTTCTCGGAATTAATTCTCGTCCTTAAGAATTTATTTCTTAATTTAATTTCCGGAATGTTTCCTCGGAATTAATTTACTAATCGAGATAAACTCGATAATTCCTTTGTTTATTCCGAGATTTCCATAACCTTAATATATTTAAAATTAATTCGATAAATCCATTGGAGTATAATTCACTCGAGAATTTAGTTGTAACAACGGAAACTCGCTTATTACTTCCAAATCTCCAAATACGAGTGACGCAGAAACTTGTCCTTACAATCCCTACCCCCTTAAGTTAGTTTCGTCCTCGAAACTTAAAGAAAAGCAGGGTACTCCTTTTGCATCACACTATTGAGTTTCCAGATAATTTTCCATCTTCAGAAAAGAAGAGAGGATATAACTTCCTCTAAACATGTCATCGCTTAATGAACAGCAGATTGATTCTAGTCTTAAGATAGTCACTTCCTAACTGTTAGATATAACTAACCAGGAATCTACTCCATCATCTACCAAGATCAAGAACTTGACTAGGACACAACAGACGAACATGCATAGTTCCCACATACAGGAATGCATATCTGAAGAGTAAAGGATAGGAATCTAACCGGTTCTTCCAGACGATGACTCCTTTACTTCATCTCCATAGATGCTAAAGACGCGAGCTTTGGCCTTAGGTTGATTCTTCAGGTAAGCGATCTTCTCTTCTGAAACGTGACAATCCCGTGCAAAATGACCTTCTAAGCCACACCGGTAGCAGCTTGAGGTTCCTATGCGACACTCGCCTGAGTGCTTTCTGCCGCACTTGTTGCACGTAGGGAAATCATTAACCCTTGGCCTCTTGTACATGTTCTCGTTTTGATTTCCTCTGTAGCTTCCTTCATTTCCCTGCGCCCTAGACCTGGAGTTTCTATCCCAACTCTTTTTCTTCTTGTCGGTGAAGTTCTTCTTCTCGACTTCTGCTACAGATTCCTGTAGGATGGTCATTGACTCGCTAGCTGGATTGACTTGTGCTATACGCCAATCGTCAATCCTTAATGCTCTTTGAACGGCATTCGCATAAGTTCGTGATAGATTAACCAAATCAGCTCACTTTCTACCTATCAAAACCACTCACACGGTGGATAAGCTTGCTGAATTGTATATCAAGGAGATTGTACGTCTCCATGGAATCCCTAATTCAATCGTATCCGACCGAGATACTCGGTTCACTTCCAAATTCTGGAAGAGTCTACAGGAGAATTTGGGAACACGATTGAAGTTCAGTACTGCTTTTCATCCCCAAACAGATGGTCAGAGTGAACGCACGATACAAGTGTTGGAGGATATGCTTCGGGCGTGTGTCTTAGACTTCCCAGGCTCATGGAGTCGTTATCTCCCTTTGGTCGAATTCTCCTACAACAACAGCTACCAAGCGACAATCGGAATGGCGCCTTATGAAGCCCTCTATGGACGGAAGTGTCGCTCTCCAATTCATTGGGATGAAGCTGGCGAGAGTAAGCTGTTCGGACCTGAATTGGTGGAGCAGACTACAGAGGCAATCAAGACGATTCGAGCCCGAATGAAAACATCTCAGAGTCGTCAAAAGAGCTATGCAGACAAGCGGAGAAGACCGCTAGAATTCGAAGCAGGAGAGAAAGTTTTTTTAAAGGTTTCCCCGATGCGTGGTGTCATGAGATTCGGGAAGAAAGGGAAGCTAAGCCCGAGGTATGTTGGACCTTTCGAGATTCTGGAGCGAGTGGGCAAGGCAGCGTATCGCCTAGCTCTACCACCGTCGATGTCCAACCTCCATGATGTATTTCACGTATCGATGCTACGGAAATACATGTCTGATCCTTCACATGTACTGCAAGATCAAGAGGTTGAAGTTTCTCCTGACATCAGGTATGAAGAATCAGCCGTCGCAATCCTAGATCGCAAGGAGAAAGTCTTAAGGAATAAGACTATACCTTTGGTCAAAGTACTTTGGAAGAGTCACTCTACAGAAGAAGCTACTTGGGAGCTTGAGAGCGAGATGCAAAAGAAATACCCTTCCTTGTTCTAAGTTTCGAGGACGAAACTCTTTTAAGGGGGTAGGGATTGTAATGTATAAACTTTTGTAACCGCTCGACTTGTGAATTTGAATAAAATGGACGTATCAACTTTTGAATAAACTTTTAAGTGGTTTTGATTGTAAAGGATAACTTTTGAATCTCGCCGTTTGTAATTTACGTTGAATAAACGAGCTTCCGTTTGTTACAATTAAATTAATGAGTGAATGATGGACGTATAAGTTTATCGAGTTAATTTAAATTATTTTAAGGTAATGGAAAATCTCGGAATAAATAAAGGATTTATCGAGTTCGCCTCGAATAATAAATTATTTTCCGAGGATATATGTCGGAATTTAATTTAAGAAATAAATTCTCAAGGACAAGAATTATTTCCGAGAAACCTTGAATATATTTAAATTAATCGAGAACGAAGGAGAAAATTCTCGGTTTGAATCATATAATTATAATCCGTTTGGTTATGGATTTAATTAAATAATTATATGATAAGGACTTAGTTGTAACAATTTTTCTGGACCCATTTGAAACAAAAAGGAGAAAAAAAGGGTTGGATTGTAAATAGAAGGATAAGTTTAGCATTGCCAACTCATCACTTATCCTCATCTATTGCCTTCCTCATTAAGTCTCTCCAGCCGAGCAAGACAAAACCCACCAGCCCAAAAAGAGAAGACCACACGCAGGAAAGAAAAAAAAAAGAAAAGAGAAGAAAGAAAGGAAAAGAGAAAGAAGAAGAAGATGACCGAGAGGGAGAGAGAGAGATATCGGGGGAGAGAGAGAAGCCGAGAGAGAGAGCGAGTGAGCGACGGAGATGGAGTCCGAGCTCCGCGCGCGCGCGCCACTAGCCAAGAAGAGCCGCCGCCGTTGAGCCGCCGTGGTCGCCGACCGAGAAAGGACGCCGGAGAAAAGAAAACGCCGGGGAAGGCGTGGTGACTCGCCAAGGAAGCTTAATCTCGCGTTTGGAAGTGGTAATTTCTTCTCCTTGGTTGGATTGAAATCTAGGGTTCTTGGAGAATTTGGGGTTTTTGATTTCGGGTTGGAATTTGTGGTTTTGGCTGTGGTTAGATGATGTTGGGGTTTGATTTGTGACGTTGATGATTTGAATTGAAAGTTTAAACTCGTTTTCTTGTGTGGTTTGATTTTGGACGAAATATGAGAGTAAACGGACGTGGACAGTCCGATATACTCTGATATTATTTTTGTTAGTATTTTTCCTTGAAAGTAGACGTTATGGGCTTTCTAAAATGACCAAGAACGTAATAATCCGTGGAGTATTGAAAGAGTTATGAATTTTTGAAATCTGGTATTCAAAGCTGTGAAATGTGAATTTCCAGAACAGCGACCGGAAATTTCGGATAGTTTTTCAGATAGCTATGATTCTTGAAATTGGTCTTATAATATGTTTTCAGAAAGCTACGGAAGTTGTCTTTCTCATGGAATTGGAATCGATTGATTTGAGTTTGTGTAGCTAAAGTTATGATTCAAATTTCAGTCGCTGTCTGAATAATACGAGCCGAATGGTCGGGCCGTGAATTTTGTGACGTGACTCTGAGATTGTTTTGCTGGAATTGATTTTGAATTAATGCTTGAGTTGTGATGATCGTTAATTTCAGGAATTCGTTTGGTTAAGGCTGGCCGTGTGCGTGTGATTTGTGGGCCGTGTGTTACTTGGCCGTGCGACTTGTTTTGGCTGCGTAATTCTGAATTGTTTGTGTATTGTTCGACCCGCAGCGTGGTTGTAGAAGATCGAGAGTCAGCGAACGAGTATCGGCACTTTCCAACTCGATGAGGCTGGTGAAAGACGAGGAAGAAGAAATTGGTATATAAACTCGTGATTTTATGTTCGATCGTCACGTGTCTAGTGCACTATCGTAGAGTTTATGACTTTGGTGTTCGCCGTTGTGCTCATATTTTAATTTCGGTTTATCGTTCGTATATAATTTGGAAACCCCGGACTCATTCGAAAAAGGGTTAAACTGGATAGTGTTAAAGTTGCGATTTTCACGTTGTAGAGATATACTCGTATTATAAGTCTGGAATCTGTGTAAAGTCGATAAATTCCTTATATGTCTGTAATTGCTTGGTTAAGGAATTTATTTTGTGTATCGTGTTTTACGATACGAGACTTTCAGATTCTCGATCGGGGAACCAAATTATATTAATAAATGATAAGTTAAGTTATTGAGCACAACCTGGAATTCAGTTCCTCTACCGTTGCGAGTCGGAGTTTCTTCAATGATCCGTTGTTTAGCAAGTATGATAACGTATCTTACTCCGCTCAGACCTTTGCAGGTTGTTCCTCTGTTAGCTTTGGTAGTCACGCGAAGGAAAGCGTTGAGACCAACAAGCAGCAAGAGTTGGAGATAGAGGTAAGTGTGGAGATATAAGTCAACTACTTACCAAGGGAATAACCCTGTTTGTTTGTGCATTTATTTGTTAGTAAACAAGAGTAGGTAAAAGCCCTAAAATGAATAAACTTGAAAGTTAAGGCTTCGGCCACTCTTGCTTGAAAACTTAGTTCGGGTACGCCCGTTAGGTTCAAACGCTAACTTGAACCAGCCACGTTGTTGCTTTGTTGTTAGATCCCTCTGCTAACCATAGAGTTTGGCTAGATCGGAGGTGACAGGAGAGCATGTTAGACTCTCGGATTCGAGCCGAGGGTAGAAGTACCGGGAGTCACATCCCGAGTCTTCAATCTAAAACACTTAACGAGCATGAAAGGGAAACCATAATTCTTTCGGGATTTATCCCGAGACGCTCTCCTGTTTGTAATTAGTTGTATACTCTATAAGCTAGAGTATCCAAACAATAAATAATGTTGTCGGTGGTACCCACGAGTTCCGACTCGTGTTGAGGACTAAGACGGTCCTGATGGCGCTGAGTACTCCACGGGAGCTGCTGAGAGCACCCCGTTCTAGCAATGGGAAAGGTCGCCCCGGCGAGCCCATTTGCTGTGTCATGTCGACACGTAGCGCCGGCGCCCAAATGAAGATGGTACCACTAGTGGATCTCAGACAGTCTTAAAACACTTAAGCTACTGATGACTACTGCTCGAAGTCTGAGGTTGGCTTCTTGTCATTCCAAGGGTTGTAGCAGGGGATGTTGTATAACCTTGTGGAATGACAAGAAGCCAACCTCAGACTTCGAGCAGTAGTCATCAGTAGCTTAAGTGTTTTAAGACTGTCTGGGATCCACTAGTGGTACCATCTTCATTTGGGCGCCGGCGCTACGTGTCGACATGACACAGCAAATGGGCTCGCCGGGGCGACCTTTCCCATTGCTAGAACGGGGTGCTCTCAGCAGCTCCCGTGGAGTACTCAGCGCCATCAGGACCGTCTTAGTCCTCAACACGAGTCGGAACTCGTGGGTACCACCGACAACATTATTTATTGTTTGGATACTCTAGCTTATAGAGTATACAACTAATTACAAACAGGAGAGCGTCTCGGGATAAATCCCGAAAGAATTATGGTTTCCCTTTCATGCTCGTTAAGTGTTTTAGATTGAAGACTCGGGATGTGACTCCCGGTACTTCTACCCTCGGCTCGAATCCGAGAGTCTAACATGCTCTCCTGTCACCTCCGATCTAGCCAAACTCTATGGTTAGCAGAGGGATCTAACAACAAAGCAACAACGTGGCTGGTTCAAGTTAGCGTTTGAACCTAACGGGCGTACCCGAACTAAGTTTTCAAGCAAGAGTGGCCGAAGCCTTAACTTTCAAGTTTATTCATTTTAGGGCTTTTACCTACTCTTGTTTACTAACAAATAAATGCACAAACAAACAGGGTTATTCCCTTGGTAAGTAGTTGACTTATATCTCCACACTTACCTCTATCTCCAACTCTTGCTGCTTGTTGGTCTCAACGCTTTCCTTCGCGTGACTACCAAAGCTAACAGAGGAACAACCTGCAAAGGTCTGAGCGGAGTAAGATACGTTATCATACTTGCTAAACAACGGATCATTGAAGAAACTCCGACTCGCAACGGTAGAGGAACTGAATTCCAGGTTGTGCTCAATAACTTAACTTATCATTTATTAATATAATTTGGTTCCCCGATCGAGAATCTGAAAGTCTCGTATCGTAAAACACGATACACAAAATAAATTCCTTAACCAAGCAATTACAGACATATAAGGAATTTATCGACTTTACACAGATTCCAGACTTATAATACGAGTATATCTCTACAACGTGAAAATCGCAACTTTAACACTATCCAGTTTAACCCTTTTTCGAATGAGTCCGGGGTTTCCAAATTATATACGAACGATAAACCGAAATTAAAATATGAGCACAACGGCGAACACCAAAGTCATAAACTCTACGATAGTGCACTAGACACGTGACGATCGAACATAAAATCACGAGTTTATATACCAATTTCTTCTTCCTCGTCTTTCACCAGCCTCATCGAGTTGGAAAGTGCCGATACTCGTTCGCTGACTCTCGATCTTCTACAACCACGCTGCGGGTCGAACAATACACAAACAATTCAGAATTACGCAGCCAAAACAAGTCGCACGGCCAAGTAACACACGGCCCACAAATCACACGCACACGGCCAGCCTTAACCAAACGAATTCCTGAAATTAACGATCATCACAACTCAAGCATTAATTCAAAATCAATTCCAGCAAAACAATCTCAGAGTCACGTCACAAAATTCACGGCCCGACCATTCGGCTCGTATTATTCAGACAGCGACTGAAATTTGAATCATAACTTTAGCTACACAAACTCAAATCAATCGATTCCAATTCCATGAGAAAGACAACTTCCGTAGCTTTCTGAAAACATATTATAAGACCAATTTCAAGAATCATAGCTATCTGAAAAACTATCCGAAATTTCCGGTCGCTGTTCTGGAAATTCACATTTCACAGCTTTGAATACCAGATTTCAAAAATTCATAACTCTTTCAATACTCCACGGATTATTACGTTCTTGGTCATTTTAGAAAGCCCATAACGTCTACTTTCAAGGAAAAATACTAACAAAAATAATATCAGAGTATATCGGACTGTCCACGTCCGTTTACTCTCATATTTCGTCCAAAATCAAACCACACAAGAAAACGAGTTTAAACTTTCAATTCAAATCATCAACGTCACAAATCAAACCCCAACATCATCTAACCACAGCCAAAACCACAAATTCCAACCCGAAATCAAAAACCCCAAATTCTCCAAGAACCCTAGATTTCAATCCAACCAAGGAGAAGAAATTACCACTTCCAAACGCGAGATTAAGCTTCCTTGGCGAGTCACCACGCCTTCCCCGGCGTTTTCTTTTCTCCGGCGTCCTTTCTCGGTCGGCGACCACGGCGGCTCAACGGCGGCGGCTCTTCTTGGCTAGTGGCGCGCGCGCGCGGAGCTCGGACTCCATCTCCGTCGCTCACTCGCTCTCTCTCTCGGCTTCTCTCTCTCCCCCGATATCTCTCTCTCTCCCTCTCGGTCATCTTCTTCTTCTTTCTCTTTTCCTTTCTTTCTTCTCTTTTCTTTTTTTTTTCTTTCCTGCGTGTGGTCTTCTCTTTTTGGGCTGGTGGGTTTTGTCTTGCTCGGCTGGAGAGACTTAATGAGGAAGGCAATAGATGAGGATAAGTGATGAGTTGGCAATGCTAAACTTATCCTTCTATTTACAATCCAACCCTTTTTTCTCCTTTTTGTTTCAAATGGGTCCAGAAAAATTGTTACAACTAAGTCCTTATCATATAATTATTTAATTAAATCCATAACCAAACGGATTATAATTATATGATTCAAACCGAGAATTTTCTCCTTCGTTCTCGATTAATTTAAATATATTCAAGGTTTCTCGGAAATAATTCTTGTCCTTGAGAATTTATTTCTTAAATTAAATTCCGACATATATCCTCGGAAAATAATTTATTATTCGAGGCGAACTCGATAAATCCTTTATTTATTCCGAGATTTTCCATTACCTTAAAATAATTTAAATTAACTCGATAAACTTATACGTCCATCATTCACTCATTAATTTAATTGTAACAAACGGAAGCTCGTTTATTCAACGTAAATTACAAACGGCGAGATTCAAAAGTTATCCTTTACAATCCCTACCCCCTTAAAAGAGTTTCGTCCTCGAAACTTAAAACAGAGCAGGGTACTTCTTTTGCATCTCACTCTCGAGCTCCCAGGTAGCTTTTCCTACAACATGCCTCTTCCACAAAACCTTGACCAAAGGGATGGTTTTCTTCCTTAAAACTTTATCCTTGCGATCAAGAATCGCAACGGCTGGCTCTTTATATCTGACTTCAGGAGAGATTTCAACCTCTTGCTCTTGTAGAACATGCGAAGGGTCAGACACGTACTTCCGTAGCATGGACACGTGAAACACATCATGAAGGTTGGACATGGACGGCGGTAAGCTGTCTTGCCTACACGCTCAAGAACCTCAAAAGGTCCAACATACTTCGGACTGAGCTTTTCCTTCTTCCCAAACCTCATACATCCTCGCATGGGTGAGATCATTAGAAAAACTTTATTCCCTGCTTCAAACTCTAAAGGCCTCATACGCCCGTCAGCGTAGTTTTTCCGATAGGTCTGGGACGTTTTCATTCGAGCTTGGATTTTCTTAACCGCTTCTATGGTCTGCCTTAGCATTTCAGGTCCAATAAACGTGCTCTCACCAGCTTCATCCCAGTGAACTGGAGAGCGACACTTCCGCCCATTCAAAGCTTCATACGACGCCCAATTGTCGCCTGATAGCTGTTGTTGTATGAGAGCTTAACTAGCGGAAGATAACGACTTCACGAGCCCTGTAAGTCTAAAACACAAGCTCGGAGCATGTCTTCCAACACTTGGATCGTTCGTTCACTTTGACCATCGGTTTGCAGGTGAAAAACAGTACTAAACTTTAGGCGAGTCCCCAGGTTCTCTTGAAATCTCTTCCAAAACCTGGATGTGAAGCGAGCATCACGGTCAGAAACAATCGAGCTAGGAACCTCATGGAGACGTACAATCTCTTTTATGTAGAATTCAGCGAGCTTATACACGATGTGAGTGATTTTGATGGGCAGGAAATGAGCTAATCTGGTCAATCTGTCAACAATTACCCATACTGAGTCGTGTCCAGTTGTGGTTTTTGGCAATCCTGACACAAAATCCATCGTTATCTGCTCCCACTTCCACTGTGGAATCTCTAGTGGTTGCAGCATTACAGCTGGTTTCTTATGTTCTGCCTTAACTTGTTGACAAGTTAGGCACTTTTGGACAAACTCATCTATGTCTTTCTTCATTCCTGGCCACCAATACACCTTTCTCAAGTCTTGATACATCTTTGTCACGCCTGGATGTACCGAATATGGTGTCCTGTGAGCTTCTTCCATTAACTGCTTCCTGACTTCCTCGTTGGAAGGCACACAAACTCTTCCGTTGCACCTTAAAATCTCGTTCTCATCCAACTTGAAGTCACCCTGTTTACCGTTTTGTGGTCTGTATAGATGTCTCAATGGACTCCGTACAGGTAGTGTCGTCATATCTTGACTCCAAACACTACTGCAGCAAGTTCTAGATTATGTGTAGGATATTGGGTTTCGTAATCCTTCAGCTGATGGTATCCCGAACGCAAGTCAATCTTCGAGAACACTGTCGCTCCTGACAGTTGATCAAAAAGATCTGCGATCCATGGCAACGGATACTTGTTCTCGATCATTACTTTGTTCAACCCACGGTAGTTAATACCTTGCCGTGATGAACCATCAGCCTTTTCACGAACAAGACATGCGCTCCCCAAGGTGAATGGCTCGGTCGTATGAACCCTTTGTCAAGCAACTCTTGTAGCTGCCTCTTGAGTTCCTTCAATTCTGCCAAAGCCATACGATATGGAGCTTTCGATATCAGAGCTATACCTAGAATGAGCTCTCTGTGTTGAATTCAACTTCTCAATTAGGAGGTAGACTTGGAAGATCTTCAGGGAAAATATTAAGGAAATCTCTAGCAACTGGAATCCCCTACGGCTGTGGCTTGATTGTCTTCGTGACATCTGCCACACTTGCAAGGTAACCAGCACATCCCTAAAGCATCATCTTCACGGCCTTCAGCGCCGATACGATCGGAAAACTCGATTTCTAAGAGGAACCTTGGAACTGCAGCGGTCCAAGTTCTGGGTTCTGGAACAGAACTGATTTCCCTCGGCCCTATGATTGCACGGTGCATACTCAACCAATCCATTCCAAGGATTACGTCATAGTCCACCATTTCCAATGCTATCAAGTGTGCTTCCATTATCCAATCATGAACTCGGATGGGCACATCTCTATACCAGCATAACGACCGGTACTTTTCTCCAGAAGGCGTAGCCGTAACAAACGGGTACGAGACTTCCTTCTGATGCTCACCCAACTGGTCAGACTTTCTGGATGTGATGAATGAATGCGTGGCTCCTGCACCTATCAATGCCTATGTAGAGAAGGAATCCACGAAAATCTGACTTGTGACAGCGGTGGACGACGCTGCTCATACTTCATCTTCACGGATGGAAAAGACTCTGGCATTAGCTTTCGGCGCTCTTTGGGTGCAGGGGTCTTTACTTCTGGATTCTCACATACCCGAGACAGATGACCCTATTTCCCGCATCTGAAACACACCAGCGCACGAGCATAACACTCTCCCTCGTGCGATCTGCCACACCTTCGGCACATGGGCGACTGATTGCTTCCAGAGGTCATAAGCTTCTTACTAGGCGGCCCTGACCGTCCGCTATCTTTTCGGCTTTTGGTATGGTTCACCGACAGTGATCAGTTTCCAAAACTTACATGAGGTCAATAACTCGAGCCTTGCTGGGACCTCATTCCGTCTCTTTGCTGCGGCCGACTCTCCCATCTCGATTGGGTTCTGAATCTTTTCCTTGATTCACTATGCTTAGGGCCAGCAGCTTTAGAAGGTGTTGCAGCAGTTGGTTCTGGTGCAGGAGTCCGATCACCCTCGTCCCAACCAGCAATCTGCAAAGCTCTTTGCACGGCGTTGGCGTAAGAGCGAGGTCCATCATCGCCGCTATCCACTTGGCTCACGATATCCACGTTGAGCCCATGCATGTACTTCATCTTCCTAGCCTGATCAGTAGGGACTAGGGAAGAAGCGAACCTCGCTAACGTGTCGAACTTTGTCGTATATTCTGATACTGACATTGAACCTTGTCATAGGCTCACAAGCTCACGTACCTTGTCCGACAAGTTAGCTTCACTCAAGTACTTCCCATGGATCCATGTCATCGAGTGGACATCCTCAGACGATGCCATCACCTCTCATCAGCCCCTAGCCTCATCTTCCAGCTGATTATGACGCAAGCCACTCACTCTGTATTAGATAGCTACATAAAGTTGAGGATCCGCTGCATCTTCTTGATCCAATTCCCAAATGCAGCTGGATCAACATTGCCTCCAAACGCCGGAGGTTTTTTTTTTTTTTTTTTTTTTTTGCTTACAAAATCTCTCGTACACAGGCTTGCCCACTGAAGGGTCGACGTCAGGAATCAGGAGGTTGAGCTCTTCAAGAGGATCCACATGCACTGGATGTGGATTCTCACGTCGTTTTCCAGGAATTGGAGGCGTTGGGTGCTGTTGAGACAGCGCGTTCAACCTTGTTGAGTTCCGCGATCGTGTGGTTATGCTCTTCTAGCTGCTGCGCGAACCTCCGATTCATCTCATCTCTCTGGGGTTGCGTCGGCACCTTGTCTCTCCAGCATGCGTCTGATCTCCGTGAGATCCGCCGCTGTAACATTCTCGGCATTAGACGGGTCTTGTCTAGGCCCCATGCCTACTCAACTCTACACATGGAAGATGGCATGGTTAAAATCCAAGTCACATCATCGAGAATGCATAACCCACCTGGACTAGCCTCTCAAGGCCTAGTCAAACGAGACTTAAGCACAAAATGCTAGTTCTCTCGTTACACACACAAAGCAACCACTCTCGTGGTTGACAAGCAAACGTCTACGCAGCTGGGTCGTCCGAAGGCTCAACGGGATCCTCCTCGAAATCTCCCTCGTCACAGTCAACCTTCTCGTCATCATGCGGAACAACCACCGGAAAAACAATCATCGGGGGTAAGGTACTCATATACCACATCGCGTCACGACGAGTAATTCAATCTGCATTCGCAAGACAGCGAACAAGGGACCATCCAGCGTCAGATGTTGGAGCTCTACACATAGCTCCCAATACTCGATACCTCGCTGGAGTCTATCCTCGAGCACATCGGACACCGATCCACAATTTCTTGGACAAGTCGGTCTCCATATCGGACAACCGATTCAATCCCGAGCCGGTAGAATTCGTAAGTTGCTCCTCCCACTCGTCCCCCTCTCCTGGCCCCAACGTGTATTGAATCACCTTCTGGAACATCTCACAATCTCGGCTGATAATACCGTCAGCGGTGAAACGAGTCCATCAACTCAACGTTGGCCAATAAGGAGGGGTCATCGCGATATTCGTACTGGAGCAGTGAAACGTCGAGATGACATTCATCCACTCACAAGTCAGACCGATCCACCGGCCCCTAAGTGATGGTGCCTCTCACGACACTGAACGTACTTGCGGTCAAAGGAATTCACGTGATCGCATCGCGGTACAGACGAATCTCATCGGGGAGGAGAGATCTAACTCCTAGCAACTCATCCTGCATCATGTCGAACCTATCTCTAGATAGGTCGACTCTAAGCACAACTCTATCACATGGCATACTCGCGACCTATACCGAGAACACGTATCCCAAGTCTACAGAAACGGCTAAACCTGGGGCTCTGATACCACAAAATCTGTCACGACCCGCAAGCGATAGCTCGCCCACGAACCGCGACTGATCAACTCAAATCTGTACATAACTCATAATATAAACACATAAATTAAACATAATAAAATAGTTTGCGAAAATTCGGGGAAATTTTTCGCTTTTATAACTTAGAGTCTTATAGCGACTCCTATACAAATATGTTCCGGAACGTTTTAACAGAAGACACTAACCCCCGATTAAGAAACCCCATAGCCCATAGGTCAAGGCAATACGCGCTCGGTCTCGGTCTTCAATCTCGTTTCCCGCTTACCAGCTTTTCCCTTATCTACATTACCAAGGGTCATAAAACTATGAGTCGATTGACTCAGTAAGTGGGAGTCTATCTATAAAGTAAAACGACTAATGCCATGTGACGTGCAAACAAACACATAAGAATGCAGAATGCAGATACATATGATTCAAGAGCATGCCTAACGCGGGGCCTCGCTCTACGCTATCACTTGTCATTCCAGAAAATAAATTAAACCGGATCAAATTTTTTGAGACATGTCCGTTCAAGTTTAAAACTGGATTAGCAGTTAAAAAGCAAGTTATCTGGTCAAACTCAAATATATGATTATTGATAATTTTGCAAACCCCTAAAAAATTGCAATTGTGAATCTTATAATTAATTGTAAGCAGGGGCGGAGCTACGTGGGGACCAGCGGGTGCACGGGTCCCCACTGGCTCGGGACAAAAAAAAAATTAATAGGCTTAATTATAATTATTAAAAAAATTAAATAATGCATATTAATAAATATAATAGGTACACTAATAATGTCACAAAGCTGTTGCAGCTCAAATGGTCAAGGCTTAAGGGAAATGTTGGCAGTGTCCCAAGTTTGAATCCCAGGTTGGACGAAAATTTGTTTTTTATTTTTTCTAATACAAACAGCAGCGTTTTTAAGAGAAAACTCCAAAAAAAATATTGATTAACAAGTCTTCTTTCATCTTTAATGTTAAAAAAAACTTCAAATAACAACCATACATTTTTTTTTCTTCTAGTTTCTCATTTCAACTCTTCTCATTTCTTGTTTATCATTAACAAGGTAAATGTTTAATATATGATTCATATGTGCATTGCTCATTTTGTATTTTTATTATTAGAGTTCTCTAATCTTTTAATGCATACTATGTGTTTGATGAAAGTCCCAAATGAATTTTTTTTTCTCTAATCATTTGGTGTTGATGACGTACGTAGAAGGTATAAGCTAAAAGGTCATTGCCAACCACACAATCATGATTTTTCAAAAACTCTTTTTGGAACGAAACCTAGAAAATTCAACCCATCAAGATTTCAAGATTTCAAGATTCTGGAATGCATCTCGTGAAGACCAAGTTACGCAATCGTATTGGAGATCAGTTGTTGAACGACAGTTTAATTATTTATGTTGAGAAAGAAATTTTTGATTGTATTGATAATGAAGTCATTATAGATCGTTTTGATAAATTAAAAACCCGTCGTGGAAATATGTAATAATTGTATCGAATTGGATATTTTTATTATATATTATGTATCTTTAATTTTGTTTAATTTTTTTTTTTATCCCCCCTGAATTCAATTCCTAGCTCCGCCACTGATTGTAAGGTTGTTAAATATAAAGTGTTGTATAAGTATCTCTATGGCCTCTTCGTGTAGATAAATTATGGATTTGACGTCGACCAAGTAACAAATCAATGTAAATTTGGGTCCGTCACCAAGAAAAAAAAAATACTATTCTCATGATTAGACCATGTCCCTGAGATTCGATAACATAAAGATACAATTTATTAATTAATTGTTATATGGTATTTCTGAAGGGTTTGAATTTGATTACCCAAATTAGTTCAATACTCTTATTCGTGTAATCGATAGAATTTAACTCATGAGGACATGGTCTTCCACTTTGTATAATTTTAATCTGGAATTTAAATCACCGCTATTTGTGTGTGAGAGAGAAATAGAGAGCATATTGGCTTATTAGGAATAAGAATTCCATGAATTTCTTATTATCACTTTCCCGCAAGGATGTTTATGATTCTAGATCTTCGTGTTTGAATTTTATTAACTTAGTTTCGAGAATATATTATATTTTTCTTCAATTTTTGAAAATTATTACAAACTTATCCTCTTGACAGCGATGAACAAAAATCAGACTTATCCCGGTTCCCCTCAAATTTAACCTTCAAAATGAATAATAATGATGATAAAAATAATTTGTTATCATCTAATATTTCATCACAAATAACGCATTGTTCATCTAAAACTTGGTCCTCAAGATTCTTACAGATTTCACTGCAGAATACTACTAAAAACCTGATCTTTCACTACTAACAAGAAATGCTAAAAAAACAAAAACAAGACATTGAGATTTTGCAAACCTAAAGGGAAATGTGATGCATATTAAGTTTAAAAGTCAAAATCACAGTTATACTATCTTGGGACTAATTATTTAATTAGTTTTTTTTCCGCGTTGTCTTTGTGTGTGCGTTAGATGGGAAAATTGGCAAACCCTAAGAAATTGACCTTAGGTTATTTTTTTTAACATAATAATATACGTGTGTGTGTTTTGAGGATTGTGGTCAAAACCTACCCGATGTAGTACGGTCGTGCCGTGTCAATATTTTTTATCACAGGTTTACTGATTTATTGCATTATTTTGGTTCATTTTAATATTATTATCAACGCGTAGTGGGCTTCTAGATCCAATTTTTAGTAAACAAATAATCATATAAGCTTTCATAGCTGATATAAGTGTTTGCTACCGTTAATTTATGTGTTGCTTAGATCACGAATTTTGACCATTTTACAAGGTACAAGAATCCACGTTCAATTTTGGATACCCATCTATATATTTCATCTCTGTATAATTCAAGAACAACACACGTTGTTTGATAAAGAAAAAAAAAGACATTTATTAACTTAACCTACACTTTCTTATCCCAGATCAAAATTAGTAGCTTTTACTATATGAATAAAATTATTAGCAAGCGAAGAATTTATGTCTTTTAATGCAAAAAAAAAAAAAAAAAAAAAAAAAAAAAAAAACTCCTTTATTAATGAGTTTAAGTGTAGAAATTGTTTTTCACACAAATATAATGATCCCAATAAAGTTCCACGTCTGCTCTCCTTGATGTTGAGCTTTGATATTCAATAAACTAATGGCAATTTCAACAATAATAACAATAATCATCAGAATAAAAAAAACATTGGAAAAAAAGAAACTAAAAGATGCTTACTTTTTGGAGCAAAAGATGAAAAAGAAAAGGGAAATAAAGAAAAAAGAAGGTTTAAAGATGCTTTGCTTGATGCATCAGAATTTGATTCCGCAACAAGACAACACACATAATATATATATATATATATATATATATATATATATATATATATATATATGTATAGCTTCCTCTATAATATGAGTAATAAGATGACAAGATGATATCTACTTTTTAAGGTCAAACAAAAATGGAATGGAAGAAGAAGAAAAAAAAAGGTAATAAACGACATAACATTACATGGCTTTATTTTTATATATTAATGTTTCAAATGGACAGCTTTAAAAACTTCTGATAAGATTAATCTCAGAGAAATAGACTAATTAAGTAAATGGAGAGAAACTTAATTAGAAATCATACAGTCTAGTTATTAGAATTTAGAACACCTAGCTTGACTCGTTGATAAAGTGTAACATTATTAAACAAACATGTATTATTAGTTTGATTCATTTTAGGATAGAGACGATTTTTAAATTAAACAATAGTATTAATGTTATCTACTGCTATAATTAGATATCAATTATTATCAGGTCACGTACAAATTTCCAGTAGATAATTTATCATGACAATAACGTAATTAAATTAATAAACTATAATTGACTAATTGTGAAACACGCCAATGAAAAGGTAGAGGTATACATTAGTTAGTCGTGACTCGCATTAATATAAGAACTCTCACACGCAACTAAATTTCTTTTGCATTTTCACGAAAACTGTTCTAAGTTAGAGAAACTTGAAAAAGAAGCACCAACCAGAAAAACTGAACATATCCGTGAAGAGAAAATGTAATGCGTGTGAAAATATAAAAAAATAAAAAATAAACCATCAAATATGTATTTTTGAATAGTGACTTGGACGATAAAGTCGTAGTTTTAGTCCGAATAATTTTTTTTTTACCCTTTTTAAACAGGAAGAAAAAAACGTACACAGCCACAGTCAAGCATGCGAAGTGAAAAACTAATATATGGGTAAAGGATTGTGGGCCAAAAAAATGACTAGTCCACTTTTTTATTTTTTATTTTTTATTTTTTTTATTCTGTTCAAACTTTTTATTTTTTGGTAACGCCGATACTTTATTTTAGGAATTAGTCTCTCTCGAGGTTTCATGTGCTTTTGAAAGGGGTGATTAAGAGAAAAAAAGACTTCGCAGTTTGTGCAAAGTGTAAAATTTTTGTAGTACTTTTATGCAGTCACAGTAATAATTCTTCCATAGTGGGATAAAAGTCATAAAACTCATAGTATTATACTACTTTTTTTCTGTGTTCTAATTTTTTGTGCTTCACACGGCCTATTCAGTCTATTGTGATAACTGGAACATAATCATTCGATCAGAAGAACAACATTTTCGCTAACAACAATATAAGAAACGACACTCAATATATAATCAACTTTTTGCAGATACCACATATTTCACACTCACAACCACCGTATGACAAATGACATAATGATATTTTGGTTTCTCTTATTAATGAGTTTTTTATAGGACAGAAATAGTGATACCAAAGCTTTTTTTTTCAGAAAGGTATTAATTTCATTACAAGTACAGAACTAATAAGTTAGCCTTTTTGCTGCAAATAATCCACAAATTTTTAGGTGTTAATTTAGTCTCTTAATTTCTTAGTTTATTTTGGTCTTTATTCAATTAATTTTGTAACATTTCAGTTCTTTTTAAAATGAATTTTAATTTAAAACTCAACACAAACAACTTAAAGCATATTACAAAGCCAATTACAAAAAATAACAATAATATTTTGACCCTAAGTCGCAAATTAAAAAAAGTTAAAAAAAAAATTTTTAATTATTAGAGCGCGATTGGAGTTTCTTGATATTTTAAATTTGAAAACAAGATATTTTTGGTTCGTATACATGTTTTTAGTTGTTTATGTGTTGAATTTTTTAAATAAATCATTTTTTCCAAAAAAAAAAAAAAAGCTCTAAAACTATTATTTTAGAGATTAAAGTGCTAAAAAAAATATTAGACCAAACACCACAATCAGAAATATTCAGAAATTATTTGCAATTTTGTATTAAAGTTAAAACTTAAACTCAATTAAAAGAAGAAATAAAAATACATATTGAATGAAACCACTATTTCATAGAAATTACTAGGGCCGGTCAAAATGCTAACTGGAATATTGGAATTGCTAATATTGAAGTGAACAACCAACTGTACAAATCAACACAGATTCAAGATTTTGTATTAAATATAATTATATACACAAACGATACAACTACTGTGTAACAAATGACGAACTTAAATGTATTAATGAATCTGATCAAACAGATTTATCATCGTCTGAGAACATCAACCACCCCTTTTAACTCCACAACAACAAAATTAAACTCAAAATCAGAAAGAGAAAAAGAAAAAGAAAAATTGAAAGAAGTTACTCTCTATCAGAAGGGCAGTCTGGTAATTTCTACCAGAAGCAATAAGAATTGTTGTTGTGAACTTTGTGGTTGATCAAACGGACAAACCTTCTTCTCCGGTGAGAAAGCCCACACCTGAGCCTAAAGCACGTGAACCTTCTGAGTCTACGAGCAGATTTGAGCCTCAGCCAAATGACCTTTTTAGCCCTCACCAAGGACCTCTTCAGTCTCTCGGTCAAGCTCTTCTTTCTGCTGAACTGGTAGCTCCTCAGGAACAGCTGTCTCTTCTCTATCATCAACCCATAACCACCATTGTTAGAGCTTTGGTCGAAATAGTTGTTATTGTAGTAAAACCTCCCAGAAGAAGAGCTGAATGACTCGGCTCTGCTCAGCAGCGCCGAATCGTTCGGACCCACTTGAGCCATTAAAGACATGAGAACAGAAATGCCGGTCAAGACCCAAGATCACCTTTTTCTCTCTCTGTAAAACTTCTTAGCGAGAGAGAGAGAGACTTTGGGGGGCCAAAATGTAGATATTATGAGAGAAAGAAGAGTTTATAAATAAAGAAAAGAGGAGTTTGGAAGTGTGTAAATTCTTCTTCAATGTACCTTTGTGCAAGTAGTTTAATAATGTTTTTCGTTGTTGTTCTTTATTGGGTTTTTGGTTTTTTTGGGTATTTTAATTTTTTTTTTTTTTGGTTTGCTTGGCTTTGTAGGTTTGTGAGCGAGCGAGCGAATACTTGGCCGCCACAAGGGTTTGATAAGCTTGCCAAGGCCAAGCAATACACTTACTACATTATATATACATACACACACACACACACACACACACACATATATATATATATATATATATATATATGAAAATATAATATGAGTGATATATTTCCTAAAATAATACGTGCGGGCAGAAAAAAAACACTAAATTTCCTCAAAATTAAAGTAAATTTTGTTATTTATATGTCTACATTTATTATATAGTATTATTTTAATGTGGTTATTTCTTTAGTTTTTTTTTTTTTTTTTTGGTGTGATCTAGCCATCTAGGTCTTTACAAACTAAAATATATTTCTAATTATAATTTATTAATAAGGGGGTTGGGGGCTTAACTTTAAATTTACGGTTTAACTTTAAATATACCATTTACTTTTTTAAAATATAGTTCTAATTTAATCAAGAAAAAAAAAATCTACCATTTACTTTATCTGCCTAACTTTAATTTGTCTTTAGCTTATTCGGAGTTTTAGTAATTTTGGAAATCAGTAACAATATTGAAGTATGACATGTATAACGACTTTTACACGTGGACAGTTGGATGAACTCCTGGTCTTTGTAAATGGACGGTCACGTGTCTTTTGTGTGTTGCTTTAGAATACTATTATATGGTATAGTAGATAATACATAATAGATATATCATATTCACACTCAAGTTCAGCCCTTTTTTGTGGTATAATATGTTTATTTATTTATAAGGCTTAATGGTATTTGACAGCTATTGCTGTTATTACTTATTACTAATAAAGGTGAGTGACTAGGGTAACATTTACAAATATCTATTTTCCAAAATTAGTATAATAATAACTTTTATAATTAAAGTGATGTTACACTACATGACAATTTATTAAATGTGATATATGATTTGTATTTTTAAGCGTTAAAACTCATATTAGGGATCAAACACTTTGTAACGCTATGAAAAATAGTATTTACGGCATAACTTCTAATGTTATCAATTTAACTTTATCGAGTAAAATATATAAAGTTACTATTTCTCTATTATGTAGTGGTCGACTACGTTTAGTAGAGAATGTTGATTCGTGGAGAGTCCATCTAACTATTTTATTTATAATTTATATTTTTATGCGTCATTTTCCTGTCGAGAACAAACGAGACTTATACATCAATAAATGTCATCAAAAATCCCATAAACCATCCAAATGGCACGAGAAACGTGCTAGTCATGTCGAAACAGCACGCGTCGGCTCATTTCCCCTGCATAGACGATCCAACCCATTGGCATGTCGGCACTTGAGCATATCTGCCAGTTGGCGCGCTGGCAAATTGACGCGCAAGGGCGCACCGGGCCATGGGTGCGCTGGCCCCTTTCAAAGCGTGTCCAACATGCCATCACCCCTATAAATACCCCTTCACCCTATCTGTGAAGGAAAAGGTAAGCATTTCTCTATATCCGAAACTCTACCAAAATCATTTTTCACATTTATTCTTGTCGAGGCTCACTCACAAGAACTCTCTCATATCCAAAACGCGATCGCACTAGTATTGAGTTTCGGAGAGCACGTCAAAGGCACTACTTCTGCACTCCGATAAATTATCTAATCTTTTTTCCTCATGAACGCGAGGAGAGCTAGAGCAAATGCCTTAAGCACGGAGTGGAAGAATTGAGACTCACATTATTTTTGGCCGACGTGCAGTCGCACTGTTCGATCATGGGTCGAACTATTTAAGTTCTGAAATGTTGATCTTAAAAAGGAAAATATTGACAGTATCCCCTCCGTTTAATCGAAATGCACGGTTTATACCCTCAGTTTTTAGAAATACTAGACATATCCCTTCAATATTATATAAATGGCATATATCTCCACTACAAATATGTTATATTGTAAATACCACCCTTTTCGTTTATTTTTGTACAAAAATAATTTGAATTCTCCAAATACTCTTAATAGAATAAATATTTATTTACTGTTTTTTTTAAATTATTTCATTAAGGGTATTTTGGGGAGTTCAACCTTTTTTTTGTGTAAAAAATAAACGAAAATAGTGGGAGATCTATGTCATTGAACGAAAAGGGTGGTATTTGATATATATATATATATATATATATATATATATATATAATATTTTTTTGGGAGATATATGTCATTTATATTAAACTAAATAAATATCTATGATATTTCTGAAAAATGAAAATATAAATCACGTATTTCGATTAAACCAAATAAATGTGGATATTTTTCCATCCGAAAATGAGCATTGGCATGTCAAACAATTTAATGATACCACAACCTATTGATCGGTTTGCTAAAAAAATACAAAAGACAAAATTTAAGACCTAAAACTTATTTGAATACCAAAGGATCAAGGGAGGGGGTTGATTCACTTTGGTTGAATGGGGATGCATTTAATATAAGAGAATTTTAAAACTCTGATTTTTTTTTATTGGAGATTAATGGGGATAGATTCAACGGGTTTAATGTGGATTTTCATCTCTTAACTCAAGTAGTGGGATAAATTATCCGAACAAATTAATAACTATCAGTTTATAAATGGGTTTTTAGAAACAATTTGATAAATTAAATTATTGGTAATTAAATTGATATATATATATATATATATATATATATATATATATATATAAGAAGTAACTTTAAGTATTTTATCGAATAAAATAAAGGGAAAATATCAACGATATCCTTTTTGTTTAATCTAAATGCGCGATTTTTTTTTCAGTTTTCAGAAATATCAGACATAACTCTTTAGTTTAATATAAATGACAAATATCTCTCATAAAAAAATATATTATATTGCAAATACCACCATTTTCGTTTATTTTTTACAAAAATAAAAATTAAACTCTCCAAAATTCCTTTAATAAAATAAATATTTATTTGCTATTTTAAAAAAATCAATACTTCTTTATAAACAAAAATCCTTAACTTTTCATAAAAAAAAATTTTGATTTAATTTTTTTTATATATAAATAAAAATAAAGAATTATTTCATTAAGGGCATTTTGGGAAGTTTAATTTTTTTTTTTACATAAACGAAAATGGTAGTTTTCGATTTATAATATATTTTTGAGGGAAGTATGTGTCATTAAACTTAGTGGAGATATATGATATTTTTTATAATTAAGGGGAATAATCTCGCATTTTAATGAAATACATTGGATAATGTTATATTTTCCCTAAAATAAATATCAAACGTATAATATTGAAAAACTAAATGTATTGAAAAATTACAAAAAAGTAAACGCTGTCATATCATAGCTACGATCACATTATTATAATAATTGTCACATATTAATTTGACTTATTATCACGTGTGAGTGACGAATGCTCGTCGCATAAAAGGAATATCATCCGGGTGGACAAAAAAAAAACTGTATTAACGCATTATTCACAATTTTCTATATTTCTAAATACATTTCGTATATCTTATGTATACTAACTATACATTATATTATTTTAAATTTTGAATAAAGAATCACAATTTAATTTTCTTGAGACGCTGATTAGTCTCGGTCCTCTCGGATCATTTTTAAAAGTTCCGGGGTGTATAATTATGGCTTATAATTACAATGTATGAAAACATATTGGAGATACGACAAGTATTGGATTAATAAAGAAAGATATTTGTATTCTTTAAAAAAAAAAAAAAAGATATTTGCATTGAAAATTGAAATATATATATTATTCGGTGGTTTGATTTGTGACGTTTTTACTGGTTGGGCTTGCAGGCCACCAATGGATGGTTTGATTTGTGACGCTTGTCCATCTAGGCCTTCCTCGTCAGCAAGTGGGTCCACGTACTGTATCGTCAAAATTCATTTTTATTTTATTATGTGGTCGTAGAAGAACATGATGATTTGAGAAAGATCAAGAGAGCTACGGAACGGAATATATCGTTTTATATCACACAACCAAACAACTAATTACTATTTATTAACTTAATAATCTGTTGCTATCATTTTTCACAGAACTAACCAACCAATACTTTTCAAATTGCAGATTTTGTATTATTTGTGAGATGTAAGTATTGCAGGTCTTTTAGATTTTTTTTAATATATATATATATATATTCTACCCTTTTAATATGAACTAAGCCTATAAGAACATCTTTAATGATCATTTGCTTAACATTTGGAGGGACTTGCTAGTAAATAGCAAAAGTTCTAAGCTACTTGCTTACCATTGTTTTGTATATTAGCTATTGATTTAGCTTAGCAAATTAGCTCTATAGAGCAAGTTGCTTAACCATTAGTTTAACAAAAAATGGGCCCTATTTTTTTTTTTTGGATAATTTACAAGAAACCCCGCTGAACTCTTACTCGAATAACGAAGTGCACCCTCAACTCGGATTTTCAACAAAAACTACCCCGAACTCTTATTTTGTTTGACTTTTGCCCCTTCTGTTAAAGTTTAACAGTTACCATCCATGAGGTTCGCACGTTTTAAGCACGTGAGCTCTCTATTGAGGTTATAATGATCTTTTTAGTTACTTAAACTAATGTTCTTTATTAAATATATAAAACACTATGTGTAATTATTTTACCCTCACTTTTATTATTATTATTATTATTATTAAAATACTCTTCTGAATCTCCAAATGCATTAGAAAAAAAAATTAAAAAAATATATAGATCTAATTCTTCCTCATCTTCTTCCATCACCGCACTTCTTCCACCACCTCCATCTTCTTCCAACGCATCCCTGGCGGCTATGTCGCCGGAGTCGAGCTGCAAGTTCACCGACGTCGTCAATTGCTCCGATCCCCGGGCTCTGTTCGTGATTACTACAAAGGAATGAACCAGTATCTGTGGAGCTTCTTGTGCGGCTTAGGCGAAGCCATGTACCTGAACAGAACAACAAAGCTTCAACAACCAAAGACCCACGAAACAAGTCGGCCGATCCTCATCCATTACCTTCTTCACCTCGTTTCTTCTTCTTCTTCTTCAGTCCTCGTGCGTGCCTCCGAGCTCCACCGCGTCGCGCGCCCGCCGTGATCGAGAGAGAAATCGCCGCGAGCCACCAAGGACCGCCGCCGAGGAAAAGACACCGGGAAAGAGAAAGTGAGCACCGAGGAAGCTGAAACTCACGAAAAGTGGGTAAGAAAATTCAAACCCGAATTGGATTTGTGGGATCTAGGGTTCAACATGAAAAATTGGGGTTTTTGTTTATCTTGAGGAATTTCGAGAAAATTATTGGTATTGAAGGATTGTTGAGCTTGTTGTGATGTTTAGTATTCGAAATTTTGGATTTAAAATTGGGTTTTGAATTTTTCTCTTGGATTTTTGGCCGAAATCTAGGGTTGTTCATCAGATTTGGGCCTTTTTGGAATTCTGAGATTTTTGATGATTTTAGAATATTCTCGGATTGAAATTATGCTTGAGGTTGTGTTTGTGATGGATTGATATCGGATTTTTGGACGAGTTTGGTGTTGAATTTGAACTTGGCCGTGTGTTTGGTTCAATAGGGTTCAAGATGGACTTGAGCCTGTGCTTGTCCTCTGTTTACAACCCGAATTCGGGAATGAGTATCTGAGAGCAGATTCCTCCGCTGCAGAGCTACGCTCCGTTCGGACGATTCGCGGCCCAACAGCCCGTCCCGGGCCCGATGTCGTCGATTCTCCCCGATTTTCCGATGTCGATGCCTTCGAATATCAACACCACCACGAAGCCGCCGTGAGGTTTCTCCGGCCGAAGCAAGAGCAACGCGGTGAGTGTCATCGGAACCCCCAAATTCTGTCGAGAATTTGATCGGATTTGTGAGCTGGGCTTTGAAGAGCGATGGAGAGACGAAGAGACTCTCAGAGATATTTTTTGTTTTTCTTTAACGTTTTTTATTTATTAAAATATAATAATAATAATAATAATAATATATATATATATATATATAAATAATAATAATAGAACTCAGGGTATTTTGATAATTACGCATGTTTTAAGTTTTATGTGACCTCCACGTCATCAAAACTTTAACAGTTTGTGAAAAAAATTGACGGAGGGGGCAATAATCAACACAAATGCGAGTTCAGGGTAGTTTTTGTTGAAAATCCGAGTTGAGGGTACACTTCGTTATTCGAGTAAGAGTTCAGGAGGATTTCTTGTAAATTATCCTTTTTTTTAACCAATGAGAAGCATGTAACATGGTAAGCTAAATATGACATTTAGCTTACCATTAAAGATGCTCTAACTACATCTCGATTTGTGATTCACATAAATTTCCTTACAACACGTACATGCTAAACAAGAATTTATTATTAGAATAGTTTATTAAGAAGTTTACCTGAAAATATATTTTTTTAATTATAAAATATATCATACAAAACAGGCACTCAAAATAGATAGATTAAGTTTTCAAGCAAAATAATGAAGATTTTTTTTACAGTAAAATAGCCCCGGTTTGACATTAGTCGGCAAAATAATTTATCTATAAACTTTATTTCTTCCGATTGAAGAGAACCATTATTGGTTAAACAAATAAATGGCTGCTATAAGCTGTACTAAAATATTGAGCATCCACAAAAATCTAGTTTGTAGCAGAAGCGACAAATTAAATTGCAGATATACATTATGGTGCGAAAAATAAATAAAACAAAATAATCAAAGTTCGGTTCATAAAATTTAGGGTGGAAAAAACGTATCTCTTGGTTCACCAAACCCTGTGATATATATTGTTGTATGTTGTGACTTGCAAGTTATTACCATATCATCTTTATACGCGACTATTGAGATTTGAGAACCAACGTGCTCTGAACTAAGCTCCAAATCATTACACGTCAAGTGTTTAAAATTGGAGTCAAAATCATATATATATCTTAAACATATATATGTCTTGGATAATCTTCATACTTTAGATCACTAACCATGTCAAGGTATTGTACAGCCGCCAAAGACACAAGGTTTCTTATGAATCAAGATCTTGATTTTTTTTATTTTTTATTTTTTATTTTTTTTTTATAAATAAAATATGATATGTCTCCATGTTCAACAAACCCCGCAAAAATTCTGAACTAATAAAAACAGCAAATACAGACCACGATTCAATGTCAGTGTCATCAATTTAATCTTATAATACTCTCTGTCGTCATTTATAATCTCATGAAACACAATAATGACATGTACTCGAATCTTCTATATAATATATATATATATATATATATATGTGTGTGTGTGTGTGTGTGTGTGTGTGTGTGTGTGTGTGGAAAATTAAACGCCCGAAAACAATGATCACCTACCATGTAAAAACAATAGCTATGTTGGGTAGGACTTGCATAAAATGAGGTGTTGAATTGAATCCTATAAAGCTAATATCATCAATTCTCAACAGTCAATAATTCGACCGACTTTTATTCGATTAAAGAGGATCTCTAGTCAAACACTTAAAAATGGCATTGAATACATAATAGTATAGACATGGACACAAGCTTCTACGCTATTTGCATTGTTCAAGCCCCCCAAACTTCATTACCAAGTAGCCCACGAAGTCTCTTACTTTAGATCATATGCTAAGAAGACTTAAATAGATGTGCTATGTTCCAATGACCACCGCTATAATAGCCTAGAATATTAACTATGGCTTTAGGAATCACTAATAGGAAAGTTTGGATATTACCACCTCAACAAAATGTGACATGGCATTGATCTTATATAGAGATGGTAATTTATAAAATAACTCATATTTTCAAACCCTCCCTAAATACTTGATATTTTATTTTGAGATGATTTTGCCTTGATTCTAATAAAACTATAAACGGAAGAAGAAGAAAAGTTAAATTAGGCTGTAAACATAAAAAGAAAAACGAATAAACTAAAGATAGAACATACTGCAAACAAAATAGGTTTTTATAGAATAAAAAACAAACCAGGTACTTGAGGTATTAAGTTTAAAAAGAAGATACTGTACCTAATTTCCAAACATTCTTAATTCATTGATGCGCATGTGGATGATTGTTATCAATCGAGGCAATTTATTCATATTTTATTCAATATTTCTAGAGGATGTCTTCTGATTTATTCACTTGGACTTTGTATAAGCATATCCAGAAGAGTTGAAACAGAACTTGAATAAACAAAATGAATGTTTAGCGTGGCCTTTGCAAGTACTATGACAATTAGATGTCGTTTTTATCTACAACGCACGCACTAAGCAAACGTGTCACACCAATCACCATACCCTTTTTTTTTTATAAAGCCAAATACAATACAATACAATGTAACCACACATTTTTAGGCTTTTCCTACTGAAACAGAAAGAGAACATCCCACATCCCTTTTTTGTTTTAAAAAAAAAAAAAAAAAAAATTTTGTGTCCCTTCTGTACCTATCAGCTAAATTTCAATCTTTTTCTTCCCTTTTTGGGTCACCTATTGGTCTCTTTTGCGGCGGCGACCTTGTCGGGGTAGCTCGACAAGTCCAAGTCGATAAGTGACATGTCATAGGGCACAGAAAGAGCAGCCGAGGCATCCACGAGCAGCGATGACTTCATTACATCGGCAGAGGAAGGATCGGGCAGAGCATCGGAGTCTTTGGGAGTGCTTGAGTTCGAAGACGAGAGGCTAGAGAGCTGTATATCGTCTGTCTTGTTTCCGAGAGTGTGCTTGTTCTTTCTCACCGCATCCATTTCCGGCCCGGTCGGCACAAACGTCCGCGATCGGTATTTTCTCGTTGCCTCGTCACCCTCGTTGTGATTGTAGAGAACGTAATCGTGATAAGTTGGTGCAAACTGAAAAACAAAATTAGTAATATAATTAAATAAAATTACTGGTTTTCCAGTCTTGACTTGGATAGGAGTCTAGGTCGGTTATAACTACCTGGTGTACAGTATCGTGGTAAAAGTCGTTCAACTTGACGGCATGTGCGAGGCTTCCCGTAAAATCTTGGGATCTACCAATATTAGCACCGGCGTACTCCTTGTATGGGAATGCATAGAGATGACCTACAGCAGCGATAAGCATCTCAACACATATTATGAAGTTCTGGTACTCTGCAGCTTCATCTGCGTTCTTGATGAATCCCGATTTTGCAGCAAGGAACACCAATACACCCTACGTTTCAACAAACAAAAAACAAAAGTAATATATAAAATTCACATCATAAGGGAAAGGATTGCACAAGCTTCAGCTCTAGCTTCACACATTTCCAAAAATGATTGCCAAAAAATAAAAACTATTCTGTAAATGTCAGGCAAATGAACATTATCCGTATTAAAAAACAAAAAACGAATAACGCTTCTCAGGACTATCCAATCTCTTTATCCCACATGGAAGAATGTCACTAATAATATGCTGCAGTAATTATAACCATTAAAGAACATGTCCGGGAAACCTTTCTGCAGGTTCATATTTAAGGTTATCAAGGTTCTAATTCAGTGCTCCACTAATCCAAAGGCGCGCAATCCAACACACTAATTCCATCACATCATACAAATCAACGAACAAGGAAGGGAACATGTCCTAGAAACCTTTCTACAGGTTCATATTTAAGGTTATCAAGGTTCTAATTCAGTGCTCCACTAATCCAAAGGCGCGCAATCCAACACACTCATCACATCATACAAATCAACGAACAAGGCAGCAAAAAAAAAAAAAACATGTATGGAGGACGATGTCAACAACATTTATTTACCTGCCAGTAAGTCAGGAAAACAACAGACTTGATTATGATGAACTTGGGAACCGGGTTGAATGGTTGAAGTAGATCTTTGCAAGCAACATAAAACAGTGCCAATGCATAAAGAGCCATCGTGTATGACAGTGTGTAGATGATAGTAAGATAAAGATATGATTGGTTTGGACTAAAATTTCCGTCCTTGTATTTTCCCTTTGCGTAAAGTACGAGAGTGACAGCTACTAATATGGGTTTGAGAATCACAAACTGCAAACATCCTTGTTTACACCTTCGTATAAAGCGCCTGTGTCAACAAAATACCAAATGTTAGCCTACGTCTAGCAAACAATCTCAAATATCAAGCTACTAAAATATTAAATATTTCCAAGAAACCATAAAGACCCGTATGGGTAGTAATTTAATTATTTTATTTCCTTTGTTTTAATAATTATGATTTCAGTATAAATAATTCTACGGGTGGTCATTAGGGCTATAAAGACTTATTAAGTTTTTTTTTTTTGGTTCACCTCTCCAATTGTCAGCCGAATATATCAATAATATTAGTAATCTGCGTTTGAGCTACCACGTGTGGTATCAAATTGGTAACAGAGCAATTTTCGGGGACTATGACAAATATCAGCAATTGATGGCTCTATGAGCGCATGTCAGAGATTACAGCTTTGTGGCGAATACTTTTGAAAACAGGCTAGTTAGACAGAGTAGAAGCAGCAATTGGAGAAAGCCCAATAGGAGTCTCACACAACAAAGAGACTCAATACTAATTCCCTTGCTTTGGATTTGTGTCCATCGATCTGAACATTGGGGGTCAACAAACGAGCCGGTTTGCAATTCCATTCCTGACCATATCTGGTCGGAGAAACCAGCCAAGCCAATCTAGGTAGCAGCAAGCAAAAGGCAGCCTGGTTTTTCACACTTGGAGGCTTGTAAACATGAGTGAGAACGAGAATATTCTTTATTATTCAATATTTCTTTTCAATTGCTCAGTACGTTTGGTCATTCCTTTATTTCAATTACTCAAACAATTCATAGAACGGCCTACCAAAAAGGTATATTGGGACAAGACAGATAATCAAAAGTTTATCGATGTGCGAGGCAGTAGTAAAGCAAATAACAAAAAGAGGATTCAGCAAATTTAGTGACAAACGAAACTTATTTTCATTATATGCCCAAATTTAAAGGAAAACAAGTGTTCTTTTGAGCTTACCCATCCAATGGCATCGGAGGCAAACAGCAGGTCATCAGATACCATGAAGGCTTAAGAACTCGGCCACTCAAACTAAGGACAACAGCTCCAGGGCCACCGACCCATGCCAAGCAAAGTGAAAGAAAATTGTATATCACCCACGCTTCGTAGCTGAAAATAGACAATAATAGCACATACAGTTATATGAGTGTTAATCAGAGTTTTTTTTTTCTAGATTCAATTCACTACCTTTAACAAAATTGTGATATTAATAACGACTGAAGAAGTTTTAGCAAACTGGGGTGAATCGGAAAAGCACAAAAATAAAAGATTTCAGATTTTCTTTTTCTAACTTAACAAAGTACAGTCACCAAACAGCCATTGAAAAGTTTCCATCTAAACCCGAGAACTCCCCGCCAAGTACAAAAAAGAAAGTTTCCATGAAGACCAGCATAAGCTCAATGTCAAAAAAACATTCTTAGTACAAGAAACCAACCAGACTCCAAAGTTAATAGTTTGATGGCAGAATATAACATTTACACATGCACTAATAGCAGAGAGTAAGACCACTTACACTTCTCGAATTGAATTGAAATAGATTGAACTTTCCGGCAGGACGAGGGACAAGAACGAAGTCAACGCATAAACCTGTCAATCATAAAAAAAAAAAAAAAAAACTCACATGGGTTCTACATTCTTCATGATTAAAAGACAAACTAGCATTCAAGCCGCTTATGAAATTTTGGAAACAGAACAACAGCTGAACCGGTAACAAATGAAACAGAGAAACTAATTCATCATCATCAACTGTACTATGCCAAAACACTCAGCCATGCAAAACTAATGCTTAAGCATGTATGTTAAGTGGCTATTAACCAAACACCATGACAAAACAAGCACTAAGACTCAATAATCGATGACAGAACAAAAAATTATAATAAAATAAATTAATAACTCACAGGAACCATAAAGATGATCCGGACTATGTATCTCTGATAGGTAGGTTCGGTGTAGTTCTTTAAGTGCCTATAGATATGGAAAACCGCTAGAGCTATTGCTCCGACAGTGCAAAAGAACGCGATAATGCTCATATAAATCGGCACTGATACCCCCATTTTCAGCCAAACCAGCTTCCAATTACTCTCTCCGCGAGAATCACCAGTGACAATTGCGGAAACTTTAGCCTGAAAAATTAGGGAAAATCCGTAGACAGAAGTGATATCAGAAATAAGCCTACATATATACATAGATTCACGCTATTGAAACTAAATTTACCTGGCAGATATTCTCTTTGCTCTGTAGGACTTGTTAGAAACTTAGAACTACTAAAGAAAACCTTGACCCTTCAAGACTACCAACTTCTTTGAACAAAATTAGAAACAGAGAAAGGCAATGGGAAACCTAATCGACCAGTGCAAACCCTAAAATTGTAAATTCCGCACCAGAATATGGGGAATTGCGAAGCGAAATTAGGTGGCGAGGGAAAAAAATCTTCGACAAACGGACGGGAAAATGAAATCTCAAGGAGGAAGAATTCCTTCAGATCCGATAATCAACCATATGGAAAGTCTGAAACCTACAGAACGAAATGACAGAGAAGAACGAGACAGAATCGTATTTCTTGCTTCACCACTGGCAGCCAATAATGGCGGCTCTCATCATCTCACTATCGCTGGGATTTTTTTTTTTTTTGGGCGATATGATTAGGAACTAATAAAATGAATTTTACGGTTTTTTTTCCTTTACATTTTTTGTTTAAATGAATGACCTTCTCTGGAATAATCAAGTATGAGAGACATACACGTGTACGTCACTGAGACACGCATCAACTCCTAGCCGTTGATGAAAGTGATACCACGCTATGTCTACCCTTTTGTAAAGTCTCCAACTACTCTTCTCCAACGCTGGTTTTTGAAATGCGTAAATTATAAGAACAGAAAAAGAAAAAAAAAAAAAAAAAAAGAAGTCTGGATTCTTAGTAAGGTCTAAGGTGTTTATATTTTTTTTATCAGCTTTTATTTTTATTTTTATTTGTTAGGGTGGCAATTGCTTATTTGATTAATACATGGTTTTTTATTCGCGACTCGCGTATGTCGGTGAGGTGTCACATATTACTATTAATCAATGTTTAGTGAATATTATTGCAACAATATTTATGATTGTTTTTTATTGCGCTGAGATTTACTTCTCTCTATTATCCACAAAAATAAAATGTTCTCAAAGCTCACAGGCTTATTTCTCTTGCCGCGTTTTTTTTTCTTCCACGAAAAGAAAATGCATGATTTTGATTTTTTTTTCTTTTTCGGTGCTGTTGCGAAGTGTAACCTACACAAAAGAGTAAATGAAATACTCTATCACCATTACCCTATTTCTACACATACGAGGTAGACCTGCATATGCACGTAAGCCTTTTAAGTGATAAAAAAAACAAACTAGATATTTATAGTAAGCGGTCTCATAGATCAAATTTACATGGTGAGCACAAAAGGAACGACAAAACCCTCACAGATCTCAACTTGGTGACTCATCATTTCTAGTAAATAGTCATTATTACGACCTACAACTTTTGACAAAAGTAAATTATATTATATATACGGAAAAACTCATTTAGTCATATGATACTTATATAATTTATAAGTTATTTAATTAATAATTTTAACATTTATATTTATATATTTAAAATAAAATAATGATATATTAAATAACTAGTAGAGAAATTTAACATATATTAAATGTTCTTTTTATTGGACGCTAGATCTTAGGTGTTAACCCACCACGCAAAAGAAGCAAATGAAGTAGAGAAATTAATTATTAGGACCCTGTATGACTGTATCCATTTCCATGCATATAAACTAGGCTGTTCATGCACGTAGGCTTTAATTGGTAAAAAAAAAAACAAACTGCAAATCAGAAATAGCAATCGTGTTTTCGTCTCAGAGATCGAATCTATATATATAGATACTTTGGATGGGTTTTTGATCAGTCTCACAATATACAAAAGCCTGCTCCGCGATCGCTTCCCTCTTCTCGATCTCTCTCAGGTACCCAGGTCAGCCATCCAGAAACTGCTTTCGATTTATTAGGTATTTACAACTTTCCTCTTGCTGATTATCTAATACTTTTCTTATTTGATTCATTGCTACTTTCTTCTTAATGGTTGTACTTTGATCTGGTTCTGAGAATGAATATTCAAATAGCTTTTTATTCCAATGAAAAATGAAAACTAGTTAGTTACTGTTTATTCAGTGTCGTTCCTTGTTGATATTATGATCGTGAATGTGAAGTGGTGATATTGATATTACTGTTTGAGAGCCCATTTAATGAAGTTACTTTTGTTTCCTTTTTTTCATGGTCTTGAAAGTGATCAGGTGAAGATTAAAATTGTGCGAAATGGAGAACAAGCTTGAGCAGTTGGAGGGAATATTCAACGATATGTTGTCAAAGAAGGAGTTGGGAGAGGTGGTTGGTGGCGTGAAGATGGGCAGAAGGGTGTACAAGTTCATACACCAGTTTGCGAAGGTTGAGCTCGCAATCACGCCTCATTTCCAGTGGCACGACAAACTTCAGGGCTATGTGGAGCAGCTGTGGGTCATCGTCGAAGACAACAATGACAAGAAGAAGCAGTACAATATTGGCGCTGTCGACCAGGATGAAGACGAGGATGAGGCCGGACTGAATGTGACGCTCGTCAAGAACCAGACCGACCGCCAGCTCGTGGAGGAGCTCTTTGCGGACGGGCACGACAGGAAAAGCGGATGTTCCTGCTACTCGGACGAGGGCAGCCCCCTGTCTCTGCACGAGAACACCGTCATCAAGGACGACACCAACCTCTCGGCCTCCAACCTCGGCCTCATTGCCACCACCCGGCGCTTCAGTTCGCCCCTGAAGGTAATTTATTTTTTAAAACTGATAGTTATTTTTATTTTTAAATTTAGATATTTTTATTTGTGAATTAATATTTATTTATTTGAAAATTTAAAGTTTCTTTTTCATTTGTAAATTAATATTTATTTTATTTCTAAAATTATTGTTTATTTTTTAAAATTAAATACTTATCACATGTTTATTTTTTAAAATTAAATACTTATCGCATGTTTATTTTTAGATATTAAATAAGAAATAATTAGCTGTTTAGCCATCTAAAACTAGCAATTTGGTTTTATCCAACATTTCGTTAATTTCCCGTAAATAGCAATATTGCTTACGTGGCAGCTTATTAATTGAATTAGTTTTACCTTTTTGTCCTTACGCTATTTTAATTAGGCATTTTTTTTTAAATTTCGAATTAAATATTGAAACCGAATAGGGAAGTTTTCAAATTTGAAATTTGAATTTTGAGCAGATTTTGAAAGTTCTCAGCCATTAATTGTTATGTATTTGGAAATTTTCAGAGTTGACTTTAGTTAATTAGTTTCTATTTTCGTTGCAATTCATTAGGTAATTAATTTCGAATTAATTCTTCATTCATTGATATTATTTTGTCTTCCATATATTCATAATTTCCAGAATTTTCGTGCTCAAAATTTTTCCAGAATTTTTTCAGTTTATTTACACGAGTATACTGTAAATTGGCTTTCTATTTACAGTGAATATACTGTAAATAAGCTTCGTATTTACACGAATATACTGTAAATATGATTTCTATTTACACGAACATACTGTAAATATGATATCTATTTACACGAACATACTGTATTAAAAAAAAACCATAAACTTCTCTCAACAAGAAGCTTGTTGCTCGTCGCCGCCACCTTCGTCGCCACCAGCAGCAGCCCCACGCCGCCCACCGCCGCGTACCCCAAAATGGCCCGCGCCTTCGTCGCCATCCACCGCGATCCCCGCGTCACCTCTTCCACAGCGTCCTTCTCAGACTCGATCCCGATGCAGATTCAAACAATTTTCTACAGCAGATCCAAAAAAACAACGCCACTCACTCAAACAATACTATTGAATTAAAAAACAACACCATTCTCATATTAAAAATCCTTAATTAACATTCTTGAACAAAAACATTAGGATGCAAATACAATTTCTCGGTAAAGTAAGAATAGCCTTTTTTGGAGAAAAAAAAAAATAGAGCAGCCGTAAAAAAAATTTAGAACAGCCATTTTTGAAAAAAAAAAAAAAAAAACTCGGGATATTACCTTTTCTTTGTTGTCGGGTTCGAGTGTTTATGATCTTCAATTGCATAAAAGCTTCCGAAAACTCTTTAATCGCCGAAAAGTTCCAGAACTTCTTCATTTGCTGAGTTTCGATCTGAGTTTTTTTTTTTTTTTTTTTTTGTTGCTCTGAAATGGTTTGGGTTTTTTTGTTATGAAATTGTGTTCGAGTGATTTGTTGAGGCTGCGTGATTTGTTGTATTAATTAATGACGTTCCTTGAATAGCGGGAGTAGTTATTGACCGAATATTTGGTTTTTAATTTTTTAATATCTGGAGTAAAAATGGGCGGGATTTATTTAAGGTCATTCATGTCTTTTAACATGCTGTAAATAGATTGCTGTGGTTATTAACAAAAAAATAACAGAAAGTTGGTTAAAACCAAAATCCTTATAACTGTGTGGCTTATATAGCTATATAACCCATTAAATAATTGAATTTATTGGTATAAATTCCTACTTGATAATTATTTGTTTTTTTACAGGTTCGCACATGGTTCTGTTTCTGGGTGATGATGTCATTTCTTGGCATCGCATCCAGTGACACGAATATGGTGAACATGTATACAGATAGTAGCGCTAGAGACATAGAATTGGTGGCAATGATCGTGGTGGCTGTTCTCCTTGGTGTAGTAATTATGACATGGTTGTGGTGGAGAAAGCATGGTGACGATGGGGGAAAATTGGCATCTACCTTCCCCATCGTGCACTTTCGTGCGAATGAAGAGGCGGCGAATACAGAAGAATGCCCCATATGCATGACTGAGTTCGTCGAGGGGGAAGAGCTTCGTAGCTTCCCCCAATGCAACCACATCTTCCACTTTGATTGCATCAACAAGTGGGTCAAGAAACGGAGCCGGCGTTCTTGTCCGATATGCAGAAGGCGTGTTTAGTTTGTATATATATTTGTACTTTTATCTCTTTATGTTTTATGACATTCACTACATGTTTATATAGAATTCTTCTTATGACAGTTTGTTTCTGTTGCTTCAACTAAAAAAAAAACTCACTTCTTTATTAGTCTATTTTTGCTATTTAGAAAAAGGGAAATTATGGTAAAAATACTCAATATTTAGACAAAACACTAATTATATACTAATTTTTTTTTGGACAAAAATACTCAAAGATTAATTTAGTTACACGTAAATACTTTGCCCTTTAACTTTTTGTTTGAACTTAATAGTCCGAATAGCAACGGACCCCACTATAACGTAACATATGATATTTTTGCCAAAGAAAAAAAACTTTGAGTATATAAGTAGTATTTTGACCAAACATCGAATATTATTGCCACCATTTCCCTTTTAGAAAATTATGATTCAGTATTGAAAAAAAAATGTCTGCGTAACTTCTTAATAATTGATAAAATACACTGCAGCGCCTTGTGACCCGAATATTATAGAGGATTTCATGACATAGTTAGAATTCAAATGTTTTTATCTTTTGACATTGATAAAAGATGACAGGTAGTGTTCAACTTTTAGACAGATTCACTGTTGAAATACTTCGACTATTTCAAGTGAACTTTTAACGAAATTTGGTATTATGATTTATCCTTTTGTTTAAATATAAATGGACTTGATTCTACTTGATTTATGTAAAAAAAAAATCTACTTAAATTTTTAATTACAAAATATTTTTGGTGATAGTTTCGGTTTTGACATGGATAATCTATAGAATTTGAACTCATAAAAACAATATGAACCTTTCTAAATTTTATTTTAAACAATTTGGATACTGTAAATATCTTTGTTGCTTTTCTTTAATTTATGAAACCAAAATGACTCACTATGATTGCATTGCACTACTTAAATAAATATTCTAATTAATTTCTTTTTAATAAAACACGTGCTACGTGCCATAACCTAGTTATTATAAATTATTTTCTTTTTTCTTTTCCGTATCAAAGCCAAGTTATTTTAGATTTAGTTATCGATAAATGGCATGAACTAGCCAATTCAAACTATGACTTTTGCAAAATAGTCATAGTTTCATTAGGTTAGCCAAAATAGCCATAGATCAGGCACTACACACTCAGCCAAAGTCACGAACTTGGAAACAGGCATGTTCACATCCATGGCCACCACCTGAAGATACCGATCAACGAGCCTCCCGACCTTCCTCACCACCGCCTGCCTCTGGCACGTCGTCACCGACCTTCCTCACCAGATCCTCCACCGCCGCGTCGGTCAGCTGCGTCGCGCACTTCCGCAGTAGCTCCGACCTGGTGGCCCTCCTCATCGCCGTAGCGTGACGGAGAGTCCCGAATCTCCGTCGATCTCTTCGCCTTTGCCGCCGTGACGGAGAGTCCGACGGGAGGTAAGATCTGTGCGATTGCGGTCACTGGAAGGAGGTTGGAGAATAAGGAGGTCGAAGAAGGTCGATGATTAAATTTTAGGGCTGAATAAAATCTCTGAATTAAATTAATCTTGCCTGGATTAAATTTAATCCAGAAATCCTGTCTGGATTAAATTTAATCCTGCCTGGATTAATCGCAACTTGACTATTTTGTTTATACTTGATAAACTTTGGCTATTTAGAAAATACTTTAAGTTCTATTTGACATTTAGCCGCTTTTTAGTTAGTTATTAGGAGTTTCTTTTCTTTACGAGCCCGCACTCAAAAGCCCCAAATCGCCAGAATCAAACCCTAACCCTTCCAAATCTCATTTCTCTCTCGATCTCCTCTACCACCGTCAATGGCGGATCCTTGCAGACCCGTCACAGGCTACCCAGCCACTCCGAACGGCTATCCGTACCCGGCGACGGGGCTACCGCAGAACTACGACTACGACCAGTCGGCGTTTCTCCGCCGCGTGATGATCGCGTTCCTTGTAATCTCTGCCTCCGTCGTCTTCATCGTCGGGCTCGTCCTCCGCTCCGCCTCGTCTCCCCGAATTCTCCCTCGAATCCGTCTCATGTTGGATTATCGGACTTAACCACCGTTGCTATGATCTGGCCCTGAATAAGCTTTAGCTGGCCAACAATAACCACCGTTGCTATATTAGAGATCAAATATTTCATAAGTGTCGTTTATGTCTATTAACGATAAATACGATATGTTGTTTTTCTTTTATTTCTTTCATTGTATTTTCCTTTATTTCCTTAATGTTTCATGGCGCTATATAAAGCCTTATACTTGTACTTTTCTCATTAGATTGGAATAAACATTTTCACTCTCAATCATTCAAGATGAGAGTTAGTTTTTCCCCAATTCTCAAATTCAATTTCTATCTATCCTAACCTAGAAATGTAATATGGTATCAGAGCGAAATTCCGCATTCGATTTTCTAGGTTTGAGAAATCCACTTCGTCATCCCCGATTCCTCGACGATCGGAATAGATCTCCGACGACAGCTCGGTGGAATTTCACGAAGGTCGATTTCATTTTTCCTCCGAATCGTCACATTATTGAGCGCCTCTTCTTCTCGATTTCAAGTTCTTCTCCTCATCGCTTCATCGACGAAAAAGCTTCATCGACGGAGACGCATCAGACATTTCAAAGCGATTTTTATCAAGACTCATCACCGGTGTTTTCAAGCCGTTTCATTAATCAAGAATCTTCTTCCGGCGAGTCCCGCCGTGTCGACATTCAAGATCTTCTCCGGTGAGTCCCCGTGTCAAAGTGTCAAGGCTTCAAGATCTTCTTCCGGCGATTTTCCCACTACTACAAATTAACATATTGGGTGCGGAAGGGTATTAGGTGCGACATGTCGCACCTAATAGTCGCACAAGGATTTAAATACCGGGGGAACCGGACGGGAACCGGTCCGGTTCCCCCTTTTTGGAGCTCCCCGACATCGGAACCACCAAAACCGGAAGTTTCCGGTGGTTCCGGGGGAGCTCGCCCAAAAACCGTCGCGACCCACACCAAAACTTCCCACTTCCCGACCGGATCCCGCCGACCCGCCTAGTTCCCGACGCAACGAAGACCATTTCTGCCCAGATCCCGCCGGTCTCTCTCGCTCCCGCTCGGTCTTCTTCTTCTTCTTCTTCTTCTTCTTCTTCTTCTTCTTCTTCTTTTCTTTTCCTTTTCTTCGGTCTGCTTTTTTTCCTTTCCACGTGGGTTTTTTTTTTTTTTTTTTTTTTTTTTTTCTTTCTTTTGGCTGATGCATTTAATTTTATACGGCCATGAATACTTAATGGCAAAGTAAGTAAGTAGATAAGTGATGAGTTGACAAGCACAATCTTATCCTATTAATTACGATCCAACCCCTTATTCCTTATTTTCTTTTAAATGGGTCCTGAAAATTGTTACAACTAACTCCTCCTCATATAATTATTTAATTAAAAATATTTCCTCGGAAATACTTTATTAATTGAGATAACTCGATAATTCCTTCACTCCTTCCGAGATTTCTCATTACCTTAATATATTTAAATTACTCGATAAACTCATTGGACAATAATTCACCTGAGAGACGGAAAAATATAACGAGGAATTTACTTCACTAACTTCCTTCCGGATTCATTTCACGTTGAAATTAGTTAGGTCGTTAAAATATATTTTCACTTTCACAATCTTTCTTACATTCGTGAAAATATTCTAAAACATTGTACATTGTTTTTAATTTTATGAATTTTATCCTACGTACTTTGTAATTTGTATGTTTTCTGTATATTTCTTTTATGAATTCCCCTCGGTAAATACGGTATTTGACGGTATTCCTCTACGGTAACGGTAAGTTCAACGGTACCGGTTTCCTTTTTTTTTCTCGATTCCCCCGGTATTCCTTTACGGTACGGGGGGTTACCAGTAAATTCGAAAGCTCGGAACGGTAACGGTAACAGTATTTCGATCCTTCACCTAAGCCCATATTAGGTGCGACATGTCGCACCGGATACTCATCCGAATGACTAAAAATTTCGCTAATGTTTAGTGTTATTCGGTGCGACAAATGTTGCACCCAATGATTATTAGGGTTTCATATTGGGTGCGACATTGTCGCACCCAATATGATTATTAGGGTTTTAAACCCGACTTTTCTCCTTTTTTCACACATTCACTCTCTCTCTCTCTCTCTCACCGTCTCACAAGGTCTCTCTCTCTCTCTCTCAGCCAGCCCCCCCCGCCGTCCTTCCCTGCTCCGTCGCTGCCGGCCCATCCTGGTACGTCCCCATCTCTCTCTCTGTCTCACCGGCCGTCTCTCACCGTCTCACTCTGTCTCTCTCTCTCTCTCAGTCAGTCCCCGCCGCTGCTGGCCCTCCCTGGTACGTCCCCTTCTATTTCTCTCTCTCTCTTTCTCTCTCTCACCGGCCATCTCTCACTCTGTCTCTCTTTCCCAGCCTGCCCCGCCGCCGCCTGGACTAGCCCCGCCCCGCCGCCTGGACCAGCCCCCCGCCCCGCCCCACCGCCGCCTCGACCAGCCCCCTGCCCGCCCGCCCCACCGCCACCTGGACTAGCCCCCCGCCCCGCCGTCTGGATCGATCAGCATCCCCCCCTCTATTTCTAATTTTGTATTTTTTTTTAATTTAAAAAACATATTAGGTGCGACATTGTCGCACCTGATATGTCGCACCTAAAGGTATGACTATTAGGTGCGACATGTCGCACCTAATACCTTTAGCGACGGAATATTGGGTGCGACTTTGTCGCACCTAAAGTCGCACCTAATAAACTATTAGGTGCGACTTTTGAGGTATTTGGTGCGACAATCGTCGCACCGGATGACGTTTTTTGTCCTAGTGTCCGCCGCGTCAAGGTTTCAAGATCACTACTGTGTCAAAGCCGTCAACAACTCCTCCTACCTCTCCAGCGAAGCCACGACAATCCCTCGCCAATATCAAGATGAGAGCTGCAACAAATTTTGGATCTTTGAAAGCGCTGCAACGTCTTCTTTTCTTCTTCGCGAGATGATCTCGCTCTCGGCTCCGAAGCTGACGATCAAGCTCTCATCAGGAATAAAAAAGGATATTCTGGGTTTACCTTCTTGTCATGTTCCTCTTGATCGCCATCCTCTTCACCGTCTCATTCAACACAATATTCTCTTGGAATTCGATCCGAGAAATTCTCCAAGAAACTGAACAGAGACAGAGAAAGAAATAGACGAATTCAATCAAACCTTTCTATCTCTCCAAACACAAAAAAAAAACCATAACCCTAGGGATTTCCCGATCTCTCTGCTCCCAGGCTTCTCCGATCCATTTCCATGGTGGACGAGGCGTCGTTGTCATCCTCGTCTATGGCGGCGGCGCAACAAGCGGCAGCCGCGGCTGCGGCGGCACCGCTGGGGAACTCGGTGATCCCGATCGTGAACAAGCTTCAAGACATCTTCGCACAGCTCGGGAGCCAATCGACGATCGAGCTTCCTCAGGTGGCGGTGGTCGAGAGTCAAAGCAGCGGCAAGTCCAGCGTCCTCGAAGCCCTCGTCGGCCACGATTTCCTTCCGCGAGGCTCCGAAATCTACATGCGGCGACCGCTCGTTTTCCGGATCCTCCTCACCACCGTCATCTCCGCCGTGACCATGCTCTACTCGCCGGTCAACGATCTCCTCCGAGGAAGCCCCCTGGCCTTCTTCTCTTCCTCGGAATCCATGGTGACTCTGAGCCGATCTCCGATCGTCCTCGTCCTGGAAGACCCAACGTGACTCGATCGAGTCCATGGAAGTCAATCCGCCGTTGATCTCGCTCCTCTCGGAACTCGCATCCTCCGCCATGGCTCTCGGTGGATTTAGGTTTGGTTGCGGGTGATTGGATGCCAAGAAAGCTATGTTCTGCAATTCTGTTCTTCTTAGCGCACTCAAAGTTTTCGACAAAATGCCTCTGAGAAATTTTTCTCAAAACGAGATCGGTTCTTCACAAAGTCAATTCGTTTCTTCATTCATACGATCGAGGTTTTCTCCGAGTTATCTTCTCCGATATCAAGTTCAATCCAAGATGAACTTTTGGTAAAGTTCATCTTGCGGGGGTGTATTAGAGATCAAATATTTCATAAGTGTCGTTTATGTCTATTAAACGATAAATACGATATGTTTTTTTTCTTTTATTTCTTTCATTGTATTTTCCTTTATTTCCTTAATGTTTCATGGCTATATAAAGCCTTATACTTGTACTTTTCTCATTAGATTGGAATAAACATTTTCACTCTCAATCATTCAAGATGAGAGTTAGTTTTTCCCCAATTCTCAAATTCAATTTCTATCTATCCTAACCTAGAAATGTAATATGCTATGATCTGGCCCTGAATATTAGATTTGAAGAACCTGAAGAAGGACGTGATGATGGAATGCACATCGTGGTGGCGGCGAAAGTCTTGTCCCTGAGGAATTTGGGTTATTCCGATCCTTATTAGGAGAAAAAGGCGACATGGTGTTGGTATTGAAGTTTGGGTGACCTGAATAAGTTTTGGTCGGACCGAAAGCCCGCTGTGCGACAATCTGATTTTCCGGGTCTTGGTTACGGGTATTCGGATTGAGCCAAAGAGCTGGGGTGTACGTTCGAATTTTCGCCCCAGGTTTTCACTCTCCCTCTTGGTGTTTTATGTATAATACACGGGCTGTAACTTATGTATTATTTGCTTTTTTTTTTCCTTGAAATGTGAGAATGCATGAGGAACAGATTGATGCAACTCAAGTTAAGTCTGAAAACAACGTTCTACTATTATGAATTAATGCATATATGTGCTTCTCAGCATGTGACTGTTATATACGAGTTTTTGTTGAGTTGTAATTATTTAAATATCATGTCACCAAATCCAGATGATTAATTATTAAATATACGGTGAGTTATATAGGCAGTCCCTGACGTGTCAAAGTATAGAGATGTGAACGAAGTGACATCGGTTTGGGACCTGACTAGCCTCCAACAAGCATAATCGATGGCCACCGTCGCAAGTGTATGTTTTGGAGAGCAATCATAGTGTCCATTTTTTCTCAAACCCCAGTAAGCTCTATGGCTTTTTGGTTGAAGCGATAACTTTGTTGTGATTAAGGACGGAGTCACTTTTGTTTTTAGTGATCTCTACCCTAGTGTCACTCTATGCCTCTCCTAAGCATGTGAACTTCTGGCCCCTCTTAATTAAGATTGGGGTATCATGAAAGTCTAACATAAGTAACTGGTACATCGTCAATAATAAAGAGAAAAGAATAAGTAATTAATTTTTTACAAATCTTATGTAGTTCTAACGATCAGCAAATCATTATTCATAACAAGTATGATGATACATTTGAAAAATGTAAATTATGTTTTAAAACATATTTTATCCTTATTGAACAGTAATAGTATTATTCAATAAAACAAGATGTGTAAAATAAAATGTTGATAATATCTGAAGGAATCCGGAGTGGAGTTGGACAAAGGCACAGCCGCCCAAGAATTCACTAACCAAGATGCTTTTGGTTTTTGTGCAAATCCCATGATCCCACGATTTGAAAGAAAAGAGAAAATTACAACATTAATAAAAGTGTTCGATCGTGATTTTTTTTTTTTTTTTTTAATTTTTAATTGTAGCCTTCAACCAAGAGCATTAAAAAGAAAAACCTAAAAACCAAAGACAACAATAAATGAAGACTTAAAACCCAGCAAATCAGAGAGAGAAGAATGACTTGCGGATGGGAGAATGACGACACACGTTTTAGTCCAACTTCTGCTTGTGTTGAGAGTGCGAAGACCAAAGACCAGTAACGGAGGGGGAGCTGATGAATACAACTTGCACACACGTGTATGTATTACTCATCTCTCATGTGTATGTAATATGTATGAAACTATGGACTTTGGGTTTTTTTTTTTTTTTTGAAACAGCAGAATATCCTTTTTTTTTTATTAATTTTGATCCGGAAAATCACCTGTCACTCCGTCGATAATACAAGGACATTCGAGAATCCATCATACATTTGTTTGAAACTAAACGGAAACCTAAGCATGCGTGTGGACATCTGAGCAAGCGTGTGGATTGTAATGACAGGTGCCACCGCCAAACTTGGAAAGTAAGCACATAGTATCTTCAACACCTGGATTAATAGAGAGAGAGAGAGAGAGAACTTCACTAGTTGATTGCTGCCACCAATCTGCTATAGTTCGTCTCCGCGAGTGTGATTGAGACGCCATGTGTTTTCGCAAACTGGAGAGCATCACACAGTGCTAAAGTCTCAGCAGTAAAAGGTTTGTAAATCTTCTTGGAGGAGCTGTACTAGGCGCCAACAACATCTCGCCGATAATTTCGAATCATGCATACCCTTGCTGTCACGCGGAATAGCTGCATCACTGTTTAGCTTGAAACAGCCCTGCATCGGAGGGGACCATCTCTGCTAGACATCAATGGGTTGTGAGATGGTCTGTGGGGTTGAGGCCCATGCTTTATGAATTTCTGCAAGCCATAGCGAGGCTGAATCTGAGATGGAAATTGGATCAGGGGCAACCCTGCCATGGATAACCTGATTACGAGACCATATAACACACCAGATTTCACTGTCAGAGGAAGGAAGACACAAACCTCCATATCTCATAAGCAACGTCTAATAGTGTCTATAGGACCTGCTGCTAAAAGAGACGCTCTCTAATCACCGGGGGATACTTTACGAACACGGGGACAATGAATAAAAGCGAACATGGGGTAAATGAATAAAAGGATGGATTGTCGACTCGTATGCTCCACAAAACACGCAACTACGAGAGCATTTGATACCACAAATGGCCAAAGCGATGAAATAGTTTTCCTCGATGATGAGGAGTTTTGTGAGTAAATTTTATATATCTAGAATTCGATGAACTTTTCTATCAGATCTATCAGCGCTGCGAAGAGAGTCGAGTAAGGCTTGTGTCTTCTTAATATGCCGTGGAATATTTTCAACCTTATCCTGAGCCCATCGGCGAAGGGTAGAAACACAGTCCTCAAGAGAACGAGCTAACAAAAAGGGAGACCTGTCATGATTCCATGAATCCCACCAAGTTTTGACAATATTTGCACACTCATCTTCATTGAGCCACCAAGTTTCAAACCGGAAGGCTCTTTCCTTGTTAGCTCTAGGAAACGAGGACGGGTTAAAGAGGACTTAGATTACTAGATGATTGGATCCCTTGTAGTCGAGGTGACTGACCTTAGCTGAATGCATGACATGTGAGCTCAATTCAATCCAAATTATCCATCACGTAGTTGGAATGTTCGCGAATGTTAGTCATCTTGCTGCGGCCATAATCCCACGTGAGGCGTTCTCATGAGAAGGGAATATCCTGAAGGCCACACTCATCGAGACACTCTCGGATATTTGTCATGCCTCTTTGAGTACGCTCTGATCATCCCACCTTGTCCCAAAGCTCAAGAATTTTGTTGAAATCTTCTAGACAACACCATGATAATGAGGACATCTTTGAGAGATGATTGATTAATTCCCATGAGTGTTTGGGGTTTTCACTCATCCCAATTATGCGCCATGTCCGCTGCATCAGGTCAACCACCATAGCGTCGATGTGGCTCTTTGAGAAGCTAGTCACTGAAACCTTCCAATTTGCTTGCCATAAGAGAATTAGACCTCTGATCTGTCCCACATTATCCACCGGTAAGCCATTTGGATGACCCACCCGTTGACCAAAATCATGTGCTTTGCGACCTGCAAGACTAGTCTCACATAAGAACACTAGGCCCGAGGAGAGACTTTTGAGAGGCCTCTGTGTTTTTTGTAATGCATCGTGGTTTCCCAAGCTACAAGCATTACAACTCAAGAAATTCATTAGACCTGACAAGGCTGCCCCGCAGCTTTCTCCGATCCATGTATGGAGATGATTGCATCATCCACAGTTCTTATTATTTCCTCTTTTTTTGAATGAGAGTCAACGCCAATTTTCCTTTTGGTGACCAAAGATGCGGTGGGCACTTCGGGAGAGTGGTTATTTTTGTTTCGTGCTTTCTTCTTCCATGTTGAAGTAGACATCTTCTAACAAGGTGGGTTTGAGCTAATAACGAAGGCAACAGATTGTGGGATCCGTGAAGCGGAGTCGACATTAAGTGGGTCTTCCTGAGTTGGCGAGGTAATGGTCACTGTCGAAATCGAGGGCCTGTGAGTAAGAGTCAGCTTAGGGATCTCTGGTTGGACACGATTGGAGACAAAGATAGCTTGAATCTGAGGGGCATATGTCAAAGAAAACAAGGGTGGTGGAGAAAGAGCAGCAGAGTTCGGCGATGAAGATTCCAGCGGTGATGAGCCTAGTCACGTCAGAGATGATGTAAAAGAAGCGAAATTAGGTCATTTTTAGACTCAGAGGCAAGTTAATCGAATCCTGGGTGTACTCGGGGCCCCGTACCCAAAACATGATGTGGCTGGTCAATTTTAATCACGTTTGGGGCTATCGTGATGTGCCTATTGCCAAAGTCAACCAACCTTTGAATTGAAGGGGGTTCTCTGTCCTCTGAGATTTTAGGGATTGAAATCCCTAATTTGTCGCCCGCCATAACTGGATTACGCGATTTTGGTGATTATGGTTTCGAAATCTCCACGGATCTGGACGGAGTGGCTCCACCACTATAACAACCTATACTTGTCGAATGAGTAATTATTGCGCGGCGTCACTCATTCTTCTTCAAGGGTTGGGAAGGTTTCATGCAGGGGGGATTTTCCACAGAGGAAATGGCCATATAGTAAGGCCTCAAGCGCTCTGTCAATCGGTGGAGAGGGAATGGTGCATTCCTTAAGCAAATGTGTGAGGAGGCTGCACCAGAAGCAGAAGCCTGAAAGTTTCTCGTATTGGAAGTCAACCCAAACAACACCTCATTCATTACTAAGTTTGACCTTTGATCCTCATTTCAGCGGCTTCCTAACGTCAAAGAAAACACGGACTCGGAGATAGCGACCTAAACATCGTCCGGGATTAGCCGTCTCTATCTCTAGGAACTCGCCCACCTGGCTTCCCAGGTAACGACTAATGTGAGGGGTCATCACGAAGACCAGGAGGACATGTATATGGATCCATATGTCGTTGGAGTCACCCTAAAATCGCCACCGCGAATCACCCTAAAACTACCACCGCCACCATTTTGACCATCCAAATCACCATCGCCGCTTTCCCCGACTACCTCTCGCTCACTGGTAATTTTTCTCGCGATTCAAATCTCATATCTCTATCCCCTTTTGTTTTTTTTAATCTTTCTCCGACTTGCTCTCTCTCTCTCTCTCTCTCTCTCTCTCGTCTTCATCACCCTTTGTGTTTATGTGTTCGTGTGTGTGTTGCATCTCTTGTATATGTTCGTGTCTGTTTGTCCTTGCCAGTGTGTATGTGTCCTTGTTCGTGTGTGTGTGTTGTATGTGATGTGTGTTTGTGTGTGTCCTTTTTTGTTTCATTCTCTTTTGTAAATATTATCCCTTCAATTTACTTTCCGCCTTTTCTTTTTCTGAAAGTAACTGAGCAATGGAATATTTGACTCGTTCGTCTAAAAAGGGAATACCGTCGTGCCTGTTACGTTTCAAGTTTGTTATGGATCTTTGTCTCCATTGACGTGATACTTTTCCCGAGGAACACAGTTTCAGTGGAATGGATCGTGTCACAAGTTGGTAACTCTTTGACCCAATGCCTAGGGAAATTCGAATCTTAGAATAAAGAAGATGCCACAAACGATAGTGGAAAGCTCATTTCATAAGTTGGGGATTGGAATGACACCACGATTAGATGCAAAAGACAGATTGATCAGTTAAGTTTGACCGCAACAAGACTAGACTTGATAAATTCATATATAACTCAAGAGAAGAATCTCTAGCTTCCATCAAAATATGATCATTTTGTATTATAATTAAGAAATATTGATAAACATGTAACAACTCTTTATGCTAGGGATACCAAATACCAAAAGTTGCATTTAAAACTCATCGTCACAATTAAACACACCAATAACTAAAAATCATTAAAAATGCACTAGCAAAATTAAAACAGGTTTCAGCCCACTCAAAGCCTCTAAATGGATCTAATACTACTATGGAAAACCAAGAGTCAAACCCACTTATAATAAGATTTATTTTCTTCTTCAGGTTTTTGTTGTTTGATAGTAGCATCTTAACACTAAACAACTTAATTTCATGTGTGTAAAATCAGACCAAACCAAGCCATTAAACTTCATCCGTTCATCTTCTCTTGAACCACGAAGTTTAAGTCTTGAACTCTTAAATTCAAAATTGCCTCATTTAAATGTCTTTGTTTTGTTGCTTCTTGGACATCCATCATATTCTATAATAGTGTTTTTTTTTTTTTTTTTTTTTTTTTTTTTTGCGCTAGAAATCTTCTATAATAGCTTATAGTCCTCTTGATACTCATTTTGGAAACATATTTTCTTTCTATTTATATCTGACTGTTTAATTGAATTCAGGTCTGGCGATAGAAAATAATAATATCAGATTTCATTTTTAGTGGACTGTGAGGCATTCAAACTTTGTTTTGTTACAGCTTATTGTTTTTAGCTCTCATATAATATTTTCTCATGGGAATCTCTAGCATAGTTTTTGTATCCTGGAATAGAGGAAAATTTAGGAAAGAAAATTTGGTGGAAAGCATATAACGAATAGGATAGATGTTTTCGGCATAATTTGTATTAATTCAAGTGCTTCATTGGAGGTTATAAAAATTGGATATAATTTGGGGGAATTTATTCAGAAACCGACAATATGCGCACCACAATTGAAAGTTGATTATTAAAGTTAAAAAAAAAAAAAAAAAAAAACTACCCTGAGCTCGACCTATTTGACCACACTCAACTAAAGTTGACTAAAATGGACTGGAGTTGACCATAGTTGACAAAAGTTGGCCGCATATTATTATTTTATAATCAAAGTTTTAATTAGTTCAATTAACTACCAACTATGGTCAAATGTGATAAGCTGCGGTAAATTATAGTTGTCTTAGGTCAACAATACCAATTTTTTCAATTCATAAATATTTATGAATTTTCGAAACCAATGTTAGTTTTAGCTCTTTCAACACATAACACTTTAAATTATATAATAAAGCTTGATAAAACAAAATAGGATAAGATTATGTAAAACAAAACGGGGGAATAATAATAAACAATATGATTATGATGAATAATGTGACGGTGAATGTGGTAGAGGAGGTTGTGACGGTGAATGATAATCAATTGTTGTTTGTAGATGATAAAAACATAATTGTTACAACAAGTTTAGAAAACGCACGTATAAAAGCTCGGTGTAAATCAAACTTTAATCCGATTTTCGAAAATGTGGGCACAAGAATCTTTCAAACGGAAACTTTAGGTGTATTACTTTAAATTGATTACCATATAAGAATGGTTTATTAAAATACAAAAAAGAGATCAAGGTAGGTCAAACTTTTGGTCCAGGCCCACCAAACATAACAAGGTGACTATAAAATAAAGTTTTACCATAGTCGTGAGCCTTATAGAGACCCTCATCATCGTTCATGGTGATGGTACTAACTTGATCCATAAAATGACGAGCCTCGTTAACCGTTGTTATAAGGCTAAAAGCGTCTTTCCCCATAACCTCACTTGGAAAGACACCGGATCCCATCTCTGGACCGCTTTCACCCGCCGTGGTCTTAGCTTCACCGCCCCATTCAACATAAGTAGCAAAGTCATTGAAGCCATCGAATACCTCTCGTGGCCAAAATCCAACTTCTTCGTCTTCTTTTTGCATTGCAAACCGCCATGTTCCAGTAGCTTGGTCCTAAAAAAGCCGTAACATGAGAAATACATGTAGTCATAATAAAAACAAAGCAATTGCGAGATATTCATATCGGTTGTAAAATATATCAAGTAAATTATCTTTTTTTAAAGGAAAATGAATCTTTCAAAATATACATTCGCAAAATCCTGGAAATATATTATTATTTCAAACAAAAAGAAAAGATATACGGAAATATTCTTATAATTGTAATTGCTAATCAATTAATCAGCTTACTCTATATAACTAAAAATCGTCAAAAATAGAACTCAATATTATAATGAGTGAAATTTCTTACATTATAAATGTAAAAGTAGTCATGAAAACCCTTTCCACCGCGTCTAGAAACAGGTCTCATAATTGCACCAAGCGGAATGCTAGGGTTGGTTTGAACAAAATTTCCGCACAATGAATCATAACAAGATGAAGATGTAGTCTGCAAGGGGAGAAAGATCAACGTATATAACTGTAATATAAATATAATAAATGAATCAAGTCAGAGGAAGGCTTACCTTAGTGTATACATATAGACGAGTTTGATTATCATGTCTCATAGGATTCACCTGGAGAACAAGAGAGAAGAATTGGCGGTGAGAACATAATACACAATAATTGAAAAACAAGCATTTTAACACGTATCTACTAATTTTTTTATATTGATCTTGTACCGCTTTAATTTTTCTAAAAATGTCCAGCAAATGAACAAATTTAAATACACATAATTTTTAATATAGGAAGACATGAAAAAGAATATAGTTAAATATTTAAATTAAAAAAATAAATCAAATTAAAATTTTCTTTGTGTATCTAAAAGTTCTATATTATATAGACTTTGTAGCTAGGTACATATACAAATTTAAATAAAAAATAACGTGATAAATGATTCCAATTGAAAAGAAGTTGTGCATACAGAAGTAGTCTCACCGTCCATCCAATTTCGATGCTTTCACGACTATTTCCTAAAGCCATTAACCCTGAGGTGTATTGGGTTGGAGATACTTTAGGACCATAAACGGACATTGATGTTTTAGCTCCATAAAACTTCGTATGAATTAGAGAGTTTGTTCTGACCACAGCTCTCTAATATTTTATTACCATATACAACAATGTATAAATATACAGATCTTTATATAATTGTAATATAACGTTCGAAGATTTGTGAATTTACTACATACGTAAGTTTTTCCACCATCTGCTAAAATGCGGTACTTTTGTTTGGAATTACTACTTCCATTACTTGTCCTCCGAATCGGCACCGTTCCCATAGGACATCCTCCACCCGGTAGCTTGATGATCCCGGCTGAGTTGTGCATCTCATTACCCGTCGGAAATAACTTTGAAGGCATCTGATCACATGTATTATATTCAATAACTTCATAAGCATAATTAATCTCTTTTAAAACTAAAATCATTAACACTTAACAAACCTGATAGTCATATGTGTGGTTTTTCAGCAAAGGGTTACTGAAAGCCGGTTGTTCAAAAAAGTCCACGCAATCGTACAGATCTCCAAAATACTAGTTGTATTTATAGGCTATTATTTTTAGTACAAAACGGTACATAATACAATAAATTTACTGAAAAAACATAAACATAAATACCTCTAAAGTTTTGGCCGGTGGCTTATTAAAAAGTTTGGGTTTTTTCTGGATTTCAAACCCTTTTTTCGTTGTTGATTTCATGTGACGTTTCTCACACTTTACACATATGAACGAACACAATCCGAAAGCAAGAACTAACAACATCATCTTGATTCCCATCGTTAATTTGCAATGCACCTACATAACATCACAATAATTTTTTGTTTTCTGAATTAAAAAAAAAGACATTTTAAAGAGGTTGAATATACCTTCTTGGACTACACCTATGGCGTTACGAATCAATGAGAGTTTATGAGAATAGGCATCTAATAATATATATATATATATATATATATATATATATATATAGAGAGAGAGAGAGAGAGAGAGAGAGAGAGAGAGAGAGAGAGAGAGAGAGAGAGAGAGAAAGAGGGACTGAGAGAGAATTCAAAGAGATAGAGTGCGGCACAGCTATAAATACAAATAATCATGCTAGTAAATTTCTAATATATAATAATTAAGTGCATTCATAAACATATAAAAGAATCATTGACCAGACATATATGTAAGATAATTAAATACATGTAAGATAAGATCATTGACCAGACATTCCAAATAAAAGAATTAAATATATATTTTGATTGACTTACAATTACAACTGTATGAAACTATGAATATGGCCAAATACGCTATAAATATTATGTTTGTTTAAATCTGGACAGTTTTGAGTCTTTTGACATTACCTTATCTTCAAAATGTTTTTTTTTTTTTGGGTACAAAGTAGCCAATTCAAATTAATTGTGTATTTTTGTTTGTGAATTAATATTTATTTATTTGAAAATTTAAAGATTTTTTTTCCATTTGTAAATTAATATTTATTTTATTTTTAAAATTATTTTTTATTTTTTAAAATTATTGTTTATTTTTTAAAATTAAATACGTATCACATGTTTATTTTTTAGATATTAAATAATTGAATTTATTGGTATAAATTCCTACTCGATAATTTTTTTTACAGATTCGCACATGGTTCTGTTTCTGGGTGATGATGTCGTTTCTTGGCATCGCATCCAGTGACAATGACAAGAATGCGACGAAGATCTATTCAAATAGTATGGACAAAGAAATGGTGGCATTGATCGTGGTGGCGATTCTCGTTGGTATATTAATTATGACATGGTTGTGGTGGAGAGAGCATGGTGACGATGGAGGTAAATTGGCATCTACCTTCTCCATCGTCCACTTTCATCTAAATATTTACTTTTTTTATAAACGTGTCGAATATGTTTATGTTGAGATAAGTATTTTATAAAATATTTTGACATGTGTTCTTTGATTTACTTTTTTTGTTATAAAAAGCTCTCTTTAATATTAGTCTAATATTAACAGAAAATCCACGTCTCTTTTTATGAAGTTTTAAAAATGTATTCGCAGTGAATTGCCTTTGCTCCTGCTAACCCAAAGAAGTTAAATAGACATTGTTTGGAAATCGCAGTTTAATGACAATGTTGAGCATTTGGATAGAGCAATTACTTAATGAGCATTTGGATAGAGCAACGATAAGAAAGACTCTAATTAGAGGCTCATTCCGATAGTCTCTCAAGTCTCAACTATATGACCCCAAAATTAAAAAAAACATGAGGACTCTTTTTTCTCTCAGCTTTCTCTATTTTGTTGTGAATTTTGTTCATATTTTTGAAGTTGCTCAATTTATCATTCCAATTCAAATGCTCAGTTGTTTCCATGTTTTAAGTTATCATCACGCGCAAAAACTAACTAAGTTGCTGGATTTCAACGAACACAAAAAATTATGGGGAATTGATATCGAGAGAAATTCGGTACATAAAGCAGTGGATCTAGTGAAATGACCATTAGGAAGACTTACGGTGACATTTGTGACAGGGTGTGAATCAATAAAGAGTTCTAGGTTAAAACAGATTTGGTATGTAGCACCTAAATCGATAACCCAGCCATGGAATTTCTCAGGTGAATTAGAAACAAAGACGATCATGGTTGTACCGTTTGAGGGGTGAGAAGAGGCAGCATATGCGAAGGCTGGGGAGTCAAGTGATCCCTGAGGCTAAAGCTGAGAGCTGAGATAGGCTAAGTGGAGTGGACTGAGCTGATTGAGTTCCTGTAGATGGAAGGGAGCTGACCAAATTCGAGGAGACAGCAAAACTTGATTGAGTTGAGGCATACGTTTTCGATTTGAATTTGAAGCCCGGTGGAAACCCGTGGAGCTTGAAACACTTATCAGCTGTGTGTCCTATGATTCCACAATGAGAACATATGGGTTTCTTGACCTTGTTGAACTGAGCACCTAGGGCTGTAGGTGGAGACATTGTCAAGGGTGCTGAGGTCGAAGAAGATCCAATGGTGATATTAAACGTCACATGGTTGGGTGTGGATCCAAGGATACCCGCTCCAATTCCTCGTTTCCTCTCCTCTTAAACAATCAAACTGAACACCTTCGCAACTGATGGGAAAGGTTCCATCATCAAAATTGGACCTCTAACGCCCGCATATGAGTCGTTTAACCTCATCAAGTACTGCATCACTGATTCTTGATCTCGGTTCTCGTTACAAGACTTCATACCTCCACAATAATGCATGAGAAATTCAAAATTCTTTGCCATGTTTGGAAATAGTGGAAAATACAAAGGAAAAAAAAAATTGAAATCTATAGTATTTTCTCATTCTTGTTTGGATGTGCTAATGTTGCGATTTTTCCGTACGCAAGTGCACGTAGTCGCTCAAGTAGTAAAGTTCGTAAGTACGAGTCGATCCCACGAGGAAAATGTTTAATTAAATTGACAAGATTACTAGCACGAATTGAACCCGATGATTTGATTATTGTGATGGTTATAAAAACGAACGAAAATTAAAAACAATTAAAATACGAAAGATTACGATAATGAGAAAGCAAGAACTATGGCTTCACAAGTTATTCCTATGGTTTGGATTCGAGAATTAAGCACTAAACACACACTCTTATGTTTGCTAATCACGCTCACGATAATGGTAATCTAAGATTTCTCTCGAACATCTAAGAATCTAAACCTATGCCGGGATATCTTCTCTCGATCTCAACCCCTAAAAACAATGGCTAGCATTAAAAACAAGAACGTTCACACGACTCCGAAACAGCCTAGCTATGTCTAGCCTAGGAATGTATCCCGATAAATTAATCCTTGTGCACGACTAACCTAATCTCTTCCGAGCATTAAGCAATCCTAATATCATGAACACGGTAGCTAATCGAATTCAAGCATTACACACAGAATTAAAATAAACAAACATTATAGAGCATATGAACATTAATTTGACATGAATGAATCCATAACCATATTCATAACTTGTTACACCATAGCCCTTAAAGAATTTAGTGCATGATTGAACGGAACGCACAGGGTGAGCGCACAGGGCTGTGCACCGCACATGGGCCGCACAGGGCAAACGCACAGGGCTGTGCACCGCACAAGGGCCGCACAGGGCAAACGCACAGGACTCTGGAAGTTTGTGCATTTCTTGGTTCACCTTGAACCACCTATCTTGAGCTCCGGGTGTCGGAATTGAGATCCGAAAGATGTTCTGAACTCCTTGCGATTGCCCTGTCATCCTCAAATGCTCTATTTGTCATTTTTGAACCTCCAAACTCTAAAAATTAAGAAAAACACTCCAAAACACATGAAAATGCTCTCGAACTAACTTCTTTTCATTTCCGAGAGTACAAACAAACACGTTTATAACGCGCTTATCAAATACCCCCAAACTTGAATTGTCGCTAGTCCTCGAGCGATAAAATAAAACAAAATTACACAAAAACAATAAACCTAAAAAATGGTAGAACTTGGTGTATCACGCCTCGACCGATAATCGCTTGCCTCAACCATAATGCGTAGACTTACATACAAGTGAGAATTCATGATTTTAAACTTCAAGTCAACTACTAAATGCGAAAGAAAGATTACAAGCTCGAGTAACCTTGACCGTTTTTCAATGCTTTCGTATCTCGCTCACTCTCGACTCCCAAGGCTTTGCAACTCTTCCAACCCCTCTCAATAAACACTCTCATGCCTAATTTCGTGAATTTCGGCTCAACACACCCATATGCCCCCTCTTCTCCCTTAGTCTCCACTAATTTACACACATCATTTCTAGTCAATCGGTAAGTCTTTAAGGCTTGTAATGTTAGGCTTAGGTCACAGATAGATATGAATATTTTCACGGCTCATGGCTAAGCTAACTAGGGTCACTAATCACCTCCTTAGACTCACTCAAACTCTCTTCCAAGTCAAAATTACTCGTTTAAACACCATCAACAAACTCAAAACAAATAAACATAATATACAAAACGCTAAAGATGAGCGTTCTTCATTGCATTTTATTTTACTTTTTCTTTTTTTTTTCTTTTTTTTTTCTCTTTTTTTTTTAGTGAATTAATAAAAACAACGACGGTATTTAACGAGCTTTTGACTTCTTTTTTTTTATGACTCGCAAGATCGTTCTACGAACAAGTCATATAGAAGTGAAAAAGCGATGAAGTTCTAGCTAGCTTAGCGGGTTCTTTGTGGGAATGTCTTCTTTGGTTAAGCTCATTTAGTGACTTAGAACGAGATGGGTCGTGTTTGGCTTTTTCTAAAAAGGGTTCTAATGGATATTCACAATCGGGTCGGCTTTTTAGGTCTACGTGGCTCATCCTAATGCTTACTTCATTTCGGCTTAGATTAGTGTGTAACTTATTTCGCCTCGATTAGGAATTAGAGAAGGTTCTAGTGTGTGGCGGGTGTTTTCAATCAAGTGATCGGTCAAGTTGCTATCCAAGGTTACCTAAAGGGTCGAGACATGCATCATTCGGGTCAAATATGGAAACTCTAGAACTCGACAAATTCTTTCTCACCTAGTAGTTCATGAACAAATCTCACCTCTAAAGCTAATGCATTACAATATCATCGGCAAACAATATAACAATCAATCGAGACAATTCACACCAATTTCTACCTAAAAACCTCAAAAACAAAAAAAAATTATCCTAATATATACAAATCCACAAAACAAGAATCCCCCCAAACTTAAAATCTACATTGTCCCCAATGTAGTTCAAAGAGCACAAATGGGAAGAAAACTTATCTTGCGGGGGTGGTCGAACTCCCCTACTCATTGCCGTCGTGCTCAGGCGGCGGTAGATCTTCTTTTATGCGCTCTTTTTTTCTCCAAACCTCTTTGAACGGTTTCGGCCAGTGTCCTCGCCATCTCTTGAATGTAGACTTCGGCTTTGCACCCTTGTTCGTAGTTTTTGTTGATTTGTCCGGAGAAGCACGTGGTGGTGGTGGAGGTGATGGTGGAGGTGGCGGAGGCGCCAGAGGCATCAGAGGCTGGACTTCAATAGTCTTGAGGACATAGACTTCTTCTATCTCCTTTTCGCGCTTTTGGGCTTTGTCGATCCTAAATGTCTCTTCCTCGTCCTTCATGTGCATCGTCAACTCGCCTTTTTTGCACGTCGATGCGAGCACCACATGTGGCTAAGAAAGCCCTTCCCAAGAGTATGGAAATCTCGCGGTTTTCGTCCATGTCGACGATGTAGAAATCGGCCGGAAAAGTAAATTCTCTGACTTTGACGAGGAGGTCTTCCACAAAGCCGCTTGGGTGCCTTATGGTCCGATCTGCCAGTTGGAGAATGGTGCGCGTGGACTTTAGTTCACCCATCCCGAGTTAGTTGAAGACGGTCATGGGCATGAGGTTGATGTCCGAACCTAGATCGCACAAGGCGTTATCGATGAAGACATCTCCTATGGTGCACGGCAGCGTGAATTGGCCTGGGTCTTTCAACTTTGGCGGGAGCTCTTGTTGTAGAAGCGCGCTACTTTTGGCTGAAAGCGCCACCGTGAGCCTTTGCGGGAATGGAATTGGCGGCTCATAAGTATGGATCGACGATGGCAGCTTAGGAGCTTCGATGACAGAGGCAGTCTCTTCTTCTTCTTTCTTTGGGCCCTCGATGATCGCAGCGCATTGATGTGAGATGACGTTGCAATGCTCCCTTGGATTTACTTCGGAGGTGCTCGGAAGTGTACCTTGGGGCCTTGTGTTGAATGAAGCAGCCATCTGTCCCATCTGTGCTTCGAGGTTGCGCATCACCGCGTCTTGATTATGCATATACGCCTGCGTTCGGGACATGAATGCTGTGAACATCTCCTTCATTTCATCTTTAGGAGCGGGCTAATTTTGTTGTTGTGGCTGGAACCCATGTTGGTGTTGTTGTTGCCCTTGTTGTTGATTTTGGAACCCCTGGGGCGGTCCTTGATTCAGGAACCCCTGTTGATGTTGCTATTGTTGTTGAGGCTGCGATTTCCATGCTAAATTTGGGTGGTTATTCCTTGCTCCGGTGTAGTAGTTGTTGGAGTTCTGGATCGTTGGACGATTGTAGTTCCCCACGAAATTTGCATTCTCGACTTGACACTCGTTTGCGTTCGGGCAATCGTCGGTGAAGTGCGGCCCGTTACACCAGAAGCATGGCTCTGGTGCTAAGTGCACCGCATGGGCTGTGGCTTGCATCTCCTTCAACTGCTTCTTTAGTTCCGCCAATTCAGCCGTCACTGCTCTAATTGCTTCCACATCAGGTGTGGATGTCGTGGCATTCACGGATGATGTGGGTGGCTTCATGATTCGCTTCTCCACCGGACATTGGTCATTGCCTCGTGCCAGCTCGTTTAGGAGTTCCTGGAACTCTGTGGGTGTCTTAGTTAGCACCGTGCCTCCTACCGCGGTGTTCACCAAAGTTTTCGTGGATGAGAGCAGCCCGTAGTAGAATATCTGAAGCTGGACCGGAAGGGTGACTCCGTGATGTGGGCACTTTCTCAGCATCTCTTTGAAGCGAGCCCATGCTTCGTGTAGAGATTCGCCTTCCCATTGTCCGAAACTATGGATCTCGTTTCGTAGTCGAGCTGTCTTCTCGAATGGGAAGAACTTGGCGAAGAAGACATTGCAGAGGTCTTCCCATGATTCAATGGAGTCGGCGGGTAGCGACTTGAGCCAAGACTTTGCTCGGTCGCGTAGAGAGAAAGGGAATGATCGAAGACGAATGGCATCAGTACTGATATTATGGATTTGGAAAGTATCGCATAATTCATTGAAGTTTGCGATGTGCTCATTCGGATCTTCATTGGGGGCTCCCGAGAATTGATTTTGTTGAACCATGTTAATCATCCCCAATTTGATCTCGAAGCTTCGATTCCCTTCAACCGATGGATTCTTGATCACCGAGCGATACCCTTGGACCGTGGGTTGCACATACTCCATGAGTGGTCGTTCGGGTGCAGGTTCTGCCATCGTTGATTGTGTCTTCTTTGCTCGTCGATTCTGTTTGCAGGTTTTCTCGATTTCAGGGTCGATCGGAAGAAGACTCGATTCACCGTCCTTTCGCATGCACCTTCACAAAAGCAAAAGAGAACACGAAACTAGATGAATACAAAAGAAATAAAAGAAGTTCAAATAGTAAACTAGTTGATCTAATCTTAATTAAAACAAAATTCCCCGGCAACGGCGCAAAAAACCTGTTGCGATTTTTCCGTACGCAAGTGCACTTAGTCGCTCAAGTAGTAAAGTTCGTAAGTACGAGTCGATCCCACGAGGAAAATGTTTAATTAAATTGACAAGATTACTAGCACGAATTGAACCCGATGATTTGATTATTGTGATGGTTATAAAAACGAACGAAAATTAAAAACAATTAAAATACGAAAGATTACGATAATGAGAAAGCAAGAACTATGGCTTCACAAGTTATTCCTATGGTTTGGATTCGAGAATTAAGCACTAAACACACACTCTTATGTTTGCTAATCACGCTCACGATAATGGTAATCTAAGATTTCTCTCGAACATCTAAGAATCTAAACCTATGCCGGGATATCTTCTCTCGATCTCAACCCCTAAAAACAATGGCTAGCATTAAAAACAAGAACGTTCACACGACTCCGAAACAGCCTAGCTATGTCTAGCCTATGAATGTATCCCGGTAAATTCCTTGTGCACGACTAACCTAATCTCTTCCGAGCATTAAGCAATCCTAATATCATGAACACGGTAGCTAATCGAATTCAAGCATTACACACGGAACTAAAATAAACAAACATTATAGAGCATATGAACATTAATTTGACATGAATGAATCCATAACCATATTCCTAACTTGTTACACCATAGCCCTTAAAGAATTTAGTGCATGATTGAACGGAAAATAAACGGAGATGAATATAAAGCAATCATGAATAAACTGAATTTTATTATTAAAAACGGGAGTTCCAAAAATTCAGAGAATAGAGATGAAAACTGTGAATGATGAAAACGAGAATTGTGGCGACGATGATCCTCTCTGAATGCTTCTTCTCTCCCGGGATTTTTGCGGCCGAATGAAAACAAAACTAAAAGCAAAAGGTAAAGATATGTTTCTAATTAAACTAAAGTGTTTTTGTAGGTTTCCTAGGTTTTTCGGAGCTCATATGGGCCGTCGGATCGCATCCAACGGCTTGGATTACAATTAAAACGCGTGACAAAAAAAGTGGGAATCGGGGCCTGTGCGCCGCACAGGTCTTCCTGTGCACCGCACAGGTCTTCTGGGCAGCCTGTGCACCGTACACCCAACGCACAGGGTGAGCGCACAGGGCTATGCACCGCACATGGGCCGCACAGGGCAAACGCACAGGGCTGTGCACCGCACAGGGGCCGCACAGGGCAAACGCACAGGACTCTGGAAGTTTGTGCATTGCTTGGTTCACCTTGAACCACCTATCTTGAGCTCCGGGTGTCGGAATTGAGATCCGAAAGATGTTCTGAACTCCTTACGATTGCCCCGTCGTCCTCAAATGCTCTATTTGTCATTTTTGAACCTCCAAACTCTAAAAATTAAGAAAAACACTCCAAAACACATGAAAATACTCTCGAACTAACTTCTTTACACTTCCGAGAGTACAAACAAACACGTTTATAACGCGCTTATCAGCTAAAAATGCAAACATGGGAAATAGAAAAGAAAAATAATTTTTTTTAACTGAAAAATAATTTTTGTTGGAGAGTATGGTACGATCGAGTGTGGGTCTTGGACCTAGATATATGAGCGACTCACATGTGTAAATTAAGTTTGATACTTGTCATTTGTCACTAGTGTTTTATAAAGATGGTCAATAGGTTTAACACGAAAATTTGATGCCGTATGTTCCACTAAAGACAAAGTATCAAACTAGGGGATTTTTTTTAATGATATATACTTCTGGGTTTGTTAACAGGGCACATTATATGTCATTAGTGACTATGATATTTTAAGATGTTAGCTGTGAATGACTTGGAAATTTAGAATGAGTAAATATGCAGATGAATATATTTCAATTGTTACTCAAATCAGATTGCTAATTTACAGGGTATTTTGTTTATTACCTTTTGAAACCCATAAATATATTCATATGTGGCAAAAATATATTCATAGAAATAGAAAATTTAGGTAAATAATTGGAGCTTCAATATTGTCTTAGATTTTTTTTTACCAATTTGATTCCTGGTACTCCTTCCTAAACTAACAGATGGAGAATGATCCACAAAACTGAGCCAAATCAACCTAGGAAACTTGTCAAGAAATCAAACAGAGCATAGGCACACATTTAAATGAAAGTCCTAACATCTATCAAATATCAAATATCGTCAATCCAAATTGCATCTCCATCCATATGCGACGTCGTTCTCCGGTAATCGCGAGGAAAGCTCGAGCAATCTTCTCGTTTTCGGTGAGCTCTTTGTAAACTTTCACTTGTGACCGCAGGCTCATGCCTTCAATCTTTTCAACCTCTTGAAGAATTAGTTGCTCCATATCCAAGTCTAGCCTGCTCGATTTGCCTAATGCTGCCGCTACAGCTTCCATTCCATCTCTAATAAACTTCAATTCTTCGGTCACACTTTCATTCTCCATTTTTTTTCTTCTTGGAACTTCTCTTGGATGAATAAGCAGCTATCGACGATGATTCATGTTCTTCATGGACAGTGTTGTTGACGTTGTGTAATAGAGGTGTAACTTCTTCAGTTTCCATAGATTGTAATCGTTTCCGCGGTCCCACTGAATTACCCCTGTTGCTCGATCAGCTCCAAAAACTAAGTCCATTTTGTCGTATTGCCTAATAGACTTGTACCGAAGCTTAGATACACCCGGGTGTACCTACAATTTATCACATTTGTAAAGCCATTTATATTGTAATACTATATAATTAAACACTATAATTGTAATATTTAATACATCTTTGAGTAGAAATGCAACAAATTACCTTAATGTAAGTTTCCGATACGTCGGTTGGAGCTTCAATCATTTAAGTAGAATGGTTAAAACCGAATCCACTTGTCTTCAAGACATCTTTGGCCGAGGCAAAGTTACCATTCAAGGTCTTTATCCTATTTTTGACATGGTCCGCGTTGATTGTTTTCCCCACAAACGTATCCGACAGTATATATGCCACCGTAGCATATGCGGATCTAGCAAATGTTCCACCTATTTTCAGCTCTTTTTGCATTTGTTCCAACAACGACTCGATTAGCGTATCGTCCATATCATAAGACCAAATGACATTTTTTTAAAACTGAACCGAGCCCTTCATTGTCTACATAATCATCTTGTTCAATAATAAAAGATAATTCTAAAAATGGAAAAAATAATATGCATCGGAACAAAGTAATATACCATTTACTAGAGTTTGAGAACAAAGTAAATAATATATATAAAAAAGTATATGCAATAAAAAAACACATGGACATAACTAAAAATATTCATTCCACTCTATATAAAAACATGTATGCAATAAAAAACACGTGGACATAATTAAAAATATTCATTCCACACTCTATATAAAAACATGTATGCAATAAAAAAAACACATGGACATAACTAAAAATATTCATTCCACACAGACAGGTATTCTCTCTCTAAAAATCTCTCCATCTCTATATTCTTGCGATTGAGTAGAAGACCTATTTTCTTGGCTTTCAATCGGTGTGGAATTGAGCTCTGCATCGACTTCACCAATAAGCCGCTCATTGGGATCAATACCCATTAGATAATTGTGCAAAATACACCCCGCAAGCACAATATCACTTTGCGTATCAACTGAATAATACGGCTCGGTTCCACTCCCTAATGTTGGAAACCTTTTCTTAAGAACACCAAAACACCACTCAATTGCATTGCCTAGCCTTGCATGTCGAAGATTGAACAACTCTCGGTGATTCTGTGGTCCAAATACATCAAACTTATTAAGATGGTACCTTGTGCTTCTATATGGATGCAAGGAAACCAATTCTTAATGGAAACCCAGCATCCACTAAGAAATATTTACCTATATTGTTAGTTCAAATTTACATTTTGTTTTAATAAAAATCAGAATATTAGTGAGCGATATAAAAATCATTGTTTTACCTCGAGGCACAACTAATCTATCAGAATCTCTTGTTAATTACTTTACTGTTTTTATGTAATTCTAAATTTAAAACAATTAAAAATGAAAATAATTAAAATTAATTATAAATAAACAACGACACTACATAGTAATAAATTTAAAGACATGAAATTTAGACATTTTTCAAATCGCACGACTTAAAAAGTCCAAATTATCAAATGGCATTGCAAGTCGTTTCTAAAAGACTACTAAACTTGTTAAGTCACTAGAATAACAACTTTAAAAATGTCTACATTAATATTTTGAGACAATAAAAAAACTTTCTTAAGACGTTAAAAGATCGACTCTAAAAGAAATATTGAGTATTTTTTGTAAATGACTTTGTAACATCTACATAGATTTAATTTACTTACTTTTAAGTCATTTTATAAACGTCTCGAACATGTCAATGTTGAGATAAGTATTTTTATAAAATATTTTGATACGTGTTCTTTGATTTTTTATTCATTATAAAAAGCTCTATTTAATATTAGTGTAACAGAAAATCCACTCGATATTTGTGATGTTTTAAAAATGTCTTCTCAGTAAACTGTCTTTGGTCCTGCTAACCCAAAGAAATTAAATAGACATTGTTTGGAAATCAATAATAATTGCAGTTTAATGACAATATTGAACATTTGGATAGAACAACAATAAGAAAAACTCTAATTAGAGGCTCATTCTGATGGTCTCTCAAGTCTCAACTATATGACCTCAAAATCAACAAAACACGATGACTCTTTTTTCTCTCATCTTTCTCTATTTTGATGTGGATTTTGTTCATATTTTTGAAGTCGCTCGATTTATCATTCTAATTCAGATGCTCGGGCGTTTACATGTTTCAAGTTATCATTAAGCACAAAAATTAATCAAGTTGCCAAATTTCAACGAACATAAAAAAAATTATGGGGAATCGATATCGAGAGAAATTCGGTACATAACGTTGTAAGGTATGCGTGATTGGAAAAGGAAATAAATTGAACAGGAATTGACGATTGAGATTGGAGACTTTGATTCGGTCTATGTCTATGATTTCGAGCTCTCGAAAACCAATGAGAGTAAAAAACGTCGACAATTCAAGCCCAAACCACCGGTCCCAACTCCCAACGACCAGTACTTTCACGTACTCTTTTAGGTCATCCCTTACCTGAAAAAATTGAACATCAGGGCTTTTACAAATAGAAGGAGAGAATGAAATCTTATTCTCATTACTTTGCGATGTCAACATTCAATGTACTTATAGTCCTAATATTGGCTGCGTTTGGTTGAGATTAAAAAGCCCTGTTTTTGTTTTTAGAAAAAACTAAACTGTTTATCATGTGTTTGGCAAAACTGTTTTTACAAAAAACTTCAAAAGCGATTTTAGATTTTGTATACAAGATGGAAAAGTTAGGATTCTTAGCTTTTGGAAAAAGCGTTTTTAAGTTTGCTATACAAATTACTGTAATATCATCGTACAAAGTATTTCTAAGTCATCTGTACTTTGCCCAGTATGATATTCTAAATTCTATATCCCCTCGTAAATTGTGAGAATTTTTGTACCATAATACATAACTTTTTTCTTTGTCTCATCTTTTTATTTTCTATCAAAGAATGAAACTTGTTCAAAAATGATTTGTGAATTTTATTGGAATATCGTTAGTAGTTGGAGTCCAATAGTAGTTTGTCTTGTTACGTTATCTTTTTTCCTCTTTGATTTTTTTAAGAAAAAATATTATTCATATATATGCATAGAAATAAGCATATTAATAATAATTATTTAATTTTTATGAACATGTCTATTTTAATATTTTACTATAATATATTTATTTTACCAAACGTTAAATCAACTGTTTTTTATAAACAGTTTACCAAACACTTGTCAGTTTTGAAAGAAAAAAACACTTTTTTTAAAAACAAAGTTATGCCAAACGAGGCCAATATCGATGATACATGTGACGACCCGACTTTTCGGACCGTCTTACTTAACTTACTTTTTAAAACTTAAGAAAATTTGGGGTAAATTTTTTTTTTTAAACATAACTTAAAATATAAAGTTTGAAAACTCATAACCTAAAAAAAAAATTCATTTAAAACTTGATTAACGAAAACAACCAAAAAGTCGAAGTTGCATAATCGCAAATTAAAACCCAAAAATACCATAGTAAATAAATACCATAAATAAAGTCGTAACCTTTAACGGAATTGAAAAACATAACTTAAACCATGAAACTTAAAACCTTGGGTTTGGATTATTGAAAAACTGAAACCAAAGCGGAAGTCTCTTATTTTCGAAAACGGCAACCATAACCCAACCCTCTCGCTATCGCCGCCGCTGATCCACCCTCCTCACTTGCTCATATGTTGTTTACCTACAACACGGACGTATAAACATAGAGTGAGTTAACGCTCAGCGAGAATAACTATAACTCACAAAACATACGTAATAAAATAAAATGCATGAACCGGTTATTAGTATTTTAAATTTAACCGTGACATGAGATACCCTATTAAAAGTCTATCGTATTTTAGTTCGGGGGTCCCCTAGAGTAGCCGTACCGATTTCATTGTTCACTTTGGTAACGAACCATGGGGCTGCGACTTCCCATAGAACGCCCCGTCACATACATAAACATATGAGGAACTCTCTATGTGAGCCCGTAGTTCGGCTCGAGAAATTCCTCTAGTTACCTCCGTAGTTCGAGGCGGTACGACTCTCTTGCTTACTTAACTTATTAACCGTGTTTATTACGTTAAAATCATGAGCGACATAAGATAATAAACATACATGATAACATAGCTAGCAAGATAAGATGTGTTATAGATATTCTAATACACAGCATAAGATAACATAACTCACATATCGTCATACCATATCATACCAAGCACATTCCGAACAAATACACACACAAAAATTCACACAATACATAAATACTTCATATCACATAATACTTAGTATATTTTGGACTAATCCGTGTTGCAGTGAGATTATTCTCACCTGGATATCGGAATTACGATCGAAGACCGTCGACGGAAAATGATGCTCTTAATGACTCGGAACCTAAACGGAAAAGGTTGATTATTACTTATCAGGTAAGAAAATGATTTAATACATGACTTAGTCTCTGGAAATTTCAAAATTTCGGCTGAAGGTGTAAAATTACAAAAATACCCTTGGGGTCGATAAAATATTTTTTGAAAAATAAATCTATAAAAATTACTGTGAGAGCGAAATAATATTTGGAACACTTCATACTTCAGAGGCATGTACAAAATATGCTCAGATTATTTTTAAAAAAATAAAAAGTGTAAGAAAGCAATATTTAGTCTTTTAAAAACAAAAACTGTTTTGGAACGATTCTGCGCACCGTTTGGAATTTATTCCTAATATATTCTGTGGGAAACCAAAAATTCTAAAATTTGGAATAAAAACCGTAAACATATAGAACTAGGCCGTGTATAAAAATTAGGTCAAAAAGAATTTTGTAGATATATAAACAAGACGTTTTGTTGTAAAAAGATCAGGGTAAAAACTAGTCTGCGCACTGATCGTAATTAATTCATAAAATAATAATGATAACTCGAAAAATTCTGAAATTTAAACCACAATTAAATAACATGTGAAATTATATTCTGTAAAAAAAATTAGATTCAAAAACCGTTTGTAGCTATTTTAAAACGTGAAATTTTGACTCTGCTTAAAGCTGATTTCTAAACAGGAAATATTAAACCTAATTTTTCTTATGAAAAACGAAATAAAAGCATAAAAAAAATATAAAGGGATAGTATGAACTGAGCACGAAGAAAAATACCTTAAAAGAGATTGGAAAAACTTACTAACACTTGTTGAACCAAAAACCTAGAGATTAAGGTGACTATTTGGTGATTAGGGTTTTTATTTTTATTTTGGAAAAGAAGGAGGGATAGAGATAGAGAGAGCACTAGAGAGAAGAAGAGGGAGAGAGACTGGGAGCGTAAACCCTTTCTAACCCTAAACCTAATCTATTTATAAGGAGTTTGAACGTGATGAAAAAAATTCACTTATATTATATATTATTTTGCTAAAAAGAAAAAGCCCAAATCGGCAACAAAACAAAACCAAAACAAAATCGGTATCATATATCACGCCAACAACACCAGATGACTATGTATATACTTTATCTGATATATATATTATTTATTATAATGAGCAAATAACATAGTATCTATATTAGAATATCTTTTACGTAGAAAGGTAAATAACCACGTGCAAACCCAATATATTTCATAAGGATTATATATATATATATATATATATATATATATATATATATATATTATAGAGGATGTTTTTCACTAGAAACAAATAATGTTTCTTTTATGTATATATATATATATATATATATATATTCATATGTATAATTTTAAACGTATATCTATATTGCATTTTTTTTTTTTTTAAGAAATTACTCCTTATTATCTAAAACCTTCCAATGAAAGCATAAAAAAATTCCATAACTATATATATATATATATATATATATATATATATATATATATATATTTTTTTTTTTGCATCTAATTTTCTGGATTTCGCAATACCAATGCTAAAATCTAAATGAATTCACCTAGTCTGTATTGCTATGCTTTATTCATATAAGTGACAGTAAGTAAATAAACGACACAACACTTATATTAAAGAGATAAATGACAGTAACGAAATACGACATATCGTAATAAGTGCCAAAATCTACACTTACTATCTCTTTTGCGAAAATTTCAGAGGAAATTGGAAAGAAAATAGTGGAAAGAGATTGTACTACGAGATAGGGTTCGAAGGTTGGTACGACGAGATTTTCGGGTCAGAGGAGAAGTTTGTCAAAGTCTCGCGATCGTCCCTCCAAACCCAACATTGCAAAACCCTCTTCTTTTCCTAAATTCTAGTAGTAAATTTTTTTGGAAGCGTAGTTCAGCTGGTTGACCGTTGATTGAAGATTAGAGCTACTGATCAAATGGTGACGTTTCATATCGTAGAACGTTGTCGTTTTATACACCTTTGTGCTGATTATATACTGATCAATTCTTGAGTCTAATTGTTGTAACATTTTTGTCCTTCAACTTTGACGCTAGAAAGAGAGGATTTCATTTAAGGTCGATGGCCAGTTCCTCCACAATCACCAGAAACGTCCACCACATCGTCGGTGTTGATCTACAAATCGAACACCACAACTATACTTTGCCAAAGATTTCGGAGAAGCTTGTTGTTGCATACATGCCACGTCTCAACCTCGCAAAGCAATTAAAGGAGATGCTAGGGAGTGATTTTTAGTCTATTGGAAGCGAAAAGTAGGACTCTTATTGGTAACAAATATCTCTAATTAGTTACAATAAACAAATCAATTTCATTGGAAAATACATATGTTTTATGTCATTCACTACATGTTTATATAGAATTCTTCTTATGACAGTTTATTTCTGTTGCTTCAACTAAAAAAAAAACTCACTTCTTTATTAGTCTATTTTTGCTATTTAGAAAAATGGAAATTATGTTAAAAATACTCAATATTTAGACAAAACACTAATTATATACTCATTTTTTTTTTCTTGGACAAAAATACTCAAAGTTTAATTTAGTTACACGTAAATACTTTGCCGTTAAAATTTCTGTTTGAACTTAACAGTCCGAATAGTAACGGACCCACTATAACGTAACATATGATATTTTTGCCAAAGAAATTTTTTTTTTAGTATATAAGTAGTATTTTGATCAAACATCGAATATTATTGACACCATTTCCCTTTTAGAAAATTATGATTCAGTATTGACAAAAAAAAATGTTTGCGTAACTTCTTAATAATTGATAAAATACACTGCAGCGCCTTGTGACTCGAATATTATAGAGGATTTCATGACATAGTTAGAATTCAAATGCTTTTATCTTTTGACATTGATAAAAGATGACAGGTAGTATTCAACTTTTAGACAGATTCACTGTTGAAATACTTCGACTATTTCAAGTGAACTTTTAACGAAATTTGGTGACACTTATATATTAAAAGTTAAAGTAATTATGATTTATCCTTTTATTTAAATATAAATGGAATTGATTCTACTTAATTTATGTAAAAAAAATCTACTTAAATTTTTAATTACAAAATATTTTTGGTGATAGTTTCGGTTTTGACATGGATAATCTATAGAATTTGAACTCATAAAAACGATATGAACCTTTCTAAATTTTATTTTAAACAATTTGGATACTGTAAATATCTTTGTTGCTTTTCTTTAATTTATGAAACCAAAATGACTCACTATGATTGCATTGCACTACTTAAATAAATATTCTAATTAATTTTTTTTAATAAAACACGTGCTATACGCACGTGCCATAACCTAGTTATTATAAATTATTTTCTTTTTTCTTTTCTGTTATACCGTCTTTTTACTTATGGTAAAAACGACGCCTCAATTGCAAAAACGACGTTACAATATAAAAGAACAATTTAGTCAAATGCTAAAAATAAGCATGACTAAAACCAAGCGACAAGCGAATTTGGGACAAGCGACAAGCGAATTTGGGACAAGCGACAAGCGAATTTTCAACAAGCGACAAACGAATTTTCAACAAGCGACAAACGAATTTTCAACAAGCGACAAGCGACAAGCGAATTTTCAACAAGCGACAAGCGAATTTGTAACATGCGACAAGCGAATTTGAGACAAGCGACAAGCGAATTTGAGACAAGCGACAAGCGGATTTGCAACAAGCGACAAGCGGCATGTTTTCCCTATAAATAGCTCACTCACACAAATCAAAATGGGAGGTCATTCAAAACTCAGAAAAGTCATTCTCGACTCATAAATTCTCTCTGAACTTGAAAAGTTCTCTCTTAACTTGAAAAACTACGTCTCTATCTCACTAAAGAAACATTTCCTCTCTCTACCATCTAGAGACGAGATGAGACCCCCCACCTCTGCTAATGTTGAGCGTCGGAGCGCGCGTCGGGGGAAAACCCTCCGCGCCCCCTAGTTCATGTTTCTTGATTCTCAGATTGAAGAACACGAAGAACGTGAAGAACACGAAGGCCAACTATTGACGAGGAGCCGAAAACCACTTTCCGGCGAGGCAAGGACGACGAGAATAGAAGAACTTCACCACACCTGACCTATGTGCGGTCATAGGGTCCGACCCTAGATCGAACCACGGACGGTTCTGAATGCTAATCCAAAAAACGCGATTAACATTTTGGCGCTAGAAGGAGGGGTTCCCGAGAACAACCACGGGCTCTCCACCAGCAAACTCTTTTCCTCCGCGAAAAACTTTCAATACGACGAATATTGACCACAAAATTCATCGACAACACTCGGGCCCGGGCCCGCCAATCTCAAGAAAACAACAACCATCGAGACGAGGCTCACCCCGTGCCCGTTCCTGACGACCGAGACGCAACAATAGAGCGAATTGAGACAAGTCTCTTCCAACTTGCCGGCATTGTTGGAAGGATCGGAGGCCGCGGCACTGTCGTTGGAGACATCTTCAATGATCAAGACGAACGAGACGCGCCGGAGTATATCCCATTGGGACCCGAGATACAAGACTCGGAGCAAGGTCCAAACAACGACCCCAACCCTGAAGACGATAAAAATATTCCATATCGACGGCGACCGAGACTCCCTGACGGAATACAAAACAAGACCTGAAACGGTTACGACCGAGACGATTCGACCGGGCACAAACAAAGAAACCTTTGACAAAGTCATCGGCTAGACTACTTAATCAAGCCTTGAAAACAAGGTCCACGACAACGACCATTGTAGCTCAACACCTCATTGGCTTCGTGATCATTGTCGCTCAACGCCACCTTGGTTCGCAACTCTTGTCGCTCAACTGCCTATTTGGCTCACGACCCTAGTCGCTAAACGCTTCCCTGGAAATTCGAACATACGACCCTGGATAACTAAGGTGGGATCGACCCTGAGTGGCATAATGACTCCGACCCGATATGGCTCGGACTAGTCCTAAGAAGGGCGAAGCCCCGACCTCAAGGGGTATGAGCGAGCCTAGCCCAAAAAGGCACAGACCCTGGCCGTAAGTAGTTGAGTCATCATGCTACTCGGAGTTCGTTTCACTAAAACTTCCGGCAGTTCAGAAAATATTCGATCCCAAGAGAGACCGTCACAAAATCTACATTGAGGAGTGCAATGCCCCATACCACTAGTGGCCCGAGTTAGTCCCGAGCAAAGCCCGCCTTACGAGGCATGGTCTCCCGAGACCCTGATCTTCCGAGATCGAGCACAGCCACGAAAGGGACTTACTCAGCCATAAGAAGTTTGGGTCGTTGCATTACTCAACATAGGTTTTTCTTGGGTCCATCAGCCTTACGAGGCCACGTCCCACGGGACCCAATCCTACGGGATCAAGCCTTACGAGGCCACGTCCCACGGGACCCAATCCTACGGGATCAAGCCTTACGAGGCCACGTCCCACGGGACCCAATCCTACGGGATCAAGCCTTACGAGGCCAGGTCCCAAGGGACCCAATCCTACGGGATCAAGCCTTACGAGGCCACGTCCCACGAGACCCAATCCTACGGGATCAAGCCTTACGAGGCCACGTCCCACGGGACCCAATCCTACGGGATCAAGCCTTACAAGGCCATATCCCACGAGATACAATCTCATGGGATTAGCCTTAGAGGCCACGTCCCACGAGACTTAATCCTACGGGATCAACCCCACGGGGTTAGCCTCACGAGGCCACGTGCGACAGGACTCAGTCATACGGGATCAACCCCACGGAGTTAGCCTTACGAGTCCACGTCCCACGAGACTCAATCCTACAGGATTAGTCTTATGGGCCATGTCTCACGGGACTTAAATTCTGCAAAGTCAAGTCCCATGAGACGTACCGCTACAAGATACGTATCTAATTAATAAGACCAAACGGTCCAAAAATATCAACGACGAAGCTCTCGGGGAATTCAAATTAAATTTCTCACACGACAAGTCGCTCAAGAAACTGGGGGGTTAATGTTATACCGTCTTTTTACTTATGGTAAAAACGACGCCTCAATTGCAAAAACGACGTTACAATATAAAAGGACAATTTAGTCAAATGCTAAAAATAAGCATGACTAAAACCAAGCGACAAGCGAATTTGGGACAAGCGACAAGCGAATTTGGAACAAGCGATAAGCGACAAGCGAATTTGGGACAAGCGACAAGCGACAAGCGAATTTTCAACAAGCGACAAGCGAATTTGGGACAAGCGACAAGCGAATTTTCAACAAGCGACAAGCGAATTTGGGACAAGCGACAAGCGAATTTTCAACAAGCGACAAGCGAATTTGGGACAAGCGACAAGCGAATTTTCAACAAGCGACAAGCGAATTTGTAACACGTGACAAGCGAATTTGAGACAAGCGACAAGCGAATTTGAGATAAGCGACAAGCGGATTTGCAACAAGCGACAAGCGGCATGTTTTCCCTATAAATAGCTCACTCACACAAATCAAAATGGGAGGTCATTCAAAACTCAGAAAAGTCATTCTCGACTCATAAATTCTCTCTGAACTTGAAAAGTTCTCTCTTAACTTGAAAAACTACGTCTCTCTCTCTCACTAAAGAAACATTTCCTCTCTCTACCCTCTAGAGACGAGATGAGACCCCTCACCTCTGCTAATGTTGAGCGTCGGAGCGCGTGTCGAGGGAAAACCCTCCGCGCCCCCTAGTTCATGTTTCTTGATTCTCAGATTGAAGAACACGAAGAACGTGAAGAACACGAAGGCCAACTATTGACGAAGTGACGAAGAGCCGAAAACCACTTTACGGCGAGGCAAGGACGACGAGAATAGAAGAACTTCACCACACCTGACCTATGTGCGGTCATAGAGTCCGACCCTAGATCGAACCACGGACGGTTCTGAATGCTAATCCAAAAAACGCGATTAACATTTTCCGTATCAAAGCCAAAGTTATTTTAGATTTAGTTATTAGGAGTTTCTTTTCTTTACGAGCCCGCACTCAAAAGCCCCAAATCGCCAGAATCAAACCCTAACCCTTCCAAATCTCATTTCTCTCTCGATCTCCTCTACCACCATCAATGGCGGATCCTTGCAGACCCGTCATAGTAGAAGACTTTCAGGTGCGACTAGTCGCACCTGATAATCAAGAGGATTATCAGGTGCGGACTTTCGGGTGCGACTTTGTCGCATCTAAAGTCGCACCTGAAAGTACTTTCAGGTGTGACTTTTGCACTTTCAGGTGCGAAAAAAGTCGCAACTGATGCTATATTTTGTACTAGTGAGCCACTCCGAACGGCTATCCGTACCCGGCGACGGGGCTACCGCAGAACTACGACTACGACCAGTCGGCGTTTCTCCGCCGCGTGATGATCGCGTTCCTTGTAATCTCCGCCTCCGTCGTCTTCATCGTCGGGCTCGTCCTGCGCTCCGCCCCGTCTCCCGAATTCTCCCTCGAATCCGTCTCATGTTGGATTATCGGACTTAACCACCGTTGCTATGATCTGGCCCCGAATAAGCTTTAGCTGTCCAAACAATAACCACCGATGCTATGATCTGGCCCTGAATATTAGATTTGAAGAACCTGAAGAAGGACGTGATGATGGAATGCACATCATGGTGGCGGCGAAAGTCTTGTCCCTGAGGAATTTGGGTTATTCCGATCCTTATTAGGAGAAAAAGGCGACATGGTGTTGGTATTGAAGTTTGGGTGACCTGAATAAGTTTTGGTCGGACACGAAAAGCCCGATGTGCGACAATCTGATTTTCCAGGTCTTGGTTACGGGTATTCGGATTGAGCCAATGAACGGGGGTGTACGTTCGAATTTTCGCCCCAGGTTTTCACTTTCCCTCTTGGTGTTTTATGTATAATACACGAGCTATAACTTATTTTGAATTTGTGTGCTCCTGATTATGCATACAATTTTCTATAACTGAAATTGGTCGTACTACTAAACCCTTTGCTGGCGAGAATAAGAGAGAGAAGTCATTCACTTTATGAAGAAACACATAGGGAAGTAAGGCCTAGTAGGAATTAAAATCAATGTGAACAAGGATAGACTTGAATGGCCTTTCACCAATCGGATTGTGGGATCATATCTAGAACACTTTAATAAGGTTGTGGCCGATCATCAATAAGGTTATTGATATCATATCTTGGTTAAGTACGGGATGCTGACTTGATCCTACTTTTAGATTTATCTATATATAAATCTAGGATTGATATGCCACATTAATGCCATGCCACATTAATCTAGGATTGATCTATATATACAGGATTTTTTGTTTTTTTTTTTTTTTTTTTTTTTGAAATGTGAGAATGCATGAGGAACAGATTGATACAACTCAAGTTAGTCCGAAAATAACGTTCTACTGTGATGAAGTAATGCATATATGTGCTTCTCAGCATGTAACTGTTATATATGAGTTATTGTTGATTAGTAATATATGAGTTATTGTTGATTAGTAATTTTTTAAAGGGCATTGTAGTTTAATAGCCAACCAAAATATTAATGTTTTGGAAATAGCCAACGTTTGCAAATTTTTGGAAAAATAGCCAAACAGCTTATGTGGCATAAGTGATAGCTAATAAAAATTAGGAGTATTTACATGAATGTCTCTTGAACTCCTGCACGTGTAACCCGATACCCTTTGTACTTGAAAACCATACATAACAAACCTTAAAAACTTGCATTGTATCAATTGTAATCCTTCCGTCAAAAATCTGATTACGGTGTTAAAAAATTAAGGATAAAATAATATTTTTCTTTTCCTTTTTTTTATTAATTTATTTTTTGTATTATTATGTTTAAAAACTGAAAACTAAAAATCTATCTCTCTCTCTCTCTCTCTCTCTCTCTCTCTATGTTTGTAGCCGTCGGGCCGGAACAACCTGCGAGCTCGCCCGACAACCCCCTCCGCATCGCGTAGAGCTCTGTGTCGTAGCTCCGCGTCACCATCGAAGTCGTCACCTTGGAATCAGCCAGCCTCACCTCTTCTCTACCATCGTATCGCAGCCAGCCCATCAGCCTCGCCTCTTCTTTGCCTTCGTGTCATAGCCATCCTCGCCTCTTCTCTGTCCCCACTTCACACCTCGTCTCTGCCTTCGCGTCGTAGCCAGCCCCGTAGGGAGTCCCGAAGCCTCGCGTAACGCCTTCGACCTCATCACTCCAGAGCACCCGAGTCTTCAAATCTTCATACACAAATTTTTTTTCTTCCAAAAAGCCAGATGAACGGTGAAAGAAAAGTGATTCAAATCGGGGCGGAGGTCGTCGCTGAGCTAGCTGAGGTAGGAAGAGGTAATCGACGATTATGAGCGGTGGTGGGCAATTGTTAAAACAATTGAAAAAGCCAAAATTGAACCCTAATTCGAAAAGCCCTAATTTGATATTTCAAACCACACCCAATTACGGTGATATTTCAAATGATCCGTAATCAGATTTTTGACGGAAGGACTACAATTGATGCAATGCAGGTTTTTAAGGTTTGTTATGTATGGTTTTCAAGTACAAGGGGCATCGGGTTACACGTGCAGGAGTTCAAAGGGCATTCATATAAATACTCCTAAAAATTACTTCTATGACTGTAGCTTTTTAAATTCGTTACTTTCTCTCTCCTGATTTTGAGTACGAAGACCAAAGACAACGGAGAGGGAGTTGATGACAACAACTTGCACACACTTGTATGTATTACTTAGCTCTCAGGTGTATGTAATATGTATGACACTTATGGACTTTGGGCTTTTTTTTAAACAACAGAATATACTTTTATTAATTTTGATCCGGAAAATCACCGGTCACTTCGTCGATAACACAAGAAGAACATTCGAGAATCCAACATACATTTGTTTGAAACAAAATGGGAGCAAGCGTGTGGACACCTGAGCGAGCAAGCGCGTGGACCGTAATGACAGGTGCCACCACCAAGCTCGGAAAGTAAGCACATAATATCTTCAACACCTGTATTAATGGAGAGAGGGATAGCTTCGACAGTTGATCACCACCATCAATCTGCTACGTCCCTGCGGGTGTGATTGAGACGCCATGTGTTCTCGCAAACTGGAGAGCGTCACGCAGTGCTAAAGTCTTAGCAGTAAAAGGATTGTAAATCTCCGTGGAGGAGCTATAGTAGACGCCAACAATCTTTCCTTGATAATTTTGAATCACGCGTACCCTTGTCGTCACGCGGAATAGCTGCGCAACTGTTTAGCTTGTAACAGCCCTACATCGGAGGGGACCATCTCTGCTAGACATCAATTGTGAGGTGGTCTGTGGCGTTCAGACCCGTGCATTATGAATTTCTGCAAGCCATAACGAGGTAGAATCTTAGATGAAAATTGGATCAGGGGCAGCCCCGCCATGGACAGCCTGATTACGAGCTTTCCACACCAGATTTCACTGTCAGACGAAGACACAAACCTCCATATCTTGAAAACCACATCTAATAGTGTCTATGAGGCATACGACTGAAGGAGACGCTCTTTGATTGGTGATGGATACTTTGCGAACACAGGGACAATATATAAAAGCGAACATGAGGAAAATGAATAAAAGCATAGATTGTTGACTCGTATGCTCCACAAAATACGCAACTACGAGAGCATTTGATACCACGGAGGGCCAGAGCGAAGAAAGACGGGAGACTATCATGGAGGTGACGTCACATATGTATCTGTATCATGAGGCTATGTCCGAAGCTACGGCAACATGATATCCGGATTTGACGTTGTAGTGCCCAGAAGTGTCGTAGTGCCAAAGGAGTCGGTCCCGAGTTGAATGAAGACCAAGAGGAATACGTAGGATCTCTAGACTGTCTATACTCCAAAACGTCTCATTAAATAATTCTGCACACCACGCTCTAGTTTCTGGATCAATAAGCATGGCCACTTTCAAGTTTTGGAACCTCGGTGAAGGACTGTGATTGGAAGAAAGATGGCTACCGCGGTAACCATCGGTTGTTGAAGGCGCAAACCTTCTTGCCATCTCGTATACTCCATCTACAGCCTTTAACAAGGAGGTCACGACCCCACATGATAGAGTGCCACAAGAAAGACACCGCACCTTTGAGCTTGGCATTAATGAAAGAGCCATCACAGTGGTATTTGGACTCGAGCACTCGGGCAGCAAGTGAATCCGAATTGGAAATGAGCCTTCGTCCCTGCTTCACCAACATAACCTGATTGAAGTGGCATAATTTCTTGAACCCGAGCCGGCCTAGGGTTTTGAGCTTACACAGGAGGTCCCAAGCTTTCCAATGGACTTTACGTTTGTCCGGATAACCACCCCACCTGAAGCGTAACATAAGACGTTCCATATATTGACATAGAGAGACTGGGAGCCGAAATACACTCATCGAGTAGGTTGGCATGGCCAACGCTACTCCTTGATTAGAGTGCCTTTACCTTTTTGAGAGAAAAGTCTACCTTTCCATATGGAAAGCCTAGACCAATCTTTATCTCGGATGGAGCGGAAGACTTGCTTCTTATTTCTCCCAATCAAGTGAGGGAGTCCAAGATACATACCATGCTTATTCGTGGCTGAACTCTTCTGAAGAATGGCTCAGAGAGGTGCATGCTGGTCCGCCTCGATGTTCGGGCTGAAGGATATCGAGGATCAAATACGGAGATAACGGGCAAACTTGTGGAATGCCTCGCCGCGATAGAGCCATTAATGGAGAACGAAAAAGTTGGGGAGGAAATACATCCCAAGATAACCCGCTGCCATCTCTCTGGGAAACCCAAACTGCTCATCATGGATTAGACAAACCCAATTCGATATGGTCAAGCCTTGTTCATGTTGAGTTTTACACTTTCCCAACCCCTTATTCCCATTTTCTTTCATGGATAATGAATGCATGAGCTCAAAAGAAACGATGATATTTTATGTGATCAATTGATTATGGATGAAAGCGCTCTGGGTGGGTGAAATAATCGAATCCAAAAAATGTTTAAGCTGATTAGCGAGTGTTTCTGTAATGATTTTATATACCACGGTGCACAATCTAATCAGTATAAACTCAGTAATATTTGGTTGGATTACTTACCTTAGGGATCATGATAATCATTTTCTTGTTGAAATCAGCGACTGAGACTCCATCATTCAAGACTACAAGGCAAACATGTGATACTTGCGCCCCCACAATATGCCATAGTTTATGAAAGAAAGCACAATGGAAGCCATTTGGACCTAGTGCTTTGTCCGCTCTCGTTGAAAAACTGCGACTTTAATCTCCTTCTCAGTGAATGGTTTATCCATCTCGTGCCCTGCCGAATCCGAGAGGCTGTGCTCAATAGATGTGATAAAAGGCTCGAATTCGGCAGCTCTGGGGGAAGAACTGGTGAAGATGTTGTGGAAATAGGACTCTACAATGCTTGTCATCTATGCGTGAGTTTTGCGGAGCTCACAGAATTGTCCAAAAGGCCACCAATGGAGTTCTTCTTCTTACGGTTCGTCACCTTTTGCGTAGAAGAATTTGATATTGGCATCGCCTGTCTTTAGCCACTCAACCTAGCATCTTTGATGCAATAGTGTTCCTAGATGATGAGAAGTTTTGTGAGTAAATTTTTTATATTCGGAATTCGATGAACTTTTCTATCAGATCTATCAGCGCTACGAAGAGAGTCGAGTAAGGTTGCGTCTTCTTAATGTGCCGTGGAATATTTTCAACCTTATCCCGAGCCCACCAACGAAGGGTAGAAACACAGTCCTCAAGACAACGAGCTACCAAAGGGGGGGACCTGTCATGATTAAAGGAATCCCACTGAGTTTTGACAATATTTGCACACTCATCTTCATTGAGCCACCAAGTTTCAAACTGGAAGGCTCTTTCCTTGTTAGCCCTCGGAACTGAGGACGAGTTTAGGATGACTTAGATTACCTGATGATTGGATCCCCAGTAGTCGAGTTAAGGACGAATGCATGAGCTCAAGCCAATCCCACGTGATGTTCGCGAATGTTAGTCATCCCGCTGCGGCCATTATCCCACGTGATGCGTTCTCTTGAGAAGGGAAGATCCTAAAGGCTATACTCATCGAGACACTCTCGGATATTGGTCATGCCTTTTCGAGTACGCTCTGATCCTCTTATCTAATCCCAAAGCTAGAGAATTTTGTTGAAATCTCCTAGACAACAACATGGTAATGATGACATCTTTGAGAGATGTCTAATCAATTCCCATGAGTGTTTCCTTTCGCTTATCTCCGGGTTTCAACTAATCCCACTTATGCGCCATGTCCGTTGCATCAGGCCAACCACCATAGCACCGATGTGGCCTTTCGAGAAGCTAGTCACTGAAACCGTCCAATCTACTTGCCACAAGAGAATTTGATATGATCCTCCGAGCAAGAAAACAAAGGTCGTTTAAAGCTTTAATTCCAAACTCAAGGGCTGAAGACTTCAATGGAGAATTTCATGGTTTAAGCCAAGACGAATGGCAAAAGTAGAAAGCTTGGCATGGATTGAATGCACCTTTGGAGTCAAAATGATTATCTTATCAATGGGAGAAGACATTTTGAAGTAAAATCATTATTGCCTTGATTAGATTCCAAAATGGAGTGACTATTATGTTATCATCATTATTTCAGTTCTATTTAATGGCTTTTAATGGCCTGAAACTGAAAGGTTACTATTATTGTGTGTTTTAATTATTTTAGTGGGTTTAAATGGTTTTTAATTCTGATTTTGTTTGATGGTTGTTAGTGGGTTTTAATGTGTGATAATGTGATCTGATTACTTATGGGTTCTTAATCATGGTTTAATAGTTGTTAGTGGATTTTAATGTGTGAGTTTTAGTTTTCCTAGCATGAAGGGATGTTTCATGCTTATAAATACTTCTTCATTTTAATGAGAGAAAAAATTCAGATTTTGATAAAAAAAAAAAAATGGGAGTCTTCACTTGAGTTTATATGAACTTTTATTGAACTTATCAAGACGAGTCTTGTGACGTTCAAACTGACTTATAAATATGTCTTTTATATCTGATCGTGGCGTCATTCAATCCCCGAATCATCAAACGAGCCTTCACCATCGATTGTGGCATCTTCATTATTCCAAGGTTTTGCGTCTCTCTACGCGTTAGGTCGCAAAGTCATCAAACTTATGGAGAAAACGATCCATCAAAATTGAAACAGGTTTCAGTCCACTCAAAGCCTCTAAATCGATCTGATACTAATATGAAAAACCAAGAGTCAAGCCCACTTGTAATAAGATTTTTTCTTCATCTTCAGTTTTTTGCTGTTTGATTGTAGCATCTTTAATTGATTTTATGACACTAAACAACTGAATTTCATGTGTGTAAAATCAGCCTAAACCAAACCCTTATACTTCATCCGTTCATCTTCTCTTAAACCATGAAATTTTAATTCTTGAACTCTTAAATTCAGAATGGGCTCAATTAAATGTCTTTGTTTTGTTGCTTCTCGGACATCCATCATTTTCTATAATAGATTATTTTTTGCTAGAAATCTTCTATAATAACTTATAGTCTTCTTGATACTCATTTTGTAAAGTGAAATTTGTTGTAACTAGCCAAGTTTGTCATTCTTATTGGGGGAATAGCCCAAGTTTCATTTTATTAAGCAAATAGCCCATATTTTCGGCTCAGACCATAATGCCATTGGTAAATTCGCGAATTGGTTAATTTAATTAACCTACTGGAGTGAGTTAGGTTAATTAATTAACTTATTGGTTGAATATTAGTTTAGGTTCTGATTTTTTTGTGAGTAAAGTTAATTTACTAAATGATTGAATTCGGAATTAGGTTAATTAATTGAATGCTTTGAATATCAATTGACTTAAGTTATGATTTTTGTAAATTTTTTGTGAATTTCAAATCCTTCACGAATCAGTTAATTAATTAACCTAACTCACTCCAGTAGGTTAATTAAATTAACCGATTCGCGAATTTACAAAGTGCCTCTCCTCAATCCCCTCCATCGCCACCGATTTCCTCTCCGGCGCCGATTCCTCTCCCCTCGCCGATTTCCGAGTCAATCTGGTTCGTTCCGGTGAGGTTGAGCATCGCCGCCGCCGAAGCTCGACGGAATCGACGCCGTCTATGGCGGATCTTGACGGCGTCTATGGCGGATCTCGCCGGCGACGTGTTAGGGATCAGCAACGAGGATGGACGACGATCGGTGACGACGCGGCGGCGTGAAATGGATCGGCGGCGATCGGCGGCGTGAAATGGATCGGTGGCGTGAAATGGGCGAAGACGAGAACGAGTTTAGGTTTAGGTTTTGGGAAAATTGAGTTTTGCTCTTATATATGAGGGTAATTTAGGTAGTGAAATATTAATTGGGCTATTCACTTAATTTATTCAAACTTTGGCTATTATCCTAATATTGGTGGGTTGATTGGGTTAGTATGCTCACTCTCCCTATATATATGATGTTGTATATTGAGTGAGTCTATATATGAATTTTGTTACATTTAATAAAATTAAATTTTATATTTACCATAGAAACGAATGATTTACTCAATGGCTAATATGATTTACTGTCCACGATTGTTCACGAAAATAATTAGTAAATCGTATTTACTGTTAGATTAACTAGTCATCATCTCTGATACTTTTCCTGGTTAATCTGTAAATGTACCTAATAAGATTTACAGTCGTTGGTTAATAAGATTTACTGTTGTTCTTGTTACGGTTAATAATATTTACTGTTGTTTTTGTTACGGTAAATAAGATTTACTGTTGTTCTTGTTACGGTAAATAAGATTAAATGTTGTTCTTGTAACGGTAAAAATAAGATTTACTATTGTTCTTGTTACGGTAAATAAGATTTACTTTTGTTCTTGTACGGTAATTAAGATTTACTGTTGTTCTTGTTACGGAAAATAAGATTTACTGTTGTTCTTGTAACGGTAAATAATATTTACTATTGTTCTTGTTACGGTAAATAAGATTTACTTTTGTTCTTGTACGGTAAATAAGATTTACTGTTATTCTTGTTACGACAAATAAGATTTACAGTAGTTTTTTTGTTATTGTTAGTTAGATTTTACTAATTTTTTTGTTATGGATGATATTATTTACTATGATAGTTAATAATATTAACCTAAGGGTATTATTGGAATATTGAACTGTTATCATGATAAATTGGCTATTTTCCTAAATATGTTAATAGTTGGTCTATAATTTTAAAGTAGGGGTGTTGTTTTGGCTAGTTGTTTAGCCGGCCCTTATTAAAGTGATAAGCTGAGGTAAATTATAGTTGTCTTAGGTCAATAATACCATTTTTTTCAATTCATAAATATTTTTGAATTTTCGAAAACAATGTTAGTTTTTAGCTCTTTCCACACATAGCGCTTTAAATTATATAATAAAGCTTGATAAAACAAAATATGATAAGATTATCTATTACGAAACGGGGGAAGAATAATAAACAATATGGATATGATGAATAATGTGACGGTGAATGTGGTAGAGGAGGCGACTAGAGATGGTTGTGACGATGAATGATAATCAATTGTTGTTTGTAGATGATAAAAACATAATTGTTAAAGCAAGTTTAGAAAACACACGTATAAAAGTCGGTGTAAATCAAAATTTAATAGTTGGATTTTGGAAAATGTGAGCACAAGAATCTTTCAAATTGGAACTTTAGGTTCATTACTTTTAATTGATTACCATATAAGAATGGTTTATTAAAATACAAAAACAGATCAAGGTGGTCAAACTTTTGGTCCAGGCCCACCAAACATAACAAGATGGCTATAAAATAAAGTTTTACCATAGTCGTGAGCCTTATAGAGGCCCTCATCATCGTTCATGGTGATGGTACTAACTTGATCCATAAAATGACGAGCCTCATTAACCGTTGTTATAAGGCTAAAAGCGTCTTTCCCCATATCCTCACTTGGAAAGACACCGGATCCCATCTCTGGACCGCTTTCACCCGCCGTGGTCTTAGCTTCACCGCCCCATTCAACGTAAGTAGCAAAGTCATTGAAGCCATCGAATACCTCTCGTGGCCAAAAACCAATTTCTTCGTCATTTTTTTGCAGTGCAAACCGCCATGTTCTAGTAGCTTGGTCCTGAAAAAACCGTAACATGAGAAATACATGTAGTCATAATAAAAACAAAGCAATTGCGAGATATTCATATCGGTTGTAAAATATATCAAGTAAATTATATTTTTTTTAAGGAAAATGAATCTTTCAAAATATATATTCGCAAAATCCTGGAAATATATAATTATTTCAAACAAAAAGAAAAGATATATGGCAAAATTCTTATAATTGTAACTGCTAATTGATTAATCAGCTTACTCTATATAACTAAAAATTATAAAAAAAATATAACTCAATATTATAATGAGTGAAATTTCTTACATTATAAACATAAAAGTAGTCATGAAAACCCTTTCCACCGCGCTTAGAAACAGGTATCAACATTATACCAAGCGGAAAATTAGGGTTGGTTTGAACAAAACTTCCGCACAGTGAATCATAACAAGATGAAGATGTAGTCTGCAAGGGGAGAAAGATCAACGTATATAACTATAATATTAATATAATAAATTAATCAAGTCAGAGGAAGGATTACCTTAGTGTATACATATACACGACTTCGATTATCATATCGCATAGGGTTTACCTGGAGAACAAGAGAGAAGTGTTGGCAGTGAGAGCATAATACACAATAATTGAAAAACAAGCATTTTAACACGTATCTACTAATTTTTTATATTGATCTTGTACCGCTTTAATTTTCTAAAAATATCCAACAAATGAACAAATTTAAAGACACATAATTTTTAATATAGGAAGACATGAAAAAGATAAATAGTTAAATATTTAAAAAAATAATTAAAATTTTCTTTGTGTATCTAAAAGTTCGTATATTATATAGACTTTGTAGTCGGGTACATATACAAATTTAAATAAAAAATAGCATGATAAATAATTCCAAATGGAAAGATGTTGTACATACAGAAGTAGTCTCACCGTCCATCCAACTTCGATGCTTTCACGACTATTTCCTAAAGCCATTAATCCTGAGCTGTATTGAGTGGGAGATACTTTAGAACCATAAACGGACATTGATGTTTTAGCTCCATAAAACTTCGTATGAATTAGAGAGTTTGTCCTGACCACAGCTCTCTGATATTTTATTAAATATACAACAATTTATAAATATACAGATTTTTATATATTTGTAATATAACATTTGAAGACTTGTGAATTTACGACATACGTAAGTTTTTCCACCATCTACTAATTTGTGGTACTTTTGTTTGGAATTACTATTTCCATTACTTGTCCTCCGAATCGGCACTGTTCCTGTAGGACATCCTCCATCCGGTAGCCCGATGATCCCGGCTGAGTTGTGCATCTCATTACTAGTCGAAAATAACTTTGAAGGCATATGATCAGATGTATTATTTTCAGTAACATCATAAGCATAATTAATCTATTTTAAAACTAAAATCATTAATACTTAACAAACCTGGTAGTGATATGTGTGGTTTTTCAGCAAAGGGTTACTGAAAGCCGGTTGTTCGAAAAAGTTCACGCAATCGTACAGATCTCCAAAATACTAGTTGTACATAAGCTATTATTTTTAGTACAAAGTGGTACATAATACAATAAACTTACCAAAAAAAAAACATAAACATAAATACCTCTAAAGTTTTGACCGGTGGCTTATTCAAAAATTTGGATTTTTTATGGATTCCAAACCCTTCTTTCAATGTTGATTTCATGTGACGTTTATCACACTTTACACATATGAACGAACACAGTCCGAAAGCAAGAACTAACAACATCATCTTGATTCCCATCGTTAATTTGCAATACACCTGCATAACTTCACAATAATTTTTTTTTTCTGAAATTAAAAAAAAAAGATAAAAAAGAAAAAGAGACATATTTTAAAGAGGTTGAATATACCTTCTTGGACTACACCAATGGGGTTACGAATCAATGAGAGTTGTTTAAGAGAATATGCATCCAATAATATATATATATATATATATATAGAGAGAGAGAGAGAGAGAGAGAGAGAGAGAGAGAGTGAGTGAGTGAGTGCATATGTGCACAGCTATAAATACAAATAATCATGCTAATAAATTTCTAGTATATAATAATAAAGTGCATTCATAAACATATAAAAGAATCATTGACCAGACATTTATGTAAGATAATTAATATATGTAAGATAAGATCATTGACCAGACATTTATGTAAGATAATTAATATATGTAAGATAAGATCATTGACCAGACATTCCAAATAAAAGAATTAAATATTTATTTTGATTGACTTACAATGACAACTGTATGAAACTATGAATATGAAGCTGTTACAACTTGGAAAACGCATAATCCCTTTCCCGTCCTCTCTCTAGAAACGCTTTTCTCCCACACAGGCCTAGGGTTTCAAGCTTTCTTCTAACCTCCCCTGGGTGTCTGGTCACCGCCGCTGGTCTTACCAACGGTGTGCCTCCGACCTGGGGGGAGTTGTACCCCCAATGGATTTTATTTTTATAGCTCAAATAAATCTTCCCTCTCTTGTTTCTACTCTCCGGCGCCCGGTCATCTCTCCCGCTTGTCCATTGCCGATTGGCCTTCGCCGGCAAAGTTTCTTGGCCACGCCGAGGTCGCTCTTCTCTAGCTGGGTTTTTTTTGCAGGTCGCCGTGGTGATGCAGAGCCGCGGATCCTTCCGATGGGTGGACCTAAGATGGTCCCGCTGGTGAACCCCGCCGCCACCGGAGATATCATCGTGGTGGCCGCCATCCCCGAAGACCTGAGCTCTTCTCCGTCCCCGGATCTGGAGAAGGACCTTTGGCGCTTTGCCTCGAAGTCTCTCGCCGGCCGTCGTCTTCATCAAGTACAGAAGATCCTCGTTGTGGCTTTTTTCTCCTCAGATCGGCGCCTTTTGGCACCGTCGCTGCCCCCGACGGTCTGGACAGTCAATTGCCGACTTGTCACCTGTGATTCCGCTCTCTTTGGTGGTGTTTCGGCCCTGTTTGTTCGCGCCGAAACCGGTTCCACTGTTCGCCGCGGTGAGGGTCTTTTTGCTATCAAACGTAGGCCACCAACACCAACCCTTTCTTTCGGCTCTAGGGGTCGTTCCTGTATGGGGTAGTTAGTGATTTGTGGGTTCATGATGGGTTCTGGGGGATGATTCTTAGATGGTGGTGCTTTTTTGGTTTCTGTTGTAATTCAGTTTTTAGATGGCTTGTTAGTAGCCTAGACTTTGTTGGTCTGTCCACCATTCTTGGGTGTTTTTGGTGTCCTAGAGATGTTTTTGACTTCTTTAGGATGTTTAGTTCGAGTCCTCTGTTGGTATTTTGGTGGTGCAGGTTCTCGAACGTCTTCCTCTATGACGAGAGGTCCTCGAGCGTTTTGGTTCATCCTTTAACCTCGAAGGGTAATTGGAAAGAGCCATTATTGTGCTCGATTGATAGTGTGATCGATCTTCCTCTTGTCGGAAGTCCACACATGATGTGCGTTCAATTGTTGCTAGTTTTGAATCTCTGTCGTTTTGGGGATTTTTTCTTCTTTGATAGAAGATATTCGAAATTTGTACTTTTGGGTAATATACCATCTCTCTAATAGAAGCCTCGAGCTATCTTTCAAAAAAAAAAACTATGAATATGGCCAAATACGCTATAAATATTCTGTTTGTTTAAATCTGGAAAGTTTTGACATTACTCTTATTTTCAAAATGATTTTTTTTGTACAAAATAACCAATTCGAATTAATTATTTACCAAAATAGCCAAAATTTTATAAGTTAGTGCATTCTAACCACTTATAATATAAAAATACTAATATATCTTTAATTATTTTTAAAATAATTAATCTAAGTGTCCAAAATTTTAATCCACTACATTTTATATATATGCCAAATAGCTTTAAAATTTTTAATCATGCCTTCAATATATTTAATCCCTCATCCAAACAAAAAACACAATGTTTGAAGTCTAGTCATCTACAACAAGAAGCAACGAAGTGTCAAAAAATCTAATCCTCCTTTCAAAAAATTGATTCCACTCTTCGATAAACCATAGGAAGAAAAAGAAGAAGTAGAAGAAGAAGGAGATGTCAAAAACTTTAATCTTGCTTTCAAAAAAATTAATCTATTCTCGATAAAACAGAAGGAAAAAAAAATGGTGATGAAAATTGACGACAACGACCAAAAGTTCTAAATAAAGTGCAAATTATGGAAAGCAAATTTATGTTCGGCTACGACTACTAGAAGCTTTAGATCCCCAAACAGATAGCCGAAATAGAGGCGGATAAGCTCGAATCTCAACTAGAAGCTTCGGTGTTGAAGATCAAGAACTAGAGAGGCAAGATTTGCATCCTCTACATCGATGGCGGCGGAGGAACGAGAGGAATCCTTTCAGGATATCTCACCTCAAAGCTTTGCTGAAATCGAAATAAAAAAAATGCAGATGCGAGAATCGCCAATTACTTCGACCTCGTCGGCGTTAGAGGATCAATCCTTCACTGCCAAGCTCTTCTCAACTCACGACCAAACTCGCTCGATCTCCAATGCCGACAAACCTATAAATCCTCGCCGAACACGGAAAAAAACTTTACCGATCCACCGATGGAGGAATTCTGCGGCGAGTTCTCGGCAATTCCTTAACTCGGCGGTGACGAAATTGGAAAAAGCGATGAAGGAGATCTTCAGCTTCAAAATCCCTTAGGGTTAGGGTTCGGCCATTTTTTAAGCTGAAGATTTCCTTCAAAATCCGAATGTGTGTAGAAGAAGGAAAGAAGAACTAATGTGTGTGGTAGGTGAATGGTATTTTAGAGTTTTTTAAAATTTGGGCTACTTTGCTTCACTTTTGAAAAATTGACCTATTTTTACCAAAGTCAAACTTAAAAATGTCTAGATAGCCAAATAGCCCTTTAAACAAATTTAATCAAGTTTTATCAAATTTTTAATGTGGATATCTACACAAAAATGAATATTTAAAACAAATCTAATAACAAATTTTATCAAGTTTTACCAATAATCTTCAATTGAGTATTTTGACATAGCCATGACTATCTAACACAAATCAATCAAGTAATTGTTCTTCATCTGTTCGTTAAAATATTCATATGTTGTATTCGTGCTAGCTCTTATTCTAATAAAAATCAATAAAATTCGTTGTTTCTCATCAAATCATGGATATATCTAAATAAAAAAATAAAAAAAAACTATCAAGTTTTATCAAATTTTTGATGTCGATATCTACACAAAAATTAATATATAACACCAATCAGTTATGCTAGACTTATAAATTTGTAATTTCTAAAAACAAATTTTTATCAAGTTTTACCAAATCTTCAATTAAGTATTTTTGACATAAACATGAATATCTAACACAACTTAATTAAGTATTTGATCTTCATATGTTCATTAAAATATACATGTGTTATATTCGCGCTCTTAGTTTCGTGTGTGTATATATATATATATATATATATATATATATATATATAATTTTAATAAAAATCAATAAAATTCGCTGTTTCTCATTGAATCATGAATATATCTAAAACAAATTTTATCATGTTTTATCAAATTTTGATGTGGAAATCTTCACAAAAATGAATATTTAACACAAATCAGTTATGCTAGAATTATATATTTGTCTTGCGGTTTATTTGAGTGTCGAATAAATATGAATAGTCTACATAAGAAAACCGAGTTCCCTCTATTTTATTAGTATTCAGCCTATGAGAATTTCTACTATCTTAATAACTCATAATTTCTACCAGACGTTGGACATATGAGCATAAAATTTAAGAAAGCAGTGGTGTGATAGGCTCAAGATCTCGGGTCCTCGAAACCAAGCCAAACAAAACACATTATTGTACTAACATTTAAAAACAAAGAAAATAAAGGAGGGCCAACAATTGCGCTAATTAAAAAAAAGGTTAGGAAAAAATAATAGGGTTTAGTAATATGTCAGGATAAGGTCAAAACAACTAAATATAAACGAATAAATAAATAAATAAAAAGTTTATCGATATCAGGCATATGAAAAACGGTCGAAATATCAAATAATAGCTAAAGTGCTAAACTATAAGCGTTTCATATTATTTTACAAGCACTTAAGAAGCAATTGTCGGCAAAACATTACCAGTGGACTCTTTTTATATATTACTAAAGGAGATTTACTAACTTTTATTTTTAAAACGTGGGCGAAACCACGAAATTTTTATTGATAATCCTTATTTGTAGCGGAAGAAAACCGTGTTTACAATTTTATTAGAAAACAACAATAAAAAAACATATATTAAAAAGATCACATAAGAGTAAAAGAAGATTATATAAAGTGTAGATTACACAGAACTTTTGTGATATCTATACCCTTTGCAATATTTTACAATTATTGAAAAAACATAATTCGGTAACTCTTCATATTTAACTAAACGTCGTTGCCAAATTCCATGACCAAACTTGCTAAGGGCATCCGTCGCAAAATTCTCCTCACGATACATATGTGTGATTTGGATGTCTTTAATGGCTTCTGAAATACGTCTCTATTTGGTGCTTATAATCCAAGGAGGGTCAGTACTTCCCTTCCTATAATTACCGAGCATTTTCGAATCACTTTCAATGACCCTAATTCTGTTCGATATATCTCTCAAGTTGAGTATGCTAAAGATCATGCTCTCTATCTCGGTAGCGAAGCTTGAAGCATCAACAACTTTTCCAGCAAAACATATCATAACCTTACATCTAGCATCTCTAACAATACCTCCAATAGAGCCCTGCCCATTTCTGAAAGAGCCGTCGATGTTGAGCTTATAGTCATGTTTCTCCAAGATAACCACATAGCTCTATTAGTCTGAATTGCTGCTTGGTGGGGCAAGTCAGAAGAAGCGAAATAACAGCTTTAACTCTTTTTCTATGCTCTTAAAGTTCATTTTACACTCTTCAAAGACACTTTTGCATCTACCTTTCCATATTTCCCACAAAATATAACAAAGATATTGGATCTTTTTCTTACCCATATCTTTTTTAACATCACCAACAAACCAATTGTGGAATAAGTGAGGAATAGTCAACTCTTTGCTTGTAAAGGTGATTAAGAATGCCACGAAAAACACACCAAGTTTCTTAAGCAATTTCTCCAAGGAAGAAAACACGAGAAAAAGTCTCTATCTCATTACCAGAGAAACATCGACACTTAGAAACATATGGGATTCATTTAAAGATTCGATCATCGGTGGGAACAGCCTTATACCAAAGTTTCCAAATGTAAAAGCAAATATTTACTAGATAACATTCCACTCGAAATTATCATTTTCTGTTCCATTAAAAAAATTTCAATGATAATAATGAGAAGTAGTAAACGAACCAGTGTTGCTAGGGGCCCATAGAAGTTGATCGTTTTCGTCGTCCACTGTCGTGCATGCGATATGTTGTTGAATGTCACACGGGAGCTGATTCTTAAGAAGATTCACGAGAGAGGGATTATCAATGCCTTCCTTAAGGGACATCAACATATCATCACTAACATTAGCAATTTGGTTTAACATTATCCCACACCAGTTATCAGCCCAAAAGGAGATTTTTCCACATCCAATTTTCCATTGCGGGTGCTCAAGAAGATCAGAGATTATAGACTTAATTTTTTTTTTCCCAAAATGATTGAGCCGCTGATTTTGAGCTTGGAGACACCATCGACGTGGTTTATCAAACCATGTTTAAACTTCATGAATCTTGTCCAGAGACAATCTTCATTAAGCAATTTCCATGCCATTTAGCGAGTAGAGCTATCGCTTGTAAATCTAATGTTCAATCACGTGACCAATGACCTGAACAACATCAACCTCAGGACTGAGTATCGCGGAAACAACAAAGTACAAATCGGTAATGGTATAGGCCTATCTATTTCTAATATTGGATGCTCATTTAGTTCTCCATCACATATATCTCAACCATTTAAACAATGCATTCTTAAAAAACCTGTTACACGTACCATCAATCGCCAAGAACCTCATAAGCGTGTCACAATTTGGCTCCGAAAATTTTTTATTTTGAATTTCACCCTTTGTTTTGTCTTGTAAAGGATAAAACCACGCAACAAGTACTTCTTCGGGGAACGCTTGAGCACGGGCTATGTCGCTTCAACCTAACCTTCAACAACAAATCGGCCATCGACAACAATCAGTCCAGTCTTCATGCTCATTCCCTAAAAACCTCAAACTCATGTGTGAATGTGGTCTACAGCTCATCTAAGCATTTACATTCCCGGTCTTATCATTTAAATTAAAGTGTTCGAAACACTAGCAAGAATGATGTAATGCATTGGCATAGGCGGCTTGGTCACCCAAGCGTCAAAATTATTAAAAAAATCATTTCTTCTTGCAATATTGCCTCGTCACAAAATTCTGAATTATGTTCTGCATGTCAACAAGGAAAAGCACACAAATTACCTTTTTCCCGAGCCAACAACACCACTAACAACCTTCTCTCGAAATTATCCACAGTGACTTTTGGGGGCCATCGCCTATTTTATCACGAAATGGATACAAGTATTACGTTAGTTTCATTGATGCTCACACATGTTATACTTGGATTTATTTTCTGAAAAACAAGTCCGATGCGTTCGAAATCTTTACAAAATTCAAATCCAAAGTTGAGCTACAACTAAACCACAAAATCAAAAGAGTCCAATCCGATTGGGGTGGGGAATATCAAGCCTTAAGTTCTTTTTTAACCACACTAGGCATAGACCACTTTGTATCCTGCCACACACACTGGAACAAAATGGTGTCCCCGAGCGAAAACAGCGACATATTGTCGAAACCGGTCTCACTCTCCTAGCCCAAGCCGATATGCCACAAATTTTTGGGACGATGCTTTCTTTTCAGGGACCTACCTTATTAACCGACTCTCATCTAGCGTGCTAAATTTTTTAAGCCCCTATGAAAAGCTCATGTCACCGCTCGAGTCGTCCTCACCAGCGCCCTGTCTCGTGGCTGGCGTATTAATCAACCTCGACATCAACAACGCCTTTCTAAACGGCGAGCTCACCGAGGAAGTCTACATGGACCAACCTTCTGGATTCGAAGCCTCCACGGCGCGCCCTCGAGTCTACAAATTACACAAAGCAATCTACGGCCTTAAACAAGCCCCGTGTGCTTGGTTTGAGAAACTACGCTCAACACCCACTACCTTTGGTTTCATAAAGTCACGAGCGGATACCTCTTTGTTCATCGTGAGGTTCATCTCCTCATCACAGCTCTAGATCGAACCTTCCCACTCAAGGATTTGGGACCCTTAAGTTTCTTTCTTGGCATCGAAGTCCAATACACCGACTCTGGTATCCATCTCTCACAAAAGAGGTACATCACCGATCTTCTCTGCCGCACCAACATGCTTGAAGCCAGCCCTCTGCCAACACCTATGATCAGTGGCCTCTGTCTTTCTGCTCACCAAGGTGATCCCGTGAGTGATGCCACTCTATATCGCAGCGTTGTTGGCGCTCTTCAATATGCACCCATCACTCGCCTCGAGATCAGTTTCAGCGTCACCAAAGCCAGTCAGTTTATGCATTGTCCTCTACTACCACATTGGAAAACAGTTAAAAGGATTTTGCATTACCTGTGTGGCTCTCTTCACTTTGGTATGTTTCTACATCAATCACCTTCCCTCGACATCACTGGATTTTCAGATTTCGATTGGGCCACAAAGGTTGATGACCGTCGATCAACCACCGACATCTGCATCTACCTCAGAAAAAATCTCGTGGCCTGGAGCTCTAAAAAACAACCAACCGTCTCTCGCTCGTCGACGGAAGCCGAATACAGGAGCTTAGCCAACACCAGTGGTGAAATTACTTGGCTGAGATATCTCCTTCAAGAATTGTGAGTGTTGTCGAGTCAAAGCCCTATCATCTGGGTCTACAATCTGAGCACTATCCTTCTTTCCGCGAACCCAATCCAAAACTCACAAACTAAACACATGGAATTGGATTTATTCTTTGTTCGCAAGAAGGTTCAAGACAAATCACTCCAAGTCCGACATGTTCCGATGCAAGATCAGATTGCCAACATCTTCATCAAGCCGCTCTCCGCTGCCTTCTTCACTAACCTTCGGAATAGACTCAGTGTACGGCCATGGGAGGGACAGCTCAAATTAACGAGGCATGTTAAAACTGATGGGTCAAACGACATACTCTCTACTCCATCATAAACGACATTGAACCAAACCAATGTCGTTGATGTCACTCCATCTTATCTCCTTTGATATCTTCTAGGACCTTTTAAAATGATGATATGGAAACTCTAGACGTGGCTGGTCTTATCTCAATACGCTCCTAGTACTCGTGCTGGAGGCTCCTGATTGGATGGCAGGTTCCTCGTACAATAAGCAGCAGTCAATAGCCATCATCACAGAGGAATAACTTTGTTTCTTATTTATTCCCCCGTTAGAATTTGATATCAATGTTTGTGTATAAAAGGAAAGAACAGTTATGAGAATTGATAAGGCTGATATTACTTTTATTGCCTTCAATAGCATCTATAACTTTCTTCATAGTATAGAGTACCAATTATTCGACAAGGATCTATAAAACATATCAGTAAATTTCTCCGAGAATCCATGCTTCATCATAGTACGAATTAAGAAGATCCATTCGACTCGATCATAAGCTTTAGACATGTCAATTTTAGTGATAAGGTTACCTCCTTGAACTTCATTGTCAATGTGTTGAATGAGCTCATGTGCCAACGCAATGTTGTCTTGGATTGCTCTGCCTTTGATGAGGCCAGATTGCTCTAGCCCAATAATCTGAGGGAGAAGCTTTGAAAGTCGAGCATTAATGATGCCACTGATAATTTTGCGGAATAAATTGCATAAGCTGATCAGCGTAAATCCTTGAATGAAAGTTGGATGAGCAGTTTTTCGTATCATAACCAGTGTAGTAGATGAGCCAGCCTTTGGGATGGCTGCACCTTTGAAAAATTCCTGTATAGCAAGCACCAAATCTGATGAAATTATGTCCCAACAGCTAGAGAAAAAATGCCCGGTAAAACCATCACACCCTGCCGCGCTATCGGCGTTTAATGTTTGAGCAGCTTCTTTGATTTCATTCTCATTCGGTAATTCCTCGAGATGGAAATTCTGTTCATCATTATTAGTAGCATTAACAACATCCAAGAAAGAGTCTGGATTGTTGAATTCAGATGCAGTGAGAAGTTTTAAAAAGTACTCATTGGCTGCACTATTAATAATAGACTTATCTGTGGAAAGTGTTCCGTTTTGAAGCTGCAGTTGAAAAGGGGGCTTAGAGTTGCGTTCCCTTAGCGTGACATGAAAGAATGCAGAGTTGGTATCCCCTTCTTTAAGCCATTTCACTCTAGCTTTCTCACCAAGAAACATGTCTTCTCTTCGCATTCCAGTCAGAAGATCGGATTTCGCAGCAGTAAGGTGGGTAGCCATGTCATTATCCCAATAATCTTGTAGGATAGCCTCAAGGGATTCCACTTTATTTTCTTCCCTCTCCACGGCCTTAAAAATATCACCGAAGTGTATCCAATTCCAGGTCTTGAGAACTTTAGAAAGTTGTTTAAGATTTCTGGCAAAGTGATTCATAGGAGATGGGGATCTTAATTGTTCCAATATTTGCTTTCACCAAAGGAAAAAAGTCCTCACTAGTTATCCACATTTTGCAAAACTTGAAGGCTGACTTTGTAGGAATAAACGACTTAGCAGAAATGACCAAAGGGGAATGGTCGCTAAAAGATCTTATCAAGTGTTCCACTTTAATAGCAGAATACATTTGCTGCATCTTGCTGTTGACCAGAATTCTACCCAGCCTCGCCCAAGTAGGGTGAGTGAATCTAAAACTATTGCACCAAGTGAATCTTTACCTAGTGTAACCAACATCGATGAGAGAACCATCAGAAATAAAGTCATTAAATTTCGGAAACAGCAGATCTGTTTATACCCCTCTTCCCTATCTTCTCACTAGCTTCATTGACCACGTTAAAGTCCCCTCCAACAATAACCAGACTATCGTGATCCATAACGTTCAAAATGCCCATCCAAATCTCTACGTTCAGTATAGCTTCAACTTGCATATACAAAAATGGCTGTGATAGTAGAATTACTTCCCCGAGGCTTGAATATTCGCTTTGATGAACTGCTTGTGGTAGAAAAAATTATTTAATACCAGGGGCTGTTTCCATAATACCCAGATATTATTATTGAAATCACTTTCTTGTGAGTAGTAACTATAGCGTAGATGAAAGGCAAGGGTAGACGAACTAGCAGCTCGTGCTTTTGGTTCCAGTAGGACTAGAATACTAATGTGATGTTGAAAGAAGCTTTAATCATTGGATAAAATCGGTAAGGGTAACATTCTTCTCCCACTTTTTTTTTTTTTTTTTTATTTATTCCTTGTGTTTTCCTCAGATTGCTTCCTTTGAATCATTATTTCCTTGAAAGAAGAAAAGGGAAGTCTGGATACTAAACTCCTTTTGGTAGTGGCCAATATTGCCTAATGAAAGAGTCTTGTGAATGGTTTTGGTGGATGACTTAATTGTAGCACTATCATCAGTAGTAGGCAAGTGGGATTGGCTTGGCTTCAGGTGTCTCATTAACTTCAGCCCTGTTATTTTTTTTTTCTTTTTTGAAACAATAGGTCTATGATAGGTTCTATTTGTGGTTGCATAGCTTTATCTGAGAGTGGTTTGGGTGTTGTGTGGTTTTCTATTAACCCTTGTGCATTCAGCAAGTGAGTGACCCTGTAAACAACAATTGTTACAGTAAAAAGTGATCGCATAAACCCTTCATCTACCTTTGTTCCAATCCACAACTCTGAAGGAAGCTCCTTTGAAAGATCAACTTCTACACAAACACGAGCATGGCGTGGTTGTCTATACTGAAGAGTATTAGAATCCGCTTGAAAGTAGGTTCCAAAGCTTGAAATAATCTGCCGTAACATACTGATATTATAGAATTTCATGGGCAATTGTGGCAACCGAAAAGTTGACTCCTTGTTGTGATCAAAATCAGGGTCCAGTGGAATAGACGAAATAGCGAGGTACCAATGCGATGGGATTCACATGAGAGGGCTTGGATAACATCTGCCTCGTTTTTTAGAACTATCAGTACATGTCGATGATCAAGAAACCCCACCGTTGGAATTTCAGATAAATTCCAATTCTGCAGAATATGATCCCGAATTGCTTGAATCTGAGCAGTAAATTTGGCTGCTGATCAGCGGCAGCCAATTCTAAAAAAAGTCTGTTTTTTTTTTTTTAGAAAAAACTAAACTAATGTTGTTTGGTAAAACTATTTTTACAAAAAACTTCAAAAGCGATTTTAGATTTTGTACATTTGATGAAAAAATTAGGATTCTTAAGGGGTTGTTTGGTAGTTAACTCAAAAAGTTTTTGTTTTCTATTTTCTAATTTTTGTAGTTGTACTGAAAAATTATTTTGCAGTTGTTTTTAAAAAACTGTTTGATACAGTTTTCATTTTTGTTTTAGAAAAATTGAAAAAATTGAAAAAAGTGTTTGGTACAGTTTTCATTTTTGTTTTTGAAAAAATGTAAAGAGTAGATGAGGAGAAGGAGTAGAGAAGAGAATATTTTTTTTTTTTTTTTTTCAAAAACACCTTTTATTTGTTTTCAGTTTTCTTTACTCTTTTACAAAACAACTTCAAAATTTAAAAAAAAAAAATTCAAAAATTTTACCAAACACAATTTTCACTTTTTGTTTCCTATTTTTTTAACTCAAAAACACTTTTTGAGTTGATTACCAAACACACCATTAGCTTTCAGAAAAAAAAATGTTTTTAAGTTTGCTATATAAATTACTGTAATATACTCGTACAAATATTATTCATATATATGTATATAAATAAGCATATTAATAATTATTATTTAATTTTTAAGAACATGTATATTTTAGTCTTTTTACTATAATATATTTCTTTTACCAAATGTTAAATCAGTTTTTGTTACCAGCAATAACTGTTTTATAAACAGTTTACCAAACACCTTGTCAGTTTTTGAAAAAAAAACCGGTTTTTTTAAAAAACTGAATCTAAAAACACTTTTTTTAAAAACAAAGTTATGCCAAACGGGATCATGTACCTAATATTTACGAAACATATGCTATTTGATACAAACGTACGCTATTTAGTATCAAACCTTTAAGTTGCTATTTTCCTAATGAAACCATAAACTATATGTTTAGCTCTCACAAAAACATATTTTAAAGTATTGATAAAGTGTAACGCAAAAAAAAAATGACAAATGTTTTTCACTCGTTTAATTTAAAGTAAACATACTAGAATGAACACTTTTAAGAAAATCAATGACCCGATATAGTACTCCTTATCCGGGTCAAACCCAAAGAGTGAAAAGGACCCGGAAACAAAGCCAATAAATTCGTGTATATATACGATGACACAAATTTGTGCGAACGAGGTCGTGGAGGTTTAAGAGGCCATACATTTTGCCTTATCCTTCTTCACTCGTTCTGCCTCAATATCTCTTTTTCCTTTTCCCCTTCCAAAACCTTAAAACCCTTTCCCTTTCCCTCTCCCTCTCCCAACGCCTTATCTCTTCATTTCCCTCTCACTCATTTCTTCGAGCACTTGGTGTGCTCACACATATAGCCACCATTAACAACCAACAATGGCTTCTATAATCGGAGTCTCGTCAATCTACCAGGCGCCGAGTATCGAGCCCTATAGGAGAGTCGCCGACGGAAACCCTTCCTCGTCGTCTTCCTTGGCTCCGTCTTCTCTGCTTCCGTTCCCTGAGAAGTCTCACTTCAACAGCGTTCTCAGAGCCTACAACAATGGAAAGAGCGGGTTCAGAGGCGGTGGTGGCGGTGTTGGAGGAGGGTTGGTCGTCTCGGCCATTGCGACGCCGAACTCGGTTCTGAGCGAGGAGGCTTTCCAGGGACTCGGAGACTTCTCCGACGAGTTCGACGACGAAGATGGCGGGGATTACGAGACCGAGGGTGCTGAGTCTGGGTCGGACTCGGCCGAGTCGGACGAGCTCGCTCTCACGAAGCTGGGTTTGCCTGTCAAGCTCGTCGAGGCCTTGGCGAAGCGAGGGATTACCCACCTTTTTCCTATTCAGGTATTTGTCTCTCTCTTTGCAATTTTGTGTTATTTAGAGTCGTCGATCTTTCTAAGTTGCTCTTTGTTTTGAGTAGAAGCGTTAAATTAAGTGTTAATTCTTGAGTTCTATGCTTCGTATGAGAGTGTATGTGTATTCCCTGTTATCTCACTTAAAGTTTGAATCTTCATGTGTTGTACAGTGTTCCGTTCCCTCTATGCTATAATAAAATGTATGACACACTATTGCTTCTGTGAGCTCAATAATTATTATATGTGCTAATGTTTCGTTTCTCTCAAGTATTATGCTTGTTTTGTTCCCTAATATTAAAGTGTAACCGATTTTGATATATTCATTCATTATTGTTTCTTGCAATTACTCAGAGAGCCGTGTTAGTCCCAGCGCTAGAAGGCCGAGACCTCATCGCTCGTGCCAAGACCGGAACTGGGAAGACTCTCGCCTTTGGGATCCCGATTATCAAGCGCCTCACCGAAGACGACGAGAAGAACGGTCCTCGAAGGTATATATATATATATATATATATACATGAATTTATCCGGGCCATTTCACAGTTCTTGTTTATTCATTTTTTTCGGCCAGCAAATATTCATCGACTTTATATTTTCGCAGGCGTTCAGGGCGGTATCCCAGAGCTCTGGTCCTTGCTCCGACCCGTGAGCTGGCGAAGCAAGTGGACAAGGAGATCCAAGAGTCGGCTCCGCATCTGAGCACCGTGTGTGTGTACGGAGGCGTTTCGTACGTCTCGCAACAAAATTCCCTTTCCCGCGGAGTCGACGTTGTCGTCGGAACCCCCGGTCGGCTCATCGACTTGATAAACGGTGGAAGCCTCCAATTGGGCGAGGTTCAGTTTCTGGTCCTCGACGAAGCCGATCAGATGCTCGCTGTCGGGTTCGAAGAGGACGTGGAAACGATCCTGCAGAAACTTCCGACCGTTCGCCAGAGTTTGCTCTTCTCCGCCACTATGCCCACTTGGATCAAGAAGTTGGCGAGGAAGTACTTGGACAATCCATTGACTATCGATCTGGTATTCTTTTTTTTTTTTTTGAATAAATGCTTGTTGTAAGCTTTTATGTCATAACTTGTATTGATCCGGTTTCTGATTCTCTGCTCTCAAGGTTGGCGACCAAGACGAAAAGCTTGCAGAGGGAATTAAACTTTACGCCATTTCCACAACTGCGACTTCGAAGCGAACAATTCTGAGTGACCTCATAACTGTAAGTACAGGACACTATAATACCGAGTTTTTCATTTGCAAAGTACTGAACTCTTTACCTTTTTTTTTGGCAGGTGTATGCAAAAGGTGGAAAGGCAATAGTTTTTACGAAGACAAAACGAGACGCCGATGAAGTTTCGATGGCGTTAACGAACAGCATAGCTTCGGAGGCATTGCACGGAGACATATCGCAGCACCAGAGGGAGAGAACTCTGAACGCTTTCCGTCAAGGGAAGTTCACCGTTCTTGTCGCCACCGATGTCGCAGCTCGAGGGCTCGATATCCCCAACGTCGACTTGGTAACCACTTTGAACATTCCTTCTTTTTGTTATCTACTCACCCATTTTCTTTGCCTAAAAAAAACCCTGGTTTTCACTCGCTCGCGCAGATCATACACTACGAGCTCCCCAACGACCCCGAAACATTTGTGCATCGGTCCGGGCGAACGGGACGTGCGGGGAAAGAAGGAACCACGATCTTGCTGTTCATAAACAGCCAGAGGAGAACGGTGAGGAGCCTGGAGCGTGATGTCGGGTGCAAGTTCGAGTTCGTGAGCTCTCCGTCCATCGACGAGGTGTTGGAATCATCCGCTGAGCAAGTCGTGTCCACGCTCAACGGCGTTCATCCCGACTCCATCAAGTTCTTCACTCCCACCGCTCAGCAAATGTTGGACGAGCAAGGACCTAAAGCTCTCGCCGCAGCGTTAGCCCAGCTCAGCGGATTTTCCCGGCCACCTTCTTCCCGTTCCCTCCTCACCCACGAGCAGGTAACATTTGTGGTCTTGTATTTTTCGGTGACTTATTTACGATTTGGTACTAGTTTTTTTCATGGGTTTTTTTTTTTTTTTTTTTTTTTTTTTTTTTTTTTTTTGCAGGGTTCGATTACATTGCAATTTACGCGTGACCCAGCCTTTGCGAGAGGATTCCTGTCGGCCAGATCTGTCACTGGGTTCCTCTCAGACGTTTACACTTCGGCTGCAGATGAGCTCGGAAAAGTTCATTTAGTCGCAGATGACAGGGTTTGTATTTCACACATACCACGCTGTTCATAGCTTTTCAATGTGTTCGTATAATTGTTTCTCTAATCCTTATAATAACCGATATGTATAAACTCAGGTTCAGGGAGCGGTGTTTGATCTTCCAGAGGAGATCGCAAAGGAGTTGTTGACCAAGGAACTGCCACCTGGAAACACCATCACCAAGGTCACCAAGGTAAATTGCCTCAGTTGTAGACGCTTATCATCAGAATTGTCGTACGCATCGTGAAAAAGACACTGAGCGGGAGATCCACCGTTTCGTTTGTGTTTTGCAGCTTCCGGCTCTGCAAGACGACGGTCCCGCCAACGACATGTACGGCCGATTCTCCGGCCGGGAACGCGGTGGTGGCGGCCGAAGGGGCGGTGGTTACGGCGGAGGCTCGAGGGACCGCGGAGGCTTCAGGAGCTCCGGCGGAGGCAGAGGTGGCTGGGGCGGCGGTGACGACAACGGAGGAGGTTGGGGCGGTGGCCGGAGTGGCGGCGCCAGAAAACCTCAGAACAGCTGGTCTCGAGCCGGAGGTGGTGGTTCTAGCGACGACTGGCTGATCTCTGGTGGCGATAGACCAAGCAGGTCTTATTCTGCGCCACGCGAAAGGAGGTAATTTTTTATTTTTTTTATTTTATTCATTATTTTTTTTTCTGTCTTATATAATATGGAAAGACGAGAGTTGAAATCTAATGTGGCGATTTTTCGTGTTTGATATTTTTGGTGTGGCAGAAGTTACAATGTAGACAGTGGATCATCATCGGGGGGAAGGTCTTCATACATGTCCCGCGATAGGTAGTGGGTTTTTTTTTTCCATCCGCCTCTTTTTTTATTTCGTCGAATTACAGACGAATTCTGATTTGATTTTGGTGACAGAGATTTCGGGGGGTCGTGTTTCAACTGTGGCCAGTCGGGGCACCGTGCGTCTGAATGCCCCGACAAGAGAGGCTACTAAATGTTAAAGACCGCGGACCAGTCGGAGAGAGAGAGAGAGAAAAAAAGGAGTAGTCTAGAGTCTCGGGCGTTTCGAAGTGCATTTGGGTTTTCCTGTTTTTCAGACTCCTGTGGGTCTGAAACACTGCTGAGCTGGGCATTAGTTGTTTTAGACACAGCATTCCATGTTGTGTTTGCTTTAGTGAATCAAGAGAAGCTCCTCCATAGTCTAATAGGATTCTACTACATGATAATAATTTAATCATCATAGTTATTATTATTGTTACCTCCTAGCTTCCTATGACAGTTTTGTTCTGTTTTTACGACACTTTGATGTAATGTAATGAATTGTTTGTAGTGGTAAAGTTATGTCGGCTTTCAAAATCTACCCATGGAAATATAAGCATAACGGAGATAATTCCACTACAATTGGGTGGCTCTTTATAATTTATGGGAAACACCATTCGGAACTTCTATAGGTGTCAGGTCTCATTCGAAACGGTCTAGTCTCTCAACATGTAACTACTGACTCGGAGTTGTCGAGTTCAACGGCGCTTAGAATTGACATTCGTAGGTTTCTGCGCCTCAATCTCGAGGATTCGTCGAAACGAGAGGGGGTCTTATGGATTCCCTTGATATTCGCTCTTACATGTGTGATGATTTTCAGTCTGTCTAAGCAAGAGTTTCCGTGAAATTCACACCAACTTTGACGAGTTTCCCCATTTATTTCATCTAACCTACAAAGCAAGAAACAGTCGCTATTGTTGTGTATAGTTTCACGATAAGGCAAATCTTGGTGTTTTTCGTATCTATTGCGATACAACAGGAATAGTTCAGTTCTTTTTTTCTCTCTCGAGTCAGATATGTTGTTTTTCTGGTTCCTACAGCGAGTTATCTGAAGTTGAAATGAGGTCACCTCTAAACCGCATTCTTAGTAACCGTTGGTTCAAATTCTTCGGAAGGAATATCCTACTCTTGTAATGCTACCGTTTCGGATCCTGCTCCTCTTGTAATTTCTGAACTCATATTTTTCGACAAATGATGCAGCAATGAATCAAAGAACCAAAGACGTTTCCAATAACGATATAGCTGTTCGAGTTTTAAAGGTCGGTTATCTTGTCTTCCAAGAAAGAGCATCAAGGCGGAACAACTACTTGTCTTTCAAAGAAAGAGCATCAAAGAGAAACAACTGTATTTCAAAGGAAAGTCTAACACTTGCTCAACTCACAGAACACACTCCTCTACATTCAAAACATGTCTTCTTAATAGCAGCTAGCCAAAAATAAAAATAAAACATGTCCGAAACCCCGAAGGAGTACATCAACTAACTCAAAAATCCCGAGAAAAAAAAATAAACTCCACTACTTGTCAAAAAGAAGACTCATGACAGCCCTAACTAAAGGCCCTCTCTTCCCCTTCAAAACCTCCCTAACATCCTTCTCGTGGGGTCCGAACCCGCGGGCCCGCAATCGTTCCACGATCTCCCTCGCCTCCCCGTCCCTCCCGTCTCGCACCATCCCTTCCACGGCCGCGACACAAACGCCGGCGTTGGGCCTCATCCCTTTTCCCGCCATCTCGGCCACGAACTTCCCGGCCTCTGCTCCGAAGCCGGCCTCCGAGGCCAGCCCTTTGACCAGAACCGAATAGGTGTACGCGTTTGGAGCCACCCCCGACCCCAGCATCCGCCGGAACACCCTCAGGGCCTCCCGGGGCTTCCCCGCCCCGGAGTAGGCCTCCAGCACCGCCGTGTGGGCCACCACCTCCGGCATTTCGCCGCCGTCCTTGATGATTTCGAAGAGGGCCAGCGCTTCGTGGGTCAGACCGTCTTTTGACAATCCGTCGAACATCTTCGCTGCGCTGTCGAAAAGCCCCTCCGTCCTCATCTTGTGGAAGATCTCTTGCAGGTCTTTCGGGTCTTTTGGGTCCTCAACTAAGGGCTTCTTGCTGAATGGGTCGCAAGGTGGTGGGAGCTTTGGTTTGATGTCGGGTTTTTTTCTGTTGTCGTTGTCGGAGTCGGAGTCGGAGTCTGAGGGGGAGAAGTTGACTAATTTGGAGTTGACTTTGTTGTTGTTGGGTTGTTGGGATGAGCTGAGGAATCTGTGGGCATGAGTGCGACGAGGGTTTGGCGTGAGACGTGAAAATGACGACGACGGCGATGAGGCGGACCTGAGAATGGTTTGGAGGAGGAGCTTGGAGTGTGACGTTATTATCTTTTTGGTGGACATTTGGTGTAGTAAAGCTAATTTAGTTTGCTTACAAAGGATTTGGGGCTTAGATATATGTCGCTCAAAGGTTTTGTCTTCCAGAAAGTTCAAGCAACGGTAAAGGCTTGCTTCCTTTCAGAAAATAAAGAAAGAAAGACCGTTTCATATTATGACTACGATGTCGGAATCGATTCCTCAACAATTACGAAACTTATTGTTATGTAGTAGTCGTTTTATTTTATATTTATTGGATCTCAAGAATTCGTTGTATTAGAAATGAAATAAACTTTAGAAAGAAATGAAATAACGAAAATATTTATTGAAATAATCGAGCTGAATATGGTTGACAAGGTGGTGAGCTCGGAGTACAACAGTGACGCCGAGCTCAACGTAAAAAGTAATGAAAATTCTGATTTCGAATAACAATAATAGCGATTAGATAATAAAAGTAACATGCCTTATTTTGTTCTATTGATCGACTATTTATAGTAAACCGAAGCTAATCTCCACCGTGGATTTTGTAGACACGTTGTCGGCCTAGAGGAGGACGCGCTCGTCGTGCTGGCAGTGGGCGTACTCGATCTCGCGGAGAAATAGAGCCTTGATCGAGTCTTCCGGGTTGAACGTGTGAAGGCGCTGACTTGGTCGTGATGAGGAGCTGAGGCAGCTTCGTGGTCGAACTGGGCTTGGACCGAACAAGATGTGCGAGCTGGACATCCAAGGCTGAGTCGGACTCTGACCTCGGCACGGCGGGTTGTGCCTTTCCTGTTGGGCTTTGTCAATTACTTAACCGCGAGGCCCAATTAAATTAGGTGGGTTAAAATCCACACCCACAACTACTATATTCGCTAGTAACTTCATGAGTGCTCACTCCAACACTATTTTAACAAACATAAATTATTTTAAGAGAGAATGACAATAAAAATAGTTAATGTTTACTGCTTATAATAATTATATAATTAATGTTTAAATTTTTTGCAGATAAAATATCTTATGTTGGTATTTCGTTGTTCTGTTGTTACCTGAGACATTAAAATGGATGGAAAAATACATGTCAACATCTGATAATTTTGACAAAATTTTAAAAATTAATTAATTTTTATTGTGTTATATTTAAAAAAAAAAAAAAAAAGAGAAGCGCCTCTCCTTATGTAAATACATTGAAACATTCAATCATTTAATATATTTTTATGATTAAATTGGATTGTACTCTACAAATAACTCACTCGGTCATCTAACTGAACTAGTCGTCTGTAGAACAACATATTTCTTTGGTGGATAGATCAGTGCAAAGTATATGATTGATTCCGCTCAGGTGAGTACCGTTCACCTTCACTGTTGAAGCGGAAAGAGTGGTTTTCTTGAATCTTAAGCAACCGACGATCAAACACACAAAACACAAGAAAAGATGAACACGATGATTTATCTTGGTTCAGCAATGAATGCCTAATATAGCCTCTCTGCCAACCCGGCGATTCACTATCAATGAACAAAAGTTCAGCCAACAAATACAAAAGATATGATCTTTGTCAATTTTTCCAAAACTCTTACAAGTTTATCTCAAAGTGTTTCCCAATCCCACACCTCTCTCTAGTTAATTTGTTTCCCAAATGTTCAGTGTATAAGCTACATTGACTAGCTATTTATAAACCGTAGCAGCTAACTTACAAGAAACTAACTCTACACGCAGATTACTTCCTGCTCAAGTAATCTAATCCTAACAAACTAACTAGCTAACTTGGTTGACACTGTGAAGATGAGACCAACTTCAGCACTCACACTCCTTAATTATATATACCATCTTCACTACTCGATTACTCTCATTCGCTTCCCATGTGGGACTTTTTTTGTTTATTTTTCTTTTCATAACCTCTCCTTTAGTTGGGAAAATGAGTATACTATTTCTCTCGCTCTTCTTCTTCTTTCATTATTTTTTTCCGTCGCATTGTTCTCTCTTGCCGCCGCGACGCTGCTCGTCTCTCTGTGTCATCTTTTGGGTCGAAGTTCCTCCATTGTCCTTGTCATCTTCGCCATGGTCTACCTCGGCGAAAGGAGAGTTGACTTTTTTTTTTTGGGTAATTAAGCTAAATGGCCTCCCGAAAATAAGCAATTTATTTTTAGCCCACATTTAGTTAATTAATGGTAAATAGCCATTGAGATTTATTTACAGTCAAAATTGGACGGGATTGCCCTTTGTTATTCCCGCTAATTTTGTGATCACGGTTATTAAGATAATCATCTCACATATTTGGTCATTAATGATAGCGAAAATCGAGGAAGGTAATTATAACCGTATCTCTGCATTCACACGCAACCGCAAGCATTTACTGCTTTTTCAGAGAAAAAAAAAACCCAAAAAAAAAAACGAACAAAACCAACTGCTCAAATTTGAACCGAACATAAATTCAACCCCTTTATTTACAGCCAAAATCAAAACCCAGTCAAGAAAAATCACAACGACAACGAAGAACAATTTGGACGAACCCAGGTTAGTAAAATCAAATAAAATCGAAAACCAATACGTAAAACAAGAGATTCAAACCGGATTTCACAAAAGCCCCAATTTCACAAATCCAAAACCCTAATTCCAGAACCGTAGCCATGTGATTCCTTTCAAATCCGGGCAAAACGAGGAGGAATTTAAAGATTATTACCTTTGTATAAACTCTGGTCTTTTTTTCTGTTCCCGTTCTCCGGCGAAACTTTCTCGCATCGCGGCGGCGGCAAAGCTTCGCCCCTCATCGGCCTCTCCGTCGACTCGCTTAACTCCACCTCTCGCTCTCTTTCTTGCTCTTTCTCCGGCTGAAACTCTCTCTCTCTCTCTCTCTCTCTCTCTCTCTCTCTCTCTCTCTCTCTCTCTCTCTCTCTCTCTCTCTCTCTCTCTCTCTCTCTCTCTCTGGAGTTTCTTCTTCTTCTTCTTCTTCTTCTTCTTCTTCTTCTTCTTCTACTTTCTTTTCTTTTCTTTCTTCCTTCCTTCTCTTTTTTTTTTCTCCTGGTTCGCGTGCGTATGAAGGACTCGGCAAGGGTATTACTCAATGAAGGAGATGAAGTCTCTAGTACATTGATGACGTGGCAATGGTAATGCTTATCTTCCAAATTTATAAATAAACATTTTTCTCTTTATTTTCTTTCAGTTTTGTCCTTTCACACCACGAAGAACAGCCTCGCCGGGAAAAACTCCGGCGCCTCTCACTTCGTCCTCATCTCCGCGATCTGCGTCCAAAGAAAACATTAATAGTATGTTCGTGTAAATAGAAAACATATTTACAGTATATTCGTGTAAATACGAAGCATATTTACAGTATATTCATTGTAAATACAAAGCATATTTACAGTATGTTCACTGTAAATACAAAGAATATTTACAATATATTCGTGTAAATAAACTGAAAAAAATTCTGGAAATATTTTGGGCACGAAAATTCTGGAAATTATGAATATATGAAAGACAAAATAATATCAATAAATGAATAATATATTTATAGATTTTATCCATAATGAATTGCCAGGAAAATAGAAACTAATTACCTAAAGTCAACACTGAAAACTTCAAAATACATAAACAATAAATGGGTTGAGAACTTTCAAAATCTGCTGGAAAATTCAAATTTGAAAAATTCCCTATTCGGTTTCAATATTTGATTCGAAATTTAAAAAAAAAATTGCCTAATTAAAATAGCGTAAGGGCAAAAATGTAAAACTAATTCAGTTAATAAGCTGTCACGTAAGCAATATGGCTATTTACAGGAAATTAACGAAAGGTTGACTAAAACCAAATCGCTAGTGTTTAAGATGGTTATACAGCCAATTATTTATTTTTTTTAGGGTTTTTGATGTTCTAGCTAGTTAGCATTTTTGTCTTCTGAGCTACAAACCCAAATTTAGGATTGACTGATTTGAATTTGATGATGATTCATAAATTATGTTGATGAGTTTCATAATTTGATGATGTTTTTTTTCCTCGTTTTGGGTTGTTGGTGTTATTAGTTCGATTTTGTAATTCAAAAGTATTTTCTAAATTATAATATTGACAAGAAAGAAATATAGTCATCCTTAGTTTTCAAGTTTTCTCGTATGAGTTCAGTTAAAGTTTATAATCACAACATAGCTCTTAATCGTGATTAGTTGACAAACAGTATTTAGTTTCTATTAACAAACAAGTAATGCATATATTATTAAAGATGTGTTGAACTTCACTCATATGTAGTCAGATTTTGTCTAAGGAAGCAACAGACTGTAAGTCTCCTTTTTTTTGGGTCCTTTAGAGTGATTTTCTGCCAAGGTTCTCAAGAACTAAAGTTAATCATGTATGATTTGCTCTTCTATCACTCGAGGCGGTTCGTAGCATTTTAAACAATGAGATTAGTTGAAAGTTATTTGTTTTCGAATGTATCAAAAATCAGTCCAAATTATTGGCTACTTTACATAAACATCAAGTCTTCTAGCCCGAGATGTGCTTGGCTTCTAATATGAGGTGGTACTGAAGTTAACTTAATGTAGTGTTATTAAAGTTAACTATTTTACTATTTCCAATCGTCTGTCATAATCCAGAGCTCTGAAATTCTATATAAATAACTGTTTTTTTGTCAAATCTGGAGTTTGCTAAGTAATTCTAACAATTTCCAAACTAAGGAAGGTATGTGTATAAATCTGCTCTTCTATGTCTGATTAAATTTAATTTACGGCGTCTTTTTATTTTACCTATTCATTTCAACTTGTTCATACCTTCTTGCTTAGGATATATCGTCTATAATCTAAATTACATGAGTATATTAAGTTTAATTTTTACTCCGATATTTTGTTGGTTCCTAACTTCATTTTTTGATAAAATAAAAAATAAAAAAATTCGAGTATCGTAAACTTAAAATATTCAATGAAAAACTTGGAACGAGTTGATGTAGAATCTAATGAAGTAGCCCCTACCAAATGTGTCTATCGTTAAGATGAAGTTAGATTGGGATTTGAGAATTGTATCATATCAAGAATCGCCGTTAATGTCCATGTAATTGGTGGCAATTATCCTTGGCTTTTTTTTATTAGGTAGAAGATAATACGTGGGATGGTAAGTTAGATCATGCCCAATAATGTGCAATGAAGAGTAGTATTCTTGTTCTCAGTTGTGCAATTTTGTGTGATACCTCAGGTATAATAAACGACAGTTTGGATAAGATGTCAGTGTGGTTGGTGTCAAGTCATTTGTCTTCTATAAATAGTATGTTTTAGATTAGTGAAATTTAAGTTTTCTTAATGATATGACGTCGGTTCTTTTTTATTTTTATTTTTATTTTTATTTATTATAAGTTAGAGATTTTGAAGTCATCTAGAATATTTGTTACAGAAAATTTACTTCAATGTTGTACATGTTAGAAGTTAGAACATATAAGAGCATCTTTAATGGTTTCTTGCTTAAGAATTGTAGGAATTTGCTTGCAAATATCAAAAATATTTAGCTAGTTGCTTAACCATTGTTTTGCATATTGGCTATTGATTTAGCTAAGCAAATCTAAGCAAATTGGCTAATTTAAGCTAGTTGCTTAACTATTTAGCTCTAGAAAATCTATGTGGCAAAAATACTATTTAGCTAAGCAATACCCTAAGCTAAACCATTAAAGATGCTCTAAATGACGCTTTGCAACCTTCCCACCTGGCATTCCACCTGGCATCTTTTATGGCGTTTTTTTTAATAAACGCCATTGAAAACCATCCTTTTTAAAAAGTGATAAAACTGTTGGCGTTTAACGCCATTAAAAACTATTTTCTAGTAGTGATATAGGGATACCTTAGAATATAAATTAATTTATATATTTTCTCTTTTGATTATTTGACATGTGTGAAATAATTTGGTTACAAACTAATTTGATATTTAGGGATAATTTAAATATTAAATTAGAGATGTGCTTAGTGATTTTTATTTTACATGAAATAAAGTCGTTTTATATTTTGATTTAAACGAAAAACACGTTTTGATATATATTTTTTTTAATTTTTCTTGATGAATTTAATTTAGATATTTGTATAAGATAATTCATACAATTTATTTATCTTCGGCCACTCTCGGTTACAATTTTTAGTTCCGCCTTTGCGCATGATAACTAAGTTACTACTAGTGAATTATTTTAGCAAGTCTTTTAAATTACATCCAAGATAGATGTGAAAGTGGTAATTTATAAGAAAATGACTCAACTAAATAAAAATGAGTATCAAAGATGAGAAAAGCTAAGACCACACTTTCTATTATAATTCAAGGAAGTTAGAGTTTTCAAACGTAAAATTAAGTGTATTCGTTCCTAAGGATGCTAATCTAAGTCACATAATTATAATTGTTAATCTCTTCCGAGTTACTACGAATCTATCTAATTGTCGAATTATCACCTCCCGAGCTTAAATCATATTAGAACAATGACATGCATTAGAACGATAATTTAAACACTACACAAATGTCTAAATTATCACTAATTCTAGATCGATTTATGTCAATTCAAAGTTCAAACACGAGCACAGCTATTCCCTACCTCCTGGTCTCTAAATAATAATTTCAGTGAGCACAGCTAAACATCAAAATTATTTATCATAGCTCAAATCAATCATTCAAATTAGAAATTGTTGACCTGTAAAATTAGTACAACAATATCTCACGAAAATACACAGACTCCGAGTACGAAGACTCCGAGTACCGAGATGATTTAGGCAAGACTTTCTCTTTATATAGACGAATCTAATACAAGAGAGTAATGTTTTCTAGAGGTTCAGAGTGAAAGAAAAATGAGTAAGTAAAAAAAATCTCCTCCTTCGTTCTGTGCCGTGAGCTCCTATTTATATTTGTCTGGTGTAGCTTTGTGGTTGTGGGCTCTGACGGTTATTCTGGGGAACGTGGGGTGATCAATCCCACGTTCTAGACAGTTTTTTGGGTAACTGTTGATTCTCTCTCGTTGAGGTGGACGGTTACTAATCTTTGCACGATTTCTGAACCGTCAAGGTATGCGTTTAAGTATTTGAAACATGTTTCCTTTTGGTTTGACTAGTCTTTGACCTACGGTCTTCTCTTCTCTCCGAAGTTCTGATCGGTAGGTTTCGTTCTTACCTTATGAACGGGTCGTTCCTTTTCAATGGACAGCCCTTAGGTCTATTCTACCTGAGCTTGATGCTGGATTCTTCATCCTGCTCGGGAGTCCGACTACCCTACTCGGTATCTGACTACTATATCCCGTAACAGCAGCCCTCCAGTTTCTTAGTATTTTTAGCAAAAATGGTAAGGAACTATTTCGGTTAATTGATGACCGTGTTCATTTTTGCTTGCTCGTCTCGGAATGACCCGAGTAGAATTCTATATTCTTTTCTCCTTCTTTTTTGCAGGGTATCGTACGACGTCGTTTGTCTCTGGTACCGTTGAATCATCGCGTCGTTTCGCTTCGACGGTCAGATATGTTTGGCTTCTTGGACAAGCTTAATCTCAGCCGTTCGTGTAGCCTTTATATAAGGCCTTTTCCGAAGTTTTGACTTCATTTTGTCTTTCGTCTCAAATTTCACTCTCAGAGCGTTCTCGGCTTGTCCTGCCTATTTGGATTGTGCTCTCAGTTTTCTTGTTTTTTCTGTTCAGACCTTCCGACCTTCAATTTGTGGGTAAGGTTTCTTTATCCTTAATCCGGTAGATATATATATATATATATATATATATATATATATATATATATATTTTGTTTTAAAGTCGTTATTTGGTGGATTGTACTTTCCTTTACTTCTCGTATTCGGACCCTCCGGACTTTAGGGATCATTGTTTCTCAACTTCCTTAGGGTTATGGGAGGGCTCGCGCGTCCTGACCTGAGTTTCGACCCCCGTGTCGTTCGGCGATCGGAGCCCGACCCCGATAATGTTATCTTGTCGGATGGGACTACGTTCCCTTTTCTCAGGAGCCGAGTTTGGTACCATGTCCCAGAGATCAGATGGGACCGTCCCGTAATGGCTTATGAAGAATCATGCGTGTATCCTAGATCTGGGTCCGAGTGGGTTGATATCGAGGCAAAGATTTTTTATTCGTCTTCCCTGTCGTGTAGGGATACTATGGTTTTGGAGATATCGTCTTCGTCCGCTTCTTCGAGGGGGAGCGAGTCGGAATCTCGTGATACGACGAGCCTTTCTCTTTCGCAAGACCGAGGAGAGGGCTATTCTCAAGGCACTCCGGGTCCGAGCGGGAGGACATTTGGGGTCGATCTCCCGGAGGAAGAGGATGAGGCCTTGGTTTTTGAACGGAAAGAGGGCCAGTTTTCGGCCAAGGATTGGACTTCTCGGGTTACCGAAAAATATATACAAGAACTGAGAGAGGAATTTGAGATAGCAGAAGGAATTATCATCTCGGCGCCTTTAGAAAACGAGAGGGCCGATCAGCCTCCTGCCGGGAAGATAGCGTTCAACAAGGCTATCTTGAACGTGATCGGAGGATTACCGATGCATCCTCTTATTTCTCAGTTCGTTTCTGACCTGGGTTGTTCTCCTACTCAGCTCGTCCCCAATGTGTATAAGATTTTTGTTGGGATGGCTGTGCTATGGGCGAAAGTTTACGATCGCCCCGTCACTTTACAAGATTTTTCGCAATATTATTCGTTTAAGTCGGCTCCCGGGCAACATGGTTATTATTATGCTCGGGCCCATGATGACCAATCTAGGGTGGTTACTCGTCTTCCTTCCAGCCAGAAAAATTGGAAGGATTACTTCTTTTGGGTTGAAGAGAGCGCCTCTTACGAAAGGTGCTCCATAAGAGCTTCGTTCTCAGAACTGGGTGTGACTCTGGTTCAGAATTCTTATTCGATAAACTGGACCAGGTTTTTGTTCTGGTTTCCTCATATGTTTTATGTTTGGTTCCAAGTTCCCTTCCACAGTATCCCGAGGACGAGCGACCGCTCCATTCAGAGATTTTTGATATTTCGGAGGCTGATCGGTCGACGTTTGTGTTGTCGGACCCAGACCTACTCGATCAATACTATTATTATCCCTACTCGAGTAAGTATTCTATTCGTCTTTTATCAAATCGTATATGTTCCAATCTTTTCTCGTTCTCACTTTCTGTTTCTTAACAGAGATTGCACGGATGGCGAAGAAGAGACCCGCTCCCGAACAGGTTCCTCCGAACCTTAAACGCACTAAGGCTTCCAAGACTTCGGCTGCTAGTAAGCGGGCAACCCCGTCTGCTTCAAAGGTTTCGGAGCTCCTGAGCTCTTCTCCGGTGAAAAGCATGACCGAACCTTCTTCTGCATCCGACCACCTGACTCCGATCGTTACCTTCCTTCGCGAGCATCTTCATGCCGAGAAAGTCCACGCGGTTCTCGGGTCTGAGCCTTTAGAGAGGCTTAATCAGGTCACCGACTCCATGGTTTCGGTACGTTTTTACTCGCCTAGTCGGTATCTATTTCCTTTCCTTGACGAATTTTATAACTGACCTTTTTTATTATCACAGGGTTTCGTTGGTGTGGTCGGCCTTGTCGGACTATTAGGCTCCGAGCTCACTTCTTTGAGACAACGGAACGATCGTTTTCTCAAGGAGAGGGATGCGGCCAGGGACGAAACGGTGAAGACCCGATCGGAGCTCACGCGAAAATTCCAAGCAGATCTTGAGGCTGCTCGTTTAGCAGCGGTGGAAGAGTACAAGGCTTCCGAGAATTATCGCAACATGCGCGATGACCTTTATACCGCCGGGATAAACGAGGCCGTTCGGATCCTCGGCCCGAAGAATCCTACTCTGTATACTACGGATCTCGATGAGGATTCGGAGTCAAGAGCTAGTGATGACGTGGATGGAGGAGGCGACCAGGAGTAGAATTTTATTTTCTTTTGCATTCTAATTTCTGTTAACCCGCTTGGGTCTTGAACAATTGATCCGTGGTCGGATCTTTTATTATGTAATTTTTGTTAACCCGCTCGGGTTTTGAACAATTGATCCTTGGTCGGATCTATAATCCATGTTAATTTATCTGTGTTTCTGACTTTGGCGAAAATAGAGTAAAAAGTTTTTTTGAATTTTGGCAAAATAAAGTATACCTAAGTATATTACAAATTTTAAGTTTTGTAAACAACTGTTTACTGATTATCATGCCGCCTAGTTTATTTAGCCGTAAATTAAAAGAAACATGTGACTTAACACCGAGTGGAGAAACGAAAGATAAATAACTTTTGGAAATCACAAGTACGTGCGACCAAGCCGCTTTTTGAAATTGCAAACACAATACATGCGACCAAGCCGCTTTTTTAATGTTTAAAAATCGAAAAACTTAAACGTAAAATCGGCGAAGGTGCTCGGCATTCCAAGGATTTTTCTCCATATCACCGCTCAACTGTTGCAGTCGGTATGCCCCGTTTCCGAAATCTTCTCGGATGATGCAGGGTCCTTCCCAGTTTGCGTTGAAGGCTCCCTCTTTGTGGATCTTGGTGTGGAGAAAAACTTTTCTGAGGACTTTGTCGCCGACTTTGAAAGATCTTGGTCGGACTTTCCTGTTGAAATACCGAGTAACTTTTTGTTGGTTAGCGAGATTTCTTAATCTGGCTTTTTCTCTTTTTTCTTCTAGCAAGTCTAGGCTAATTTTTAGAATGTCGTTGTTTACCTCTGTCGAGTAGTTTTCTCTTCTCATTGTTGGTATCATGACGTCGGTTGGGATGACCGCGTCGGAACCGTATGCGAGGGAGAAAGGCGTTTCGCTAGTTGCGGAGTGCTCAGTGGTTTTGTATGACCAGAGGACTTCTTGGAGCATATCCACCCACTCTGACTTCTGTTCGCCTAACTTCGTTTTTAGGCCGTGTTTTATTGTTTTGTTGACGGCTTCCACCAATCCGTTGGACTGTGGTCTGACTGGAGTAGAAAAAACCTTGTTAATGCCATATTTTTCACAAAAGCTTTTGAAGGAATCACAGTCAAACTGAGTTCGTGGTCGGATACAATTTTGACTGGTATTCCAAACCGAGTAATAATATTTTTTCATACAAATTTCTAAATTGCATGAGCTGTTATTTTATTTAAGGGCTCGGCTTCAACCCATTTTGAAAAATAGTCGACGGCTACAATCGCGTACCTGCATCCACCTCAGCCTGTTGGCAAAGCTCTGATTAAATTTATCCCCCATTCTGCGAATGGGATCGGGCATGAGAGGGAGATGAGTGGATTAGGAGGAAGCCTCGGGATGTTAGAGAACTTCTGGCATTTCACGCATTTTTGTGTCATGTGCCGAGCGTCGGCTTTTAACGTTGGCCAGTAGAGTCCTTGCCGGATGATCTTTTGTGCCAATGCTTCGCATCCGATGTGACTTCCGCATATCCCTTCATGGATTTCTTTGAGAGTGTATTCAGCTTCGTCTTCGTCTAGACATTTGAGGAGAGCCTAAGAAAATCCTCTTTTGTAGAGATTTTGGCCTTCTAGGAAATACCGAGCAGCTCTGAACTTCAAGCTTCTAACCTCATTTTTCTCTTCGGGCAGAGCTCCGTACTGTAAGTACTCCCTGATCGGGGTTTGCCATGACTTTCGTTGATCGATCTGAAGCACATGGGGAGCTTGCTTAATGCTAGGTTGCCCAATTTTGATGACTGGGATTGATTCCGAGTCGGATCCTTGAGTGGCAAGCTTTGCTAATGCATCGGCCTCTTCGTTCATGGCTCTGGGGACTTGGGTGATTTCGCAAAGTTTGAATTTGCTTGCCAGGTTTCTGGCTTTCTCGGCAAATAGCGACATCTTTTCGCCTTTTGCCTAAAATTCACATTTCATTTGATTAACAATTAACTGAGAATCCGAATATACTTTGAGCTTTTTGATTTCTAAATCTTTTGCTATTTGTAGCCCATGTATCATAGCTTCGTACTCAGCTTCATTGTTTGAAGCATTGAAGTCGAATTTTAAAGCGAATTTTACCTTGTCTCCTTCCGGATTGGATAGCGCAATCCCGACCCCGGACCCCTTTTCGTTGGCCGCTCCGTCTACGTACATGTCCCAAATTGGGAAATCAACTGGTCTATACGTGAATTCTGCAATGAAATCAGCAACTGCCTGTCCTTTGATTGCTGGTCGGGGGCTGAAGCGTATATCGTATTGTGTCAGCTCGATCGACCATTTCATTAGCCTTCCGGACACATCAGGTTTTTGCAGCACCTGGCGTAGCGGGAAATTGGTAAGGACTGTAATCGGATGTGCGAGGAAATAGTGTTTCAGCTTCCGAGAAGCGGTGATGAGGGCGAAGGCTAGCTTTTCGAGTTCCGGGTATCTTCCTTCCGCCTCGTTGAGACGTCGCGAAGTATAATAGACCGGGACCTGGTGCTTTCCCTCATTCTTGATTAACGCTGAACTCACTGCATGCTCTGATACGGCTAAATAAATTTCCAGGAGCTCTCCTTCCTGTACTTTTCTTAAAGTAGGAGGCCATGCCAAGTGCTCTTTTAGAGACTCGAAACTCTCATTGCATTGCTTGGTCCATTCAAACTCCTTGGAGCCTCTGAGCGCATTAAAGAAATGAATACTCCGATCGGTTGACCTCGAAATAAAACGGCTTAATGCAGCTATGCACCCTGTCAACTTTTGCACTTCTTTTATGTTCCTTGGTGGTGTCATGTTCCATAAGGCTGTGATCTTCTCTGGATTCACTTCGATGCCTCGTTCATAAACGATGAAACCTAAGAATTCACCTGCAGAGACACCGAACGTACATTTTAGAGGATTCAATTTCATGCGGTGCTGCCTTAAAAGTTCGAATGATCTTCTAAGATCATCCGTATGTTCATTTATCTTTCGGCTTTTAACCAGAAAATCATCAATGTAGGCTTCCATCGTAATCCCGAGTAATTCAGCGAACATACGATTTACTAATCTTTGATATGTTGCTCCAGCATTCTTTAACCCAAAGGGCATTACTGTGTAGCAGTATAGTCCTCGGTCAGTTATAAATGCTGTGTGATCCTGGTCGGGACCATACATATGGATTTGATTGTAACCAGAGTAGGCATCCATGAAACTTAAAATTTCATGGCCTGCTGTGGCGTCTACTAACTGATCTATTCTTGGCATAGGGAAACTATCTTTCGGGCAAGCCTTGTTCAGATCCGTAAAATCCACACAAGTTCTCCATTTCCCGTTAGGTTTCTTGACCAAGACGGGATTGGCTACCCATTTTGGATATTTAGTTTCTTTTATTGATCCGTTAGAAATTAGCTTGTCTACTTCTTCTTTTAAGGCTATATACCTTTCGGAGTTTAAAGCCCTTCTCTTTGTCTAATAGGTTTTTCTTTAGGATCTATATTTAACCTATGACACGCTATTCGAGGATCTATCCCCGTCATGTCGGACTGTGACCAGGCAAATATGTCTAAGCTATTAGACAAGAGAGTAATTAAGTTATTTTTGGTACCTGATTCAAGATATTTTCCAATCTTGAGCTTCTTCTCAGGTTGTTTTGGATCCGGAGTGACTTCTTCGATTTCATCTCCTGGGCCAATCTCTTCTCGGCTCGGAAGGCGTGGGTCGAAATCTGAGTCGATCATCATAACTTTGTGGACATCTTTTTCCTGACTCTCTTTGAGGTCATTTGCATAACAGCTTCTTGCGATAGCCTGTGTACCGACTACTTCTCCTACCCCGTGCTCGGTAGGAAACTTCATTTTCAAGTATTCCACAGAAGCGATAGCTCCGAGGGACTGCAAGGTTGGCCTGCCAATGATCGCGTTGAACGATGATTTTCCGGGAACCACCACCCACGTTGTGTTAGTGGTTTTGCTCCTCGGGCTCTCTCCTACAGTTATTGGGAGTGGGACTACTCCCTTAGGCTGGATTGAGTCTCCTGTGAAACCATAGAGATTTTCAGGGGAAGGAGCTAATGCGTCTTGCTTAAGACCCATTTTGTTGAATGTGTCTTCATAGAGCACGTCGACGGCACTCCCAGTGTCCACCAGTATTCGGTGTATATTACTATTTCCGATAAGAGCTGATATGACCAGTGGATCGTTGTGAGGAAACATCACCCACCGAGCATCTTCTGCTGTAAAGGTGATAGGCTCCGAGCTAGGTTTGGCTATCTTGTTAGGCCTTTGTTCGGCTGTAAACAAGATTTGTCGGGGTCCCGCATAGGCCTCTCTTACATAGTTCTTTTGAGCGCTCCTTGAAGTTCCTCCCACATGTGGTCCTCCGACTATGAGCGAGATTTCAGCATATGCCTCATCTTTTCGATCCTCTTGATCCCCGTGCTCGGCCTTGAATTTCTTCAACACTCCTATTCGGATCAGAGCTTCTATAGCTTCTTTGAGGTTGAAGCAGTCAGCAGTGCGATGACCGATGTCCGCGTGGAAAGCACAATATTTTGTTTTTATCTCTCTTTGAGATATCTTTCTTGATCGGCCTTGGCTTAGGGAAATCTTCTTTGTCATGTGTAAGACTAAATATCTCCTCTATCGGGGCATTGAGTTTATGATATTTATCAAACTTACTGGAAAAAGGCTTCAGAGGCCCTGCTCCAGACCGGCTCTTCTTCGGTGGGCGGTTATCTTCAGAATGCCGCTCCCTGCGCTCTTTGGTGGCTTTGCTTTTCTTGCCGCCAGCCTCGCTTCCTCCGCGTTGATATATTTCTGAGCTCTCTTCAGGAAATCGTTGTAGTCCTTTGGACTAGTCTTCTGAAGTGACCACCAGAACTCTGATTCGGTTCGGACGCCGGAGGAGATCCCAAAGAGCTTAAAGTCTTCATTCAGATCGTCCACCTGAAGAGCTTGCTCTGAGTAGCGATTAATAAAGTCTTTCAATGATTCGTCATGGGCTTGTCTCACCGCTAGCAGCCTTTCTTTGGGAGTTTTCCCCGAGCTGGAGCCGACAAACTGTTCCATGAATTTTCTGGATAACTGCTTCCAGGATCCTATGGAGTTTGGCTTTAGTTTTCTGTACCACCTTTTGGCTGAGCCAGCCAGAGTGATAGAGAATGCTCTGCACATAACTTCTGGTCCTGCCCCTTGCAACAACATCCAAGAAGAAAAGGTGTCTAGATGGTCTCCCGGGTCGGTCTTTCCATCGTATACTGGGATGCTTGGCATCCTGAAACGATCAGGCAACGGGTGTTCTAACACGCGTGCTGTGAAAGGGGAGACAGCTTCTCCAACTTTCGGGATAGACTCCTTCTGACCCAGGGCTACCTCTTCGATTCGACGCTCCAATCTTCTGAAATTTGTTTTGTTGGTGCTCGCGCTGTCTTCAGTTTCCGAGCTTACCATGCTATTTCTGAAAGTGTTTGAATGACCTTTGTCCATAGTAGGCTGGTACCGATCAGGAATCTTCTCCTGACTGGACTGCTCTTTCTCGGATTCAGAGTCATCTTCCATTCTCTCATACCGATCTTTAGCATGTTTCCGAGATTTCTTAACCTGCGGATCCTGCCCGATGGGTTCTTTCCCTGATCGGTGTGAGGGTTCTTCATCTGGGATCACTACTGCGCTTCGCAGTGTGACTTTTTTCACCTGCAGCCTTCTTTTCAGCTCCCTGTTATTCGCCTCTAAGACCAAAAGACGCTCTTGCATCTGTCTGAATTGTTCTTTGAGGCTAGGTTCCGGGAGAAGTTCAGCTATTTCTTCCAGAGTGAGAGGCAAAGTGCGATTGTGATGTTCTATCTCCGTCTCCTGGTTGGGGACAGTGATCGAGGTGGATGAACTAGCCATATTCTTCAGCTGCGTGCCCTCTTTCTAGTGCCAACTGTTGACCTGTAAAATTAGTACAACAATATCTCACGAAAATACACAGACTCCGAGTACGAAGACTCCGAGTACCGAGATGATTTAGGCAAGACTTTCTCTTTATATAGACGAATCTAATACAAGAGAGTAATGTTTTCTAGAGGTTCAGAGTGAAAGAAAAGTGAGTAAGTAAAAAAAATCTCCTCCTTCGTTCTGTACCGTGAGCTCCTATTTATATTTGTCTGGTGTAGCTTTGTGGTCGTGGGCTCTGACGGTTATTCTGGGGAACGTGGGGTGATCAATCCCACGTTCTAGACAGTTTTTTGGGTAACTGCTGATTCTCTCTCGTTGAGGTGGACGGTTACTAATCTTTGCACGATTTCTGAACCGTCAAGGTGTGCGTTTAAGTATTTGAAACATGTTTCCTTTTGGTTTGACTAGTCTTTGACCTACGGTCTTCTCTTCTCTCCGAAGTTCTGATCGGTAGGTTTCGTTCTTACCTTATGAACGGGTCGTTCCTTTTCAATGGACAGCCCTTAGGTCTATTCTACCTGAGCTTGATGTTGGATTCTTCATCCTGTTCGGGAGTCCGACTACCCTACTCGGTATCTGACTACTATATCCCGTAACAGAAATAAATGCATTAATGGAAATCCACGACCATAATCAAATCCCAAGTATATCAATGAAAAGTAATTATGACAACAAAATTTGAATAGACAATGAATATATATACACGCAAGAGCAAAGGAGATGAAAAAATAAAGAACGTAGAAGAGTTAATAAGACGGTGGCAAGTGATGGTGAGTGGTGATGATTGGGTAACTCTCCTTCTTATCCATCCAAGCCCTCCAAGAGGTCTCTCCTAAACCCAAGAAAAGAAACCCAAAAATTAAGACAATGAAAGAGTGAGGAAATTTTGGGTCTAACTCCGAGTTTATAGTCTCTATAGTCATTTTTAGATTAGTCTAGACCATCCAAAGTGATCCACGGGTCCAAAATAGTTTAAAGTGAACATTTTCGTGTTCAACAGCAAAAAGTAGCATAGCGCTACAAATACCATGCCCTGAGCTATTCTCTGGAACGTAGTGTGGCACGCTTAAGCAATGTTGAATTATATTAACTTCTTACTTTGACGTCTGATTTTCGTAAATTAATAGATGTTGAAAAGTTTCATGAAAGATCTATTTGATGATGCTAAGAACTAATATGATATGAGTATTTAGAATCATGTAAAAGAGGACACCACTCCAACTGGTCCAAAAAAAATTATAATTGTCCTAAAATTGCTCTTTTAAGTTTTAACACTTTTATCTCACTCAAAACCTACAAATCAAAGAAAGACACAAAAATATAAAATATATATATATATATATATATATATATATATATATATAAAATACTTGCAAAAAGGCTTCGGTTTAAGCTTACAAATACAAATTAAGTGTTACCTAATACACCAACGGCTATATACAGAATGTTCGAGTTGTCTATATGATAATACATCATCTGAATAGCTATTCACCTATAATTAACAAAATATTAATTATTTAATAATTTACAAATTTTCAGTGACTTAATTACTTACAAATTTGAAAGTAAATATTGAAGAAAGAGAGACTTAGAGAGAGAGAGAGAGAGCGAGAGAGAGAGTGAGAGATATGAAGAAACAGATAGAAAGTTGTTATGTGAATGACTGAAATCTCAACTATTTTCTTGCAGTCAAACTGTTTGTTTAAACACAAAAGAGAACACTTGATCATCATCGTTGATTTACAACAAATATAAACAGTGGATGACTTAAGATAACTAATTTACAAAGGCTATCTATGTATACAATTTAATGAAGAACTACCAATATGTAAAATAGGAAGTGTAAAACCATTGCCTACTGTCAATTTGTCATTTCCTTTGTGGTCAAACTGGAAAGAAAGGTTTTGCAGCTCGCCGGCGACGTGATTGGTCGCTCCGCTATCAAGATACCACTCTTGATTGTCAATTTGATCGTCATTGCTTGCAATGTAGGCATGAGTTGTGGTTTGAGAGCCGTTTTGATTCTGGTTGGTGTTGATCGATGAAGTTGGACTGCTCTAATCCTGATTGTTGCTATGAAAAGTTACATTGAAGCGATGGAAACATTTCATTGCAACATGACTAGTGCGACCACACAATGGGCAGGTTGGACAATTTCCACCATTTCGGCCACCAAATCTTTCATGTCCACGACTCCTGGGCGATGAACCACGATTGTTGTTACTTTGGCGACCTCCACAGACGGCCATGTGTGCTATTAGTGAGGACTGAGCGTTGACGCTCGAGTTTTGCACTTCAATGCACATTTCTTGCAATTGCAAGACAAATTGGACTTCTTAAGTGAGAGTGATTCTGATCTGCTTGTCAAATTCATGACGGCTGACTCAAATTCCTAACCAAGACCTCCAAGCACATAGAGGATGAGATTGTTAGGTGCGTTTTATACGAGTTAAACTCTTTTTTTTACTTGAATTTCACGCGTTCTCGGGTGATTTTTAGTTTGTTTAATGTGTTTATGAGTAATTTTCGGGTTTGGGGAGGTTTTGGGGAGTATTTTGGTGTTAAAGATGTAATATGAGCAATTCAATACGATTCAAAAAATTTTGGGCAATTTAGAGCGAAACAAGAAACACGACATCCTCTTCTGCACTCTTTTGAGATTTTGAATTGAAGATTTTGGATGATTCGATTACAAATTGGGTAGATCTTTCTCTTAACTTTTCAACAATGTTTATTTACAAAAATCGGGCATCGGAGCAAGAAGTTACGGCCGATTCAAAATCAATGCGCAGCTGTCTAGTTTTACCGCGACCTAAAAACGCTATTTTTCTTAAATAGCCAATTTTAAGCGTTTTTGAGCCATTGGATCCAATTCAAAGTCACATATTACTCCGAAAATAGCCTAAAATACCTTATATATATATTAGAACACTCATAATTAGATGTTGTGTTTTATTTTAGGTTTTATCTTTAGTTTTTCTTAGCTTGTTTGGCTCATTGGGAGAGAAGGAAAGCCGGAGAAAGAGTCGTTCATCACCACCATCACCTCCACCACCAAAATCAGCGTGTTTCCTTCTTTTACTCTTTAATTTTGGAACTCCCGCTTATTATGAGTTGTTTAATTTAGTGTTCATGGTTTATTTATTTTTCTTTTATGTTACTCTCGTTGCCATGAACTGATTCCCGAAAGGATGATAGTGTAGCGAGTTTTGATTATAATTATGGATTCTTTTTAGTTAATTGAAGTATTTATTATCACTCAATCTTGCTTTGTTTAACTTAATTTTGATCGTAATGCTTGAATGTGATTAGCTACCTTGTTCATGATATTTGAATTGTTTGATGCTTGAGAAAGATTAGGTTGATGGTGCTCTTGAATTAAAATACCGTAATACATTCCTATGCTAGAGATAACTAAGCTGTTGCGGAGTTGTGTGTACGTTCATGTGTTTAATGCTAGCCGTGCTATTAGGAGTTGAAACCGAGAGATGATATTTCGGCATATGCTTAGATTGTTAAATGCTCGAGAGAGGTTTAACAATATTATTAACATGAGCGTGATTAGCAAAGTAAAAGTGTTTATAAATCGAATCCAAACCATAGGAGAGACTTGTTAAGTCATTGCCCTTGTTTTTCTCATAATCGTTCATCCGTATTTTATTTATGTTTTATTTATCTTTTTGCTTTTTAATTAATAACAATCCTTCCTTTTCTTGAGTTCAATTCGTTACTAGTTGGTTTAAATAATCGGTTAAGCATAGTCCTTGTGGGATTCGACTCGTTCTTATGAACTTTACTACTTGAGGGACTACGTGTACTTGCGTACGAAAATATCGCAACAGAGATCATCGTCAGAGATCACCGATCCCGCGAAGCTGAGATTCTCAGCGATGCCTTTCATTTTCAAAATGTATACGTCTATACTCAAATTTCCCTTCTTCATCGTCTGTAGGGCAAACCGAAGTTGTAGAATGCGAGCCTTCGAAGTGGTGGTGAAGATTTGACGTAGAGTGGCCCAAGCTGAGGCTGAGGCCAGTCATCGATTCATATGTCCGAGAGCATGAATCAGAGATGGAAGAAAAGAGCCAGCTGAGAAGAATTGGTCGTGACGAATCCAAAGAACGTACTATGGATTCAGAATTCGACTAGTGGAGCCATTGCTGCCGATCGATTCAAGAAATTGAGACGGAGAGGGAATCGTACCGAGCAAGAATCCTTCAAGGCTGTGCGCTCGAGTGGTTGCGAGGATTTGTGAGCTCCAGAAGATGAAATTGTTGCGATCTAGGTGAAGACTGGGAGGATTAAGATGTGGAAAAAAATTATGATACAATTGTGATTGTGCGGAATGATACTGAGCATGAGAATCGTTGGAGATTGGAGAAGGAGAAATATTCTCTAGAGACGTCATTTTTTAGTTGAGTTGAGATTAGGCCAAGAGACTAAGCTCTAATAGCATGAAAAAAGAGAGACTTAGAAAGAGATAAAAAAAAATTAAAAAACAGAGAGAAAGTTGGTACGTGGGTGATTGAAATCTCAACCAACGTTCTTGCAGTTAAACTGTTTGTTTATATATACAAGAGAACACTTGATCATCACTGTTGGTTTACAACAAATATCAATGGACGACTTAAGTGACTGAGATAACTAATTTACAAAGCTATCCATGTATTAGGGGTGAAACTGGATCGGTTCGGTTCGGTTTTTGACATTTTTAGTATCCGAATCCGAATTTTCGGTTTTTAAAAACTCGGTCCAGTATCCGGTCCAATTTAGTCTAAAACCGAAATTCGGTTATCTGAATATTCGGTTATCCGGTTTTTTAAATCCAGTATCCAGTCCAGTATCCAGTTTTTAAAATTCGGTTATCCAGTTTGTAAAATTTCAGATCCAGTTTAATATCCAATTTTATAAAATGGATATTCAGTTTCTAAAATTCAAATCCGGTTTGTAAAAATTCAAAAAACGAGTACAAATCACTCTTATAAAGCTCCAAAATGACAATACATAATCTAAAACTGAGTAAAAAAAAATAAAATTCAAAAGGATACTCGTCTCCAACTACATGAACATGTAAATATCATAATATAAAATTAAAATTACAACCCTAATGATCATAATAAACCATACAACGATTGAATTTGTGTCTTACTTTTATAGATCACATAATCAAGTTGTAGTAGCAGTAGGAGTTGATATATGAGAAGTTTGTTCTTCTATGACAACTTAATCATCATCTGTTAATAATAATGAAATAAATTTAAAATAAATTTGTTTTAATAAACAAACAACAAATGAATATGTCAAATAACTTATCAAATTAATTATCTTACCCAAAACAACTTGCTTAGAATCATTTAGTGCTTCCACTTCAGTAAAATCTGATTTGGGAAAAAATAAAAACGCTAGGTCTCTCTCAAAATTAGGTCAAGTCTTTTTTTTTAATATATATTTATTTTTAATTAAAAAAAATCGGTTAAATAACCGATATCCAGATTTTCCCAAAATCAAATCCGATATCCGATCCAGTTTTGTAAACCGGATCGGTTATCCGAATCCGAATTTCGGTTAGCTGACGTGGCTCCAAATTTCGTTTTCGGTTCGGTTTGGATATCGGTTTTATCCGATTTTCGGTTCGGTTTTGTAGAGCCCTACCATGTATACATTCTAATAGATAACACTATAAAATTGGACAAATTGATTAAAGAAGACCACAGTATAAAAGAGCAATAATAAGTCTACTTTTATTTTAAATAAGAAGTCGTCTACCCGATATATAAGTTATCTAAATACGGATTAAAATTATGCAAAAAATAACCAAAATTACGAATGGAATCTCGATTTTTTTTCCGTGAGACTAATGGAATCTCTACACTTAGCTCGTGGAAGTTCGAATATTATATTACGAATAGAATACTCACATTGATGATGGTGGTGACTGGGACATATCCTTAATGCAGCGAATACAGAATAAGTTTGCGGATAAGTCCAAAAACATTATTAAAATCGGAGAGCGAGAGATAAGTTGACGTGTCACTGTTTCCTCTTTTTAATTTATATAAATTAAATATATGCGTTTTTAGTTTACAAAGAAAGCTATAATTATATATCTTATCCCAAAATCAAAGACATGTCTCAGACTCAGACAAATACAGATCACTATCAAATCGACGGAAGAGAGGCAATTTGATATCACACGGTGGGTCACTCTTACACGTGCGAACCAATGTTTGGCACAGTCAAGTCTCAAATTTCGTGGCTTTCAGAGCTCTCTCTCTCTCTCTCTAGGGTTTCTTCTTTATCTTTATCTATTTTCATTCAACAGCCGAAGTTTCATTCATCTTCTTCTTCTTCTTTAACTTTTTACCCAGGTACTTCTTCTTCTCCTCCACAGATTATGTATATATATATATATATGTATATGATATATATAAATATTGTGAGACCTATGTCTGCTGTTCTCTTTGTTTTCACGAACTACGAAATGAAGATTTTCATAAGTGAATGTATGGAAGTATGATCGAAAAGGATCGAATGTTATCGACATATATTAAGGTGTTTGGGTATTTGTAAGATGGCATTGATTGAGATCAGATTTGATCGAGGTTTTTTTATACTTTTTTTTTTTATCAGCTTTGAGTGTGTAAGATAGAGAGAGAGAGAGAGAGGGAGAGAGTGATCTGGTTTAATTTGCCTCTATTTTGGTTTTAGGGATGCAATTTTCTTTGTGTGTGCTTCTTTTGAACCTTATGTCTGCTTTGAATTATCACGTGATTCAGTTCGCTTCTAATAAAATTTATAAGCTTGCGTAAGATCGTAGAAAAGTGGTTATGTTGATCTCAACTCTAATGCTTGTTCGAATCCGGACCCTTTCCTTACTTTTGCTTTCTTTTTCCCTTGTTAACTATTTATATTACTGTGATGTGCACGCTTTTCATTGTTACCTTGTAGGAAGAGTATTTACATGTGTAAAGTGTGTTATGGGTTTTCTGTTTGAAACTGTTCTTCCCAAATGAGTCGTGTTGGTTCATATAGACAATAACCATTTTTTTTTTTTTTTTACTTATATGGATTTGTTTTGGTTATTTTTTCTCATTGCATCAGAAGGGCTTTATTAGTTCTTCATAGTAGCAGGACAAATAACGTGAAAAACAGAGCTCCAGAGATAAGACCATTCAAATCAAACTAATTCAAAAAATCCAAAATTGGATAGAGTTGAAAAGGCGTGTGAAAAGGCACCGTTATATAGGGTGGTATTTATTATCTTTAACTGAAAGATGGTTCACGTTTTTAGTTGGCAATCACATGCGTTATAGGGATCATCGTTGGTCGTATCAGATCAAAGTGAAGTGGAATTATATATATATATATATATATATATATATATATATATATATCAGAACTTTCAGAAACAGAGTAATTTTTTGTTTTCTGCTATCAGAAGTGAAAATGCAAGGACTAGTCCGCGGAATTCTGTCGAACGGGGCAGTTGTGAAAAGCGCGGTTTTGCAGCGGATGTCTTTTGCAAGCCCAGCGGTGCTGTCTCGGTATCAGTCAGGGTCACCGGCCAAGATCGAAGAGCACGGGTTCGAGAGCACGACCATCTCCGATATCCTCAAGGGCAAAGGCAAGAGCGCCGATGGTTCTTGGCTCTGGTGCACCACGGACGACTCCGTCTACGAGGCCGTCAAATCGGTAAAACAACATTGAAACTCTCCGAATCGAATGTTCTTTTTGTTGTAAAGATCAATTTCCTTGATCGAGGGCGCGCTCGCTTCGCAGATGACTCAGCACAACGTTGGAGCTCTTGTCGTCGTGAAGCCCGGAGAGTCAAAGGCTGTTGCAGGAATCATCACAGAAAGAGGTACCATTTGACAGCTGACACTAAGAGGAATAACTCAGGGCTTGACAAACCATGTTATGTTTATGGAAGAAAAAAGTTGCTCGATTCTAATCGGGTCTTCTTTTTTGTGAATTCTCAAGATTACCTGAGGAAGATCATAGTGCAGGGGAGGTCATCTAAGTCGACCAAGGTCGGAGATATCATGACTGAGGAGGTACAGAGCTATTGACATTAATATATATACATAATTGTCTAGACATTGATATGTAAAGGCATAGAAGCAATGCTCGTATCATCATTCTCTGCGACTTGGACATGGTTGTCCCAGTTTGCCCCATTCTAAGTTTGTTTCCAAATCAATTCCTTTTTAGTATAAAATTATATGCAAGCGAGGCATTATTAGGAGAAAAACCTATTATTTTAAAAGTAGGGACAATTATCTGCCCTTTTTACTCATTTTTTTTCTTCTTCTGCAGAACAAGCTCATCACTGTCAATCCCAGCACCAAAGTCTTGAGGGCAATGCAACTGATGACTGGTATATAATCCCGTTCCGTGAGTTCCTCGTCGTTACCGAATACTTCATTTCATGTCTATCGACTATTCGTGCGTGTTTGGGCAGATAACAGAATCAGGCACATTCCGGTGATAGACGAGAGTGGGATGATAGGAATGGTTTCGATCGGAGACGTGGTGCGAGCTGTGGTGGGCGAGCACAGGCAAGAGCTGGAACGCTTGAACGCTTTTATTCAGGGCGGTTACTAAAAACAGAACCGCCACAACTATGATGACGAAGATGATATCAGAAGAAGAGAATCATTTCCTTACTTTACGTCTGGTTTGAAGTTGGAACGAATAACAGACCCGGGGCTCTTTGTAAATATTCCTATGCTCTTTCCAAGTTTCTCTTCCTTCTTCTTCTTTTCTTTTCCCTCTGCTTTATTTATTTATGTATTTCGTGATGTCCATAGGCTTTGACATCCAAACGCACGAGCATGTTGAGTTGAGACGACCAACGTGTTTCGTAATAAGTTATGTGGATTTTCTGATGGTTTTTTACGTACTTAACTTACCTGAATTTTCATTCCGTGGTTTGGATTCCTATTCGTTGATGCTGGTTCATGATCTCGATATAGCTTTGGTAAATTGTGATGGATAGCGTTTTGAAAGTGTTACGTTTGAGTTTTTGATTACGCGATGTGCGAGTCACATAGTTGCATATTCTCTCGTTGAGAATGTGCGTCATGCTCATGATATTGTCGTCAACTTTGTTGCCAGTTTTAAACTTTCTACGGTGTAGATATTAAATTTGTTTATACGGTGGAAAATGGTTACAGTGGGGCAGAGTAAAAAAGAAAAAAGACTAACAAGGGTGGGAATTGAACTGTTGAGATACTTGGTGATATATTTCACCGAGGGACCTTCACTCAGCGCGAAAAGACCGACACATAATTGTGTCTTTTACTTTAATTAGTTTTAGAAATTAAAAACAGTTATTTAAAAATTACTGAATTAAAAAAATACACCATATAGAATTTTAGAATTAAGATATTGTGTCGATGATATTTTTAAAATATAAATAAATTTTTTAAGCTTGTAATTGTAAGTATGTTTTAACCTTTTTTTTTTTAAATAAAAAGGCTTCAATGGAAATATATTAAACTATTTAGATTAATTTAGGAACATAATATCATTTAGATCATAATTTTTATTTTATATATAAAGGGCTCTTCAAATGAATATATTGATAAAAGTAAAAAATTTAGATACAAGAATAACACAAAAGAAATTCAAATACTTCTATAGGAAGAAAATGAACAGTGGACCACAAATAATTAGGGAAACTTGATAAACCAAGCTTAGTGTAGCATGTGTTTTGAAAACCAAACCATATTTTGGGTCCTTTAGAGAAACCAAGCATTTGACCATGTGAATTGTCCAAATTACAAGTTAAAATTCTTTTCAAAATCAATCATTTATTTGTCTCCACTCTCATTCCCTTCCCAAATCACGCGTGCCTCCCTTTCCCTTTTCAATTCAAAAACATAAAAAAAAAAAAAAAAAAAAAAAACCCCCCGCTCAGGCCAAAGTCCATCTTCTCTCTTCACTTATCCCCGTCGGTCATCCTCATTTCGGTCCAGCCCTACTCGTCATTTCGGTCCTTCGTCGCCAGTCCAGCATCCTCGCGAACCAACAGAGCCCTCATCGCCAGTCCAGCCCTACTCGCCAATTCGCTCCTTCCTCGCCAGTCCAGCCGAGTCGCGAACCAACCGAGCCCTCCTCGCGAACCAACCGAGCCCTCCTCGCCAGTCCAGCCGAGTCGCCTACCAAACGAAAATGGTGAGTTTGTTTTGGGTCCCATTGTTTTAGGGTTTGTTAATGGTTTCATAATTATTTAGATGACATTATTTCAAAATCTTCGATTATGACTTGTTAGGGTTGCTTAGAATATGTTTCGAAGATTTTGGGTATGAGGGTTTGAAGTTTTCGATGAATTTTTGGTGATTAAGATTGTTTTGATATGAAATATTGGGTATTTTCGGTGCGAAAGTTTGGGATGTAGTTTTGATTAGACATTTCGGATTTTTTGGCTATGAAGTTCATAGCGGTTTGAAGGGATTTCGAAGATTTAAGTTTGCTTTGTTTATGTAATGGATTTATTTTTTGTAAACGATTTCAGAGTTTCCAGTTAGTTTATTTTTTGTAATGGATTTTCAGAGTTTTTAGTTATTTTAGGTAATGGATTTCAGAGTTTTCAGTTAGTTTATGTAAAGGATTTCAGAGTTTTCAGTAAGTTTATGTAAAGGATTTCAGAGTTTTCAGTTATCTTTTTTTATGGATTTCAGAGTTTTCAGTTATTTTTTGTAATGGATTTCAGAGTTTTCAGTTACTTTTTGTAATGGATTTCAGAGTTTTCAGTTAGTTTATGTAAAAGATTTCAGAGTTTTCAGTAAGTTTATGTAAAGGATTTTAGAGTTTTCAGTTATTTTTTGTAAATGATTTCAGAGTTTTCAGTTATCTTTTTTTTATGGATTTCAGAGTTTTCAGTTATTTTTTGTAATGGATTTCAGTTAGTTTTCAGTTATCTTGTTATCAAAAATTTGTCCAACACATATGTCCGAAGAACTGCTAGTGGATGAAGGTGTACTTACATTGTCCTCCAAATCGGGAATTGAAACATGTGCATCCCATAATTTCGACTTCTTATGAGGCGTCGCCGGTACTGGCTCTGACATGGGAATATCATTATCATTCATAACTGGATCATCCTCACAATAGAATCCTCTTGCATCAAAATCTTCCTCATCATCGCCATCCTCATCTTCCTCATCATCACCATCCTTATCTTCCTCATCACCCTCTTCATCGCATGGCGCCTGAAAATCATTCACCTCGACGCTAATACCTAAGCATGCTACCTGAGAATTTGGGGTTGGTGAAATTGCCCTGCTTGGAGTTGTACTGAGAGCTGCATCAACAATGTTTCTTTTCACGGGGGTTACGCACAAGGAAATCCTCAGCTTGGAGTGACCAGAATTCTCTAACATAAATGCCGTCACACTAGCGTCCAATGCCAAAATGAGAGGAGGCATTGGTCTTCCATCCCAAACATACGCAGCTTCCAGTTTCAAATCGTATAACGACTCATCGACACAAAAAGCTTCGTACATAGCGATTAATAGCTCCGCCCGAGATATTTCTTTCGCGAGTGCACGCAGTTCGAATCGCGATTCATCAGTATATTCCCATTTTGTACCTTTGTTCACCCAAGTACCATCAAATAAACAACATACATTCACGTTTGAACCTGTTAAGAAGTTAAAAAGTGTACATTAGAAGTCAAATCTGTAGAAGTTAAAAAGTTCAAAATGCAATCGAAATAACAGCTATAAAGTTCGAAATTACAGACAACAAATTCGAACTTTTTCCTGGATCCAACATGACGAACTCAAGTTAAAAAGTTCGAAATGTAATCGAAATAACAGCTATAAAGTTCGAAATTACAAACAACAAATTCGAACTTTTTTCTGGATCCAACATGACGAACTCAAGTTAAAAAGTTCGAAATTCAATCGAAATAACAGCTATAAAGTTCGAAATTACAGACAACAATTTCGAACTTTTTCTTGAACCCAACATGACGAACCCAAACTCTTTTTTTTTTCAGGAAATCAAACAACTCTCACTACTACAAATGTTGGATTACACAACGGAAATTCCACAACGGAACACAGTACCGTTGTGGAATCTATATGCTTCCACAACGGTATAGTCGTACCGTTGTGGAATGTCCAAGATTCAACAACGGGACACCGTACCGTTGTGGACTATCCAGGATTCCACAACGGTACCACAGTACCGTTGTGGAATCTTTATGATTCCACAACGGTACTGTAGTACCGTTGTGGAATTCTGGACATTCCACAACGGTACAGTGACCCGTTGTTGGATCTCGCCGCGGCCAAGGCTCAAACTCGCCGCGGCCAAACTTTTCCACAACGGCACACTGTACCGTTGTGGGAAAGGTATGAAGTCAGACATCTCGCCGCGGCGAAACTTATGAGTCGCCGCGGCGAATCGATTCCACAACGGGACAATAACCCGTTGTGGAAATTTTTTACGACATTTCGCCGCGGCGAAATGTCGTAAAAAATTTTAGGGCTTCACTATAAAAGCCTCATTTCGATTTCTTTTTTCATTTTTTACACTTTCTCTCGCCTCAGACCTTCATTTCGGCCGATTCTGTGCCATTTCTCCTCCCAAACCAACCTTGAAACTTCGCCGCCATTTCGCCGCCGCCAAATCTCGCCGCCCTCCTCGCCGAAGCAAAATCTCGCCGTGCTCTTCTTTCCTTCTCTCGGTGTCGCCTCCCTTGCTCTCTCTCCCACCAAATTCTTTTATCAAGGTATGTTTTTATCTTAATTTCATATCAAAATCCTAATTTTTATGAATACTTTGTGTGATTTATAAACTAATTTATGATTTTGGTTGATTTTGGTTGTAATTTATGATATTGGGGGTGTAGATTTGGCCGAAATTAGGGTTTTTTATTTTGGGTTTTTTGTTCTAATTTATGATTTTGGGTATAATGTTATTTTAGATTTAAAATGAGTTGTATTTTGATATTGTAGTTAAATTGAGGTCGGATTTGAGTTTGAATTTGTGTTTGTGATGAGTTTTATGTTTTATTTATTTGAATATAATGTGTTTTTATATGTATTTAGTGTTGAATTGAGTTTAATTTTGTGTTGAAGATGATTTATTGTTTGAAAATGTTGTTGAATTTGAGTTTGAAATGATTTGTTCAATTAGGTGAAAATGGGCCGTTCAAAGACAACCGCCGGTCACAAAGAAGCCGCCCCTAGCTCTTCTAGGCCCCCCACAAAAAAAAATAAGAGGTCTCGTCAAGCCGAACCCGAACCCGTAGTGGATTATAATAGTCGGGTATTCACTAGCAAGGCCGCAGAAGAACGCTACGACATCCTCGTTCAACGAACTCCGATCTTTGAACGAGGGTTGAAGGTGAGCTCAACCACGTCTATAGGGTCTCAAATCAACAATACCATCGAAGGTTTCTCTTGGAGAAAATTTTGTGCCACACCCGAGCACAAAGAAAACGTTACGCTCATGTACGAATTCTACGCGAACTTACCAGATCACGAGGATGATGTGGTGACGGTTCGTGGTGTAGACGTTGATTGTAGTGTCGGAGCCATCAACGCATTGCTAGGAACCCCGGACATCGAATTCGAGAATGAGGGTTATCGACAATGGTTGAGAAATCCTAATCTCGATGAAATGTTGAGTTTGTTGACTACTCCAGGAGAGAATTGGGTCATGGACAAAGGAGTTAGAAAGCTTTTCCGTAAATCACTGACGAGGTTAGACTTTTCTTCTTTTTTGCGTGTATTATTTTATCTATTGTATGTTTTAAATAGAACGGTGTTTATTTTTTCTATTAATTGCATGTTTTAAATATAACGGTGTTTAATTTACAGGCTCGCAAAAACGTGGATTTATTTCATTTGCTCCCGTCTCTTTCCGATAAAGCACTTCACCCGTCTCGACGAGGAACATGTCTATCTTTTGTTTTGTATCATTCGTGGTAACACCATCAACGTCGGTCGATTCATCTACAATTGGATGAAGAGAATCGACTACAAGAATATCAAAAATGGGTTGCCGTATCCGTCAATCATCTACGGCTTGTGTCTGAATGCCGGTGTTGGAGGCGCAAAACACGACACAACCAAGAAGTGTGGGGCGCCTATTAATGACAAGACGATCGAGAGATACATTGTCAAAGAGCCGGAAGAGGAGGAAGAGGATGAAGAAGATGAGGATGAACCGTCACTCAACGAGCCACTGTTGTGTTTACAACCACCTCCGGGGTATGATCCCGCCACCCAAGAGTACATTGCTCGGTGTAGCCACTATCTCGTTGGCGGGTATCAACACACCCAAGATTACATGTACCAACAAGGACAATATGGCGCCGCGGCTTTCGAAGGATTGAACGAGCTGATTGGTCGATGGGACATCAATCAGGAGAATCAATACCGGTTTCCTCCATATCCTCAATACACATACTATCAGGCGCAAGCACCGCAATGGCCACCGCATATGGCACCTCCTCAGTACCCGGGGCCACCACCACCACCACCACAACCACCTACGAATGACAACGACGACGAGTAAATTTTTTTATGTGTTTTTTGAAACCTTCTAAGTTTAATAATTGTTTTCATCTTTTTTTTATGTGTGTGAGACTTAAATATTTATGTCTTTATGTGTGTTTGATACTTGTTTCAGATTTTAATTTGTGTTTGAGACTCGTTATGGTATTGTATGAATTTATGTTTGAGACTTGTTATGGTATTGTTATGGTATTGAATGGATGATTTGAGTATTTAAAATTTATGTATTGATTGTGTTTGATATTACTTCAGATTAAAAAGTAATAACTATAGATTCTCCCCGATGAAGAAGACATTAGCCGCGGCCACATGTTGTTTTGGCTGCGGCGAGTCATCTTCGCCGCGGCGTGTTTATAAATGGCCGCGGCGAATTGGGTTCCTAAAAAAACATAGACTCTGGAACTTATTTCGCCGCGGCCAGGTGTTCTATTGGCCGCGGCGAGACATCTTGGCCGCGGCGTGTTTTGTACATGGCCGCGGCGAAGTGGGTTCCTAAAAAAACATAGACTCTGGAACTTATTTCGCCGCGGCCAGGTGTTCTATTGGCCGCGGCGAGACATCTTGGCCGCGGCGTGTTTTGTACATGGCCGCGGCGAAGTGAGTTCCTAAAAAAACAAAGTATCTGGAACTTATTTCGCCGCGGCCAGTTGGTCTATTGGCCGCGGCGAGATATCATCATGGCCGCGGCGTGTTTTATACATGGCCGCAGCGTGTTTTCATCATGGCCGCGGCGAGTTATCATGGCCGCGGCGGAATATTAAGCCTTGACGTTTTATAGTCTTGGAAGCGGCCATATTAGTATTTATCAACAGGATATTAACAATAATTATATAAAGTATATATCATAAAATAAACTAAAATACATATTTTTTTTGTTTTCACACTAAAATATGATTGATATCCGAACGATGTAAATGAGAAACATCATCATCATCAAAATCTTCGATCTCTTCATCAACAAGTGGCAAGCCGGATGTGAATGGGGGGATATTAGACATGTTGTCGTCTTCATCTTCTTCAATATTTCTCGCTTTCATGTGAACCACTAATGACAAATCTGGATTGACGGGTTCTGGTACGTAAAACACTTGAGTTGCTTGTGAGGCCAAAATAAATGAATCATTCTCGTAACTTGTACGTCGAAAGTCGACAATCGTAACTCCGTCTTTATCAACTTTAACATGATTGTTGTCTGCCCATTTGCACTTAAACAAAGCTATTCGTAGCCCACAATAATCAAGTTCCCAAATGTCTTCAATGTACCCATAATAGTTCATAAAAGCTTTTTTTGGATTTTTATCATTTGCCGAAGAAACGTGTAATGCTTCAGCAAGTAATGTAACACCACTATTTTGAACGGGATGCTTGTTGTCTCTTTCTTTGGTGTAAAAAGTAAAACCATTAACAGACCAAGCAGTGTACCTTGTAACCATTGACGAAGGACTGCCAGATATTTTGCTCAACGTTTCTGAATGTCCTGATTCTTGAAATAATCGTTTTCCAAGCCACTTCTGAAACAAACGATTGTGCTCTTCTTGTAACCATTTTTCATTTTTAGCTCTTTTTGGATCATTTGCCCTCAATTCTTTCAAATGAATATCCACAAACGGCGTGACCTCGGAAACGTTATGCAAGACATGGAGACTGGCTTGCTCCCACTCTTTCCGGTTGACGATAGAATAAGTACCTATACATAACCACTCATATAAGTAGTGGTCCTCTCATGAATAAGTTAAATACACAAAAGAAAGTGTCAGAAAACATACCTGTAGATAAAGCTTTTGATTCATGACTTGTGTTCTTTGGCAACCCAATCGCGTCTGCATTAGTTAAATACTCCGAACAAAATTCAACGGACTCCTCAGCTATATAGTTTTCTACTATGCTCCCTTCCGGTCTATTGTAGTTCTTCACATAACTCTTCAACACTTTCATGTAACGTTCGATTGGATACATCCAACGTAAAAATACGGGCCCACATAATTTCACTTCACGTACCAAGTGAACAGTTAAGTGAATCATGATGTCAAAAAACGAAGGTGGGAAAAACTTCTCTAGCATGCATAGAGTTTTTACCAACTCCGATTGCATGGAATCCAACCGAGTAGGATCAATAACCTTCGAGCAAATCGAGTTGAAGAATACACATATCTTGGATATTGCAAATCTCACATCGGGTGACAAAATTCCACGCAAGGCGAGAGGTAACATTTGTTGTAGAAGCACATGACAATCGTGAGTCTTTATTCCAATAAGTCTCAAATCTTTCATAGATACAAATCTCGTATAGTTTGAAGAATGACCATCGGGAACTTTGATAGACGCAAACCATTTACACAACTTCTTCTTCTCCTTCCGATCTAGAGTATACTTAGCCGCTGGAAATTTTGTTTTTTGTCCGACCTCCTCATCGGCGTGCAAAATACTTCTTATATTCAGCTCCTTGAGATCCCTTCTAGATTTTATTCCGTCTTTCGATTTATGTGGATCATCAAGAAGAGTACCGATAACGGATTCGCAAACATTTTTCTTGATATGCATAACATCCAGACAATTCCGAACGTAGTGCGTCTTCCAATACGGAAGGTCATAAAATATCGATTTCTTCTTCCAAGGATTCTCTTGAAACGACTCTTTAGTACTAGCACGACGCTTTCTTTTTCCAAGGACTTCATTGACGTTTTTTACCATCTCGTAGACATCTTCACCAGACAAAATTCGAGGAGGGAGCCGTTCTTCTGTGTTGCCATCAAATGCTTGTTTTAACCTTCTAAATGGGTGGTCTCTTGGTAAAAATCTTCTATGCCCGAGAAAAACAGTCTTCTTACTATGCTTCAACCGAATGGAAGATGTGTCTTTCATACAAATAGGACAACCAATCGAGCATTTCACAGAATATCCTGACAAATTTCCATAGGCCGGAAAATCGTTAATAGTCCACAATAACATTGCCCGTAAGTTGAAAGAATCTCGACGATAAGCGTCTTTAACCTCATAGCCCTTATCCCATAACATCTTCAAATCATCAACAAGCGGTGCCAAATAAACATCGATATCATTACCTGGTTGACTCGGTCCTGATATCAGAAGCGTTAACATCAAGAACTTTCTCTTCATACAGAGTTTTGGAGGGAGATTGTAGTTCACCAATATAACCGGCCAAACACTGTATTTACTGCTCATCATGCTAAACGGGTTCATACCATCAGTTTCTAAACCAAGATGAAGATTTCGGGGATCAGCACTGAAATCCTTATACTCAAAATCAAAGGATTTCCATTGGGCAGCATCGGCAGGATGTCTGAGAACACCATCATTGACACGTTTTTCGGAGTGCCAAACCATGTTCTTCGCGTGTTTGGCACTATTAAACATTCGTCGGAAGCGTGGCATTGGAGGAATGTACCATAACGACTGTAATCATAAAAAAACAATAAGAAGCATACCATTATAGGCTATACATGTATTTGATAATCGAGTAGTGAAAACATACCTTAACTGGAACTCCTTTGACTCCGTCACGTGGCATTTTACCCTTCTTCCACCTCGACTCTTTGCAGATCGGACATTCATCTAGATTTTCATGCTCGTGTCTGTATAAAATACAATCATTCGGGCACGCATGGAACTTCTCGTACTTCATACCTAATGTGCCCAAAGTCTTCTTCGCCTCATACATACTTAAAGGAACTTTATTGTCTTTCGGAAAGGCTTCTTTAAGTGTTTCCAACAATTTTGTAAAGCTAGTGTTTGTCCAACCACCCGACGCCTTCAAATGAAACAACGTAACTAAAAACGACAACTTCGAAAAGCTTGTACACCCTTCGTATAATGGTGTCTCCGCATCAATCATCATCGACTCAAACAACTCCGGCCGGTCAACAAAATCGTCCTCCAAATCATTCATCATTCCGGGCATATCATCAACATCATTTTCAATATCATCAACGCTATTGTTTATCGTCGAACGAAAAACCTCACCATGATAGTACCATCTTTGATAGGAGGTCATTATTCCATACGCAAACAAATGGGTTCGAACAACATCAAGCGAAAAATGCCTATGATTTCCACATCGAACGCAAGGGCAACGAATAGATTTCACGTCGTCCATATTATCTCTAGCGAATTTACAAAACTCATCTACACCTTCTTGATATATCTCAGTTAATCTATTCTCCCACATCTATTTTTTCATCTTCAATGATAGAAAATCCTAGATTTTACAACAAATACCCATTCTAATTACCAAGTTATAAAAAACAAGTATATTCAAAGCAAGTAGGAGAATAACTTACAAGATTTTGACGTATAGTTGAGAGTGATAACCAAGAATGGCGCAGAACAGGTCGGAATTAGGTTTGGAGTGGGTTTCCGAATGAGGTTTTGAGATTAGAAAGTGAAAATGACGAGAAATTTTAATTTATAGATCCAGTGCGCGATGTTTCGCCGCGGCTAACACTATACCTAGCCGCGGCGAATAGATTCCACAACGGGACAATCGTCCCGTTGTGGAATACACTCGCCGCGGCGAAAGAAATACATTGCCGCGGCGAAATGAGTTCCAGTAAATCTGAGAACTGTTTCGCCGCGGCTATACTATACTTTGGCTGCGGCCAGGTATATCACGCCGCGGCGAACTGCATACGTGGCCGCGGCGAAATGAGTTCCAGGGGCTATGTAAATCTGTGAACTATTTCGCCGCGGCCACGTATGAAGATCGCCGCGGCCAGAATGTTTCGCCGCGGCTAAGTATCTACATGGCCGCGGCGAAATGAGTTCCAGGGGCTATGTAAATCTGTGAACTATTTCGCCGCGGCCACGTATGAAGATCGCCGCGGCCAGAATGTTTCGCCGCGGCCAATCAGATACGTGGCCGCGGCGAAATATTCCACAACGGGACGGTCATACCGTTGTGGAATGAACTCGCCGCGGCGACGTTGGACTTTGGCCGCGGCGAAATATCGCGGTCAGACCCTAAAACAGTTTTCCCACTCGATTTTTTTCAAAATTTTCAGAAATTTCATTTTTCTTCTTCTTCTCTCTTTCTCTCCGACCCACCCTCTTCTTCTCTCTTTCTCTCCGACCCACACCCACTCCGTCGCCGTTGTCTCTCTCTCTCCTCTTCTTCCTCGGCCGCCGTCCCTCTCTCTCCTCTCTTCTTCCTCGGCCGCCGTCCCTCTCTCTCCTCTCTTCTTCCTCGGCCGCCGTCCCTCTCTCTCCTCTCTTCTTCCTCGGCCGCCGTCCTTCTCTCTCCTCTCTTCTTCCTCCGCCCCTCATCTCCTTCCCCGCGGCCTTTTTTTCTTCCTCCGCCCCTCATCTCCTTCTTCCCCGCTTCTTCTTCTTCTTCTTCACAAACCCCTCTCCACAAGCTCACCAAACTCACTCTCCACAAATTTCTAAGTCCACAAAACCTTGCCTCCGACCACAACCCTCCGACCACAAGTCCCGACAACGTCATTGACGTTTTATCTCTCCACCACGCCTCCGTGCTCGTCATCTTCACTCCGGGTAAGTGTTTTTTCTATGTAATTTGTATTTTTATGTTGAAATTAGGTTATGGGTAAGTGTTTTTTTTTATGTAATTTGTATTTTTATGTTGAAATTAGGTTAGAATTGTGTATTTGTGTTTAAGTTATATAGAAATTGAATATGGAATTTGATATTTATGTAGAAAATTAGTGTGGAATCGAATTTCGATTTGAGTTTATATTGAAATTGGTTTGAATTGAAATTGAATTTAAGTTTGAGTTTGTGTTGGAATTGGTTTGAATTGAGTTTATGTTGAATTTTGTTTTTTCATAGATTATGTCTAATACTTCCACTAGTACCGTTAGCGATAAACGGAGATCCACCAATATCGATGGTCCCGGGAAAAGAAGAAATACTCTTATGCCCAAGATTAATAAGGTTAAAACTCTTGGTAAAAAGATAAACGTCAAATTTAATGATAGAGATGAACCATTGGATAAGGAGGGTGATGAGTTATCGAGTTATTTTGGCGTGTTAGCTAGAGAACATGTTCCAATTTCGATGATCGATTGGAGACTAAAAGAGCATAAACAGCTAAAAGAAAGGATTTGGAACGAAATATGTGAAGCATTTACGGTCCCTATCGAACTTAAGAATAATTGTCTTATGAGAGTTGGAGAAGCGGCGAGGTTATTCCGTCACGAGCTATACAACGATCTAGTCAAAGACAACCTCAATGATCCAAGCGTCTTGAAGAGGCCGGAATACGTTTTAAAACGCTATGGAAATATCACCGAAGAAGATTGGATAAAATTTGTTGAGTATAGACGTTCCGATATGTTAAAAAAATCATCGGACAATGGGAAAGAAATAGCGAGGAAGAACGTGTACAAATCTAGAACCGGCCGCAATGGATATCGAAAACTTGATCAACAAAAGGTTAGATTTACATGTTTTATTTTGTTGTCCATGTTTCATAATATTTATTAATTAATTTGTGGTATTGCTTGATAATAGTACGAGGAAACGGGTGAATGGCCTACAAAAGAGGTATTATGGGTTGAGTCGAGAATGAAGGGAAAATCATCTCAAGAAGTTACGGATGAGTCTATGGAAAGTGTCTTGCAATCTAAGGAACATCCCGGTCGTGTTCGTGGGCAATCTAAATACTCGTCAAGTTGCAATTCCGTATCTCGTCGGTCAAACTCGAGTGACGAGGTAACTAAGTTACGTCGAGAAATGTGTGAGTTAAAATCTTTCATTATGAAAGCCTTAACTCAAAATGGTTTGAGTCTCAAAGATGCTAATGACGAGTTACCTAGTGTCCTACGTCCCACAAATGAAGAGGAAAATATTGGTGTTGATGAAGAGATGCCTAAGGGTGATGATGTAGAGATGGCTAAGGGCGGTGATGAAGACATGGCTAAAGATGGTGATGAAGACAAGGCTAATGAAGTAACGTCTTTAGGTAATTTTTAATTTTTTAATACAAGTAAAAAAGTCAAATATTTTTATATATATTTTTTAATAACATTAGTGAATTTATTAGATAAACAATCTCAACATGAAGTTGCCGACAAACCCGATAGTGTTCGAGCAAGTTGCTCAATGAATCCAACCACGCCGGTGACACCGTGTTCGGATGAAAGCATAGAATGCATTCTCCTCCTTGATGATTTCATGAATGGAGGCACGATTCATGTAGCAAACGGGCGAGCGTACATGAATGCCGAACACGTTCATTTTTCATCTTTGGAGGATGTAAACGTTCGAGTGAGCATTGCGACGGCTTTGATTAAGAAAGCTTTTTTGCCGATTCCCACCGATGAAGCCAAGACTATTGAAGAAGCCGTAGGGGGCTTCGTTAAGTGGTCAAAGAGATTAATAGAAACTGAAATTGCAAAAGAGAGTCGCGGCCCGGTGGTCACACAAGTGTTGAAGGTCGGTGGTGGTAGTGAACCTAGCGCCGATGACGATAAGAAGATTTCATATACGTTGATTAATCCAAAGTTTCGATTGCTCGCCCAACATGCCAACCGAGTAATGTTACCGAAAGGGGATGCAATCAATGTCAAAGTTTGTGCAAGTATCGCCGTAGAGCGTATTCCGGTGATGTTTGACGATGTTAAAGAATTCCTTACATACGAGGAAATAGGCTCATGCATAACGGTTTACATGGGGTGAATATTTCTTTTATATTCTTTTTCTTATATCAATATACAATATTTCATTTTATTAACTAATCCAATAATTGTTTTTCGTAGTTATCTACAATCCATATTAGACAAAAATAAGCGGAGTGAAGTAATGTGTTTTGTTGAAGCGGGTTTGAGTTGCTACCTCCAAACCAACAACGATGAGGCCCATTTATCCGAACGCGTCAAGCAAATCGGGAAAATAGTACGAAATTGCAAACCAAAACAACTAGTTTTGATGCCGTACAATTTAAATGAACATTGGATGCTTGTTGTCTTCGATCTTTGGAAAGATCAAGCGATGTTCTTTGATCCGTTGAAAAATAAAATCCCATTGGATTTAAGGATGTTGATAAAAAGGTAAATTAATTACATGTTATTTGAAATATTTCATTTCCACTAATGCTTCTTTTCTAATTTTTTTTTTTTGGCGTATAAGGATTTTTTTCGGATTTCAAGCTTCACAATCAAGAAGCCCGAAGTAACGGTCAATCAACCTTAATCACAAATGCCTCGGCTCCCAAACAAATCGGAAACACGGAATGCGGGTATTATGTTTTAAGTTATATGCGTGATATTGTTGGAGTTGGTATAGATAAATTACAAATGAAGAAGTCATATACACCGGATAACTTAGAGAGAGTTCGAGAAGAGTGGGTGTTATACGTACAAACTTTTATAGAATGTGAATATTAGTTTGATTTTGGATATAGATATTTATTTTTGGATTTTTTGGATATATATTTGGTTTTGGATGTTATGTATATATTTTGGATGTTATGGATGTATTTGGATTTTTTGGATATATATTTGGTTTTGGATATATTTAATTTTCAGGTTTTTAATTGGAAAACAAAAAAATAGCTCTCAGGTACAATTTGGCCGCGACGTGTAATCATTACGCCGCGGCAAAGTTTCATGGGAATTCATCTCGCCGCAGCCAAAGGTATTCCTTGCCGCGGCGAGAATTTTTAAAAAAACATAATTCTTGTTCGCCGCGGCCATGTATGTCATTGGCCGCGGCGAACTATTCCACAACGGTATGTCTGTACCATTGTGGAAGATCACGCCGCGGCGAGTACGTACCGTTGCCGCGGCGAGAAACGGAAATCAACATAATTCTTGTTCGCCGCGGCCATGTATGTCATTGGCCGCGGCGAACTATTCCACAACGGTACGTCTGTACCGTTGTGGAAGATCACGCCGCGGCGAGTACGTAACGTTGTCGCGGCGCGTTTCGGAAATCAACATAATTCTTGTTCGCCGTGGCCATGTATGTCATTGGCCGCGGCGAACTATTGCACAACGGTACGGGGTACCGTTGTGGAAGATCACGCCGCGGCGAAGTCAATACGTGGCCGCGGCGAGTTTTAAAAAAAATTGATTCATTTTTCACAACGGGACCGTCCCGTTGTGGAAACGTGGAGGTTTCCACAACGATACTGTACCGTTGTGGAATCCCTAAGATTCCACAACGGTACGAGTACCGTTGTGGAATCATTACACAGCGGAGGATTCCACAACGGTACAGAACCGTTGTGGAATCATTCCACAACGGTACTGTACCATTGTGGAATCCACTGTTTGTAGTAAATATCATCGAATTAGGGATCAAAAGTTACCCATTTTTCTTCTCTCAACTGGTTAACTACATAGAATGCCCAAAAAATTTGAGTTTAAAGGAATTAGGGCGTGGGCATCGTAACCTTCGATATGCAATCGAAATAACAGCTATAAAGTTCGAAATTACAGACAACAAATTCGAACTTTTTCCTAGATCCACAATGACGAACTCGAACTCAAATCAAACAAATCTCTTACAAAATATCATCGAATTAGGGATCGAAACTTACTCATTTTTCTTCGGGGTTTGCCGTGCGTGGGGGTTTGCGACGATGGGCGTGCGTGCATGAGGATGACCGACGGGGAGAAGAGAAGAGGGCGATGGATTTGGGGCGGGACGGGCTGAGCGACCGGGAGAAGTGAAGAGAAAATTGGGGCTGCGCGGGTTTTTTTTTTTTTTTTTATGTTTTTGAATTGAAAAGGGAAAGGCACGTGTGATTTAGGAGTGGAGACAAATAAAGGATTGATTTTAAAAAGAATTTTAACTTAAGGGTAATTTGGACAATTCAGATGGCCAAATGCTTGGTTTCTCTAAAGGATCCAAAATATGGTTTGGTTTTCAAATCAGATGCTACACTAAGCTTGGTTTATCAAGTTTCCCAATAATTATAAGTAAAATAATCTGTAAATTACCCGTCTATGCAGGTAACCGGTCACAAACGAAATTGTCGGTCTTCGCCTGTTGCAGATTGCGGTTTTTGTGGTCTTGCCCGATTAAGATCCACGAAAAAAAAAATCATATCTTAGATCTGAAGTTCAGATATGAAGAAATATTCAAATCACTCCGATTAAAGATCGGACGGTACAAAAGCCATCTAATAAATCTGATTTATTGAAAGGTAATTAAAAAAAAAAACAAAAACATGATAAAGAAGAAGAAAATAAAAAGTAATTTTTCTTAGGTTAAGAATCCACCATTCGTGAAGATCACCGAAGTTTCTATATCTTAATGAAGATAACATACCGAAAATTAAAAAACAAAGTCTTGATTTTTTGGAAAAATGAACGCGGCAGCTAATAGGGTTTAATGGTCTCCGTCTCTCGACTCCTGAACTATAATGTATTAATGTAATAGACATTTATTCATCATTTAGATCATAATTGTGGAGCTGAAAAGTCAGTCAATAGTATTTTCATTCAATTAACAAGGTACCATGAAAAAAAAAAAAAAAAAGGGTATCTGCGTTAAATATTTGGACAGTTTCTTGAAAAGTCATAAAGGTCCTCAAATAAATGCTTTGCTGGTAAAGCATGCATGTACATACATGATAGGACTACAAAAGAAGCGATGATGTAATTCAAAGTCACTGAGAAACTACAATAACGTCCAAATTATATTTTATATATATATATATAAATTAGAATAATTACCTAAAAGCATTATTTAATGAACAGTATTTAAAAAAAATAATAAGAGATTAGACTTTAGACGTAAATAATGGTCATTGTATATATATTTTTTATTTTATCAAAAATATAAAAATATCTCCAAAAAACTTTAAATAAATTTTTTTATAATAAATAAAGCGTGATATTGGCAAAGAAAAAATAAATAGATAAAATAAAAGGGGGCGAGGAAAAACCGCATCCCCTTTGTGAACTTGTCAACAGCTCTCAAATTTCCAACTCCAAATAATTTTTTATTCTTAAAAAAAATTATTTGCTCTTATTTTTCATCTCATGGAACTCTTATCATGATTCCTATAATTTATGTATCCTTCCCAAATCTCTACCAGCACTTCCCAAGAGTATAAAAAAAATGTACTCTTTTATTATTTAAAGCACAAGTCACTTTATCCTTTAAATAAAATATTATTTTTATTTCATATTTATTATCATTCCTTCCTTCAACTGCAAATCCCAGAATAAATGCCAGTATAGTCAGTTTATATACACGAACGAAGCATAACATCAATTAACAATATATATACTCATTGTTGGTGATTCATCGCTCTCCTCATTATTTCAGTATGGTCCTCAATTCCCTTTGACTTTCTTCATTGTTTATTTGCCACCCGAATCCTGATTTCAGAAGGAGAGAGAGAGAGAGAGAGAGAGAGAGAGAGAGAGAGAGAGAGAGAGAGAGGCAATTAATCGTGTAACGTATATTCCTTTTCAAGATATGTGCATATACATAAAAATGGAGTTCGGCTTAATGCGTATACCTTATGTATACACACACGAATGGATATTTATGGCTTTTTCTTTTTCCATTTTCGGCAGATTGAAAGCATGACGGACTTTGGCAGTTTCAGCGGAGAATCGCGAATCATTGCTTCGGTTTTTTCGGGAATCGTTCTCTGCTTCGTCGTGAGTATATATTTTCTCATTTTTTGTGTACTAATGTTTTTTTCCGATTCAATGATGAGGATGTTGAGCGTAGATATGTATGGATTAGTTTTGAAAAAATAAATAAATAAATAGTAGGCCTTTGACCACAATAATTACTTGGTGATGAAGAAGAGTTATTGTGATCAAATTCGTTCCGTACATACTTATTTTTTTGCTTAAGGATTGTCTAATTTAGTTTTGAGTATGAGCTGGGTTTGTGTTTGATATAATCAATTTAGTCCTTGCTCTACCTTAGTTTGAACTTGTGTTCTTGAAGGTTTACAAATTAACCGGGTTCTATAGCGCTCGGTCCTTCAAGGCATACGGCAAACTGACCGGACCACTGAAGATCGAATGGAATAACAGGTTTGACGAAGATCTCTCTGATTTTGTTTTGAATTTCAATCTCGCTGCTGCCAATATATTTAGATGTTTATGTGTTTCGTTGTAACAGGGGTATCTCGACAGCTCACGCGGTTCTGGTCGCGTTTGTGTCGTTCTATCTTCTTGTGCTTTCGGGTTTGTTTGACGAGGATCCTGGTAAAGGGCTAATCATTGATCGATCGTCTACTCTATCGAACACCTTATTGGGGGTAAGTTAAGCTGAACGTCTTGTATAGATCGATCTCATCAGACAGGTTTCCTTTGTCTATGCTTACCCTTTATCCCAGTGGTTTTCTTGAAACAGTTTTTCAAAACTCCATTCTTAATTTTCATATGTAGCTATGCTGATTTCAAATCTGGAAACTGTTTCTTGTATTGGCTCTTATTCGGTGATGTGAAACAAAAAAACTACAGTCCTATGTGATGGTTATAACTATTTTACTTGAAATAATTAGTTCATTCGGATGATCAACGACTTTCCTTGAGAGAAATCTATTTCCCTTTGTTTAACAGACGGTTATGTACACATTCTTGTCTTTGACATTTACTTTTGTTTACTTGCAGATCTCCATTGGTTATTTTCTGACAGATATAGCTATGATTCTTTGGCTTTTCCCAGCTCTTGGTGGTTTTGAATATGTAAGTACACAAACCAAAGAAAAATGTTGTTTGCTCGAATAGTTTTCTACGACTTGAAGAGATGGCTCAGGATTTTCTTTATTTCAGTTGTTTGTTCATTCACCACATTGCACTGAAATAAAACAAAACATGAAACTATAGTTCTTTTTTCAATGTATTAATTCTTTACCGATTCGTTTATAATCAGATTCTGCACCATGGTCTTTCCATGTTCTCAATCATTCTCGCACTTGTAAGTGGTCAAGCTCAGTATTACATTCTACTGGCTCTCTTCACCGAAACCACCACACCTTTTGTGAATTTACGATGGTAAGGCTTGAAATCCCCTTTACTTTCAAATTGGCGATTTCTGTAACTTTGCTTTTTTTTTTTTACCATGAATTCAGGTACCTGGATACTGCTGGTCTGAAGGGATCCAGTATTTATGTGTTGAATGGAATTGCGCTGTTCCTCGGTTGGTTGGTACTGTCTGTCAAACCCAAACCATATCATCTAATTTCATTCCATTCAAGTCTTTCAACTGATCTCATATACATATGTTAGGTTTCAGAAGATAGATTAGCATAAAATCGCGTGCTCTTTCTGCCGATGAACTAATAGAATCACAAGGAATGTGAATATTATTGTTTTACTAGGAATATTCCATTAGTTATTCAGTTGATCTTCTGATAGTTGAGGTTTAGATAAGTGATGAAATAACATTTGCAAACCAGAACCAGTGATTTTTAGACTTGTAGATAGTCCTAAAGGCTCAGACACATACATATAACAACGTGTGGAACCTCTACACCAACACAAGGAATATTTTAGTGTGTTGCTTATTTTTGTTTTATTGTTTATTCCCTTTGGTTCTTCGATTTTTTTCTTTCTGACTTGAACTACTTTTCTTTACTTTGCAGATAGCCCGTGTTCTTGTGTTCGCTCACGTTTTCTACCACATGGCTACCAATTTCGACGCGGTGAGTTCATGGCATGTTGTTTTTAGCTCTAGAAAGATATTTAAAAGCTCAAAAGCTCAGGATGTGATAATGCGATTCCCTCTATCTTGTCCTGAAAAATTCATAGCTGAAAGCATAATGCTGAAGGTTTTTTTTTCCCTGGTGAAAATATGAAAATGTCATATGACAACATATTGTTATTGAGATTGAGGAGGCTATACCTGTATAAGTGGATTGAAAGAAAAGGGTCTATAATATTATGTAGTAAAAATCGTCAAAAGTGGGAAAGAAATGAAATTTTGGAGATATCTGTGTGATGTAATGCAGGTGAAAACGTTGAGTCCAGTAGCGTTCTACAGTTCGCTAGTAGTGCCACCTGTACTTGGTGCCATGAATGTGTTCTGGTTTTGGAAGATCGCCAAAGGCTTGATAAAGACTCTCTCTAAGGCAAAGAAGCGCACTGAGTGATGATGAAATGTGTCCATTCTAATTCATGTACATTTTAGCTTCTTGGTCTACACTACACAACTGCAATCTTCGTCATATTTGTAACTACCTCCTCCTTTGACAACCCTTCTGCTTTAAGCCCCTTGGAGTTTTCTTTTCAAGTGTAAAAAAAAAATAGAGAGACCAAGCTTTGTGGCGTATAGAATAGGGGTACCTTGTGTAAAATGCGGTAAAAATTCTCGCACACATAATGGATCCTACTCAATTATTTACGGAAAATGATTCGCATCTACACAACCTGCTTTGGCACTGGACCGGAGCTCCGGTTCTTAATAAACCGGAATGATCTGGTCCAAATAGTGTTGGAATTCAGGCACGGAACATTTGGTTCCGGCCGGTTAATTCTAGCAATTCCACGTAAAAAAAAAAATTAAAATCTAAAATGTGTTTTAAAATTCGAAAAAATTAAAATTAAATCTCTTTTATGTACAGTATCAAAATTGAATTCCGATACCAAGAACAGTACTTAAACATACTAAAATTCCGGTTATTTTCTGTTTCGGATGCCCATCTTTAATCGGTGCCCCTAACTCACGCAAGTCTCATGTATTGGGGCATCAACATGCTCAAGATTTAAGCCATGAGCTATACATATAAATGTGGCCACTTATTTGCATGGAGAAACTGGGATACCTAAATAAATTAATAGTCCCATGTTTATAATTAGTCATGCAAAAAGATCCAACATCTGAAACTAATCAACTTTTGCATACAGACACCTCGACAACTTGATATCTAACTATGTTTTTTTTTTTCGTGAAGAGTTAGAGGCATCTCAAAATTAATTGGCAATGAGATGAGTAATCCATGATTTTAATAATCATTTTCTTTTCCATGAGAGATTCCTAATAGCTTGGACAAGTTACTCATTTGGGATTAGTGGGCTCTGAGATTGCATCTCAAAATCAATTGGCAACGAGATGAGTAACCAATAACCTTTATAAATCTTGTTAGTTCTCATTTTCTTTTCGATGTGGGTTTCTTAACATGGTCTTAACATTTTTTTTTTCTATTTTTTATTATCAAATTTTGGCAATTTTTGTTTTCTCGTCTAAACCATGGTGAGTTCTTTTTGGTCTCTTGGAGGTTTCTTGACATTGTTGAACTTGAATCTCTTGCTTTTTCTCCATGGAAGTACGTTGTTGACCTTCTTTGCAGGCACTACATGTCTTCGTCAAAGCCTATACACCCGCTCAATTTTGGCTTTCCAGTTTCTATGCTCGACGATGTGCCTCTTGTGGATGCTATTTAAACATCATGTTGTCGCCGACATTTTCATGGAAAACGATGATAAAACGGAAAATAGTACTTCTAACCTACATGTCTCTAGCAAAGATTTTCTTGACAAAAATCACCAATTTCTGTCGACATTTTAAACTATTATCATTCACCAAGTAATAGGTAGACTCCAACATTCTTAACTGACTCGTTTTGATATCGTAATTGTTGTTAACAAATTATCTTGAGGAGACAATATAGTATTATTAAGAATGTAATTTGATAATGTGTTATTAGTTAATTACTATCTTATTCTTGTACTATGTATTATAAACAACTTAATAATCTTATTCTTAAAAAAAAAACCTAATAATACGATAAATAAATCAAGTGAAAACTGTAAGATAGCTCAAAAGTCAATGAGCATATGGTTCATTCAAACAAATTTAAAGGACAAAATAAAATGCCCCTTCAAAAAAAAAATTGGATTAATAAATAATAATAAAATAAAGGGACACTTCATGCAGAGTAAAGACTAAAGGAAGCTTCCTTTCTCGCTTTAGTGGTGGGTTCCTTTCCGATTTCATCCTCGTTGTCTACTTTGCTTTCATATTATAAAGGGACCCTATTATAAAATAAGCTGTGAGCAAAAATATATATTATAAAATAATAATAAATAAAACTATTAACGGTCAGATCAGCTTGGCTTTGGGAGGAGAAAGAGAAACACACCATTCAGAAACAGGTGATTTTATTTTCCAGTGTCTGAAAGACGGTTTGTTTTCGTGCTTTGTATGATTTTTTTGTTGAAAACGCTCAATAGAATATTGTGTGTTCCTCTACTAAAGAAGTTAGAAAATAATATATTAGGATCATATATTTCTCTGATTAGCAACAACGATGAAAAAAATAGTCAAAAATCAAAATATGTAGACTCCACTGCATTGTACATAACTGTGGGTCCCATTGCCTAAATTGTCTTCACGCGGTTGAAAATCATTTCCTAAGAGGCAAATTTATAAAAGCATGTGTTGAAAGTTGAGAAATTGAATTTCTAAAAAGTAATAAATTTTAATTTAGAAAATATGTGTAATTTGACAAAAAAAATATTTTTAATGCCGTATGAATCCTTAGAGCATCCGCAATGGATCTCTATTTTAGAAATAGAGATAGAGTTTGCTCCACAATGCATATTCAATTGCATCTCTATTCTCCAAATATGGAGTTGATTTCAACAGTGTATCTCCAAATATGGAGATGCACTATTCCATCTCTATATTTACCCCAAACTTTTAAAAATTATATTATTTGCCCAAAATTTAATTTATAACTACAATTTAGTACTTATATGTATTATGTATGTATTTGTAAATTAGGGTATTCTAAAAATTATTAATTAAAAAACAACTCATACTTGAAAAAAGAAAATAAAATTACTACAATAGAAATCACAATATTTTACATAGACGATTAAAAAAACATCAAGACATTTAAAAATTACATAATTTAAAAACTTAAGTCACAATACTACATAAAAAAAAATATAGTGGGAGAGGATGTATGTATGTACAAAATTAATAATATTTATGTATTTGGACTAATATGAACAAAATTAATGGTGTTGGTCAAATTTATAATTTATAAAAAAATAATGTATTAAAACTCAATTATAAAAATATATAGTGGGAGAGGATATACTTATAATATTCTTTAAAGCAGATGTAAAATAGAGATGGAGTGCAGATAAAATATATTGTTCACTGATGTAAATATGTAAAATAGAGATGAAAAATAGATATGGATTGTGGATGGTCTTAAAGATGTGGTCTACGATATTTTATTGTATTTTGCGGTCCTTGCTCTGACCTGCGATTTCATATGACATGCGGTCTCGTCACAAATTTGCGATGACTAGTGGTCTTTTATTGTGTCTTGCGGTCTTCTGTTGTGCCCTGCGGTGACGTGCAGTCTTCTGCTGTGCTTTATTGGGATTTGAAAACTTTAAATTTGAAAATTATGTGTTAAAGACATTTTTGTCAAATTACACATACTTTTTAAATTAAAACTTATTACTCCTTAAATTCCAATTTTCTAACTTTTAACATATGCTTTATCAAATTTAGCTATGGTACGTATGTACTATAGTAATAGACTATTACAAATATTAAAATAAAAAAAAATAAAAGAGATTTAATAGTCGCATACTAAACCGCGCCAACCCTTTCATTTGGTTGGATGTTTATGCCGACTTTACTCTATTTCCTAGAAAGATTTGATAATTATTAAAAAAAAATATATATATATATATGCTATTGAATGATCGATCTGAGTGCACGTGGCAAGAATTCAACAGAAAAACGGAGCTGCATAAATAAACTTGGCCCGGCAAGCTAACGAAGATGTCTAAAGATCTTATAGAATTTGTGACTCTTAAGGGTTTATACTTTATAGCACAATATTAAGCCAAGTGGTTAGTTAATTTAGTTAGAAGACAAGATCGTGGGTTTACATAGTGGGTGGGTGTGTGTCCAACAACCAAATTCAAACGGGAACATTACTGGTCAAAACTTCATCGGAGACCATATGGCAGTCATTCAATCGACAAAAAAGAACACAAAAGTCTCGTAAATGTAAAAAATAAAATAAAAAAACGAAAATAATAGGAAACCCGTGTACGTGTAATCTCAGTGTTGTTTTTTTGTCTTCTCTCTTTCCATCCACGTGACATCCACGCCGTTGCCTTTTCGTCTCACTCAAATCTCACTTTTCCAACACTCCTTAAAGATCCACACCAAACCCATGCCCATACCATATCTATTCCATATAAATTAGTGCACATTAACTTTTTAAGACAAGTGAGAGAAAATATAACTGTTCTGAAGACGTAGTTGAATAATTTCGCATCTATTATTTACTCGCTTTCCTCTTTTTGTGTGCCTTTTTATTTAATAATTTCCGATTATAGCATCGGAAAAGCAACCACCAATATCTTTTTCTTCATATTCGTATGAGATTATTTAAATTAAAACCAAAACTTAAGATAGTGATGCTCCACAATTAGTTATAAATAGATTTTTCTTTAAATAATTTGCTTATTATTTATTTATCTATCAGCCGGCCAAAATATCAACACTTTCTATAAAAAAAAATTCTTTGATTATGCTTGTCCAATAGGTTTGTTTCTTGTTTTGGCTCAGATATTTCTCATTCTAAAGCAAATCCATACCAACCCACCATTAATTCCCTTTTTTTTAAGTTTAACAGCCATTGAGAGTCCTTGACTTTCTCAAATACATATATTTCTCATTTTGACTCACAAGTTTCGGTTTCGTAATCTATTTCAAAGAACAATTTTTTAATACTCTCCACAAAACCGACGAGACAGAGAGGGAAATGTGGAGAAGAAAATGCTGGTCTTTTGGCGGTTACTTTCTCAACAACCACCACCACCGCACAGCGACGGCGATATCTCCGACGGCCATCGCATTTCGGTTAGGAAACCCTAGCCTTCCGTACAGACTCGCCGGCGCCGCGGTGGCGGCTCGGGCGTTCTGTTCTCCGGCGGCGCCGGCGGAGGAGGCGATGTCGTTCTCGGAGGCGAAGAGGCTGATGAGGCTGGTGAACGTGGAGAGCCTGAAAAGGAAGCTTGGGACGGAGGGCAAAGAGGTCATTTCGTACGGCGAGCTTCTCGAAGCGTGCGAGTCCATCGGCGTCGCCAGATCCTCCGACGAAGCAGCCACGTTCGCGAGGATTCTCGACGAAGCCGGCGTTGTTCTTCTCTTCCGCGATAAGGTCTATCTTCATCCCGATAAGGTAAAAAAAAACAATATTGGATTGACAATTATATTATTTGATTTACATTTTCGTTCCGTAGTTTTTTCGTGAAAAGTCGGGGAATATTGATCAATGTGGTCTTCTTGAATTGGTTGGTTGATTAGTTGTTGAAGTAAATGATAAATTGATTGGAAAACACGCGTCTGATGAGTCCGTCTCTAATAAAGCGATGGGTGGGTTTTGGAATAATTGTTTCGGAAATTTGTGTCTGTTGTTGTTTTCCTTTTTCCTTTTTTGTTTGATTCAAAGCTCAACCAAATCTACGCCTCTTTTTAAAAACCCTCAGATTTTGATAGTATAACTGCCTCGTATAGAAAACCTTAATATAGAGAGAAAGAGTTTTGTTCGCATTGGGTCCACCAATTAGAACAAAGAAGAATCACCACCTAGCTCTTCATCACTTTACAGTATTTTCCTTTTTTTTTTTTAAATTGAATTCTTAGTAAAAGAGAAACCAAATAAACAATACATCTCATAACCAAAGTCAGTGATCCATCAACTCAACATCTCTTCATCGGTATCACCGCACAGAATTTTCCCTCTGAGAATTGTTTTTCGCAGGTAGTGGAGCTGGTAAGAAGAGCGGTCCCGCTGGCTCTGACCCCGGAGGACGACCCGGCTCGAGAAGAGCTGAGGAAGCTTCAAGAGAAGAAGGAAGAGATCGACGTACTGGCACACAAGCAGGTTCGGAGACTCCTGTGGACGGGCCTGATCTTGTCGATGTCACAGGTGGGGCTGTTTTTCAGGCTGACTTTCTGGGAGTTCTCGTGGGACGTTATGGAGCCGATCGCGTTCTTCACGACCGCCACGGGGCTCGTGGTCAGCTACGCCTACTTCCTCATCACCTCGAGAGACCCGACTTACCAGGACCTCATGAAGAGGCTCTTCCTCAACCGCCAGAGAAAGCTCATCAAGATCCACAATTTCGACTGCCAAAGGTACAGAGAGCTTCAGAGGAAGTGTAGAGTGCCTTTGGACGCCGCCGATTCCATCAGGAATCGGGTCGGCGTCCACTTGGAACTCGACGACGCTATGCACAGAGATTGATCGACACTCTCTCGTGATTTTTTTTTTTAAATATATATATATATATATATATATATAAATATATCTCCTTTAATCAGAGAGAGGAGGCGAGGCATTATATAACTGAAATAGTTGCTGTTACGTGATATTTTTGAAATACAGTGCAGTGCTGACTAGAGCTGTAACTCAGGCTGATATCTGACTTGCATTTTCTTAATATAAAAGCAAATACAGATTTTCTTTCTTTTCTTGTCGAGGTCTTACGTGAGTTACGTGGAGCTTTATATACATCAATCTTTTTGTGGATGACTAACTGGATCGAAGATTGCGCTTTCTTTTCACTTCCATCCCAATTTCTGCATATCTGACCTATCAACAAACCCCTGAAGGGGAAAAAGAATTGGAACCAAAGAAAGGTTTCTCACTCTCTCGATCAGCAAATTCGTTGATTTTAATCCTATCTAGTACTGAGCTCTCTGTTGCCTTGTGATTTGCTGAGTTTTAGCATGAATAGCCAAATAAGTCCGGATGTGTGAATATTTAACACCCACGTAGTCGCATTTGCAAAAAAAAAAAAGAAAAACAAAAAAAAAACTGACTGTCCCAAAATCATTTTTGAGGTAGTGAGATGAGAGCTCACATCTTCTGGTTGAGATATGTGTGTTATGAGTTGAAGGAAATGATATCCATGTTCCATTAAAAAAAAATGCTGCAAAAGAAGCTCACATGCCAAATTATAATGTATCTTGTACTAAGCTCACTGCAATAATTATGATAAATAAAAAATAATTAAAAAGATACCTGATTAACCCTGTTTGCTTAGCGTGCTTCGATAGATACTTAGCGTGCATCTATGTAAATATTTTTAGACAATAAGTCAAATGGACCACCTCTAGATAATTTGTCTTCAAACACTAAGTTACCGTTGAAATGGAAAATATTTGTATTTATAAAGAGCTTAACCATAGACCATTATGATTTATCCATAACATAGATAATAAGAGGCATGGCCTCTTCAACTTTTAACCACGTTCCGTCACGTGGCGTCGCCATATGGCGACACGTGACGTCTCCATATGACGACACGTGGCAGATTTTTTTTTTTTTTTTTTTTTGTCGGAGCCTTCAATTTTTTTTTTTTTTTTGCTGGAGCCTTCTTTTCTTTTTTCTTTTTTTTTTTTGCCTTTTGCCTTCCAGTTTTTTTTTTTTTTCAATTTTGATTTTTTCCCTTACAAATATCAATATATTTTGTATAATTTTTTTTTTGTATATTATAATCATAATTACTAATACTATATCAATAACATATATTATCATTTTTTTTTCCCGATCTTTAATTATTTTTCCCTCTCTCATCAATATATTTTGTATATATTTTTATTTCAACTTGAATCCTGGTGCCACCAGGCAGCGACACGTGGAAGCCAATTTTTTTCCATCCGATTTTGATTTTTTTTTTTACTTCCGATTTTGATTTTTTTTTTCTTTCCAATTTGATTTTTTTTATGTATATTATAATCATAATTACTAATAATATATTGTACTATATCAATAACATATATTATCATTTATTTTTTTTCCGACCTTTATTTTTTTTTCCCTCTCTCATCAATATATTTTGTATATATTTTTTTTTCAACTTGAATCCTGGTGCCGCCATGCAGCGACACGTGGAAACCATTTTTTTTTTCTTCCGATTTTGATTTTTTTTTTTTTTACTTCCGATTTTGATTTTTTTTTTTGCTTTCCGATTTTGATTTTTTTTCCCTTCCAAACATCAATATATTTTGTATATTTTTTTTATGTATATTATAATCATAATTACTAATACTATATTATACTATATCAATAACATATATTATCATTTATTTTTTCTCCGACCTTTATTTTTTTTCCCTCTCTCATCAATATATTTTGTATATATATTTTTTTTCAACTTGAATCCTGGTGCCGCCATGCAGCGACACGTGGAAACCATTTTTTTTTTTCCTTCCGATTTTGATTTTTTTTTTTTACTTCCGATTTTGATTTTTTTTTTGCTTTCCAATTTTGATTTTTTTCCCTTCCAAACATCAATATATTTTGTAATTTTTTTATGTATATTATAATCATAATTACTAATACTATATTATACTATATCAATAACATATATTATCATTTATATTTTTTTTCCCGACTTTTAATTTTTTTCCCCTCTCTCATCAATATATTTTGTATATATTTTTATTTCAACTTGAATTTTGGTGCCGCCAGGCAGCGACACGTGGAGCCATTTTTTTTTTCCTTCCGGTTTTGATTTTTTTTTTTTTTACTTCCGATTTTGATTTTTTTTTCCTTCTTTCATAAATATATTTTGTATAATTTTTTTATGTATATTAATTTCTTTCCTCCCTCTCTTATCAATACATTTTGTATAGTTTTTTTAATGTATATTATATTTAATACAATTAAAAGTCTAAACTTATTTTATTTTACTTATTTTTATTTTTCACTTTTTAAAAATAGCGCGTTTTTTAAACTAGTATTTATAAAGAATTAACGATTTGAATAGACAATTATATGTATTATATATGATTTATATAGACAAACAAGATCGTATCTTCTAAAATTATAATATTCCCTCTCTTTAGAACATTACGTAGTCATCAATAAATAATAACTAGCACAGGAAAACTATATGCACAAAATAAATCTCTCGAGTGTGGGACTAGTGAAGAAGTTTGGTAAAAACTCATACAACATTCTAAATGTACTTTGAAAATAAGGGGATATATTGACTACAAGAAGTTCAAGTTGGGGCATTGACGTAACAAATTAATATTTTAGAGATGATATGATAAATAAATAAAAAACTCAAGGGGACAAGGTATAATTATAATTGCCATTTTCACGATTTTGTTTTGCATTTTATCAATCCTCTTAGTTTTTCTTCTTTCAATTGTGTTTTTCTTTTCATTTACGTGTTTTCTACCATTGTTTAAGGATCATTCGGTTTCCTCTGTTAGAGTTTCTCGCTTATTCCTGTGTGATTTTACATTGTGATCCTTCTTCTTCGTTAGACAATTACATATTTGAAATAAAACAAAAGTTTACCAACTTTAACACTAGGGTTACAGTTAAATAGGGGAATTTGTCACAACTAGGAATAATTAAGTGGTTTATCTCACATTCCTAGTTGTGACAAATTCCCCTATTTAACTGTAACCCTAGTGTTAAAGTTGGGAGAGATGGCGTTCCAAATTTTTTTTCCTTAAAAAAAGATAGATTTGGAATCCAGAAAAATCTTTATGTCCAAACCTCATTAAATAGTGCCCTTCTAAAAATATTTAACTAATAATAAATTCTCTCTTTAGACAAGATCTCGTCACTTTTGTAAACATGATAATTCATACTTGTCAAATAAAACTGCAGCATTTTATTGAGATTTGAGATAACTTGAGTTCAAAATATAAGTCGCCAATGGCTTGATTTTTACCTGTAAAAAAGCGGATTTTTTTTTCTTTTTTTTTTTAAATTAGATATTGCCACCAACAGTTTTGCCGGCTGAGAAGGGAGAAAATCGATTCAATAAAAATTAACCAATAATAAAATTGTTTAAATGACGCAAAATTAATGAAAATCAAATTAATTTAACATTGTATTAATAAAAATTGCCAAAACTTTGGCTCAATTCCATCCTACATAATGTAATAAACCGAGTCGAAAATTATAACTATAAAAATATAATTTAAACTAGCACAACACTGAACTTCGTAAATTAGAATAAAAATCAAAATCAAACCATGTATCACGAATATCCAAATCACAAAGTCTTATAAATCATAGGAAATGCGACAAAAATTTGCCTTTCGACTGCCGATATCCCAGGGGAGGAAATGCCGATCAATTTTCATGGTCATTTCAAACATTGTAACACATCGGAGTGAAAGAAAAGACATACCCTAAAATTTATGTCTCGTAGTCGAGACTAACTAAGAAACTATTAACAGAAATTGTTGGTTAAATATTCTTCAATTACAGTGCTGGCTAAAGCTCCAACTCAACGTTGGTTAAATTGTATTTCTATTACTCTAAAAACAAAGTCTACCTTATCAACGTCTTGATTTACATAAGCTTATAAACATCATTCTTTTTGTAAATAAGAAATTCAGCTTCGAGATAACCAACTAGATCGACGATGGAGCTCTTTTCACTTCCATTGAAGTGTTCCAAAATGACTGATAGAGTAACCTGCAATATGCCAAAAAAAATATCAACTTTAATCCATCGAGAAATTAAAAAATAAAACAAAAACGTAGAAACAAAACGAAAGATTATACGAGATTTTTTCACTCACTCCATCATCAAAGTTCTTGATCCAATCTAGTACCGAGCTCTCTGTTGCTTCCAATGCCTCGGTGACTTTGATTCGTTTGTTTGATAGTGCGTCACCATCGTGGACCGACTGTATTCTTTCTTCCTGGTTCTCAATCAACGGACCCGAAGCCTTTTCTCCGTTATTCTCAGGTTCCACAGAAACCCTTTTTTCATTTGATTTGGGCGCTTCATTCATAACTTCATCAGCATTTTTTTCCTGATTGCCGTCTGAAAAAATAGCTTCCATAGATTTCCCGCTATTTAGCACAGCCAAGTAAGTCTTGATGTGTGAATAACTTACCTGCCATAGTAAAATCACATACAAGTTATCCAGTCCCCTCTTACATGGTAACTCTTTGATTGTGACAAAGTATTTGAGGTCCTAAGAGCTTACATCTTCAGGTAATTCGTTCTTGATAGGCTTCAACTTATCTTTAGAGCCAACCTTTACAATAGCACTTTGAATTGCCAATAACTTTTCACGTGTTAGTCCAGTCTCATGGAAAAACCTCTTCCAGTCCATCTCTAGTCCTTCCTGGGCCGCTTCTAACAGATATTCAACAACAGTCTGTTCTTTTATTGGAGCTGATCTACCTGGGTAGTTCTATGGATAAAAAAAAGGTACAGATTTAAGTACGAAAAAAATACAGAAAGTATTTTATGTGAAATGGAAAATTATATAAAAAAAAACACACACAGCGATTCTTTGGAGTGAGAGGCCGTCTTCAAGCCACATTTTCCAAGCATCAAACTTCGCTGGTGTAAGCTTCCGTGGCTGAGTGGACCCAACAGACACTTTTTTGGCCGTTGCAGTTTGTAGAGTAGCTTCTCCATCCAAAGAAATGTCAAGTTGTTGGGACATATGCTTTATGATTTGAAGAAAATGATCTCCATGTCTCGTCAGAAAATGCTGTAAAATTAGCTTCATTTAGAGTTTTGGAGAGCATATCGAGGAAAATCTAGTAATCAATCAATTATCATTGCAAAAATCACAACTATGATGAGGCAATGGTTCGAACAGCGAAAGTTCATAAATGGTAACTTCGACAGCGAAGTAATAAAAGAGATACCTGGTTGACCCCATCGATGTTTGCCAAACGTGCTTTGGTAGATGGTCTAGTCAGTGCAATTCTTTTAATTGTCTGATCGCCACATACAGCATATCTGTAAACAGGGAATCATTACAGACAAGTAAGTCTCAGGGATCAGCTCTTTGTCTTTGTACAAAATGTTTCTGGTGACATTGAAAATATTGCTGGTAGCGAGAGTCTCACGGAGCTGTTCCGATAGCCTTAGCAACCTTCATTCGTTCTTCTAGAAGCGCGTGGTAGAGATTTATCTCAATCTGAGTAAGCAAGATGAAATTTGATTATGATGAAATGATTGCTGGGAAAATAACAAGTAACAAGGGTATGGGACTTGCTGTGACAAGAAGTCGATTCGACAAAATTTGTAATGTATATATGAACAGGAAAAAAAAATTACAAACCTCTGAGAAGCCTTCACTTTCTAAACTAGCCAGACCTTTGATTTCTCCAACATCATCAGACAGATTTAAACCTTCCTCGTCCTCTAGCATTTCATTGGTCACTGACAAAACTAGAGGCGGTTGATAATCAGGTGTTGCAGAGCCAAGAAATTCTTCCCCTTTTATGCTGACACTGTTCGCGAAAGAGATAAAGTTTCTTTACAATATTGCCTGACTATTTAGACCAACAATATAGACAATTAAAGATGTCATCTCCAGCTGATACAGGAAGTGGATATGAAAAATATTGTACCTTGTAAATTTGTATATATCACGTACAGTCTCCGTCAAATAGCCTGTGAAGTTACACATTCAACTTTAAAACTATAATCATTTTGAGCTGGACGCAACTATAATCAAAATAATATATATATATATATACACACACACACATATAAATCTCCATTCGGTGCAGAAAATTAATTAATATGATCATGGCGATAAGCATTTGGTATAACTTTAATATATTCTTTAACCAGTGTTACTTCATGCTGTTGAACATTAATGTTTATGTGCGTCCGCAAACATTGCATGCTCTATATTGATCTGTGAAACAATCTAAAAGAATCCAAATATTGCAGTCAGATATGCTGATAAACATTTGAATGTACGAAGGCAATACCATGAACTCCACGAATCATTATACATGAAGAACTCATTTATAGAACTGCCCCCCTTTTTAGGTTAGGGAGAAAAACCATTGAATGCCTGTTATTGTCCTGATGCTAGGATATATTAAGAGCCGTAAAGACATGAAGCCTACATTCCGATATTTCGTACAGTGCCGTAGAATTCTAGGAATAGGAAGTTGATTCATTAATAGCTTCCCGATATCAAGTATTTATTAATTTCGATTTATGAACCAATAAACTTTGCTTGAATATGTGAATGTTTCGTAATGGTACCAGAAGATATTAATTGGTATGCAAGAGCTTTCCACCAATTTGCCGAATACTGTTTCCCAAGGCCATGGAGCGGCAGTCGGTCAAATTCACCATCCACAATTTTTTTCGCCTATCAGTGACAAGATAAAGAAAAGTAAGAGAAAATGGGTATAGCGCTTTGAAATTTAAGAGTAAGCAGAAAAAGACTCTAATCTCTATTCGCATTAACTCATTAACCAAATTTTATCCAAGAAACACCAACAAAAATTAAAGGAAGGTACTCATAATTTAGAAAGGACATGGTAGAGACAGCTCATTAGAAACCATTAATCGACCCTGGTACTTTATCTATGCATATAACTGCTCACTATCTTACCACAATAATCAGTGAATGCTTCGTACCTGGTAATCCAAGGGATTGAAAACTTACCCGAGATCCGCGAAGAATGTCTATATACATATTCAAGCCCCATTTTCCCTTGCATGACATGATACAAGCCAGTAAAAGGAATGCTTCTTTTGACATGTCACGCTCCCTCTTCGTGGAAATGCAATTATCACAATTTCCTGCAAACAGAATGATATCCACTAATTCAATGCACATTAAAAAATATCTAAAAACATAAATATTGTAATCATCATTCAAATGAATCCGAACCACATCTATCAGAAAAATCCTCCCCAAAATGCCGAAGCAAGTACTTCCTTCTGCAAGTTGTCAGTACACAATAGTGCTGTGCAGCCATCAAGGACTCCCTGACTGCTTTTCTTTGAGTTTCCTGGTGAATGGCCATAACATATCATGAGGCAAATGATAAAAATAAAATACAAACAAGAAATAGGCAAAGTGGTAGAGAAAATGACATGACAAGTACGTACTGTTTGTGCTTCGGCACTATAGAAGTCTGCTTTTGCAAAGTCACTTCTCGAGTAATAAAGCCAACAAATAGAAGGAACGCCATCTCTCCCACAACGCCCACTTTCCTGGTAGTAGGACTCTATACTCTTAGGGCAACCGTAGTGTATCACTTGCCTTATGTCTGGCTTATCAATCCCCATGCCAAAAGCAATAGTTGCAACCATTACTTGTAGTTCATCTCTTATAAATAATCTACGGAAGGAAGAGAAAAGGCGGAGAAGTTAGGTGAGCCAAGATCCCACAGTGACAGATTATGGTGCGCTTATGAGCTAGATTATACATGAGGCATTGACAGCTTCAACAAAAAAAATATTCTACTAGATAAGAAACCTGTGGCATTCAGCACGAGCTCTATTATCCATTTGTCCATGATAAATTCCAGCCTTGATACCACAGTCCTGAAGGGACTTGAATATCTACAAAATAAAAAAATAAAAAAAAAACAGGACCAGGAAAAAAAAACAAAGGCAGATGAGAAATTCAGCAAAATCTAGATCCACTTGAAACAACATGAGAGTAAAATACAACCTGCAGGTGATAGAAAGAGTGAGAAAATAATCGTGATTTTTCGAGAGTTCATTTGCAGAGGAAAACAGAACACACCTGCTCGACATCCTTAATCGTTGTGCAATATATAATGGTTGAACCAGCACTGGCGACAAACTTCTTAACTTCTTGAACAAGCTCATCCACAGATGATAGACTCCGATTAAAAGACTTGACACCATAAAAGAGATTACTGCGATCAAATGAACCAACAGAAATATAGGGATCTTCCATCTTCAAAGAAGTTTTGATATCTTTCCGGACCCTGAAAATAGGTTGAAAATGAACCAAAATTATATTATTTTTAGCAAACTACCATTGGTCATGAATGGAAATTAATGCGTAAATATGGAAACTAAGCTTGTAAACAGAGCAAAAGAAAGATACTTCTCCGTAGCAGTTGCAGTTAAGGCCATGAAGGGAACATCAAGCAGAACACTACGTAGCTTGTCCAATTTCTTGTACTCAACCCTGATGATCAAATCCAAACACTTAAAAAGGTGAAGTAACAAAATTTTGAACAAGGTAACAACAAATATAGAGCCAGGTCAATATTGCACAGGTTAAAAATAAAATTTCTACAGCAAAAAAATAAAATAAAATAAAAACCAATTTCAGGTGCAGAAGACAATGCTTGAATGAAAAAAGGACACATGCGTAGCAAACTTAAGTTTCATGGAGTAAGAAAATCTGGAGATTAATAACACGAGCAACTGAAGGATCATATGGAGTAAGTAATTGAAATATATAATTCAAATTGTATAACACTACAGACTTGGATGATAAACAGAACACTAAAGAAATAAGCTAATCCTCAATTTATATTTTCGTCAAAGGGCTGAGTGAAGAAACTTGTCTTCTGCTACTAAAAGAAGACAGCGCAGCACAACTTCATATAATGAGCCAATTTAAATCTATAATTTATGAACAATGGATAGACATTTGACAAGCAGCCTCAATGACTCGAAATACATGTGATCCTCCCCACAAGATCGTCATTTTACATTATTTATTGACACAATCTTATATAGATGCAATGATAATAAATAGAATTATAAAATAAGAACAATATACAGGATAAGAAGAAAATATAACTGAGGATCAGCATAAAAGAAACAGGTGTATCACCTGAAATCGTGACCCCATTCCGATATGCAATGTGCTTCATCAACAGCAAACAGACAGATTCCAACATTCAGCAAATTTGACCAGAAGCTGAAAAAAGAAACAAAAATTAGGACACTGATAGAAAACATCTTTTATCAACATGCTTTATCCACAACATCCACTTTCGAGTACCAATAACTGTAATTTAAAATAAAATAAATAAATAAATGATTCCGCACGTTAAAGCTGTTGACAAACTTACCTACATTCATGTGGAGAAAAAACCCAAACACTACCACCTACAATACGAATTCATCAACCTTTATGTACTAGTACAATTTGTGTTCCATAGAAGAACTATCCCTTGCCAATTTTTTCTATCAGTTGGGTGTGTTACACCTCACAGTAATGTACCTAGTTGGAATCAGACAAGCCTTCTCTGGGGTCATAAACAAGATATTAAAATATCCATTCTCGGCTTTCTTCTGGACTGACATGTCCGTCTGAGCACTCCCAAGAAACTCCGCTTTGATGCCACGTTGTTTCAAAGCCATCACCTAATCAACCGAACAAAAAAAAAACAATCCTTAGTCTAATTATGTCCAAGGGACGAGGGTTAGAACTGGCCGAGCTAATTCAATCACATGTTCATTCCAAGGGTTTGTCATTTAAATGGGAGTGGATTGTAAACAAGTTTGTCCATTACTTATAAATTAAATGAAGATAGTGAGAATCAAACGCTCAATGATAATCCAATTCAGTATGTTCTTACCTGATCTTGCATCAACGAAATAAGCGGACTCACAACAATTCCGGTCTTTCCAACAACCAAAGGTGGTACCTGGTAGCTGTTTGGCATTCAAATACACACAAAACAGTCATCTCAAAATAATCGATTTTAAATCACGAAAAACCGAGACAAAGCCTGACGAGACCAAATATATATACTTACCACAAGGACTTTCCACTGCCAGTGGCCATAACAACCAAACAGTCCCTATGTTCTAGGACTTTCTCAATCACTTCCTTCTGGTACGGTCGAAATGAAGAGAATCCAAAGTAGTTCTGCAATCAAAACACGAAAATACAACTGATCGGTGGTTCTCTAGAGAAACGATTAAACCCTAGCTCAAAAAAAAAAAACATTGAGAAAATAGAGAAATCGTACTTTGAGAACGGACTCCATTTCTCTGAGCTTTCGAGGTTGAGGCTTGAGAGTTGAGACAACAATGGAGATGGAGGTGAGTCTTGTCGGACAGAAGAGAAACATGAAAGTCCTTGAGAGTCGAGAAACGAAACTCTGCTATGATAATTCTTCTACGAAACTGTTTAAGAATTTTAATTAATAATTATTAATTAGAACCTCTTCGGAGGCAAGAGCAAATTTCCCGCCAATATTCTGAGAAGGCCCAAAACATGACTAGCTAATGTGACTTTGGGCTTTGGAAATCGATCAGAACGGATTCAAAACGACAGTAATTGGAGAACCGACTTTTTATTTTATTTAGATATTTAAAAAAAAAAAAAAAGTAAGCTACAAAAGTACCCTCAAATTTTATTTTTAGAGAAATTGCTCAAACTACCACCTTCACACTAACTTTTTCCAATAATCCACCAAAACATAATTTTGGCCAAAAATACAAGTTGGCTCATTGTGAAAAACCAATTTTACCATTCACTTGAAATTTTCTTTCAATCTTACACCTACCTCTCCAAACTAATTAATAACATCATTTAATACCATTTTATTATATCTATAATTAATAACCTCATTTAATATCATTTGTTCATTTATCATTTAATATAACTTGTTCATCTCATATCTCTCTCGTCATTCTCTCTACAGCTAAGAAAAAAAAACCTCAAAACCAAAAGATAACCAAAACCCTAGATTTGAGCTCACTCAATCCTTACCAAAGTTGAGCTGACCCAAACCCTTGGATTTGAGCTCCGACACGCTCAAGGAAGCACGACCAAAGCTCATAGATCCGGTCACGACGAAGAACGTAGCTCCGACCAAGCACGTAGCTCCGATCCTCGCCCAAGGTTAGTTTTTTTTTTTCAAACTTTTCCTTGGTTTTTGGGTATGTTTATTATGGGTATGTTTGAGATTGGCCAAAAAAATGAGACTATTTTTGTTCTGGGCAATTTTTATTGTTTTTAGGCGAAGTTCATCAGTTGTTGACATCAGATGTCAACTGTTGACGCAACTGTTGACATCTGATGTCAACAACTGATGAACTTCGTTGATAGTAATGTCATCGAAGTTCATCAGTTTTAGATGTCAACAATTGACGATGTCAACAGTTGACGTCAACTGTTGACATCTAATGTTAACAATTGACATCAATTATTGACATTGGAAGGCAACTGTTGACATTAGCGCCAACAATTGACGTCTATTGTTGACATTGTTGACATTGGAAGGCAACTGTTGACATTAGACGTCAACAATTGCATATGAGAAATTGTTGCAAATAAGTCGCCCTCACCAATGACATTAGACGTCAAATACATATGAGAAATTGCTCAAAGTTGTGGAATGTGAATTGCATTTTTATTGTGGAATTGAATTTTGATTGTGGAATCTGTGCATTTGAAATTGTGATATGTGTGCATTATGGTATCTTAGGATGAATTGTGGTATGTGTGCATTTGAAATTGTGGAATTGCACACCGATTAAACCTGAAATTGTGTGAATTTGTTGTTGAGATGATCTATAATTGCCATCAACTGTTGACATTGAAGTCAATTGCTGACGTCAACTGTTGACATTAGACGTCAACAATTAACGTATATTGTTGATATCTGAAGTCAACATTTACTAACTATGCCTTTGTTTCTCGTTTTTTTGTATGCCGTGATGGAAGATATTTATTTATTATTCAAGTACAGTGATACTTGGGTTGAACCTGGTCAGGATATTCCCCCAGAGGTAGAAAATATCATAGTTGGTCCGCCAGAACACACAGCGCGTGCCGCCAGTAGGCCAAAAAAGAGAAGAATACCCTCTCTATGGTAGGAAGTTAGGAGGCGCAAGTGTGCGCGTTGTGGAGTACTTGGCCACAATCGTCAAACATGCAGTAGTGCTACTCGATTGTCCACGGATAATTTTTTTTTTTACTTTTTTTATTGATTTTGGACTAGTTTATGCATTTCAAACTTCTTTTCTTTAATTCCACACTTTTTTAATGTATGACGCTTTTTGAATTAATTACACTTTTGTTTAAACTGTGAGTTCTTAGTTCTTTATAGTGTATGACTCTTTTTGAATTCATTACTCTTTTGTTCAGACTGTGAGTTCTTCTTTTGTCTACACTTGATGTCTATTGTTGACATTGATGTCAACTGTTGACATCAATGTCAACAGTAGACATCAACTGTTGACATTGCTGTCCATAAAATTCATTAAAAAGGTTGTCTAAAATTCAAGTTTAAAGGATATCATGAAATGCAATGTCAAGCGTGGAAAAAGATAAAGAGTACGTGAATAAACCAAAAGAAAAAGACATAAAGACAAAATTGTTCCTAATTGTCATCCATCTCCATGTTCGATCCAACATATGTCGTTAACTTCACCGTCCCGTATCGGTATAAATAGATTGCGAACTTTTGTCGGTACATGTTATGATCCACAACCTTCTCTTCTGGAATATACCTCTTCCAGCCCTGAAAGCCACAAAAATAGAACTAAAATCAGGGAGGGAACAATAATAATAAAAAAAATCTTTAAAATAGCAACAATTGACATAAACTGTTGACATTCAAATCAACAATTGATATCAATTGTTGACTTAAATGTCAACAATTTATGTCAATTGTTGACATTGAAGTCAACAATTAAGATCAACTGTTGATATTGACGTCACAATAGACATCAATTGTTGACTGCAATGTCAACAGTTGATGTCAAGTGTTGACTTCAATGTCAACAGTTGATGTCAACGGTTGACTTCAATGTCAACAATGTTAAGATGTCAACAGTTGACATTGGTTGTTGACTTCAATGTCAACAATGTTAAGATGTCAAGTGTTGACTTATGTCAACAGTTGATGTCAACTGTTGACTTCAATGTCAACAATGTTAAGATGTCAACAGTTGACGTCAACAGTTGACATTAGATGTCAACATTTGACGTCAACTGTTGACATCTAAAACTGATGAACTTCGATGAAATTACTATCAACGAAGTTCATCACTTGTTGACATCAGATGTCAACAATTGCGTCAACTGTTGACATCTTATGTCAACAACTGATGAATTTCGCCTAAAAACAATAAAAATTGCCCAGAACAAAAAGAGTCTCGTTTTTTTGGTCAATCTCAAACATACCCATAATAAACATACCCAAAAATCAAGGAAAAGTTTGAAAAAAAAAAACTAACCTTGGGCGAGGATCGGAGCTACGTTCTTCGTCGTGACCGGATCTATGAGCTTTGGTCGTACTTCCTTGAGCGTGTCGGAGCTCAAATCCAAGGGTTTGGGTCAGCTCAACTTTGGTAAGGATTGAGTGAGCTCAAATCTAGGGTTTTGGTTCTCTTTTGGTTTTGAGGTTTTTTTTTTTTTTTCTTAGCTGTAGAGAGAATGACGAGAGAGAGATGAGATGAACAAGTTATATTAAATGAACAAATGATATTAAATGAGGTTATTAATTATAGATATAATAAAATGGTATTAAATGATGTTATTAATTAGTTTGGAGAGGTAGGTGTGAGATTGAAAGAAAATTTCAAGTGAAGGGTAAAATTGGTTTTTCACAATGAGCCAACTTGTATTTTTGGCCAAAATTATGTTTTTGTGGATTACTGGAAAAAGTTAGTGTGAAGGTGGTAGTTTGAGCAATTTCTCTTATTTTTATGCAAAATAATACCCTTATTTCCCAATTTTAAAAAACAACACATTCTTTAGTGCAAAATCAACATTTTTTTTCATTGGAAAGCAGGGAAAACCCGTTAAAAAAATAAAAAATAAAAATAAAAAAGTCTCAAATTTTTTTTCAAATTTCTTAAAAGATACGTTTGGTCTTACACTCTTACTTTGAACTTTTTTTAACTGATTAGATAGTTAGACTATAATTTTAAGTTTTAACACTCCATTTAATCTTTAGAATTTCACTTCTACTTTTTCTTGTTCATTATATCTTAAATTCTCTTTAAAACGTTGCTATAACCTTGTAATTTGTTTCAATAAAATTTGCCATCATATTATATATAAAGTTTATATTAATTAATTTCAACAAATTTAATCTTAATCAACTTCATCAAATTTAATTTTTAATTGACTATAAAAATCCATCTTAATTAATTTGTTACGAATTCAACTTAATTAACTATAAAAATGCATTTAAGTTTTATAAGAAACCTTATAATTAATCAATTTATTTGAATAAAATCAAAACTAAATTCGACCATGAACCCAATTTGGACCTATAATTCACACTTTAAACCTTTTTTATTTATTTGTTTGGGTAATTGTTCAATAATATAACATGTCAATCAAATCAAATGGTTTTTAAGGCAAATAAAATAAGTTGGATAGTCTCTAGACTCTCTCCCAACATTAGTGATACCTTAATAAGGGTCAATATATCACCCATCATAATTTAGTAACAAGTTCGAATGACTTAAGCATGTGAAGGGAAAACCATAAAACAAAAAAAAAAAGGTGTAACAAGACAAAACAACAGATTATTCACCTACTTCAAGTTCAACAATTTCTTAAATTTTCTTTTGCTTAGTAGACCGTCTTTGGAACTTCTGGTTTATCTCATTCTTCAATTCGTTTTCTACTGCGACAATCTGCAAAAAGCAATGAGGTATTAGTTTCGCTACTACATTTTCAAGAGCCATCTATGGTTGATTCAATGATGGAGGATTAATGCATTGACAGGTTTATTTATATGTAAAAGGAACATATAGAGTTTTAGTACAAAAGTTTGGCTATGAAAAATAAAATTATGGAACAAAGTTTAAGTCTTGGTATGCCTTACGTATACAAGGTACTAAATGTGTAAGACTTTAACCTCCCAGTTCAGAGTTCAGACCTAATATGAAGTGACCAAGTGAGAATAGGATAAGCCTGGAAAATAGGTTTGATAAAAAAAAAATGAGAATCCAGTCTATTTTTCTTGTTGTGTTCGAATTGAGGAAAATTCAAGGAAAAGAAAATATGAGGGAAAATAAGAAAGAAAATGTATAACAAAAAGCGAGATTTCATTTTCCTTTGAAAATCCATCCAAATTTGTACACGTGAAGCCCACATGTTGTCTCTGTTCTCATCCTCTCTTTTTTCCCCTCAAATTTTCTCAACTTCCAATCACAATATAGAGATTTGATTTTCCCTTGCATTTTTTTGCTTCAAATTTTTTTTCCCTTCAAATTTTCACTATTCTATGGTAAAATCTGAGTTCTAAAAGAATCTCCACATAGATTCTAAAAGCTTTAGCATTTCGTGAGATTAGAGTGACATGCTCTCCTTGTTTCTAATGGCTTGAGTTTTAAGGATAATAACAAGGTAATTCTCCTTTTTTCCCCACACTAGCTTTAAGGTGGAGACAAAGAAAAAAAATGAGAATTTCCTGGTCGAGGTTTCACTAATACTATGCCACTAAAAAATCAATGACCTAACAAGATAACAATAATCATTTAGAATGTCCAATTACTAGAGGGGTTTAGACTCTCCTGTAATACCAGTGAAAAATGAAACTAATGACAGACTAAGCAAATCATGATGGTTCAACATATTCCCAGAACTTCCAAAATGTATGGGTTCAAAAGCGTCTATGCTCACCACTTAATTTCGACAAAAATATTTTACATCCTGATTAGTAGAACCAAACCTAGAATGATAATCGGAAAACCCTATCCTTCTACGCATCTTTAAACAAACAACCACGGAGAATTTTAAGACTACGCATGAACAGACTCGTGACATGTACAAACCTGTAAGTAGCAGAGAATTCAATGGCGTATCGAATGTCAAACACCTACAAAAACAGCTTCCGATATTCTTCCGCTTCTTGAGCCATCTCCTCGCGATTTCTGTCCTTCCTATCCTCGTCCAAATCGAGCTTTTTCTTCAACTCCTTCTCTTCACCGTCAATCTGCTCCACCGAAAAAGAGAATAAAGGTAAGGAAAAATGAAAAGAAAAACGCAAAACACAAAACAAACAAACACCAAGCATCTTAAACAAACAAACCGCTTCATATATATCATCGTTGTTCTCAAAATCGCCACCTTTCCGAGGCAGAATATGGACATGAACGTGAGCTACGCTCTGTCCCGCCTGAGGCCCGTCCTACGTTCCAACACGACCAAAGAATCGCAGAAATCAGTTTTGTTAAATCAGCACAAACACTAAAGCCAACTAAAACCTTTACACCGAAGAATCAATTTATCCGATCATAAAGCCTAATCCTCACTTGTATTGTGAAAGTAAGAGATGAGGCTTTGTGGTAGTTCTCTAGCGGAGCGGCGATCTTGTGAGCCGCGGCCCACAGATCGGTGGTCTCGTCGGCGGTGAGATCAGCGAATCGCTTCACTTCGCGCCTCGGACACACAAGCACGTGTGCGATTTCCCCATCGTCAAGGCATGCCAAACTCAAATGCTTCGTAAAATCATAAAAAAAAAATAAAAAAAATAAAAAAAATGATCCTAAAATCGAAATAGTTCAGTTGCAAGAACGGCGTGTTGGCGTTCGAATTGATCACGACGCGAAAAGGATATGACCTGCCAAGGAAGATTGAATTACGATATCAATACTTATGAAACTACTAGATTATTCCAGAAAAAAAAAAAAAAAGAAAAAAAAGAGAGAGATCGTGGTACCAGGAACAACGGGACGGAGATTGACGAAGGCGTAGGAAAGCGGAGTGGTGTAGAACACTTCGTCGCTGTGTATCTTGTACGGACCGAAGCTATAGCTCTCTGTAGCCATCTGTTACAGTTCTAAGTCAATCAATGTACGATAAATTAAAATATATATATATATATATATATATATATGAAAAAGAGAGAGCGAGTGTAAATTACCTTGGCGGTTATGGTGGTAGTGTTAAATGTTTTGGCGGCGGAGAATCGGCGGAGGCGTATGGAAATGGAGGGTTGTGAGTAGAGAAGACGACCGATTTGAGGAAGGATTGATGGAAATGGAAGAAGTAATTGTTGCAGCGATGACTGCTTTACCATTTGGTGGTGTTGGTCTTTTTTTAGTTGCATTACAATACAATTTGTTTAAAATAAATTTCATAAATATGCTCGGAAGTTGGAATATGTTATGCATTCAAAATTATAATTATTTTGGTCTAAAATAGAAAAATAAATTTAATTTTAATATTGCGACATTATTGCGTTTTTTTTTTATTAAATTTAATTATAAATTCTATTAATTATTATATATATTGACATTCCCAAATAAGTACAACAAAATTCACGAATTACCTTGTATTCAGAGGGGGGGCGTAAATGTAAATTCAACTCTTCCGCTCTCCCATTGAATCAAACGGCTCATACAATTCCTCAAGCGCAAAATAACCAGACATTCTCATAAATAAATAAATAAAACCCCATTTTTTTCTCTCTCTCATCTATCCACACACAAAACACACACAACAGCGCTGCAATGGGGTTTAGCGCGACCGCTATGGTCAGCAATGGCGGTGCTTGGAACATGGCGTCTCTGAGATCAGCTCTTCCTTCTCCTTCTTCCTCTTCCGTGCGATTTCATGCGACCTCAACGACGAATTCGTCTTCAGTTTCGCCGGCCCGGCGAGCCAACCTCAAGCTCGCTCTTCGCTCTTACTCAGGCCTCGCTCCTCTTACCCCTCACATATTCGCTACTCCTGGTAAGCTCTTTTTATCATTTCACTTCCCATAATCCCCACAATTTCATATATATGCGCTGTAATCTGTCTCTGACCAAAGGCTTGTGCGTATCAATCTGTTTTTGAATTTTGCATCACGAACTACATGAATGAGAATGACTAGAATTGGTGTTCAATTGATCTTCACCCTAATTCGTCGAAAGTTTTTCAAATTCACTAAATTACCGCGTGTGGAATGTTCCGTAACATGAGGTTTAGTTCATCTCATCGCCAATTAGAGTGTAGTGTGTGTACATGTAATCTTAAATCCTCTTAATTCACGTCTCTTGAGATTATGGCTTTTGGACTCAACAATCTTTGGGTCAGATATCATGACATAACAATCATAAAGTCCTGTGTCAACCGATTTTGAGTAGGCTAACTAACATGGTGAGTTTCAACAAAGTAGTGACACACACAGGGACGCAGCTAGAGCAAGTGGTTAGGGGGTTAATTTGAAAATTAGTTAACCGTTCTAAAAAAACACGGGCAACTGGTCAAATCTTTAATCATTTAACCGTTCAAAATGGTTAAAGATTTGACCGGTTAACCATTTTCCCCACTTTTACACCATGGTAACACAAACACTGGTCTTATCTGAACGCAACAAGGATATAGCAGATTGTAAAATCACACCTGACATCGGTTTCGCGTGCCTATCTTGCTCCAGGGGCAAGCTCCTCTCGACTCTCCTTGTGTGTAATTACGGCTTATGCCTTAATCAATACAAGTAGTTATCATTTTAAAAAAAAATTAATAATTAACCGGAACCACCAAAAACTTAAAATATTGAAACCAACGGTAAATTAGTTAACCGTTCTAAAAAGCACGGTTAACCGGTCAAATCTTTAACCATTTTGAACAGTTAATGGTTAACTATTCAAAATGGTTAAAAGGTTTAACCAGTTAACCATTTTGTTCACCTTATGATCTTATCTGAACCCGGTACTACTAATATGACACGAAAATAACAAGAACAAGAAGCATCCCACTTTTTGTCCATTTGAATTTTTTTTAGCCTAAAATTTACAAATCAGCCCCCCGCACTCAACTTTTTTTCGCATATTAACCCCCTCCTAACTTGAATTATTGGCTTCGTCCCGGTATACAGAATCGGAGAGCTACGAGGTGCGGTTCAGGATCATCGACACGGGAGGGAGATTCTCGGCGATGAGGCACGGGAGGCGGGTGCCGAAGCTGAACCGGCCGCCGGACCAGAGGAAGGCGCTGCTGCGGGGGCTGGTGACGCAGCTGCTGAAGCACGGGAGGATAAAGACGACTCGGGCGCGGGCGAGCGCGATGAGGAAGTTCGTCGACAAGATGATCACCCTCGCCAAGAACGGCTCCCTCCACAAGCGCAGGCAGGCCCTCGGCTACGTCTACGAGAAGCAGATCGTGCACGCCCTCTTCGCCGAGGTTCCCGAGCGCTACGGAGAGCGCAACGGGGGTTACACCAGGATCATCAGGACCCTCCCACGCCGCGGCGACAACGCACCCATGGCCTACATCGAGCTCGTCTGATAACCCCCCCACTAAACTTGCTTTTGTAATTGTATCATTCATCCTTCCTCATGTAACAACACTTTATTTTTGTTATTATTATTATTATTTAGTGTCGTTGAGTTTCGCTAGTTTGATTTGAACTTTGAAGCGAACTGGACATTTTTTTTTTCTTTCATTTTTCACTTCTCAAGCTATGTGTTTGGTTTCAATGCCCTTAGGTGGGGTGTTTTTTTTTTTTTTTTTTTTTCGGTATTGGGTAGCTAAAGTTGGCTGATTCTAGAAGCAAGCAATGGGATTCTCAATTCATAATCAGAATCGAGTGTGGGGAAACTAAAAGATTTATCTAAATATCCGAGTTCGATTTGACTGAGAGACAAATTTGACGCTCAACTTGCAGGGAAAAAAAAAAGTAGATTTGCGGACACCTGATTTGTGATCCAAAGGTTCAAAAGGTTTAATTTGAGGATACATTTAAACTTGTGATTGGAGAATCACTGAATTGAGTTCACGTTTTCAGATCAACGATTCATTTAGGGTCGGATTCCATTATCGTATGTGAGCCGAATGGTGGTGGAATAATTTAACTTGCCATCTTTGCCTTGTTGGAAAGACATTTTTGAATTCTCGTTACATGAAAAAAATAACAAAAAAACCAAAAAAAAAAAAAGAACTAAGAAGGCACGACGGAATTTTCCAGCATTTTGACGGTCAACATTAGTCCGATGATCTAAGTTAAGTAGGGATCTCATATTGTCTCTAAAGTGTTAGAAAGATAGAGCCTAATTTATATGAGTAAAAGAAAAGTCCCACATCGGATAGGGATAAATCACTTTTGTAAGCTCCTTAGTATATAAAAGAAGTTCTATAGGGTGTGTTCACCCCAAAATAAGAAACACTTGTATACTGTAAACATCTCCTTATTGAGTTTATAGTGATTGTGCAGCGGCAAAGTTGATGTAGCTTTCGTATTGAAAGTGAACCATTATAAATTCTTGTGTCGTTGCTTTGCTATTTATTTATTTCGTTTTCTGTTATTAGAACTTCTAGGTTTGCAGTTTCTTTAATTTCTTAGTATGCTCTGTGGTTGCGGTAGTGTTCGACCTTCCACATCAGAAAAGAATTTTTTGAAACGGAGTGTGGCTTGTGGAGATCACGACTTGGTCATTAGTTGCGCATAAGAAGCGACGGAGAAGACGATGGGAGGCGAAGAAGGCACGGTGCGCGGGATCGGGAAGTTCGACGGGTCAGACTACGCATTCTGGAGGATGCAGATCGAGGATTATCTGTATATTAGAAAGCTTCATCTACCGCTGAGCAAGAAACTAGAGAAGATGGACGAGGCAGAATGGAATCTCCTCGACATGCAGGTTATGGAAGTTGTTCGACTGACGTTGTAGAAGAACGTAGTTCACAACGTGACGAAGGAGAAGACCACGGTGGGGATGATGAAGGTCCTATCAGATATGTACGAGAAACCCTCGGTGAACAACAAGGTGTTTCTGATGAAGAAATTATTCCATCTGAAGATGGATGAAGGCGCTGGAGTGGCGGCGCACGTGAACATATTCAATGCGATTGTCAATCAGCTGACATCAGTTGAAATCGAGTTCGACGAAGAAATGAGAGCTCTGATCCTGCTCACTTCCTTACCAAACAGCTGGGAGCCGATGAGGACCACTGTTAGCAACTCGGCTGGAAGCGCGAAGTTGAAGTTCAACGACGTGCGAGATCGCATCCTTGCTGAAGAGGTCCGAAGGATAGATTCTGGAGAGGTCGCGTCAAGCTCGGCCTTACACGTGGAGAACAAGGCCATAAACCACAACAAAAATCAAAATCGAAACTCCAGAGGCAGATCGAAGTCGCGGAACGGGAGAAGCCAATCCAAGTCCAGACAACCTTTCGAGTGCTGGAACTGTGGCAAGACAGGCCACATCAAGAAGTACTGCAAGGAGCCGGTGAAAGAGGAGAAAGGCGGTGCCTACGCCGTCACTGAAGATTTAGCAGATGCGTCACTGCTAACGGTGGACAGCTCGGTTGACTCTTGAGTGCTCGACTCAAGAGCATCTTTCCACACCACTCCCAACAGCGACATCCTGGAGAATTACGTCGAAGGAAACCACGGGAAGGTATACGTGACTGATGGCGAGCCTCTAGACATTGCTAGTGTCGACAACGTCATGCTGAAGATGGGAAACGGGCGACATCGTGGACCTAACTTTCATCGTGGACTTGGCGGCACTGGCCTGCTCTTGGCCGGGGATTCTCAACCATAAGTCTAAGTCAATGGTCATGAGGTCTTGACACAAACTCGTAATTTATGTCTTTTCGAAGTTTTTTTTACTAAGTTTTGAGATGGACTTCACTATAGATTATTGATGACGTTTTTCTAGTAGGAATGTCATTTTTCTATGACGGCGAAAATGATGCTTTTGAAGGGTCATGTAATTGTAAATATATTGCACCATAAAAAGTTTGATTAAAAAAAAAAAATTACTGCACCATAACTAAAAAGAAAATAAACTGATAAAAAGTCAGGCAAGTAGCTTCAATATATTATACACTATGCTACACGGGAATGCGATTTTACTGTGGGCGCGCGCGTGTACAGATGCTATGTAGATAAGGTACATTATCTCTTACATATCTTATCACACAGAAAGAGAAAGATAAGTAAGACAAACGCAATTAAAACCTCGGTCACGTCTTAACTCCGGCGAAAGAAGAAGAAGAAGAAGAAGAGGAAGGAAAAAAAGAATGAACGCCGTGGCGACTCTCGGTCACGGTTGCTTGTCAGCCACGGTCAAGGCAAACCACCATTTCCATAGCCCAAAGCTCAAGGCCGCCCAACCACACAAACTCTTCTCTCTCCCAAATCCAAACACGAATACAAACCAAGCGAGTCTCGTTCTCTCTTCTTCCAAGCCATCTCGCTTCGCCGTCAAGACCGCCGCCGATTCCAACGGCAACGCGTCCTCCGAATCCAAGGTGAGCACCGGATTCAGTTTTTTTTTTTTTTTTTTATGTATTTTCGTTGGACGTGATTTGATGAGTTTGGGTATAGGAAGAGGATGGTGGGAAGAAGAAGTATTACTTCGTGGTGGCGAATGCGAAGTTCATGCTGGACGAGGAAGAGCACTTCAACGAGCAAATGTTCGAGAGGCTTCGACTGTTCGGGGAGAGGAATATGGAGCAGGATTTCTGGCTTGTCATTGAGCCCAAGTTCTTGGACAATTTCCCCAACATCACCAACCGACTCCGAAGACCCGCCGTCGCTCTCGTCTCCACCAACGGCACTTGGATCACGTAAATTCCCCCGAATTCATCTCTGTCATATGTTTGTAACTGGATTTTACTATCGAAATTGAAAATTTGACGGGAAAATGTGAAAGGTAATCAAAATTATCCGTTGTGTTAAAAAGTCGAGAAATTTATAAGGTAAAGATTTTCCTCGATCCAAAGTGTATGCAGTACTCTGCAGACCATGAAAGCTTGGTTTTTGTTGTTGCTGTGTGTATATATACCATGTTATGGAGAGTTTGTGTAAAATTAGAGCAAGTAAAAGACTTGTTGTCATGAGGTTTTTTTGTTTCAAAGTCGTCATGCGGGTTTGTGTGCAGGTTCATGAAGTTGAGATTGGACAGAGTGTTGGAGGGTAGCTTCGAGGCCGAGAGCATGGAAGAGGCGTTGGCCTCAAATCCCACTGATATCAAGTTCGACAAACCCAAGAATTGGGTTGCCCCGTACACCAAATACGAGCCTGGTTGGTGGGAGACCTTCTTGCCTCCCGGATCCAAAACCAAGGTCAACGTATAGAGAGGTCCTCTTTATTTTCTTTTCTTTTTTTTTCATTTTCTTCTTCTTTTGTTTACCTTTTGTTATTATTATTTATATTATTCGATTCTCATTTTGGTATGTTTCCATTGTTTGTATTACTACTACTACCTAAGGTTGTGTGAGACTGTGAGTTTGATAGTTAGCGGGGGCTCGGTTAGTAATTAATAGAGTTTATGATTTTCGATTTATTAGTAGCTGAGATATGTGTTAGTTTCTTTGGTATCTCAACACTGTGAGAGGCCTCGTTGGAGAGCAAAACTCTGCTGAGCTCGGGATCATGTAATAGTGACCGAACTAACTTGTGAATCTTACTGAAGCTTGTCGATATCTCAAATTTCTTACCTGAATCAAGCTATATTTGTTACAATTTTGTTTAATCTTTTGTCTCAAATTCGTTGACGCCGCATCTTTTGGGATTTGTGTTTATTCTAGTTCAACTTAAATCTGATCATAGCAAAGATAGAAGGGGAAATCGATATACAAGTTTGAGTCAAGGAAACTGTGAAAGTATCATGGGGTTCCATTTCAAAACCAATTGGTAATGAGAGGAGTAACTCATGACCTTTATAAGCTCTTGTTAGTTCTCATTCAATGTGAGATTCCTAACATAAACCAAATTTGAGGGGTTTGTGACGATGAATTAGTGCTTAAGCAACATTGGTTAGAATTTTGCGAATAAATTTGTCTGTAAACAAATGTTGGATTTTCATCTCGATCCCCACCTTCTCTGCAAAAATGTATGAAGCGAAAGCACACGGCTCGATAACTCGAAAGCCTTCTTATAAAAGAATAAAAAGCAAGTGTGGGATTCGTGGGCGTATTTGTCGGTCTTTAATGGGGTACCTTGATGTAAAGCTCTCCACGACCCAACAACCTCAATGAGCTTGAGTGTCGCCTTCGCAGGCACGCATGGCGAGCATACAAACTCGAAGTAGATTAGTGTGTTGTTCGAGTTTTGATAGACTTGGACCAGTATTGTTGCGGACCAATGCTATGGTTGCAAGGAAAGTCGAGGTAACTGTGCACTCGATAATGAAACGACATTCGAGTTTAGCGAAAACAAGCACCATTCAAGGATATACCTCTATGCCAGGAAGTGAGAAATGCCTCATGCAAAGCATACTCAAGAAATTGGGAGGCTCTAAGGAGAGTGATCGAGTGCTTACGAGACCCATAATCAGTTTAGAGAAAGGTCTCGACGACCTTTGTGCAAATGCACCGCAAACAAGCTAAGTAGTCTAGATGGTTATGAGAAGAACCATGTCTCTGAGGACGAATAGTCTTTGGAGGTATTAGGTCGAGACGAAGTCCAAGAGATAACAATTGCCAAAGAGGCCGTGATCAAGTTGAGAAATCGATGTACGCTAACTAGTTGGATGGAATGAAAGATGAAGATCCAAAGGCACCGAAGAGTCATTTTTATGTGGAAAACAAGGTGTGTGATGATAAATTGGTAGGACTCCAAATGGTAGTTACCATAGTGAGTCAATATTTGGGGTTCAAGGACGCCAACAAGATGAAGTGCAAGAGGTGCTCCCTTCATTACGTAGTACGCGAGATTCGGACAAACGTGTCTAGATTTGGAGCGTATGGGAACGAAGTCTTAGTCAAATGTAAAATTCATACAACTAGCTAGTGTCGCGTTGGCAGGTCTATGAGGATGAGGCGAGTGTTTAAGAGAGATGATGTGCATGCATGTCATTGCACGGGGATGCAGTCCTAGTTGCCTTGGGCGAGACTCTTCGGAAGTAGTCCCCTTCAAGCTACCTGTGACCGGGAACACAAATTGTGTCAAGATTTTTTAAGACAACCAAAAGAAAAAGTAGGCTGGCCTTGAACAGTTCTACTTGGCAATGCAAGTAAGTATATAGACTACTATAAAAGACTATAAAATTATATCATGGCCAGGGAACGTACACGGTACCACAAACTTAAACATTACAACAAATAATAGAAAGTACTATTATGGTGGAACGATGCTAGTAATAATGCATGCAAACTATATACCATGATATAATGTTTCTTTCTTTGAGCCAAATACAGGCACAAGGCTTTAAGAATGCATGTTATATGGGGAAAATAAAAATAAAAAACAAAAACAAAAACCAAGACTGATTGTGATATTATTACAGCTTCGCTACCAACAAATCAACACCAAATTCCGGTTCCACAGTCAACTTAATAGTCGGGGAGTGACGGTAGTTTGGGGACAGAGAGAATGAGAAGTTGGAGAGAATGCGGGCCAACAAAACCTTGAGCTCAACCATGACCAAGTTTTGGCCGATGCAAACCCGAGGGCCGACCCCAAATGGCATGTAGAAGTTGGGAATCTTGCAAGCCCCCGCGATGCCGTTTGCGAACCTCTCGGGCTTGAACTCGTAAGAGTCCGGACCCCAATTTTGGGGGTCGGTGTGAAGCGTGACCACCATGGCCCACACGTTCATGCCTTTGGGCACATCGATGTCTCCCAACTTCATGTCTTTGAAAGCCTCTCTTGACAGCACTGACACCGGAGGATATAGCCGTAGTGTTTCATGGATCACCATCGTTACCTTCCCATATTATGTACAACTTGGTCATCATATATCGATAACAATATATACGAAAAATATTTTCCCGATGCTAATATCAAGATAAAAATATAATAAAAAACAAAAACAAAAACGTCAAGAGATGATTCATGCGAAACAAAAAATGTAAGTTAAATATTTTGATCTTATAAATGAACGGGGTCAGACTGGGATTAAGGGCCATGATGATATCTTAACATGGAAATTTTAAGTATATTAGTTTTTAAGCTCATTCCATGAATACGGAATTTCAACAACTTCCACAAATACCAGCCTTTAAATTAAAATGGTAATCAACTTTTACTCTAAATGAGACTCTTTAAAAAAAATGAACTGTAAAAAAAAAATAGTGAACATTAAGGATAATTGTCTACAATTTGAAAATTTGTAGGCATTCAGTATTTTACGGGATTGCAAAATTTTGGTAAATGCTTGTGGATAAATTTTGAAAAATCGATATGTCTAACAATTTCTTCTATCACAACCTCATGCTTAACTCAAGGCCAATAGCTTGGAGTCTTGGACCCCTTACCGGGCTCCAGAGGGAATTTGGACAATTTAAAAAAAAAAATGTTTCATATTCCTTTTAAAAAAATGTTTCATAGTTTTAAGAAAACATATATCATTGCTAAAACAAATTATAATTACAATTATAGATTGTGTTATTAATAAGAAAATGTAGCTTATATATGAAAAATTATATACATATATACATAAGATTGATATCATATATTAAGAAAGTTTTCTTAATAAAAAAAAAACATATTTTAAAAAAATTATTAAGAAGCCGTCCAGACATAGGACTTATAATTGGGTCCTTGAGTTGGGGCTGCCTAGCTCATTTGACAACCCTACCCTCGGCGGACCCTTAATGCTAAGCGTAATTGTAAAAAAAAATAAAAAAATAAAAAAATAAAAAAAATACTTACATATTTCATATTGCGGAGCGAGTCATAACAAGGAGAGTCGTTTCCTTGAATAATATCGAGGACCTCGGCACGAGCACGGTGTTGCCACGCCGGATTCGCGGCCAAGAGCATGAGGCACCAAGTGGCGGCGATCGCGGTGGTTTCATATCCGGCCAAGTAAATGTTCTTACAATTGTCAACAATGAAGCGCTCGGTCGCTTCTCGACCACCTTGGATGTCCCGAGCACCTTCCATGACCATATGAAGCAAGTCCTTCCCGTCCATACTCGATGACTCTCTCTCCTTCACCATCCATAATATCAAATTTGCCACCTTGGCTTCTAGCCCCCATACTTCTCTATTGCTCTTTGTGGGGAGATATCTAAGGGAAATAAATTGACTATACATGTCAATATATTGTATATATGATTGACCCAAAAATGTTAACCAAGAGTTCTCTCACTAATCAACGCTTCGTTTGAGAAATAATGCTCAATGCGTTTAACATTACAATCGAGAAACAGTTAATTTCTGATAGAACTCTACGTAATTAGTTTATTAAGAAATTAATTTATGAAGAAACTATATCATATAGCCGAATAACTACTTTTATTTAAAATGACAGCCTAACTATGTCTATGTCTCGTATAATAAGCGTTAGATTGGGTTATTTTCTTAATTATTAAATACTTAGGCTATAACTAAAATATTATATGTTAGGTTTTCTTTCCTATAGTAAAGAGTTTTTTTAGCCGTCCGTGAGTTTTAATAATGTTGTGAAATTGGTTTTTTTTCTTCGCCACCAATTTATGAATAATGAAAGGTTGGTACTTCTGTCTTTTCGCCAAATTTTCGTTATCTTTTGTAAGCAATCTCAAGTACTGGTCATGTAATCTTATTTTATTATAACATAAATTGGTCACCTAACATGGTTTTATAGATGTATGTAGATCTTAATTAGTTGTGGAAAAAACATGGAAGTCACAAACTTGAAATTTCATTAAAAAACTTACGAAAGTCAAGTTCTTAGATAAAAATAGTCACATGTGCCAAGTTTTTAGACTAGGAATTGCTGGTGAAAAAAAAAAAAAAAAAGAGTTTACATCCCAAAAGTGAGAGCGTATAACCACTTTAAACCTCATACGTTAAATTAAAATTTAATTATCGAACAATTAAGAAAATAGTTCAAAGTTCAAACTAAGGTAAGCCGCATACGCCATGATATTTATACAATTAGACTATAATTTTAATTAAAAGTAGTCATTCTATTTGATATACTTTCTTCTGTACAAAAACGCCTTAACTAAAAGTTATAAACCTTCAAAATGAGGTTTTTATTTTCCTATGCTGTTTCATTTTAATTGTTGCAAAATATTAATACCTTTACTAGTAATTAATTCTCCGCAAATTTTTAAAAAAAGATATACTAGTATAAATTACGGATTACCTCATCCCAGGCACACTTGTTAAAAACACTTTCTTGGACATGGCTTCTTGAAGAAGTCTAAGGTTGTTGAAAATCTCTTGTCCTTTGGCATAATTGCTTCCGAAGCAAGCTCTTGAAATGACATCTCCTGAGAAGGTTCTCATATCAAAATCAATTTTTATGTCCGTCATTCCTCTCCCGGCCTCGATTTTTCTCTTCCATGAGTCAACCAAAATGTTCGCGGACGTGTTGACCAAGCTTATCATTCCCTACTCGATTGATAATGTGATATTTTTTTGTAAAATATTAGAAAGAGATATTGAAACAGGGAAATTATATAATTAAGTGTTGTTGATCTAGTGGTTAAGCCATTGTTTTTCTTCAAGAGAGCCCGAGTTCAAAGCTCCAATAAACACCAAAGATACTCCCTTATCAATTGCTAGTATATTCAATGTTGTTGGACTAGACGAGGACCTACGAACTAAGCCTAGTTAAAAAAAAAGAGGAAATGTCTGCATAAATACTCATTGTTTTCGAAAACATACACTTAAATACCTATTCTTTTTTTCGCGACAAAAATACCTAATGTTAGGTTTCAGTTCGGGGAATTGGCGGCATAAATCATCAAACTCTTTCTCTGGACTCAGGTTGGTATTCAAACTTTTTTTTTTACGGGAATAATCTCTAAACTGCATTTCTAGTATCGACGTTACTCATTTTAACGATACATTTGGACGGAAATCCATGTGTCTCAATCTAACATAAATTCGAGTACCAACTTATTTATTCTATTTATTGAATTCATTTATAAATCCACCAACTTAATATTTGTATATAAAATCGGTAGAAAATAAGAAAAACAATTTGAAATCCCTAAATAAGAAAAGGACCCCAAATTGCTTCTTCTTTCTCTCGTCTGCTTAACTTCAAGTCGCGATCTTGCAGTCATGGCAGAGCTTTGCTACTGTGGCATTCCTGTTCGCGAGTGCGCTTCGTGGACAATTTTGAATCCTGGAAGGAGGTTCCACGGTTATACTCTCTTTTCCTTGGCATATGTTCGTCATCGTCACTGTGGATGCTGTCGAGTTCGCTATCAGAGTCAACCTCATCAGACTCTTCATTTTCTACGTTGACTTCGTTGCAGACCTCGTTCACACTTGCCCACCATGTCTGATTCTGGGTCGTGTTTTGTGGATGAACCGCCTCTTCTTGCTCATCTTCGCCGAGGTATTCCTCTTCCACGAGTTCGAAATCTCCTTCGCGATCAGGCTCTTGATCGTGTATCTCGTGTTCATTGTGTATCTCGCGTTTATCGCGAATCTCGTGTTGATCTTCTTCGTCCATCTAAAGTAACAAATTCTCTTCGATTTCAAAGATTTTGATTTTGGGATTTTGGGGCTTTCAGATTATTTAGGATTTAGGTCATGATTTAGGGATTTAGGTCGTGAAATTTAATTAGTTTTCTTTTTTTTTTTTCTATTATATTTATATTTTACTTTAATTGTTTTTAACGTTTGTATTACGCCGTGTGTAATCTGAGCCGTTGAATTGTTAAAATGAGTAACGTCGGTACTAGAAATGCAGTTTAGTGATTATTCCCGTAAAAAAAAAGTTTGAGTACCAAACTGAGTCCAAAGAAAGAGTTTGATGATTTATGCCGCCAATTCCCCTTTCAGTTCCACCGTTAAATCTAACAGAAATACACATGAAAGCATCAAATTAAACATGGTTTATTTTTCTTTTAATAAAAATAACTAAAAATTAATACATCATTTTAATAACAATTTTTTTAATTATAAACAACTTCTATATTATAATTAGACATTAATAGTATTATTAAAACGATTTTATATTTATTTATTTATATTAATCAAGTATGAAAATATTCTTTTTATTGAAAAATGTTTAATTGATTTTTTAATATAAAAAACGTTTTTAGTAATATTATTTATTGCTTGATTATAATATCAAAGTTATTTTTAGTTAATTATTTTGTTATAAATTTTTCGATAAAAAAGATCAAAAATGATTCAACATTCTGTATATTACACATTAATTCAATTTTTTGATTGGTTAGTACCATTTATTTAACAAATTTGATTGATTACTGATAGTTATTTGTGTTGTTATAAAATTTTAATAAAAAATATTTTCAAACATGATTACTATAAATAAATGAATATGAAATCGTTTGAATAATACTATTAATGTCTAATTATAACAAAAATTCGTTTATAATTAAAATAATTATTATTAAAAATGATATTATTGATTTTAAGTTAATTGTATAAGAAAAACGTTAAATCATGTTTAATTTGAGGTTTTCATGTGAATTGAAACTCGACATTAGGTATTTTTGCCGCGAAAAAAAAAAAGAATAACTATTTAAGTGTATGTTTTCGAAAACATTGGGTACTTATTCCGACATTTCCTCTTAAAAAAAAGATATCGAACAGTGTCAACTACGCATAAACCATGTGCCCTCCAGAAAAATAAAGGCGGGTCCCACTAACACTACGAATATCTTTTTTTTATAATCAAATTTATAGCTAACTAAATCGCTTAAACTAAGAGATTTGTTAAATAGTCAATTTTGTAAATTAAGTAAATGATCATAATGATGATGTGGATAGTTTTTTTAATTAAAAAATAATTATATCACAATTTTTAATTGAATAATTATACATGATGAAAATATAATCAATAGCCAAATAAATAATATATTTACAGCCATTTAACGGTACAAAATCCAGCCATTTTGAGAATGCATCATTATCATACGCGAGTAATTAGTAATTAGGGACATTTATTTGATTAGCTTGTGTTTTTGTTACCTTAACTTTATCCATGTATAGTGGAGGAGCCAGAATTTTCCGCTGGTGGGTCCAAACGGCACCGTTTGATGTGAGAATTCCTTGGCCAAGCAATGGGCCACGCTGTTTCGATTGGTACGAAGGCTTTCCGAATTCCAAAGACGTGCACGTCGTGATTTCTCGCACCGCCTCAGTTCGGTTCACGTACAATACTTGTGTTGGGCCTAGACCAAACACAAAAACTTCACCTGTATTATCAAGCGATGAAACACACATTATTATATATATTATATTAAGAAAACCCATTTTTTACTATTCATGCTACAGTAACTCTCATTTTTTTAAAAAATTTTTCCAAAAATACCTATTTAAGTTTTAAAATTACATAAGTAACCGCATAACAAAATTCTAAAAACAACTTTAAAAAACAAAAATTCCAAAAACAACTCTAAAAAGCGAAAATTCTATAAACGACTCTAAAAATGAAAACGATAAAATTATTAGCCGATTAATAGTTTTATAATTCAAAAATTTTGGTTAATCATAATTTTTGTATTGCTAAAAAAAATTGTGTTCATAATTACAACTTACTATTTCT